>NC_141685.1:241795367-242469729 GCF_964263255.1 Lissotriton vulgaris
TGAAAAGCAAAGGAAAGAATTAAGATATGTATGTGCGTGCTAATAAGAAAGGGTCGACTTAGTTGTCATCTGGGTTCCCTTCTCGTCTGTGCCTTGGCTCATCTTAGGATCACCCCTGCAATCATGGACACACGTCTGCACCGCTATGCTCTGTCTCCTCTGATCCCCTCCAAGTCACTGGAACCTCTCTCTTGTTCTCTGTTTCATCTGTTTCACTCTTGTCGTTCTGCACTACTCCTCTCTCCTCTCTGTCACGGACTATCTTCACCTTCCAACTTCGATCTTATAATTCAGTTTCTGCCGCTCTAGTATTCGTCCGCTCCACTAACTTCTTCACTCTGCATGCTCTGATCTCAGTATCAAAACTCACCAACTGCTCCAATTAAAGTAACTTCAATCTTTCTGAGAGATCATCAGCCTTCGGTCTTTTCAGAATTCAAAATGGCGACTGTCTGCTCCAAGTTGATTAACTGCAAAAATGCTAATGACTAGCTGCCGTCTACTAACTGACTGAATGACTGCTCCTCCTCTCTGTACTTTCGCTAATATAGAGTGCTCTCTACTCATGGAAATTTCCAACAGAAACTACCTCCCACCGAATTCCTGTACCAGCTCCAAGGCTCTCCACGCAACCGCAGTGGCCATCTGCATGTTACGTCTAGACCACAAGAGACATACACATTTCTTCGATAAGAACCAGTCTCCGCTGGCTTTTCTCTAGCGCACAACAGGCTTAACTATACACATTACCTTTACCCTGCAAGCTCCTCAGTCAGCAGAGGCAAGACAAAGATGGCTACTTCTCTAGTTTAGGCCTCTAGGCCCAAAAAGAGGCAAAGAAGGCACAGAATCATGCCAATAGGCAAACCCTACAAATTGGCTGAAATAAAGGACTCATAACAATATACTGAGATGGCTGTGGACTACTAGTCATCACTAATCCAAATAGGGCAAATTATCCTGTCGCTACAACTTGGTACATCAGAAATGTCCTGAGTAACTACTGATTGAACATTTATTTCCATCGGAATATCAGGGTTATCGGGTTCAGGATTGTCGTCTATTTGTAAAATAACAGGAGTATTGGGCAGTGTTGGGCATTTGGTTGGGGAGCTTTCCTTACCAAGCGACAATCTTCGCTCCTTATTGATTTTACTAACCACTTTCACCAAGTAATTGTCCATCGTGGCAAACACTGGGGGTTTTTTAGTAGCCTTCTGTTTAGACATAATAAAAATTGGCAAAAAAGGAAAACCCACAAAACGAGTAAATTAAGATCATGTTAAAAACGAAAAGCTATCATGAATATTAAGTACTGGTAAGATTAAACCAGCAAGTGGATCAACATTAATAAATTTAAAAACAATCAAGGGGTTCAGTATAATCAAATGTCTCACTTTAGTCCGTGGTTCACCTCTTCTGCAGCAGCCAAGGGATGTGGCCCAGCCCAGCCTTGTTCTGCCCCGGACTGCCACAGACTGCCCGCCCTTTGCCCGGGCTTCGCCCGGCGCCGCCCGCGCGCGTCCCGTGGAGCGGGAGGTGTTCAGAGGTCTTATGCCACCTCCGGGTTCGTTGGTAGCGTCACGGGCCTGCGACAGCCCGGGTCAGCTGGGTAGTGTAGTCCGCTGTCTGGGACTACGGACGTTGCCCTCACGGCGTTCGAAGGATGGCGGAGTGGTGAAGAGCTTCAGCAAACAGATGCTGTTTCACTCATGGCGTTGTCTGGCCTCAGGTGAGCAACACCCAAGAGCGCTCAGCGCTCAGAGGTCTTATAGCGCCTCCGGGCGCGTTGGTAGCGTCACAGGCCTGCGACCTCCCGGGGCAGCTGGGTAGTGTAGCCCGCTGTCCGGGACTATGGCCGTTGCCCTCACGGCGTTCGAAGGATGGCCGAGCGGTGAAGAGCTTCAGCAAACAGATGCCGTTTCCCTCACGGCGTTGTGTGTCCTCAGGTGAGCAACCCAGCCGCGGTGCGTCCATTGGGGCGTAGGGGCGTAGCCCCACTAAGCCTGGACGCACCGTGGCAAGCACACTGAGACAGTTAGAAGAAATAGAAATTCCCAAACAATAATAAAGCGCCGCAGCGCAGCGCTTCAATCCTGACACGGCGATGATGGATTGCGGACTGCAGGGGGCGGGGATGCTGGTCTGCTGCAGCTTGAGTGACAGTCTGCAGCAGACCAGCAGCACTGTGCGCATGAGAAAGTTAGGGCTGTGACTTGCCCGAGCATGCGCGCCAAACATCAGTGAAGGTCCTCAACTGAGGAAGGACGGGGGGGGTGCTGCTTCAGCCGGGCCCGGGGTTTACATAGGGCACCAGGGCGAGTACTCAGAATGCTCCCCTAGCCAATCCTGGCGCTGCATCAGCGCCAGGATTGGCTAGCTGCATATCATGGCCAATCACTGTGTGACTTCAGCATGAAGCCATGCAGTGATTGGCCATTCGGGACGCGCGCCGTGACGTTCTTTAGTTTCACTTCACTACTAGTAGTTTCTGTTTCTTTGTAGTGTAGGGCAGCGGCCGGCTCGAGTCGTCGTCGCAGCAGCAGCCAGCAGACGTCCGACGGTCCACTGTCCACAGGCAACAGAGTCACAACGGTAACACTCGCACCTGAGGGAGAGGAAATTGCCCTGATGTAAATTGAGGTAAGCGCGCAGGTGTAGAGTGAGGGGACAAAACATGTGGTGTAGTGGCACTGGCGAGTCGACTACTTTTAAAAATGTACAGCTCGCCGACCTGCACCTTAACCATGTAGCAGGAGGAGCGTGAGGTAGCAGTGCTGGAACCACGGTCTGTTTTGGAACACAAACAATCAGGTGTGGACCTAGTTAATTTTTTATCCCAGTTCATTTGCCATTCTGCCCCTCTCCAGACTTCAATCGTCCTCTGTGTCGGTGACAACAGGCTTCGCCTCCCAGCTCCCCCATATATGTAATGCAGATAGGAGTGTTTCTGGAATTGGAGTCTCTCTAAGGCGTGGGTGGTCTCTCGAAGCATGACCCCATTCCTTAATTACTATTAGATGTGCCGCCCTGTAGTAGGCTTGAATATCTGGCAGAGCTATGCCTCCAGTTTACTGACTGCGCTGTAGGGTTTGCATTGCCATCCTTTAGTAATGTGCGTAGCCTTAAAAACCGTTTCCGTAATTTTACAATATGTGTTCTGGAGTATTTAAAATTGCTTGGGAAGCGTTAACATTTTATACATGGCTGCCTTTGCTAATAGCGTCAGGGGAAGACACCGTCATGTGACCGCATCCTCTCGAAATTCTGTCAGGACACGCTTAATGTTATGGGTGAGGCAGCCTGCTACATTGGTAGAGATGTATAGACCTAGGTATTTTAAACCTTCTTCAGTAATATGTAAGCGCTCTGGCATTGAAATCGGGTCTATGGAGCCTCACACCGAGCAGGTTACACACTTAATCAAATTTGTTATCAACTTGTAGACATCACAAAGCTGTTTTCTCGAGATAGTAGCAGAGAAAGACCATTACAACAAAAAAATGTGGCAGAGAGACAGATTAGACAGTTTAGCACTTAAATGTCTTAAAGAAACATTTGAATTGGCCTTTTTCTTGAAAGCAGAGCGTTTATGTGAACTAAAGAAATGTGAGCAGGTACATGCACACGGATTCACTCCAGATGATGGAAAGAAGGAAATAGGCACACTTTAAAATGCTAGAATTTTTGTAAGGGAAGCAAGAAGGGATGGATTTATACTTCTGTTTTAACATGAATAGGATGTGTACATTGATTGCTCACTCACGTGTTACTTGTGAACTCTGCATTTTTACAAACTGTTAATTGTGAATTTTGCACACATTGAAATGTTAAAACATCGCACATGATTTATACAGTACTGGAAACTACTAGATTAAAGGTAGATTTAACATACACGTGACGTTTTTGAGAGTTTTAATTGTAGCTACGATTTATTTTCACAGACCTGTGACCATTTGTTTAAAATCTTCTTTACAAAGTACTCCATCTTATCCTGAAGAAGAAACAATTAGCTGCAGAATGCATTGGAGAACTAAAATACATCAAAGATTGATTTCCAGTTTTAAAGTACATGAATTGAATTATGCATAAGTTGAAAAATTAATTTGTTTACTGTACGATACACCATCATTATGAAAAGACAATAAATTACCAGCCTCTTATGTATCAAGAGTTGACTAATTAATACGAAGAATTTTGATTTTATTGATCTGAAAAGGAAAGAAAGTTTTAAACGTCAGTAGTAGTGCTGCTCCCAGGAATCTTCAGGCTGCTCATGGTTAGTGCCACTCACGCTGGTTTACATTGTGGGTGCTCCCAGCGTGAGGCGGAGTAAACCATTTATTTACGCATGGAGGTGGAGGCCGGAAGGTAAACAGCAAAACTTAAATGAAGTAAAGGTGGGTCGAGAACCGTTCTCTCCCCAGAACAACTGTTCCTTGTTATGACGGAAACGTTTCTGTATGTGGTTGAGTTTAATTGTCTTGCAAACCGCTATGTGGCTTCAAAGGCTGCGCTGTTTCCTGGGGCGGGTATGATATGCAAGGTACATGTGAAGGGAAGCAATATTCCTTGATTTTCAACCCCGTGTCGTATAACCTCTTCTTATTTGGGTAGAGGCTGTGAGCAGGTGAAACGGTAGCCTGCGGGCCTCTCCTGGGATCACGTTGAATAAGAGTGAAGGGTATGCTTATGCATCGAGAAGGCAAAATTATCACTTTATTTCGACTTTAGCTTATGTTTGGGCAGCTGGTGCCAGGTACTTTATCTTTATTTGCATCACGCTGCAGCACTAGCTCTAATTTCACCGTAGGCTGTTGTGGGTTGCTCTAATCTTATGGCCCGTAAAGCTATCCGAGGAGCGAAATTTAAAGGAATGGCATTTTGTTCCAAATGGACCTTGTTATACCCTGCACGATGTAGTGCTGTTAGCACTCTAGTGGATGTACGTTGCACGCACCCCTACATCCGCAGGCCAGGCGTGGCCTGCGGGGCTGAATAAATGGAAGGCGTGCGCTCGGGCACGTCACTTCCGACTGGTACCAAGTGTGTGACTCACTGGCTCTCGCTGCGCGCTGCCACCCCTGCGCAAGCAACCAGTCCACCCGGCAGGCCCAGTACCCTGCCATACTACATTGGGGACGAGCGGAGGGGGCCCAACCCTCGCCCGTACACTTCTGCCCAAGCGGAGCGCTCTACTCGCTCCCGCGGTGCACACCGCGTGTGTCCCGGCGGTCCCAACGACGTCCCAGGAGCCGGCGTGCTCCTCCTTGTCAAGCTCCCGCCTGCTGGACGGTGCCTGCCATCCACCCTGCTGCCCTGGGCTGAGGGCGCATGCCACCGCAGCCTACCGCCGCATTGCTGTAGTTCCCGCTGCGACCAAGTGCCGTTTCCCACGCATCTCGCGTGATACGCAAGACCGCCGAACCCTGCTATTCCTCACGCTTCTGGGGTGAGGTGCATAAGAAAACGCCTGGACTACCACTGGCCCTGTGCACTTCCCTTTTCTGGCCTGCTGAGGCCTAGGGAGGACTGGTATCACCCGGAGAAGACACAGCAGACGCCAGTGGCCTGGAATTGGACGCTCGCCTGCCAGCCACGAGGCACGCAGTTTTGGCGGCAATCACAGCGACGGAAGGACGAACGGAGCGACGGCCTACTAAGGAACGCACACTGCCTCAGCCCTGCACAGGTACTTCTACCCTAACCATTCTTGGGAGTCGCCGCCATGGGGGATGGTGATGCTGTGGCGCCCGTCATTAACATTCCATTCCAGCACGCTGCTGCTGGGGTGCTACCACCATTCAGTGAGGCAAGTGACCCGTCCACGGCCTCGCCCCGATGGAAAATTTGGCTGGAAAGATTGGAGAACTATTTCGTGGTTACAAGGGAAACGGATGACGCAGTGAAAAGATCCCTACTCCTCCACTACGCGGGTGACGAGGTTTTCAGACTTTTCAAACACCTCCCTAACCCGGGTGCAGCGACCACCTACGCTGCCGCAGTCACCGCCCTCAACAACCATTTCGACCCCCAATTAAACGTAGACTTTGAAGTCTTGAAGTTAGTTCAAGCCCGCCAGCGGGATGGGGAATCCATGGACCAATTCCACACACGAGTGAGGGAGCTGGCCAGCTCCACTGACGAGGACCAGCCAAGGGCCATACGACGCCAACTAATCCAGGGGTGCCGAGATAAAACGCTAAGGGGCCACATCCTGCGAAAACCGGGGATCTCCCTAGAAGATATCCTCATCCTAGCCGGAGCCCATGAACTCTCGGATGCCAGAGCGACGGCCATGGACCAGGCCCTACACAAAACTCCCGCCAAAACCGAGACCATCAAAGTAGAACGGGCTGCCGCGGTACGACCGCGGACACGTGGCCAGGCACAAAAGGGATACCAGAGGGACCCGCCTCAAGCCCGCTGCGGATACTGTGGGCATGAACCCCATGCGGCCAAGAACTGCCCAGCTCAAGGACAAACCTGCGGAAATTGCGGAATCCCAAATCATTTTGCGTCAGTCTGTCGCAGGAAGAACCAACCCAGGAGTCCCAAGAAGCAATGGATGCCCACAAAAGCCGTCTGCCAGCTATCGCTAACAGACCCACCCACGGAGAGGGCTGAAAAACACCTACCCACCATCTACGATGATTCGGACTCGGAGGACGAGGAAGCATATGTGATCTCGTTTGCCCGGGAGTTGAAGCAGAGACGACGGCCACAACCGACATGTGTGGTACGCATGGGGGAGAATGAGGTAAAAGCCATCATCGACACAGGTGCCACTGTCAACGTCATGGGGCTGCAACAATTTAACAAGCTACGTCCCCGGCCTGAGGTCCTACACTCAAAGACAAGAATTTTCACCTACGGAGCGGACTCCCCACTACCTCTAAAAGGGAAGATCGTGATACACATCCGGGCAGATAAGGCAGAAATAACAGCGACGGTACACATAATTGACCGGGAAGCTGACACCTTACTAAGCAGCCACACTGCTGAGGACCTAAAACTGATCGCGTTTGCTAACCGTATCAGAGCCCATCAAGTGGATGAGATGCTGAAGCGCTTCCCTGAACTGTTTAAAGGACTAGGCTGCATCAAGTGCGACCCCATCAAACTCCATATCGAGAAGTCCGTCTCTCCCACTGCCCTGCGCCACAGGAGGATACCATTCCACCTTCGGCCGCTAGTAGAAAAAGAACTTGAGAAACTCAAGAATTTGGGAGTTATCGAAAAAGTAACAGGACCCACCCCATGGGTTTCCCCCATGGTCATAGTTGAGAAGCCCAAGCAACCAGGCGAGAATCCGCCTATGTATCGATATGCGGCTGCCAAACACCGCTATCAGAAGAGAAAGACATTTGACGCCCACTATGGGCGACATAGTGGCCGACGTGAATGGCTCGAGATGGTTCTCTAAAATTGATCTCAATGCAGGCTACCATCAACTGCCCCTCGCAGAGGAAAGCCGCTTCATCACGACATTCAGTACTCACCTTGGCCTCCGGCGATATAAGCGCCTCAACTTCGGAATATCATCGGCAGCAGAGGTATTCCAGAATACCATCAGGGAGCTATTGTCAGGTTTGCCGGGGGTAATTAATGTCAGCGACGACATTTTAATTCATTCGGCCACCGCGTCTGAACATTACAAACATCTGCGAGACGTCTTGAAAAGACTGAGCACACACAGAGCAACACTCCACAGAGACGAATGTCAATTCTTCCAATCCTCAATTGAGTTTTTTGGTTACGTTTTTAACCAAGAAGGAGTTCAAATTGACCCCAGAAAATCCAAGTCCATAAAGGATGCCCCAGCGCCGAAATCACCAACGGAGGTGAGGAGCTTCCTCGGGATGGTTACGTACGGTGGCCGGTTCATACCAGGCCTGGCAACCCGCAGTGAACCCCTCCGAGCACTAACGAAAACGGACGCCAAGTGGCAATGGGGCACGAAAGAAAATGAAGCCTTCCAGGGGATAAAGGATGCTCTCCTTGAAAATGCAACACTGTCATACTTTGACCCCGCCAAGCGGACCGAAGTAATTGTTGACGCCAGCCCGGTAGGCCTAGGGGCAGTTCTGACTCAAGAACACGAGCCTGGGCAATGGACGGCCTTGGCTTTTGCCAGTAAGGCGTTGACCCCGACCGAAACCAGATATGCTCAAATCGAGCGGGAGGCCCTGGCAATCAAGTGGGCCTGCAGTCACTTTCACCTCTACCTACAGGGACATTCATTTGTGATGGTAACCGATCATCAGCCCCTGGTGCCTCTCTTAACGGGCACCGCCCCCCACCCGCCACCACGCATTGAGAGGTGGGTGATTCAGCTTCAAACGTACGGCATGGAAGTGGTGTACAGACCGGGAGCCAAAAATCCGGCTGACTACCTGTCGCGCCACCCACTACCTCAAGAACCAGTGCCTGTTGATGATGACTGCGAGGAATATGCCCAGTGGGTAGCACTCACGTCCTGCCCTCAATGCATGACCATCGAGGAGATCAAGGAGGCGAAAGTGGATGACAACCCGTACATGAGGTCGTTACAAGCCGTACAGGAAGGATCCTGGACTAACTACCTACACCCGCCTGACACGTGGACAGCATCGGACAAGGAAGCCCTCACGAAGTTCTGGCACGTCCGACACGAACTCAGCGCCACGGAAGAAGGGGTGCTGTTGAGAGGGACACGCCTGGTGATACCAAAACGCCTCAGGCACCGAGCCACCCAACTGGCTCATGGCGGCCACCAGGGCTCCACGAAAATGAAGGCACGCATGCGTGAAAAGGTGTGGTTCCCTGAATTGGAAACGATGGTGGAGGACTACGTGAAAAGCTGCATGTCGTGCCAAATGACGAGCGATCCTGAAAGGCCGGCCCCGATAATTACAGAGGAAGCTTGCACGACCCCCTGGACCAAAATCAGCTTGGATTTCGGGAGTTTCCCGGGGAAAGGACACACATTGGTAGCTATTGACTCGTACTCCAAGTACCCCCTAGTCGAGAGGGTGCAATCCACGGCGTTCACACACGTGGGGCCGGCGCTAGAAAGACTATTTTCCATGTTTGGCTACCCGGAGGAGATAAAAAGCGACAATGGCCCACCGTTCCAGGGCGCGGAATTCGCCACATTCTTGAAGATCAGAGGTATTATCCACCGGTGCATCACACCCCAATGGCCGCAAGCCAACGGGGAGGCAGAAAGATTTATGCGGACCTTAAACAAGATGTTTAGGATAGCGGTGGTAGAAGAGGCCGACCCTGAACAAAGGCTACATGAATTTCTAAGAGAATATCGAGGAACTCCCCACTGCACCACCCAGAAGAGCCCGTGGTCCCTCATGTTCCAGGGCCGACGTCGAGACCTTCTTCCTACAGCTCCGGAGCCAGCGCCGTTTACGGGTAACATGAGGGAGACTCAAGGACGTCGACGCCAGAATAATCAGCGGGCGAGCCAGCGACGTAGAGCAACATCACGACGACTATGCCGAGGGGATTGGGTAGTTATCAGGAACAGGCGCCCTGGAGGAAAGTTCCAGACGTTCTACGAACCAGGCCCGTGGACTGTTACTGCCACGAAAGGGACCATGGTAACCGCCAGAAGAGAGGGGGAGGAAGTGTCAAGGAACACATCGTGGTTCAAAGTGGTTCCCCCCGGAACACAGAAGACGCGGATGGAGTCAATGAGCCACCCCGAGCCGCGACACAAGAAAGTGGAGACAACTCATCAGTTGACACCCGAGGACCAGTATCGGAGTCTGAAGGGGGACTCTCAACCACGTCCACACCCATCAGAAATCCATCTCGCAGCCGAGAGCAAGGGCCGGATCACACCCCGCTGACAACCTAAGGCCCAATCCACCCCCAAGTCAGAGACTAAAAGACTATGCCTGTCAGCTGAGACCCTGAAGTCGTCATCCAAGGGACACGCAAGTACAGAGCAATTGATTAAAAGTTGTTGTAATGTGATGAACATTTATGGTCTGGACGTTTTGCAAAAGTTTATGTAGTTGGATAGAGATGTAGCGCTGTTAGCACTCTAGTGGATGCACGTTGCACGCACCCCTACATCCGCAGGCCAGGCGTGGCCTGCGGGGCTGAATAAATGGAAGGCGTGCGCTCGGGCACGTCACTTCCGACTGGTACCAAGTGTGTGACTCACTGGCTCTCGCTGCGCGCTGCCACCCCTGCGCAAGCAACCAGTTCACCCAGCAGGCCCAGTACCCTGCCATACTACACACTGCTTACATCAAATGTTTCCAGCAACATCAGCTCTATGATTTTGATGTGGGCATCAACGAGGGGACTGGCCTGTCACGCTCTTGTGCCACATACTTTGTATTTTCAGGGACTAAAAGTCCAAATTGAGCCTGACCTACAAGTGGCATTATTCAGAATTTCAACCAACAACCATCATTTTAACATGAAGACAACAACACTAATTATTTATTGGATTGTTGGAAGTTATTAACGCTGAAAGGATAGAAATCTACTCCCCCCACCATGACGTAAGAATCCTGGGTAAACAAAATGGGCCTAGTAAAACAGCGGGAGGAGCAGTATGCACAAAGGGTGAGTGCACTTAAAACAAGCATTTGCAATGCACTAGGTTTTGCATTTATGCGAGTTTGAGCTATTGGCATTGTAAATGACAATGCCTTTTATGGTTTTTAAAATATAAATAAAAAGCATTGCCATTTACAATGCCAATAGCTTAAACTTGTGTAAATGCGAGACCTATTGCATAGCAAATTGTCTGGTGAATTATTTCTTTGAGTGGCAGAACGTTGTTGAATTCTATGTTGGAGAAAGCATGTTTTGGCTTGGAGTTCTGCAAAGGTGAGATGTGTTTTGAAACTTTTAGATCTTTCATGAACATAATTCCATTCTATATCCAGAAGGGCCATAAAATGATTTTATTATTTTTAATTATCTTATTGTGCAAGAATGCTTGTAAGCTTCATTTGTTAATGGTATTTTTTTGTCTGTTTGGAGTAGAGCAGTAGCTGTATCGAGTAGAGCAGTAGCTGTATCAAGTAGGATGTGAATTGTCTGAACTGATCTGAGCGGTCTCATTTTAAGAGTGAGGATGATGGGAGTCGGGAGTATCAAGTCCATTTTGATATCTACCCAAATAGGGTGGATAGTTGAGGGTTCAGAAAACCGTAGAGAGACCCACCTTATCAGGAAAGGTGGCTTACAGTTGTCCCAGTTGGGTAGTCTATATCCTCTAGACTTCTACCCTGAGCAGAGCTTTTTATTGAGATTCCTGTTCTATTCCCATGCCAAAGAAAGGAACAGCACTTTTTATCCAGATTGGGAAATAAATTAGATGTCTGTTCGGCATCATTTTGGAGAGGAAAAGTACAGTTGGTGTGATTATAATTTTCAGTTTCCATTCTCCCCCACCAAGATATATACTTTGGAGACCAGTACTTCAAGTGGTCTTCAATATTGGATAGGATCTTCTCTTTCTGCCTTACCGACTTAAGTAGGCCACTGGAGAACCAAATGTGCAAGCACTTAATGAATTTAGGTTGCTAGTGGATGCACACCTTATTTATGAAGCCTTGGAGGCATAACATGTTAAGTGGAAAAATGTCTGTTTTATCTCTGTTCAGAGAGTAACTGTTCTTGGATAATGTCTAGAAAAACTAGAATAGATTTTACTTCATAGGCACAACAAAATAAAATATCATCCACATATGCTGCCACTTTGAGAGTGTGTGATTTATAGTTAAAGGCAGTAATATCTGGATGGTTATTGATGTATTGTAGACGTTGGTCGATAGCTAAAAGAAATAATAGCTGTGAAAGAGGACAGATTTTGCGGTTGCCTTGATCAAGGTGGGAGACATCTCATCAGTTCTATTTCTTGTGAACGATCATGCCTAAAGCACATAATCATTCTCATGAAGTGGTCCTTAAGAGTGAACGTCTGAAGTGTGGCATTTAGATAGGATCAAGAGACTTAGTCAGAGGCGGTTGCCAAAACGGAAGAAGAAATTAACATGGACCATTTCATTTGTGCGGCAAAATATTTCAGTGTTTTCACAGGCCGTTCAACCTTGTTCTAACAATATCATGACTCCTTAGATAATAAATTGTGACTTTTTTAATGATCATTTTTTTTGGTGTTGATTGCTTTATATGTTTTATATGTTTTATTTAGGACATTTTATATGTAATGAAACTGGTGCTCATGTAAAGCGCTCTGACATCCGACGTCTCTGGTCTAGTTCGCAATTTAAAACAAAAAATAGAAAATCAGTTGTTGGCCTATATATGGCCGTAGAGCTGAGATTTTCATGAAAGTCTTATGGTCTGAATTCCGCACCTGAGCGTAATAGGACATAATGTATGAAGCTCTGTGGTTATACTGAATAAGCAGCTACCTATGTTATGCCATCTATTAATGTAATAACTGCACTTTCTCAATTGCTTTATTAACCTTCCTGCTTTCTCAAATTTGCTTGAAAAAGCACGATTTTTCTTCTTTTTTTCAAAATTTTCTTGTGGGGTGTAACCCCCCACAAACCCCCCTCATGGGGTTCGGGCTTGCCCGCTCCGCGCGCTCGCTACGGTGCTGTATGCAAATCAGTTTGCGCCCCACCACTATCAAATGTCACCCACCGCCCCTGGAGCAACCCCCTCCTCAGACTCATGTTGGAGAGGATGCAGAAAGAGGGCAACAATGGCACATGCATGGTGGCACCACCAACAAGTGCAGGTGTTTTGCAGAGAGGTCTTGGATCGGATAAAACCAATTACAACCTATGCCTTGATCTTGGACCCATTAATGCTGCTCCTGGGGGATAGAGACCATGAATACCCATGGACTGCCCAACTGAGTAAATTACTTATTTCTTATCATCAGCCCCTTTTATCACAGTGCATGCCTGGGAACATCCAGTTGACCAAGGTGTGGAATATATATGCTATAAAAGAATTCACTGCATTCATTAAAGAAACCATAAAGAAATGTGAGAAAACATGGACTCACTTTAGAATATTTGCTTAATCTTCTGGAGGTTTGAAGGGAGGACCGGATTATGCGTCTATGGTCCTTCCTAAGTTTGTTTAGTGTCGACCTAGCCGATCACTTTTTAGGTCTCGCCTGGAAATCGCATCCGAAGGATGCGTCCAGGCTGGAGACTTATAGCTAGCTGACACGGGGGAATGAAGGACAAGAAACTGTCACAAGCTTATCCTTGGCTGGATTGAGCTGCGTGCACGCGCTTTTTGCCTTCAGTTTCTTTTACAATGTTTCTTTTTCTTTGTGTGAGCTTGCCTTCACTTTACAATGTTTATTTCTTGGTGTGATCGTGCTTTCACTTTCGTTTCCCGTCTTAGACCCTTTCGTTTCCCGTCTTAGACCAGAGCGTGTTTGTTTCCACTGTTAGCTTTTACTTAGGGCCATTCTTTGAACACTAAATAAATACAATGTCATGTTTCTTTCTGCCTTCATTTTCGTTTCCTGTCTTATAGCAGAGCGTGTTTGTTGTTACTGACCGTTTAATAATGGGCAGTGTCACGAACACGAAATAAATAGAAGTACTGTCGTGTTTCTTTGAACACGAAATAAATAGAAGTAATATCGTGTTTCTTTCTCTGTGTGATTGTGCTTTCTTTTACAAATATAAAATGTGGCGCACAAGGCACACATTCACTTGACACGCAGCAATTAAAGAGCAACAACGAGCACATTTTAGAATACAGCCACCCGACTGCGTGAAAGCAGCACCCAAGAAGGGCGCGAGCTAATGTTACAATACAGGCGCCATTATGGCGGGGCTCAATGCAAAGTGAGCCCATGCACACGCAGCAAGTTAAAAGCAACAACGAGCGCATGTCGTTTTAGACCAGAGCGCCATTATGGCGGGGCTCATTGCAAAGTGAGCCCATGCACACGCAGCAAGTTAAAAGCAACAACGAGCGCATGTTGTTTTAGACCAGAGCGCCATTATGGCGGGGCTCATTGCAAAGTGAGCCCATGCACACGCAGCAAGTTAAAAGCAACAACGAGCGCATGTCGTTTTAGACCAGCGCGCCATTATGGCGGGGCTCAATGCAAAGTGAGCCCATGCACATTATTTTACAAATATAAAATGTGGCATACAAGGCGCACGTTTACTTTACACGCAAGAACATTAAATAAAGTAATCAGTTGCTTTTTTATTTAGCGCGGACTTCATCCGAGTGCGTAAAAGCAGCAGGCAACAGTGAGGCCATGTCACCTATATCGTCGACTTTACTTATGGTTGTTTCTGTGTGTAATTGTGCTTTCTAGAGCGCGGGAGCCCATGTTACAACACAGCCGCCATTATGGCGGGGCTCCATACAAACTGAGTGGATGTACACGCAGCAATTTAAAAGCAACAACGAGACCATGTATATGCAGCCGCTCGTTGTCTGTCTTAGAGCGCGTTTACTTTCACCACAATATTCAAAAAAATAAAAAAGCACTTTTGATGTACTGCTTCTGTTTTACACTAACATTCTTTTGATTTTTTTGCCCTAAGCAGTTTGCAACAGACTTTCTTAAGCCTGCAGGTATTTACTTGCATGAATTCGTTTACACATTCTTTTCTCGCCCCTACAGTTATCGACATGGTGTTATTCATTAGATGTAAACAGTCGGAAATAACAACAGCACTTCAAAAGGTGCTTTGCGGCGGCGCTATGTCTGCGGCGGCGCTATGTCTGCTTGTTGTAATGAGATTTAGAAATGTTGGGCTTTGGCTTTATATTCAAAGCAAAACATTACAGTATTTAAAGTGTTCCATTATATATTAAAGGTACTGCCATTATACATAATGCAAAATAAAATAGCGCTTTTTAAAGAGGTCATCGGCATCCACCTTAGAGGCTCTGATTCATATGTAAAAGAAAATGCTTTACAGTTACATGATGCAAAATAAAATAGCATGTTTTAAAAACGTCGTCGTCACCCCCCTTAAAGGCTCGTGTTTACATGTAAAAGAAAATGCTTTACAGATATAAAATGTGGCACACGTTTACTTTACACACAGCAACTAAAAATCTCGGCGGCATGTTCCTCGGAGGCCTAGTTTCAAATGTCAAAGTAAATGCATGCGGCACCGGCGGACCATAGTGAGCACTTTTTGTTGTCTGTTTTATGTCTTGTAAAAAAAATGTTTCACACACAAGGCACCCGTTCACTTCCAGAAGAATTTATCATTCCTGCAGCAGGTGCTCTGACACAGAAGTGCAGGGGTGGCATTGACCTACTGTATCACAGTTAAAGGTCTATATAATTATATTTAATTACATTATGTGGGTAATTTTTCTTGCTTGCATTCGGGCCATAACACCCAGGCTATGTCACACAACTGATTGTTCCATGTGCCACATGGCGACGCTTTTGTTAATTCTGGAGTCTAACATTTCTGAGATGGCGCCTCTACTTACGCGTGTAATAAGTGCAAAATGTTCGGCACAGTTTTCACCGAATACAAAGCCCGTTTCAAAGACGTCGGCGGCATACCCCTTAAAGGCTCGTGTTTACATGGTAAAGAAAATGCTTTACAGGTATACGTGGCACACGTTTACTTTACACACAGCAATTATAAATCTCGGCGGCATGTTCCTCGGAGGTCTAGTTTCAAATGTTAAAGTAAATGCATGCTTGCATTCGGGCCATAACACCCAGGCTATGTCACACCACTGATGGTTCCATGCGCCACATGGCATCGCCTTCTTTAATTCTGGAGTCTAACATTTCTGAGATGGCGCTTCTACTTATGCGTGTAATGAGTGCAAAATGTTTGAAACAGTTTTCGCCGAATACAAAGCCCTATGAAACATAAGGTGGAACATTCTTAGAACAAGGCACACGTTCACTTTACATACAGCGATTAAATAACTCGGCGGCATGTTCCTGAAAGGCCTTCTCAAAAGTTAAAATAAATGCATGTGGCCCACATGAAAAGCATCACAACAAAAAAATGCCCACATTATTTTACCAAAATGTTTTACATCTATACATTTGCATTTTCATTTTGTATTATATTTTCACATGCACTACTTTAAAAATATATCCATTTACAGAAAGAATCCTAAGACTTATAGTAAACAACTAATATACATTCATTTAGCTATATGTTACAAATAAGAACTGAAACTCACGGCATGCATTACAAGAAACGAAACTGTTTAAAAAGAACAGTCACCTTTGCCCTTTTACTTTACATTGAAAAGAGTCAGACATGTTTTTTCGCACTTAGCCGACTTTCTCACTATCCTGAAGTATTTGTTAGTCCTGTGAGCCTTGCTTTGTATTGCCTTTAACCTTTGCTATCTGATCACAGCCGATACTTACGTTGGGAACTTTACCAGTTGCTACACAGACCCTTCCTTGCTGAGAACAACAACGTACGTTCGGATACCTATTTGCTTCCTAGTCGACTTCGCTACTGATCTGCCAATTATTTGCATTAAAAGGTAAGCTTTTTTTTGCGTATTTCATTTCATATTATTTCGCTGCTATTAATGTACAACCGGTGACTTGCAACAATTTCTTTTCGAAATAAAATACTTTATCACTAACACTAATAATATTTGCGGTGAGTAATCTAGCAATCGTGAAGGGGGCAAAAGGTATTTTATTGCGTAGCATTCAATAATTTATTAAATTCGTTACTCTAGTTAGTGGCCCGCAGTTTTGGTCTGACCTAATTGATATCCCGATATTTTGCATGCAGGTTTTATTTACAAGGAGGGAGTAGAGACCTTTATCAAAAACAGATACAAGAAGTGTGCCTTGTACTGTTAAGTCATGTATGCACGCTTGCTGGGTACAAAACGTCATGTTCAATCATATACTGATATGTTTGTGAGTGCTTCAAGAAGCTACAGTTCATTGCAAGCCAATTCTCTAAGTTACATGATTGTGGGTCAATGTGGCACCATTGAGCAAATTATTTCCGTACTGTTAGTTGCATTTGTATACGTTTGATATAATGAAGACGGAAAGCAGGTTTTCTATTGCGCAAAATATAGTAGCTTTTAAGACTTGCCTCCATTTCCTCTACCTTCTACACCGTACCTAAATTCTCGATGTTTTGCCTGCAAATATTATATTCGGGAAAAGTGTTGTGCTGAATTATAAAGTATTTGACGAGGAGTGTGCTTATTGCTGTTTACGTTTATATTTGTTTTCGTTGGGTACAAATCAAAAAGTTTGTTTAATGTTATAATTTTATTTCCACATTGTTAAATTCTTATCTTATATTATAACATGCAAGCGGCTAAATTTATATATCGAGTTATAACAGCTTACAAATAATTATAATAATAAAACGCATTTGCAAATTAAGCCCATGCACACGCAGCAATTTAAAAGCAACAACGAGCCTCTTTTAAAAAATAGGCGCTCCTTGCATGTCTTACAGCGCCTTTCCTTAGACTACCGTATTTAAATAAAGTAATCAGTTGCTTTTTTATTTAGCGCGGACTTCACCCTAGTGCGTGAAAGCTGCATGCAACAGTGAGGCCATGTCACTCGTAGCGCCGACTTACTCATGGTTCTTTCTCTGTATTATTGTGCTTTCTACAGCGCGGGAGCCCATATACACAGGTCGCCAATATGACGGGGCTCAATGCAAAATGAGCCTATGTACACGCAGCAATTAATAAAAACAACGAGCCCATTTTAAAATACAGCCGCTCGTTGCCTGTCTTAGAGCGCCTTTCCTTAGACTACCGTATTTATATAAAGTAATGTGTAGCACTTTTATATAGCGCGGACTTCAACCGAGTGCGTGCAAGCCGCATGCAACAGTGAGGCCATGTCACCTGTAACGCCGACTTACTCATGGTTCTTTCTCTGTATTATTGTCCTTTCCTCAATGCGGGAGCCCATATTAACACAGGCGCCAGTATAGCGGGGCTCAATGCAAAATGAGGCTATGTACACGCAGCAATTAATAAGCAACAACGAGCCCATTTTAAAAAATACAGCCGCTCGTTGTCTGTCTTAGAGCGCCTTTCCTTAGACTACCGTATTTATATATAGTAATCTGTAGCACTTTTATATAGCGCGGACTTCAACCGAGTGCGTGCAAGCCGCATGCAACAGTGCGGCCATGTCACCCGTAGCGTCGATTTACTCATGGTTCTTTCTCTGTATTATTGTGCTTTCCTCAACGCGGGAGCCCATATTAACACAGGCGCCAGTATGGCGGGGCTCAATGCAAAATGAGGCTATGTACACGCAGCAATTAATAAGCAACAACGAGCCCATTTTAAAATACAGCCGCTCGTTTCCTGTCTTAGAGCGCCTTTGCTTAAACCACCGTATTTATATAAAGTAATCTGTAGCACTTTTATATAGCGCGGACTTCAACCGAGTGCGTGCCAGCTGCATGCAACAGTGAGGCCATGTCACCTGTAGCGCCGACTTACTCATGGTTCTTTCTCTGTATTATTGTGCTTTCTACAGCGCGGGAGCCCATATTAACACAGGCGCCAATATGGCGGCGCTCAATGCAAAATGAGCCTATGTACACGCAGAAATTAATAAGCAACAACGAGCCCATTTTAAAAAATACAGCCGCTCGTTGTCTGTCTTAGAGCGGCTTTGCTTAGACCCTTGTATTTATATAAAGTAATCTGTAGCATTTTTATATAGGTCGGACTTCAACCGAGTGCGTGCAAGCCGCATGCAACAGTGAGGCCATATTACAACATAGCCGGCAGCATGGCAGGGCTGAAATAGATGTCAGCCTTTCTTTCAGGCCCATACAATAGCCTTTGAAATTATTTAAAATGTGCTGAGGAGAAGAAAGGAAATTCAATTAAACGCCCAGTGATGGCACCTTACTCTGTAAATAAAAATACATGATGTTTGCATACACTTTCTCCATATAACATAAGTAAACGCACATGCTGTTCTACTAATATATGCGTAAAATAACTTTTTGCATTCAAAATTCTAATGCGCAGCAACTATTAACTTCTCTTATTTCCCAAAATTACTTCTACAAATGCAAGGCGCCATCCCCCCTCGGGGAATGGCGTCTTTAGTTGCAGCCAAAGGGCCGACCCAGAGTAGGTTCACTTCCGAGTCGGCCGACCCGGAAGTGGTTATGGCGCAAGGACCAATAGGAATGGTGGACGGCGGAGCGCCCCGGAAGTAGTCGTATGGCGCGAGGTATAAAAGCCCGCGACCATCTTAGAGGCCCCCTCTTTGTCCGCTAACCGCCCAGGAGTCGGACGTCGCCTAGAGAAGACATCGTGGGACCTTCGTGCCGGAGTGAACAGCGAGGGTCAATCCGACTCGTGATCTAGGTTAGCGGGCCGTGCAGTGTGTTGTAGGTTTGAATTTATTTTTTTTTAAACTGAAGCAGCGCGATGCGAGCATAGCTCTTTGTTCATACCTTTTGCGGAGGGAGGATCGGGTTCCAGCGGTAAATTTAAATGTTTTGAGGTCTTCATATCCAGGGTGGTGAGCGTTGGCGCAATTAGCACAACCTGATTCCCCGGGAACGAGATCAAGCCGCGCACGGCTTGCCTTTATGCATGTACTATCAGTTAAGGGGTTTTTTAACGTTTGTTCTCTTTAAGTGCAGGATGCCGCCGAAGAGGGCACCGAAAGGCAAAGAACCCGCAGACAAAAATGATGAATACCTCGCCTTTACGGAGCTGCTGGAGTTCACAAGAGAAAAAGGCGTGGATTGGGTACTAAAGAACATGAGAGATGGAGCTAGAGCAGATGCGAATTCTCAGGAAGAAAGGGGGAGAGGCAGGAGAGCGAAACGAACCCCAGAAAAGCTTAAAGGTGCTACAAAAGGCAAACGGTCTAGGCCGGCAGACGCACAACCAGCATCACGAGGTGAGGAGGAGGTGCTAGAGACATTGGACTCGAATTCAGGTGCAGATAAAGACAATGAGGATACCGAAGGGCAGCACGTGGTGACTAGGCCCATACAAATAGGGGGGCTCCCCGTCACTCCTGTGGGGGGTCCGGTCCGCAGGGTATGTTACCGCCAGTTGTGGCGCAACCGGGTAGCGGAGTATCTCAAGTGTGGGTGCAACCCGGGGGGGTCGCGCAGCTACCAGGAATGCAATTGTATGGATCGCATGGGCAAGCAATAGGTAACGGCCTCATGAGCTTGATTCTTCCTACCATGTCCTACCCGTCAAATGGGGCCCCCATAATGATGAATGCCTACTCTAATTTAGGGTGTCCAACACAGGGCCCGATGGCTAGCACCGTGGTTGACGGGGCCGGGTCTCCTAATAGCCAGATACCAGGGGGGGTCGGGGGACAACCAACAGGTCACTCTCTGTTAGCATTCAGCCCTTTAATGTTTGGATCATCCTCAATGACCCTATCGCCATCCACAGGGATCACCTGGCATGTGCCTGCAGACATGAAGGAAAAGATACTCAGGGGTGAATATGTGGAGGTGTTCGACCTCCTTAATGCAGGCGTATCGGCGGGACAACCCAAAAGTGGGAAGGAGGGTGATTACAATCAAAAGAAGTCCTGGGTGGAGTGGTCCATGAAGAATTGGATCACGGGATTTGCTATTTATGCCGCAGTTATATTGGAAAAATATCCTGTTTTGGGCCCTCAAATGATGAGCTATATATCCTTGATCCATGGTGCGGCAGCTGAGTTTCCAGGTCAGGGGTGGTTAAAGTATGATAAAATGTTTAGACAGATGAAAGCGGTCCACCCAGGTATATCATGGGACCAGTGGGAGATCAATCTATGGCACACAGTGTTCTATTCCTCCCCTTCAGCGTCTAACACCGCTCCCCCTGCTCAGAATCAGTCCTTTCGGAGTGACAAAGGCGTCGGAGAGAAAAAACAGGCCTGCTGGCAGTTTAACAGAAACGAGTGTACTAGGGGGGTCCTATGCAGGTTCAAGCACTGCTGTTCGTATTGCGGTGGGACCTCCCATCCCGAAATCAGATGCTTTAAGAAAACGGGAAGTCCCAAGGAACAATCCGGCCATGTCACCCCAAAGGGAAAGCCCCCTAAAACTTCCGACAAAGCTACCAACTCCCATTAAACGACATGTCCTGACACATCTCCTCAGTAAGTACGACAACCTCGAGGAGGCTCAATTCCTGCTTCATGGCTTTACGTCTGGCTTCCGTATCCCGTCTTCAGCCCCTCCTTCTAATGTCCCTCCCTGCAATCAAAACTCAGTGTTGCGAAACATGGAGGCAGCACGAGACAAAATCATGAAGGAAGTATCCTTAGGTCGGGTTGGGGGCCCTTTCAAAGATCCACCTACCCATAATCTGATCTGCTCGCCTTTAGGATTGGTTCCAAAAAAGAGGAAGGTAAATTCCGTCTTATTCATAATCTATCAAGCCCCCCAGGGTTATCTGTCAATGATAAGCTAGACCCAGACCTGTGCACGGTACGGTATACCACGTTTGACACGGCCATTGAAAAATTGCAGGCACTGGGGGAAGGAGCGTTAATGGCTAAAACTGATATTGAGTCAGCCTTTAGGTTGCTGCCTGTTCACCCAGAAGATACCAGGTTCTTGGGTTTCACTTTTGATGGTGACTACTTTGTAGACTTATGCATGCCTATGGGGTGTTCTATTGCCTGTGCTGTGTTCGAAACGTTTGCGAGGTTCTTGGAATGGGCAGTGGAGCAGTTCCTGACCTCAGACAAATCGCATGCAGTAGTCCACTACTTGGATGATTTTCTATTCATGGGTCCCGAGGGTTCCCAGTCTTGCAGGAAGGCCCTTCTGGGCTTCCAGCATTTGGCTGTGGCGCTGGGGGTGCCATTGGCGGAGGAAAAAACCGAAGGCCCGACCACATGTTTGACCTTTTTGGGCATTGAGATAGATACTACATCAGGTGTGTGCAGGTTGCCAAAGGCTAAGGTAGATGCCTTCAAGGCCGCAATCGATAACTGCCTGGGAACGAGGAAGGTAACCTTACACCAGTTGCAAGTTCTTTTGTGCCAACTAAACTTTGCCCTGCGGGTCATACCAATGGGCAGGGCGTTTTCCAGGAGTATAGCGAGGGCAATGTTCGGGCTGCGGGCAAAGCACCACAGAGTGAGGCTATCAGCCGAGGTGAGAGAGGATCTTATGCTTTGGAAATGTTTTTTACAGGATTTCAATGGTACTGTGTTGTGGCGGGCAGCCAGCACCTCAAATGCGGACCTTGAGCTATTCACTGATGCCGCAGGGAGAATTGGCTTCGGGGCGATCTTGGGCACAAAATGGTGCATGCAACATTGGCCAGACGAATGGATAGAGCAAGGTCTGACCCATAACATTCCCTTCCTAGAGTTGTTCCCCATAGTGGTAGCCTTACACTTGTGGGGAGATGTGCTCGCAAACCGGCGCATTGTATTCTGGTCGGACAGCATGTCCGTTGTCATGGTGATTAATAATCAGAGAGCAACATGCCCTTGGGTGCTCAGGCTATTGAAAGAGTTAGTGCTGCAGTGCCTGAGCCACAATGTCCAATTTACTGCTAGACATGTTCCAGGTGTGGAGAACAAAGCAGCTGATGCATTGTCTCGTTTTAAGTTAACAGAATTCCGGGAACATTGGCCACAAGCGGAGACAACAATGACGGCCTTTCCAGCGGAGCTATGGAAGTTTGGTGCCCCACAGCTTCCGAGTTGATATCTGCATCCTTGGCCCCCAAGACTAAGAGTATGTATCAAAAGTCCTGGGAGGGTTATGCGGCTTACCTGAGGGGAGCAGGCCTGAGGGACGCATTTGTGCCTCAGAACGTGTTAGGTTGCATAGTGCAACAAAAAGAGGAGGGAAAATCAGTGGCATTCATGAAAAGACAGTTGTCGGCATTGGCATTCTATGCAGGGCTACAGGGAGTTTCTGACCCGACAAAGGATCAGAGGGTAAGAAGAGCAATGAGAGGTTGGGAACGCTTGACGCCGGGGGAAAAAGATACCAGGAGACCCATAGACGTAGGGAAGTTGGTAAAGATTTTGGAGGCACTGCCTTTCGTTTGTTATTCCCCCTATGAGACGCAGTTATTCCGGGTAGCCTATGCTTTAGCCTTTTGCGGAGCATTGCGGATCTCTGAATTGCTCCCAGCGTCCAAGACAGAGAAAGAGGGGGGCCTAAGGTGCTCGGACATAATCGAGTCCGAAGGGGTACTGAGACTTAGAGTGCGTAGATCGAAGACAGATCCTTTGAGCAAAGGGACGTGGTTACAATTGGGTAGAGTAGAGGGGGAGTCCTTCTGTCCAGTTAACCTACTGAGGGGATTCATCCAGGTCAGGCCCCAGGTACCGGAAGATAGACTGTTAATTCATGAGAGTGGTCTTCCTCTTACCAGGTTTCAGTTTACACGAGTAGTAAAAATGACCCTGGCAAGGATCGGAGTTGATCCTTCCGACTTTACATCCCATTCTTTCAGAATAGGAGCAGCGACAACAGCTGCTGGCTTAGGCCTGCCCGAACAAGTAATCAAGAGATTAGGTCGCTGGAAATCAGCATGTTATGAACGTTATGTCCGCCCGCAATTAATCTAGCAAAAGCTGTTTCACAAAATTCACGTACCTTTCTGCTTGGATTCATGCTCACCGTATCTCTTAATGTTTACTATAGGTACACCCCCTAAGAGAATCCAAATTTGCTGGTGTGGCCACTCCTTCATTTCGCAGGGCGGGGGCGCACTTCGAAAAGACGCTCAAAGACAGGGTGACCATGATGCAAGGTTGCGATCATCATTGGGTAGACATAGGCAGCGCCTAGCGGACGTCCCGAGAGATGTTAAAGCGGCTTTGGCCAGAGGCATGCCTTATCCGGATGTATTCGTGTTACACTGCGGAGGCAACGATATGATTCCGGGCGGTAGGAGAGGAGTGAAGGAGTCCCTGTTCTCTACCTTAGCAGCAGTCAAAAGCATTTTTTCGGAAACCATAGTACTGTGGTCAGAAGTCATCCCGAGGCTCGTTTGGGCACGGGGCGCTCCTATGAAAGCGGTGAACAAATCTATTAAAAGGTTGAACCAGTCGGTGGCGGAAATTCTCCAAAAATCTAGTATTAGAACTATTCGTCACAAGTTGATACAAACGACCAGGCCAGAGTTACACGCGGAGGATGGAGTGCACCTTTCAGAGGCGGGCACTGAGATATTTATAGAAACAGTCCTAGGGGCCATCTCCGAGGCTCTTGAGCGCGGGGGGGGAGGTCGAGTCCGCCAGTAAGCGCCTCGTCCTGTGGCGGGGTTCCGGACAAGAATACCACGGGAACTTCTTGTCTAGTGACACTTTTACCTCTGAACAGGTTTGCTATATCATTCTGGACTCTGGGCTGGCGGGAGAGTTGGGGCTGACCTACTGGTGGCCTTGGCTCTTCAGCCCTACCCCGGAGGCCGCTGGTTGCCCAAGTGGGGGCACATTCCTCACCTGCGGCTCTGTTGACCGGAAGGGGGTTAACGTAAAGAGAGCAGGTGATATGGGTTGCGGCCTGCTGGCGCAGCCCTGAAGTCAAATCAAAGGCCCATTGGAGAATGGGCGGTAAATGAGTGTATATTGTATATAAGTGCAAGATTTATTCTAAAATACTGTGATGGAATATTTTACTAATAAATAACTTTTTGCATTCAAAATTCTAATGCGCAGCAACTATTAACTTCTCTTATTTCCCAAAATTACTTCTACAAAAAATGCTTATAGTGGTTGCCTCTGCTGGTTAAGGGATAAGGTAGTGGAAAGCAGGTGTTTTATTATCTAAAAAAAAGTAGCAGGAAAAGTACTTTACTCTATGAAGTCTTCTAATGGTTCATTTTCACCTACCTACTACCGGATGCCTTTCTGCCCTTTGCCGATCACGTACACATTTTAGTCCGGCCTCAATCATCTGCCACAACCGTTAGCACCAAGTGTTCAGGGAAGGGCCCCGGGGTATTGCTAATTGCTGTAACAGTCTTTCAGTCTTTACTGTCCTATTCTGACGTTCGTCTAAAAGCTACTCGGCGCCATAAGGCTGGCGCCCGGGCTGATTTGTTTCAATGTAACATTTCAGCCACTCTAGAATACATTGCAAACACTTAACTATTAAGTTGCCGAGCACCGCTGTTACTCACTCCCGCCATGCTTATTCACCCACTACCCACTTCCAGACCTCCTTAGAATGTAAAAAAGTTCCAGTAGGCATAAAATGTGCATGTCCGTATTCATGCATACTATTTCGCGTATGTACAAAATAAAATGTGCATTACAAAAAAAACAATCAGGCAAGATGGCCGCTGAGGCGCTGTGGGAGTAAGTCGCACTCAGACCCCTCTCCCAGAAGATAAGCAGAAATTCAGGCATTAATGGAGATTTGAAAGCAGCATGCAATCCGTCGTGTTAAATTACCACAGAGGAGCCATTAACCTTGCTAGCTTACTGGAAAAAGCGAAATTGTGGTACTTCAATCTCCGTAAAATACTGATGGCAGAAATGGGCACCCGAGGAAAGGAGAGAGCACAGCAACATGCACCCATACCGGACGCCACCAATAAAGACTGTATACAGAAAGAAGCCGGTAAACTGGGCGCTATTCCAAAAACGAAAGTGCCACCTAATATCAAAAAGACAACCCCCACGGTCTCTACCCTTACGAAACCACAACTACGCAAACTGGAGAGAGCTGGCGAAAAGGAAAAAGCGCTGACTCAAATAAAAGACATGAGAAGTAATGGCAACACAACAGCGGCGCGGAATGTAGCAGAAAAGAAGAAAACTGACACCGTGTACCGACAACCTCTAGTATCCGAGGTCTTCGGAGCCAAAATCCAAGCAGAGGCATCAGGAGCTTCAGGACCATCGGGAACCCGGCAGAGAACGACAAACGCGCCGCCCGCAGGAGCCGCTCGGAGCGTCCTCGAGGACGCTAGCGGAGACGTTGCTATGCAACCGGAGATCACGGTGCTCACGCTTCCCGCGGAGCTCCGAGCGGTGAGTCATGCAGCAGTTCAGCCAGACCGCGCTGCATCGGAACAGGCACAGAGGCAGACCCAGGGGGTGCAGAACGAAAGCCAAGACCCGGACACGAACAAAGAGGTGAGAGAGGCCAAATGTGGGGGTGAGATGCTAAACACAGGGCAAATGCTTGAGGCCCTCAATGAGGTGGAAGCCGAAATTCGCGAGGAACAAGTACAAGCCAAAAAGAAAGAGAATGCTGAGTTGGGGGCAGATAATGAGGGGTATAGTCTATCTAATACTCTGGCAGAAATGACTCGTACTGATGGGGCTGATGGAGAGTTTTTTTCTGTCCCTGAGGGTTCAGATTCAACATTGGCAAGCAGCGAGGAAGAAAGAGATTTTTCTGACTCACTATCGAGCTCAGAAGACAGCGACAGCTCTAGGGGGAGAGGCACTCAAAAAAAGCGCAAAACAACATCCAGAAGAGCAGGATCCCCCCCGAATACTCATAAGGGGACATATAAAAAGCTAGTATGGGACTATTCTGCCACCTCCAACATATATAAGGAAGACGAGAAAGAGACACAAAATGATGGAGGGAAACTGGATCTAATGTTTGCCACGCTGAAACAGATGCAAATGGAGGCAAGGACTGAAAGTCGGAGGGCCAGGCATGACACGAAAAAGATTCAAGCCTCAATTAGGAAAATAAATAAAAAGTTTGAGGAAGTTGAGGAAAGAATCATTGGAGATGAGGAAAGAACCGGCCGCCTAGAAGACGAAGCAACTGAGTGGCAATCAACCAGAGAGGGGCAGACTAAGGTCATGGAGGATTTGCAGTGGAAGGTGGAGGACTTGGAGAATCGCCAGAGGCGAAATAATGCCAGGCTCCTCGGAATAGAGGAAGGGATTGAAGGGCAAGACCCGAGAGGCTTTGTCATCAAGCTGCTTAAGGGTGCGTTCCCAGAGGCACCATGGAACTGGGAGCAAGAAGTACAGAGAGCTCATAGATATCCACTGTTTTTAAAGAAAACCCCTAAGGAAGGCTCAGGAACGCTCCCCAGGGCTATGTTGGTTTTTTTCGGAAACTTTCTTGTAAGGCAGGAGCTAATGGAGAGAGCCAGACCTGACGCTAAAAAAACTGTGGAAGGGATAACTTTTTTTGCAAGACCCGACTTTTGTCACATAACAGTGGAGAGGAGATGGCGGTTAAGACAGTTGATCAATGCATTTCAGGCCCAAGGAGCAGAGGCATACTTATTGTTTCCAGCAAAACTGAAGGTTATCATAGCGGGCCGCACCAGAATGTTTTTCTCTGAAATAAAAGCGGGGGAATTTCTGACAGAGTTAAAAGAAAAAGGGGGGGCCCGAAGGAAATAGGCAAGGAAGGGAGTAGAAGAAACTCAAAAGCAAGCAGATGCATATCTCGACTAATGTACTAAGCCTGATAGTTTAATGTAGATGTTGTTAAGAGGGGAGGAGAGGGGGAGCGACTCTACAACGCCAAGCGGACACACATAGGTCAGGGATGACCTATTTGCCTGTCACAGGGGGGGAGGGGCAGCAATCGGGGTGGGGGGGGCTTAAAGGGGGGGGGGTAGAAGACACGGGGAAAAGGTGGTGGCGTAATTTAATACAGATTTGTAAATATTGTAAAGATTGTAGTGATGCAGTAAAAGTATACACAGAAAAAGACAAAAAAATAGCGGAGGCGTTGGTAAAAGTTAAACGAGAAATATGGCAGTTAGGATAATGACGATTAATATCTGTGGGCTAAACAATTTGGACAAAAGACAGAAGCTCTCCGCGCTGCTACGATTCTGGAAAATTGATATAACCTGCCTACAGGAAACGCACGTAGCAGCTGAAGATAAATTCTTGCTTGGTCAGATGGGGTTTGAGATCCTTGCTAGCACAGGTCAAGAAGGAAGAAAGAAGGGGGTGGCAGTCCTGGCCAGAAAAGGGGTTGTTAAAATTAAAAAGAAAAAAGAGGATGCTGAAGGGAGATGGGTGATGCTAGACATAGAAACAACAGTGGGAAGATGTACTTTGGTCTCACTATATGGATCAAACGAAGATGAATCGGAGTTATTTGACTTTATGGATAGTGAGCTAGCTTTGTGGCCAGAGCCAGTGATCTGCTGTGGGGATTTTAATATTAATGGGTTGAATGGAGTAATAGGTGCAAGTGGAGGTGGTTACCAAGGAAGAAAAAAAAGGATGCATAAAGCAATACAAAATATCGCTAGACACAATGCGCTGGTGGATATATGGCTGGAATTTAATCCGATAGGTGCAGGTAGCACTTTCTATTCAGCACCACATCAGACAGTTGCCCGCTTGGACTATTTCTTTATCTCTAGCTCATTAGTTAGTAGGGCTAAAATAGAATGTCTCCCAAGGATAATGTCGGACCATAATCCACTGGTGTTAAGCGTAGCAACATTACAAAACGCAGGGGGGGGGGGGAAAGAAACACAACATGGACGTTTGAGAGAGGCTTGCTGAAGGAGGAGGAGTACATCATAAGGATGAAAGAATGGATGATGCAGTTTTGGGATGTAAACAGATACTCAACCTCAGCAGATATGGTGTGGGACAGCTTTAAAGCAGGAGTAAGGGGAGAGACATTAAGCTATACTTTGGTTAGAAGTAAAAAGGAAAAGGAAAAGATGGATGAGGATATTAGAAAGTTGACGGCGATGGAAAAAATGCTAGTGGACGCAATAGAAAAACAAGAACCTATTGAACAGATCTTAGTGGCTATAGAGATGCAGAGGTCAGAAACAGGGACTACTCTGGCACAAAAAACAGCAAGAAAATACTTAGCACACAAAGAGAAATGTTACGAATGTAACGAGAGGGTGGGACATCTACTCGCAATAAGAACTAGGCAAACGCTAGCCGCAGGGGAAATCAAAGAAATTAAGGACTGTAATGGGACAATTGTTAACAAAGTGGAGGAGGTTCAGGAGGTTTTCAGGAGGTTCTATGAGGGACTATATGAGCAGGATAAAAATGATGAGGAGGTAGAGGCAAAAAGCTTGGAATACCTAAGGCAAGACCCACAGGAGGGGCTGAGCACAGAAGAAAGGGATAAATTAGATATGCAACTATCGCTACAGGAGATAAGAGATGCAACATTTAATCTACCTTCTGGCAAAGCAACGGGACAAGATCAGATCCCAGTAGAATTTTACAAAACCTTTTGGGATGTACTAGCCAAAGACATTTGGATAATCTGTTGTTTGGCACAGGGAGGCAGAATTGTTCCTCAGTCTTGGGCGGGTGCCGACATAATCGTAATATTGAAAAAAGATAAACCCCCCACTGAGCCGGGCTCTTATAGACCTATTACTTTGCTCAATGCTGATGCGAAGATATTCTCTAAGGCACTGGCCAACAGACTGAGCAAGGTGATAGAGAGGGTGGTTTCCCCTACACAACACGGATTTATACCAGGGAAAGGAACTACTGAACATACTAGACAGCTGATTACCATATTGGACGCTGCAGCGGCTACAGGAGACCCTGTCGCAGCTATCTTTTTGGATGCCGAGAAGGCTTTTGACAGGGTCTCTTGGGCTTACCTTTGGGAGGCTATGGTGTGGGCAGGGATAGGCCGAGGATACATAACTGCAGTTCAGGCACTATATAAATATCCCAGTGCTAGGATTCGTATTAATAGATCATACTCTAACGCAGTGCAGATTAGACGGGGAACTAGGCAGGGGTGCCCGGTTTCACCTTTACTATTTGCAATATATTTAGACCCCTACCTGAGAAGGCTCATAATAAATAGGAGGATCACCCCAGTTATATTACACGGGAAAGAATACAAATTATTTGCCTACGCAGACGATGTGGCTGTCATAACACCGACGCCAGAGGAGTCTTTGGTTGAAATTGAACAGGAGGCAAGGAAATTCGGAGAGGTATCTGGATATTTAATAAATAGGGGGAAAACACAGGTTGTTCAGAATATATACACCACATTTGCAGACACAAGAGTTGTCTCAGACACAAAGTATTTGGGTGTTAGGGTGACGGCAGACTTAGAAAAATTAGTAGAGATAAATCTGGAACCACTGCTGGTCAAAGTTAAAAGCAACCTGGAGAGAGTAAATAATCTACACTTGACCCTCATGGGTAGAATCAACTTTATTAAAATGGTTACTTTTCCGAAATTTTTGTATTTGTTCAGGGCAATCCCACTATTTATTGAAGGACTATGGTTTAATAAAATAGAATCAGCTGTAAATAAGTTAATTTGGGCACATGGGAAGACACGCAGAGCATACCGGTTTTTAACACTACCACGAGAAAGAGGAGGATGGGGAGCACCTGATTTTAGATTTTATTATTGGGCAGCTGCTCTACAATACTCCAAAGGTCTACTAGGCGGAAGTGATCAGGAGGAAGAGGGGAGAAAAGGGCCGGCGAACGTATATGAAGCACTTTTAGGCAAAGCTGCAGAAAACGCTTTGGTTTCAACGGTGGACTTTGCATATTTTAAGCATACAAGATTTAAGACACTGAGTGCGGTATATAAAGTTTGGAAAGCGATAAAGAAAAAACTGGGACTTGGAAGGTACAATCGGTACTTAAGGCTATATATGAATGATAGTCTCCCGATAGAAATTTTCTGGGATACAGTTATGAAAGAATGGAACGAGAAAGGGATAAAGAAAATGGGGGATTTAATGGATGAAGGGGGAGTAATCTTAACGTTCCAAAACATACAGCATAGGTATAAAATAGCTGGACATAACTTCTTCAAATATCTGCAAGTGAGGAGTTACCTTCAGACAAAAACGGGGGGTTCAGGTGGGATGGTGCGGTGTAAGATAATGGATTATCTGGGAAGCAATCTCTCATGTTCAATAAGACAGCTGTATGCAGAGTTACAAGCTTACAAAACTGATGACAGAGAGAAATATAGTAACAAATGGAAAGAACAGGTAAAGGCCCATCCGGAAGACTTACAAACCTCCTTAGATCTCGGGAGAACCATTTTATGCTCTGCTACACTCCAAACCCAACATTATAAAACAGTCTTCTCGCTTTATTATACACCAGCTAGAATAGCTAGTTGGGGAGGCTCCACGGGAACAACGTGCCCAAGGTGTAATTCAGCACAGGCTAATATCACACATATGTTTGCACAATGTCCACAATTATACACTTTAAAATTGGCAATAGAAGAGTTTTTAGAGAAATCACTAGGAATAAAAACTAAATTAACTGAGGAGCTGATAATTCTGGGGGTAAGCTCAGAGGAAAATATAATCTACCCAGAGTTTTTATTCATGGCTACAGCAGTATATAGGATAATTGTTGCAAAGGCATGGAAGGATAAAACTGCACCGTCATTCCAGATTTGGGTAGCAAGATTATTATCTACATATAATTTAGAGAGGGCCATATACGACAGAAAAGGAAGGTAGGCAAAAGATATGGGGCACAAGATATGGCTGCCTATTGAGCACTGGAAGAATAGAAAAATGATGGGCGGTAATAACTGAGAAATCGGTCGAATCTATAAGAGCAATATATATGTTGTAGTATGTGCCATATTTATGTTTTGTGTGTTAGTACTCTAAATCTGCATATTATTATTATTTAGCAATACAAATCTGTATCTGGCGCAAAAAGTATATGTAAATGTCTAAAAAACACAGTGGTTGTAACAGAAAAATGGGGGGGGGGGAAAAACTTTTTGAATAAAGATATTTAAAAAAAAAAAAAAAAAAGGAGGTAAAGTTAGAGAAGGAGGGTTTTTTCCCAGAAGAAGACTCTGAAGAGGATGAGGTCCTGGCCCAAATTGATGGTGATGGGGAAGAAGGTGTATACCAGAACACCACAGTTTTGCTGACACCCATCACCCATGTGAAGTAAGTCTCCAACATATGGTAGTGATGGTACCAAGGGCATGTAAGACAGAGTGTCCACCAGGGCTACAGCATTACTTGTGTCACCCTCAATGTGACAAAAGACAAAATGGCCACCAGACTGCCACTGCACATGGGTAGAGCAGTGTATACATAGATACTTCGACTTTGCCATCACCATTAATGGGAAAGCCACCCCTTCCCTTAATATTTTATGTAGGTCTCCCCCAAAGACGGCTTAATGAGCCTGATGGCAGGAAGATGGATATTGCTAAGCAGGATATATAGGTTTATATAGGTATTAGCAGCACAGCCCTTAAAGTTGTTGTTTTGCTGAGGAACGGTAGTAGCCCCATTAGCAAACCAGGGTTACTGGCTGACGTTTTGCATTTGAATTTGTTTATTGTTTCAATTAATTAAAATTGTTAACAAAAGGAAAAAGGCTGGTGGGAGAACACTCCATCCAGACACTTTTGAGCATAAATAAAACATGATCATTTCATTTAACAAAACCGTAAAAAAAAAAAAACAACAAAAAACCAATCAGTAATGCGTCCCCCCTCCTCCGAATAAATCTTTTAAAGGCATGCATACACTTTCTGCCAAACACACAACTGGACGCATGTATTACTACGCATATATAGTTATAACATGCATATCATTAATGGCTGTATTGCGCACAGACATTCATATGTCTTTTTACAAGAAATTATTTCATCAACAATACTCACATTACTAGCCGTCGCTATATTAGCAATGTGAAATGAAACGAAAATGTTATAATATTCAGGAGCCAGCAAAATAATTTTGAGAGCACTATATAAAGTCCATAGTTGTTTTTGTTTTCACTTACCTTGCTTCTTGATTCTATCTTGTAACACGTAACAATACCCTTTAACAAACAGCTCCACCTTCAATTTCTAGTTTACTAGTTTGCCGCAGCTATTTCAACAACCACTGCTGAGCACAGGCTACAGTTCATTGCTAACATTTGTATTACAATGCTAGACCTCGCTGCTCTGCTGCCTCGCTTTGCCTCTCGTCCCTCCCCCTCACTTCCTGTTACCCACTTAACTTAGCCACCCCCACATATTCTTCCCTTCTGGAATCGTTCTCCATGAAAATGCACACAAAATATGCATATACTAAAAAACGTCAATAGAAAGCCTTAGCCTGCTAAAAAATAATAAATATATAACAAATTGGAATTAAAAAAGCAGTTAAACTTTCAAATTCGTGCTTACCTTAGAAACGCAGCAATTTATGTATTTTAATTTAACAAATTAATTGTTATTAACATTCAAACATGTTGCTTCCAATGCACCAGTAATAAAGGTAGGGGAAGCAGATATTAATCAAGCGAGTATTATATTGCATGCTAAAGAATATTATTTATTATTTCGTTGCCTGCACCTCTCATCAATGAAATAAAAAAAAGGTGGATTGTATAACTGAGCACAAGCAGTGTGCTTAATTTTCTTTACTTATGCATGTATGTTACTTGGCTACTGATTAATGTCATATCAGATACTATTTATGTATACAGTTTTATATGTATATTGTAAATAAAATGTAGGCAAGGGGTTTTTATTTAATTTATTTATTGATACATTATTCAAACATCAATTAATCTTCCACCCACTTGCATTTATACATCATACTTTCATACACCATCCATTCATCTATTCATCAATCCATCCATCCATTATGCAAACAGCCATAATGCATGCATCATGCATTTATCCATACAGCCATAATGCATGCATCATGCATTTATCCATACATCAATAATGCATCCACTTACGCATCCATTCATACAATCACCCATCTATCATGCATGTATTTATCATACATGCATCTATTTATACATCATTAATGCACTCACTAATCCATCCACCCACCTGCATCTATACATCATACTTTCACGCACCATCCATTCATCTATTTATCCATCCATTAATCCATCATGCATACAGCCATCATGCATGCACCCATGCATTTATACATACATCATTAATGCATCCATTCAACAACTCATCCAATTATCATGCATCCCTCTATCATACATGCATTCAACGATTGATGCAATAATGCTGCACCATTACATTACCAATCAATTCATTCATTCATCCATTCATACAATTACCCATCTATTCTCAAGTATTTATCATACATGCATCTATTTATACATCATTCATGCATCCACTAATACATCCACCCACTTGCATTTACACATCATACTTCATGCACCATCCGTTCATCTATTCATCTGTCCACCCATCCATCATGCATATAGTTATAACGCATGCATCAATGCATGTATACATACATCAATGATGCATCCATCCATCAATCAATCCAATTATTATGCATCCATCTATCAAGCATGCACCCACCTATTATATACCCATCCTGCATCCATACAACATTTATCAATTTACAAATTTACATTTTCACTGTAACTATTACTACTTGTGTTTTTAACTGGTTTTTATGTATAATATAATTACACCTTCAGGTAAAGTGCATCCTATATAAAATAACAATAAATAAATACTTAAGAACATAATGTAGGACTATTACAGTCAACCCCAGATTTTATACGAAGCTTTTTATATACTGCATACTTTATATGAAGGCATCTAAAATATTTCATACAACTGCTTTCAAAAGTACAAATACATTTGCATTATAAAGATTGTTACATTCTATTATTATGCTTAATGATACAGTATTATTTATAGAATGAACTTTTGTAAATTACCGACAAATAATGCTTTCTAATATTTCTTTACAGCATTTATTACGCCTACACAACACACCAAAAGAAAACAGAAGTAAAGTTCAACAATAAATACAACGTAAGTGCATTTGAATATTGTTTAATTGCTGCTTTACAACTACTTGTCATCCTAATGTATACATAAAATATATTAGCATATTACTAGAAATTCTGGTGAAAAGTGTTTTCATCACTTGTACAAAAGTAGTTTATTAGGCAAATTGTTTAGTGATTTCAGAAATAAATAATTTGCAATATAGTTGACTGGTCCTGTAGGGGATGGTGATTAAATGGTGTTGTAGGCTTGAGAGTTGACTGCTACTGTAGCTATTGGGAGATGAGCACTACTATAAGCAATGGGAATTGAGTGGTGATATAGGCATTAGGCATTGAGTAATGATATAGACGATGCAGATTAAATAGTGCTATATGCAATGTGATTGATTGGTACTATAAGCATTGCAAGTTGAGTAATGATGTAGTATTGCAAATTAAGTGATACTGTATGCATTACATTTTTCAGCAGGCATACTCCTCCAGACATTACTGCATACTTTCATCAGGCACACACCTCTATTTGTCACTGCATGCTTCACCAGACATACATAACACCAGTTGTCAGCTACTTGTCATCCTAATGTATACATAAAATATATCAACATATTACTAGAAATTCTGGTGAAAAGTGTTTTCATTACTTGTACAAAAGTAGTTTATTAGGCAAATTGTTTAGTGATTTCAGAAACAAATAATTTGCAATATAGTTGACTGGTCCTGTAAGGGATGGTGATTAAATGGTGTAGTAGGCTTGAGAGTTAACTGCTACTGTAGCTATTGGGAGATGAGCACTACTATAAGCAATGGGAATTGAGTGGTGATATAGGCATTAGGCACTTAGTGATGATATAGACGATGCAGATTAAATAATGCTATAAGTAATGTGATTCATTGGAACTGTAAGCATTGCAAGTTGAGTAATGATGTAGGCATTGCAAATTAAGTGATACTGTATGCATTACATTTTTCAGCAGGCATACTCCTCCAGACATTATTGCATACTTTCATCAGGCACACACCTCTATTTGTCACTGCATGCTTCACCAGACATACATAACACCAGTTCTCAGCTACTTATCATCTTAATGTATACATAAAATATATTACCATATTACTAGAAATTCTGGTGAAAAGTGTTTTCATTACTTGTACAAAAGTAGTTTATTAGGCAAATTGTTTAGTGATTTCAGAAACAAATAATTTGCAATATAGTTGACTGGTCCTGTAAGGGATGGTGATTGAATGGTGTTGTAGGCTTGAGAGTTGACTGCTACTGTAGCTATAGGGAGATGAGCACTACTACAAGCAATGGGAATTGAGTGGTGATATAGGCATTAGACATTGAGTGATGATATAGACGATGCAGATTGAATAATGCTATATGCAATGTGATTGATTGGTACTGTAAGCATTGCAAGTTGAGTGATGATGTAGGCATTGCAAATTGAGTGGTACTGTATGCATTACATTTTTCAGCAGACATACTCCTGCAGACATTACTGCATACTTTCACCAGGCACACACCTGTATTTCTCACTGCATGCTTTAGCAAACATACATAACACCAGTTCTCAGTACATGCTTTACCAGCCACATATACTACAAACAGTTAGTGCCTTTTTGACCAAGCACAAACACCACCAGCTGGCAGTACACACTTTCACCAGGAACACACATTATTAGTTGTCAGTACATGCTTTTACCAGGCACACATCAGCAACTGGCAATGCCCACTTCCAACAAGCACACACACCACCAGCCATCAAAAAATGCTTTCACCAGGTATACACCAACAGCTGGCAGTGCACACTTACACCACGCACACACACCACTAGCCATCAGTACATGCTTTCACCATGCAAAGACCACCAGCTGACAGTACACACTTCCACCAGGCACACAGACCACCAGCCATCAGTGTGCAAATTCTACAAGCACACATGCCACCAGACATAAGTGGATACATCATTTGTTGACATATTCCGAATTAACTATTGTAGCAATCGCAGTATGGTGCACCTTACTTTTAAACATATTCATCTAAAGTGCAGCATGCCATTATTGCTACAAAAATAAATACACATGTTTTGGGCCTGCTATTTATACACTTTTTTTGCATTTGGTGTTCAAATATTTAGCGATGCCAATAGCTCAAAATTAATTAACCTGACACATATTGCATTATAAATGCTAGTTTTTTGAGCTGTCATAAGTTTTTTCATGTTGTGAATAATGACCACCTAGATCTTTTATTGTGGTAGAAGCTGACACTGCACTCTTCCACTAGGCACACACCACCATCTGTAATGCACGCTTTCACGAATAAACACATCAACAGCCGTCAGTACATGCTTTCACCAGGCACACATCAGCAACTGAAAGTGCACACTTCCACCAGACAGACAAACAACCAGCCATCAATGCACGATTTCTACAGGCACACACATCACCAACTATCCATGCATGCATTATTTTAACACATCCATAATTAACTAATATAGCAATTGCAATATGGCACACCTTACCTTTACACATATTCATGTAAACACAGCATGCCACCATTGCTACAAAAAACATAAATACAAATTTATTGAGCCTGCTATTTATACACTTTTGTTGCAGTTGGTGTTCAAATATTTAGCAATGCCAATAGCTCAAACTTAATTAACATAAAACATATTGCATTCGAAATGCTAGTCTTTTGAACTGTCATGAAGTTTCCATGTTAAGAATAATAACCACCTATGTATGATTATTGTCTTATGGGATGCAAAGCCTGACATTATAGTACGAGAGAGTAATTGAAAAATACACAATTATGCTAAGGACTAATATGTAGGCAGCCTCAAAGCACCAGCATAGCTATATAGGCAATGGGATGCTACCTACATATAGTTCTAAATGATACAGAATGTATTAAAAATGCTGTATATAATAAAGTTTGTGCAATTGTGAACAGCAATGTTCTCCAAGTAAATCTTCAAGATGCTTGATATATCATTATATAAAAAATCATACAAAAAGTTTATTATAACATCTTGGTATCATCCTGTTAAACATGCTTCTTAAAATATATGTTCTTTGACCTACATATTGTATTACATGCTATTGTATAACAGATACATTATATGTACATATTATTAATTATATATAACATATTACTTTGTATTACAGGTCCTGCAAAAGAAGAAGAAATCAATAAGGTAAAGATCTCTTCTTCTATTGTTATTATCATTTGAAAGCCGATCTATAAATCAGAATACTATTGTTATTATTTGTACAAAATTGTAAATATACAATATACCTAGTAAGTACACACATTTTGTAAAATATTAACATACAAATAACCTTTTGTAAATATAAAATAATGCATAATAGCATGCAAGCTCAATACCATCAAGGCCATGAAAAGTTTTCTATACATTCAAGAGGCAAACAATGCCTTCCAAATAGTACCTTCGCTATTATTCACAACCAAAATAAAATAGCAAATATATGGGATGCAGAAGATTTACATTATATAATGGATCTTGGAAATGCATTATATTTAGAGATGCATTCAATCAATAAACAAGATTATATGCATCCTGATGATCTGCCTAAATATATTACACATGGAAATAATATTTATTCAATTAAATTTGGAGAAGTTTACTATGGTAATATATTTACACTTTTTGATATGATATATCCAGACATACAAGAAGCATTACATTTAACAATAACAGCTTCTGGAGTATTGCTTTGTATGGATGTTTATGTTATATCTATTTTTAAAAATGAAGATAGCTATTTTGTATTTGATTCACATAGCCGGAATGAGACTGGAATGCCACAACATGATGGCACATGTGTACTACTTAAAAAAAAACTTTTCAAGAAGTAATTCATTATATTAAAAATGTAGCAAATAGCATAAAACCATTTAATGCAATAGATGTCCAATTTGAATTAACACCAATAAATATTCAAAAAATACTAAAGACATCATTTGAACATGCTTTAAAAATAGAAGAGAAAAATTCACAGAAAACAACAAATTTTTTTGTACATAAAGCAGACATTTGTGTACAACAAAATAGCAATAACAACGAAAATGTTGAAGCATCAACATCTACGTTGCAAAAAAAACATACAGAAAATACTACAATTACAGAAGTAGCAAAATCATCCTTAAATACATTATCTGAAACGGCTACTTTAATAAAAACAGCAACAAAAAGACATTCCACCAAAAATAAAAATAGTAAACGTTGTAAGAAACAAAAAATAACCATTCTTAGCAAAGACATAGAACTTACTGAACACTTGCAAAATATTACAAAACATAAAAAGAAAATCTCAAAAAAGAAAAATAGTAAACAAGAGTTAATTTTAAAAGAACAATTACTATCAAATATAAAATTAGATACCAGCAAAAGTAAAGTCAAAAAAGTTACTGAAAAAAATTCTGAAAATACTCATATACAACAACTCTCTAACGAGGCATTAGATGTTAATAATATAAGCATTGTCAATAATGAGCATACAGATAGTAGCAAGTTTATAGAAGTACATAATAGCATTTTAAATACAAAATTTCAAGAAAAAGAAATACATAGCTTATATATTTGCAATATTATATTTGTTGTGCTTTACAACAAATTAACATTTATGAAAAACTGGTCCATACAAGACATACATAATATAATGCAACTTGGGGAAAAATTGTATGAAGACATGCTGATCTTTTATAATAGACAAAATATAGACATAAAGGACATACTTAATTACATTAACTATAATAATACAACATATTCAATTCAGCTTAAAAAAGAACAAATACATATAATTTCACAGAATGATACTTTACAAAAAAACATAACATTAGCTTTACAAAATACATTAACTACATATAATTCTGTCATAATGTACTTGAATAAAATAGTATTTGTTATTGCAAAAAAAGATAACAACTACTTTACTTACTATTCAAATACAACATCACAGAATAAGGAAACCCATAATTGCACAACTATACTTTTACATACTACAACAATCACACATTTAGTGCAGCATATAACAATGCTTTCAAATAACATTTTACCCCTAAATTATGAATCAATATCACTGAATATTATACCAATTACTATTAATGCAATACTTACAAGTTCTTTTGAAAAAGGTCAGAGGAGACTAATTGCACAAAATAAAAAAAGGACTTACACATATGATAATACATTATAGTGCCACATTAGCATCTCAAGCTATACCAGTTATTTCTACAGATATTGAACTAAATGTTACTACCAAGGAAAATAATAATAGTTTAGAGCAAACAAATAAAATAGAACATATTGTAAGGCCTAATATTATTAATGAATACTCTGAAATACAAGAACTTACTATTAGCCAAACAAATATTAATGTTACTTCCATTGAAAATGTTGCATTACATGTAACACAAAATACAAATATTAATCAATCAATTATAAAGTCTATTATAGATAACTTTATTAATCAAATCCATTATGGACCTGAATATATATGCACTATTTGTAACCAAATGTGGCATAAAGAAACAGTTAGAAATATCTGCAATATAATACACAACAAGACTTTTATATTATGTAATATCAGTAACCAGCAAAGTAATTATATATGTAATACATGCTATAAGTACATTATTCAAAATAAAATACCACCATGTTCAGTTTATAATGGCATGAGTTTCCCTGATATACCACCTGAATTACATTTGTATGACTTAGAAGAAAGATTAATATCTCCAAGAATACCTTTTTTGCAAATTAAAACACTGCCACGTGGATTTCAAAAATCCTTAACAGGTGCTGTTGTAAACGTTCCAGCCGATGTTATGACCACTATTACAATATTACCAAGGCAAATAAGTGATACTATGACAATACCAATAAAATTAAAAAGAAGGTTACAGTATAAATCATACACACATTATGAAAATGTAAGACCAAATATAGTTAAAAGAGCAGCTTCATGGTTAGCATACAATAGTGATTTGTTGAAAGAATATGGAGTAACTATAAATTCAGATTGGGAATATGTTCCAATTGAAATAAATAGTATACAAACATCTGATAGTAGTAATGATTCAAGTAGTACAGATAACATGCCTGTAGGCAATTTGAATACATTATTAACTAATGAAACAATAACAGACGATAACATAAATGTATTAAATTTGGCACCCGCTGAACATAATAAACCATGTGGATTATATGAGGATAAAGATTCTGAATATTTAGCCTTTCCTACAATATTTTGTGGGAAACGTAGAACAGCTAATGATGATAGACATGTATCAGTACATTATAGTACAATATGTAAAGTAGAATTAAGAAGTTATGATAAGAGAGTAGCTAATAATATTACAAATCTGTTTTTCAAATTGAAAAAATTGCAAATTAAACAGATACAAGATAAAATATTTATATCACTTAGAAAACATTTTACTGATGGCAAAGTAATTACAGTAAAAGACAAAAGAAAATTTACAAACTATATTGCACTTTAATGAGGGATATAAAATATTAAAAACAATACAAAGTTCTCCCCCTTACTGGGAAAACTGCAAACGTGATTTGTTTGCTATGATAAGACAATTGGGGATTCCAACTTTTTTTTTGACTTTGTCTGCAGCAGAAACAAAATGGTATCACTTAATTAATATACTGTTACGTATAAAGAAACTTAAAGAATGCACCAGAGAAGAGTTCAAAAGTATGTCTTGGGAAAGTAAATGTAGTTTAATTCAACAAGATCCTATAACATGTGCACGACACTTTGATTATCAAGTAAAGAAATTATTTAACTGCATTTTATTGCACAAGAGTAATCCAATAGGTAAAATATCAGATTATTTTTACAGAGTTGAATTTCAACAAAGAGGATCACCACATATACATGCTTTACTTTGGGTAAATAATGCACCACAGTATGGCATAGACAAAGATGACAAAGTTATATCTTTTATTAACAAACATATAACTTGTCATAAAACAGAAGAAATGTCCTTTGAATGTTTACTTCCACTGCAGAAACATGGACATACTAAAAATTGTCGTATAAAACATTAAAAAAATTGCAAATATCAATACCCAAAATATCCTATGCCATGTACTAAAATATTAAAGCCATTACAGTGAGATAAAAAAGATACAATTGCAAAGCAACAAATAGATATTATCTATTCTACAATGTCCTCAGAAAGCTTTCCACATTACACATATGAAGAGTTTCTACACAAAATAGAATTAACAGAAGAGCAATATATAAAATGCATACGCTTATAAATTAACAAAACAACTATATTTTTACAAAGGACACCAGCTGAATCTTTTATTAATAATTACAATAGAATTATATTGCAGGCATGGCAAGCTAACATAGATATACAATATGTCTCAGATGCATACGCTTGTGCAGTATATATTGTATCATATATGAGTAAATCTCAGCGAGGATTAAGCAAAATAATAGCACAAGCCGCAAAAGAAGTGTCTCATAATGTAAACATTAAAGAACAATTAAAACATATTGGAAACAAATTTTTGAATTGCACTGAAATTAGTGCACAAGAAGCTGCTTATCTAATACTACAAATGCCCTTACGAAAAAGCTCTAGATCATTTTTATTTATCAATACAAGTTTACCAGACAAACGAACTTACTTAATGAAAGACATGCATACAATTAATATGATGCCGGAAACATCAACAAAAGTACAACTTGATAATATAATTAATAAGTATAGCAAACGACCAATAACATTAGAAAAATGTACTTTAGCTGATTATGCATCTAAATATAATACGGTACCAAAAAGTAACATAAAAAAAGTACAAAACAGTTATGATAATTTACTGTTAGAAACAAACTTTTATAGTTCCGATGATGAAGAACTTGAAATAAATGAATTAATTGCCAATGAAACTACTAAAAAATACACTTGCCATAAAAAAACAAAATAATACGATATCGCACATTTAATAAAATTAATGAGCCTGAAGACTATTACAGGGAATTATTAATGCTTTTTTACCCCTGGAGAATAGAAAGTAATATAATTTCAGACAAAGATACATACTACGAAAGATACCTGGAGTTACAAATAGAAATTGATAACAATTATTCCTTATATAACAAGCAACATATAATACCCTTTGATGAAGAAGAACATAATAATGACAATATACTGACATCACCAGCATCACCAGCAGAACAAATACCAATAGATGACAGTGAAATACATGCACATAATAATCATGATGTAAACTATGACTTGTCACTAGATTTAGGAGTTAGAAGTACAACAGAAGAAGATTTACTGGTAAATAATGTATTACCTGAAGAAGAATACAATTACATAATGCAAAATTTAACATCTGAGCAACTAAATTTTGTATATCACCATTTAAATTGGCTGAAAACTCAAACAACAAATTTCTTTACTTTTTTTACTGGCAGTGCAGGAGTAGGTAAAAGTTTTCTTATAACTGCACTTTATCAAACATTACTGAGATACTACAATACTAAAGCAGGAGAAAATCCAGACAATATTCATATCTTGCTTACTGCACCAACAGGACAAGCAGCACATAATATTAGTGGACAAACATTACATAGCACATTCAAAATTCCAATCTCACAAACTTTAGCATATAAACAATTAACACATGAAAATAGAGCAGCACTACAAAGCAAACTAATGCATTTAAAAGTATTAGTAATAGATGATATATCAATGGTAGGAACAAATATGCTCACTTTTATACACAATAGAATGCAAGAAATAAAAGCATCAAACAAGCCTTTTGGAGGAATATCTATATTAGCTATTGGAGACTTTTACCAATTGAAACCAGTTTTTGATTCATATATATTTGAAAATTCAAGACACATGTATGCACCATTGAGTACAAACTTGTGGCAAACAAATTTCAAATTATATGAACTTACTAAAATAATGCGACAGATAAATGATTTACCATTTGCAGAAATGCTTAATAGACTAAGAATAGGTGAACATACTAATGATGATATACAAACATTAAAGACACGCGAAATACAACCTGACTTACATATAATAAAATCAATACCATACATCATGGGTACAAATAAAGAAGTAGATGAAATTAATGATAATGTTTTACAACAACACATGAAACACTATCCTATGTACACAACAATAGCAATAGACACAGTAGCAGGAGACCTAAGTGCAATAGCAAAAGAAGCAATACTAGAAAGATTACCTACAAATGCAACACAAACAATGTATTTGTCAAAGAAATTACATATTGCCATAAAATTACGGTATGATCTAACTTCAAACATTGATGTTAATGATGGTTTAACTAATGGTGCAACAGGCATAGTTGAGTATGTAGATTGTATAGATGATATCCCAATTATTATTTGGATATTTTTCGACAATCAGAAAATAGGTACACAGACAAGACAACAAAACAAGCATCTATATCATACAAATATTTCTAATGCTTGGACACCAATATTAAAAATTTCTCGTCAATTTCAATACAGCAAAAAATGTATAACTATTATACGAAAACAATTTCCACTACGACAATCATCAGCACGTACTATACATAGAACACAAGGACAGACAATAGAACCATTATATATACATTTTAATAACATCAAAACACATCACTTACATTATGTAGCAATTAGTCGAGCAAAATCATTGAAAAACATATATTTTAAAAAATTCAATGAAAATAAGATAGCAACACACTATAAAGAACATGAAGAAATGCTACGCTTAAAAACAGATATGTTATTAGAAATATCTGTAACACAAATAGCACAATATAGCAAATATTTAACAATAATAACACATAACATAAGATCATTACAAAAACATTTCAAATCAATGAAAGCTGATAACATATTAAGCGCTGACATATTATGCTTAACTGAAATTAATACAACACACAAAACACCTAGCACTACATATAATATAGATCATTATAATTGTGCAATATTTGACAATTTTCCAATAAACAAACAAAACATGGAATTGCAATCTATTCCAAAAAACAAATAATAATAAATCCAATATTTACTACAACACAACAAGTTGACATTCTGAAAATAACACAAACAATAAACAACACAAATTACTTAATAGTATTTGTATACAAACAACCCAAAGTGCCAACAGAAACCTTTTTAGCAATATTGACAACTACATTGAATGCATACCCACACCATAAATATATAATAATGGGTGACTTTAATATTGATTTACTTCAAACAACACACAATGCTAAATTACTTTTAACTCACATGCTAACACATTTCAATTGCGAACAAAGAATAACAACAGCTACAACAGACTACAATTCTTTATTAGACCACATTTTTACAAATACATGCTTTATAAATTGTGGCACATTAGAATCATATTATAGTGATCACAAACCAATATGGATAGCTATTTTAATAAATGCATTACATTACTGTCTGTATATATTCATCCTAACGACATTATCTACTATTCTAACTTAATGCATTATATTTTACAGATGATTTCTATTGAAGAACTCAAGAACGACAGACAAGTTGATGCCAAACCATATCAGAAAGGAGTTCGTGTCAACGTTATACAATGTTCATCCAAAACTTACTATAGAAACGCTAAAAATGAGAATAAAGTATTGTACCACATGTCATTAGCAGATGAAACTGGATGTATTAAATCAACTTGTTATAAAGAAGAATACTATCATCAAACAAAAGAACAAAATGGACTGATGATTCGAAATTACATTTTAAAAGATGGTATAATATTAATAACAAAAAAAACAAAGATTGCAAGAATGCCGCCACTTTCTATTTCCCAATCTCTTATCCAGGAAGCACAGTATATTTTACAGCCAATGGCACCGCCAGTGTCTCCGATTAAGGCTGTACGCAAGGCTGCTGTGAAAACACTGCTAAGTGTATCAGGAACAGTAACAGAGGTAAGATGCAGTAAATTATTTCGTTACTACTATAACATTTGCCATTTTTTCTCCTTTGTAATGCAAAAAAAATCCTTTAACTAAATGCCTATATCTAAGTGTTTGCTATGCAAATGTACTTATAATCCTGGTATGATACATATGTATGAATAATTTGCACTGTACATGCTATCCTAGATGAAAATAATATATAATATTCAGTGTTCTTTTCGACTGTTTTTACCAAAAATTCACAAACAAATTTTAGAAATAGAGCCAATTCATACTAATTATAAGGTAAGTAAAGCGCTTTACATATGTTTGTATTTCCTGAAAAAATACATTCCAGAGAAAAAATTGAATTAATACTCTGCCAAAAAATAATTCTTTAACATTCAATATAGCTATTACAAAATAAACGATTTAAGAGTAACAATTAACTACCAAGTATAAGGTAAGTAAAGCGCTTTATATATGTTTGCATTTCCTAATAAATATACATTCCTAGGAACAAATTGCATTTTCAGTACTCTACTACACAAATTCTTCTATAACCCTCACTATAGCTATAACAATGCTTACTAGCAAACAATTCTAAACAAATTATACTATTTGAGAGTAACAATTAACTACCAAGTATAAGGTAAGTAAAGCGTTTTACATATGCTAGTAATTGCTGTTAGTATACAATGCCAAAAAAATACCAATATGCCAATGCTTTCTGCATACAATTATTTTATAAAGTACAAAATATCCTTTTACAACTATTTTGTACTAAAAACTTTAAGACAATGTTTACAAATATACAGTAACAATCAATTTAAATTATAAGGTAAGTAAAGCACTTTAAATATGATAGTAGCACATCTATTTCAATACTAACGTAAGTAAAGCACTCTAAATATGATAGTACTTGATAATACAAATACAATAAAGGCACAGCAACAATTCGCAACTAAGTATAAGGTAAGTAAATAATTTACAGATAAATATTGATAACTTAAACACAAATGCTATGCTTTTACAAAAGTTTGATATCGAACTAATAAAGATATGTAAAACAGTTTTTTTCAATCAAAAGAAGACATATATATGACAGCCATAACACAATAATAAAAAAAACATTTTTAAAATTGCAGATTGAAGATACAAGAATTATAATCGTTAAAGGACAAGAAACAAAAATAAGGAGCATTACAATAAAAGATGCTACCGACTCCGTTAAAATAAGTCTGTGGAGAGAAGCAACAGACTTTACTTTTCATCTTGGAACATATGTACAGCTAACTCATATGACTGTACACGAATTTAACGGAGAAAAAATATTGAATACGACAAGACATACCATAATGCAAGTAAGTGAAATTTGTAAACTATCCAATACAAAAATGCTTTTTATTAAACACTTTTTTCTACAGAGTAATGTTTTTGGGGCCAGGTAACAATATGTACAACTGTATATTTTGGGTAAACTACATAAAGTTTGTGTTTACTATAAAAATACGAATATAACAAACAAAAACTTACTTTAGAGCAATAAAATATTTACAAATTCAGAAATACCAAATTACTAATGGCCATTCATTCCTATCAGCCTTAAAGCTCATAAAAATGAAACGCCATTACCAATTCAGTATTACTGAATCGCAAATACCAATTTCCAACCTGCAAGGACTGTCACTTAGACATCCTGTAGCATCCCCATAAAAAACTAAAATGCAATAGCCCAATCATATATGCCATAACAGCAAGTCTGCCTATCTTACCATAAGTGTACATGCACACAAATGCATGCACACTGAATTGGTATTTCACAATTAAAGAAATTTAATAGTAAAATACCAATTCCATTGGACATCTAAAAACTGAAGACACATACATCTAGATGCCTCAAAACATAAAATAACTTAATTGTTATTTTACTAAATCAATAAAATGTAAAAGAAATTTTTGATGATTCAGTAAAATAATGCCACCAACATACCTGTCACATGTATACCAATATATAAAGACTAAAAAATTCCCACTATGTCGATAACATAAAAAGGCAACCTACAAGTACTCCTATTTATAGTATTAACTTTTCATTTAATGTATGCTGCAGAAGTATGTAAATGTTTTTCTACAACCTATGTACTGTATTTGTAGTATACTTGCATATATTATTAACAAATAACGCAAATGTAATACAATAATTGTTTTTTACAACAATTTTTCAATAGGTTGTACAACCTCCAAAGGAAACAATTTTCGTCACATTATATGGAGTTGAAAAAACATTACAGGAAAATACTACAATGACAGCCCAAGTAGGAACAAATGAAAATTTACAATCAATAGACATTGTGAATATTGCTTTAATGGACTATTTAGGAATAGAACCAGATACTGAAAACTTTGAGGATGCTTTGATGCCATATTTACCCATTAAGCTAAAGGTTTTGTTTTGCAATGGATGCATAACTGATGTCCTTGAAGAAATATAAGGAAACACCAACTACAAAAAACTTTTCTTGAAGTACTAAGAATTGTTTACTTGCCTGAAAAACTTGACACATGTTTATTTTCATATTTGAAGTTATTCTTAAAAAGTAATTTTGAATGACACTAATACTAACAAAAATATTCTTGCGCATAACTGTACTTTTATATAGTGCACTTTATTGAGAGTGTAATACTTTTACAATCGTTTCTTAAAAAACTATGTTCTGAAAAAATTCATTAATAGAGTACAACACCATTGCAATGTTTGCACAATATGTTTGTGATGTTTACAATTATACTATACAAGTAATGTATGTTTACTATACATAACTGTACTGTTATATGTTACATTTCAATTACAGTGTTTGCCTTTTACAATCATTTTCTTACAAACTACCTTCTAAAACAAAAATATTTATGACTAAAATATTTTGCACTGTTTGCACAATATATTTGTGATGTTTACACTTACCTTTTTGAAATTAAAATGTACAAATGAACATTTGGTCAATTACCATTAAAATGTTTGACTTTTTTACTAAGATATTCTTGTACTCTTTTATGCAAACAAAATTTAAATACTGCATAAATAACTTTAACAACACATATTTTATATGTAGCTTTTTATGTAAATAAAATAACTATAGCATAAAGCAAAAAACATTGCCATTTACAATGCTAATAGCTCAAACTTAAATAATGCGAGACCTATTGCATTGCAAATGCTTGTTCTTCCAGCGATGATTAAATGGTGTGGAGTCTTCTACAGAAAATGCCCGGGTCTATGGATAAGGGGTTAATGGGTGAGACCTAAGTGGGACAAGCTGAAAATGTAATGCGTGTTATAATATCAGACTCTTGTTCAGGTCTGACTGCAATGGTGTAGTCTTGATGAGATGCTCACTGTCAGCCAAAAGGGGGGTTGTAATACACTAATAATGCAATATGTAGATTATTTGTAAATCTATTAATCTAATATTATAAAAAAGAAAATTGAAGAAAATGAAAGTGGTGGATCAATCGCCACAGTTTACAAAGCCTTGCAGAGAAAATCTGTCTCAACAGAGAGAATGTCTGTTGACAAATTCAGACAGTGCTGCTGCATCTAAAGAGATGGTACAAGACCCCACAAAATGAACATACAAGTAATGCTCCAAGGTTTGATTAAACCACGCTCTCTGACCATTGCCTGCGAGATGGCCACTAGTGAATAGATGGAGGCGCTGAACCAGCAAAGTGCAGAAAGTGTTCTCTATCCTTTGAAACTGAAGATAAGAACACCTACCTTCTTTGGACATGGGCCTCTAATTTGCCATCAGACTCTTATTCATCCTCCACAGGCACACACCCTCAACTCCATGCTGCAGGGCGCCAGGTGATTCTTAGCCAAAACAGGGTCCTGTACAAATTGCAGACATTTGCTTACACCCCTTTGACAGACTTCTCAACATACTGACCCACTGCATACTTTGATTCTCCGTTGTAGTTTTACCTTTTACACATTTAGGCAGACATCGCTTTAGCAATGCTTTTTTATATAGGTTTATGCATGCACAATATTATTCTGAGAAGAAGTTGTACATGCTGCTTGTTTTCAGAAAGCCTTTCTCGCCATGTAATCTGTACACTCTGTTTAAGGCTAGGAATTGGCCTAACAGCTAGAGTGGTCGACCTCGAATCTGGGGAACTGGGTTCGAGTCTGGTTAGCGACGCTGAACATCCTGTGATTCTGGGCAAATCACTTAATCTCCCTGTGTCTAACAAAAAAAATGGAATGTGCCCTCATGTAACGCAACTGGTGCTATGCAAGGCGCTTTTGATACCAGATACCTTCAGATCAAGTTCGCGCTATATAAAACTCTGTAAAATAAAAATAAAAATTAACAAAATGTCCTAGTGTTTACATTGCCCGTTTGGAGATAGCTTCTCACATCTAGACATATCAATGCATCACAGCTGTAACTCTGAACACAGTGTTGTTTTTATTATGTAAACGGTGCACAGCCCTTGTACGGGTCAGAGGAGCACTCTGGTCACAAATGTCCTTGAACGAATCCTGTGTTCGAGATACAGCTCTGCTGAGCTGATCTTCCATTCTGCAGAGAAGGACTGCCAATCCTACTTCAGGTGATTCCCTGGCCAGGTTATCCAGGTATGAGGGCTCAGGCTAACCCGGGCATCAGGTATACCCACTATGCTCTCAGAGTAGGGGCAGTGATAGGTAGGAATATAAGAATTTCCATGGTTGGAATGTTTACTCTTTTCACGGGTCACTTTACTTTGTTTTATCTGCCTAATAATCACAGCTCATTCTTACTATGCAAGGCTATGATTCTTTGTCATATATATGGCACTTTTAGTGATGCATTTTAGAGAACCAAGAACTAAACAGAGAATTACAATTATGAATACACAACAAAAGACCCAAATACCTTAACAATAGAATCAACCTCTACGCACCCAAAAGAAACCTCCGATCTTCCAAACTCGCACTGACCAAAACCCTCCGCATCCGCAGAGCCAGAGCAGGGGGAAGATCCTTCTCTCACATTGCGGCCGAAACCTGGAACGAGCTCCCGGCAGACATCAGACTGGGCCTCTCCCTGAACACCTTCAGGAAGACCCTCAAGACCTGGCTCTTCAGCTAATGGACCTTCAAACCCTCTCCCCAACCCTCCCTCTCCCTCCACCGCCCCCCCCCCCCCCTCAGCGCCTCAAGACCCTCCCGGGTGAGTAGCACACCTAACAACCACTGATTGATAGATAAAAAAAAATAGCATATGTTGTGGTATGAAAACTGCCTCAAAATTGCCCAGTGCTCCTATAGTGCCTACAGAGGATCACTGGCCTTCTTTCTTTTGCTAGCAGGGTCACCTGGCAGATATATTTGACATCGTAATAACCAATATAATACTTGTTTTGGGAGCATGACTGTAGGAGAGTAGGGTCTGCAATCCTATGATCACCCAGATTTTTTGCTTTTGTTTCACTGGTTTACGACTTTCTCTGGCTGTGGGCCTGCCAATCAGACCCACAGCCTGGCTGTTCTCTTTCTAAATTACGACATGTACCCTAGGTGCATTTACCAATTGGTACTGGGCCACCTTATCAGACCCTGTAACTCAGGGCATAGGTGTACCCAGGGCCGCCAGGAGCTGCAGCGTGTATTATGCCACCCCTGGCTGGCCGCCTAAATTTGACACAACTGGCTGCATGACAGCTGGGGCGAAGTCGTGTAATCACACTTTGCTTTAGATATAGTAGCCCTATATCTAACCCTACAATGGACACTCGAGTTCCTATCAGTCACTCATATGGCAGGCCTTGACAATCCTGAAGGCAGAGTGCATGGGCTCGTGTGAACTAGGCTCTGGCCCGAGCCGAGCCCGGTTGCAGCTTGCGGAACCAAGACCCAATGGCTGTTCCATGATAACGCGTACCCCATCGGTAACTTCGGTGTCGCGTCATCAAGGCATGTCGAGTAAGGTGTCATACGAATCGGGATGCTGCCCTCTCACCAACCCTGGCGACGAGGTTAGCATTCCGCCCTTCTAGAGGGACACGACATGTACGTAACTGTGAACCCCGGTTAAAGTTAACTAAAGCCTCAGCTCCACAAAATGGATGCTGCCACCACAGACACGAGTCTGACCTCCTGCTGCTGGGAGTCCTTCCAGCGGGGAGAGCTTGGACAAAGGGTTTCCTGTCGAGGGCGGGGTTCGCACCGTCCCAGACAGGGTTTGTGTATTCTGGGTAGGTAGGGCTTTTGCGAGAAGGTGACTGCGGAGTGGCACCCCGGTGCTCACTACGCATCTGCCGGTCAGAACCAGTTCCAGGGGCGCCAGCCCTGGCCTGGGGAAAGTCCGGCAGGGGAGAGGGGTGTAACTACCCCCCTTCCTGGTCCCACCCTTAGGGCAGGACCTAGTCATGTACCCACCCCTTTCTTTAGGATAAAGGCCGGAGCGGGGACCCTTCCAAATTAGATCATCTTTGAATCAAGAACTACTTTCTACGAAAGGACACTCAAGACTCTTCTCAAGATTTCTCCCTTGTGACTAAGGAGTAGTCACCCTGCATCAGCGGGCACCATCTAAGAACTCTGCGGTTTGCTGCAAGTCCTTCCTCAAGGATCCGACGGCCCAGCTCGACGAGAACCGGCGTCCCTGGCACCTCTGACCTCTACTCACGTCATCAGCTCAGCTGTGATCTGTGGGTGCGACGAGACCTCGAGGGACCGGCCATCATCAGAACCTGCATGCTCTTAAACCAGCACGACCATCGAAGCGATTCCCTGGTGAGTGCTCTGGGGTCCGAGAAGCCCCGACCCTGAGCCGCTCCAGCACCGAAGTGCAGTCTCCCAGCATCTCCACGATCTGCGTGGGGCCCTTCTGCTCGCTGCTCAGCACGTTGTCTGGTCACTAGCCGCTGGCTTGTGCCCTTCTGTGACGACATCCGACAATCAACACTGCTGGTCTGGTTGCTCCAGACTGGCCCTTGCTTCCATCCTTGCGAGAAGCACCCCGGACCCTCCTGGTCCCCTCAAGACGCCATCTTAGGCCCACCACGTGGCCCTGAGATCTGCCAAGGCTTGTTGCCCCATCCTGGGCCCAGCGACGCCGACAGCATCATCCTTCGTGGGACAGCTCGCACCTCCACCGTGGTCGCCGACAACGCCTCCTGGTCCGTGAGACTGCAGAGCCTAGCGTCGCCCACTCACCTAGTCGAGGTGACGGCCAACCGGTGCCAACCTGGTACCCTCTGACTACTGGCTAGTAGTACGAACTTGGTCCCCTCTGCTTTCAGGTATCAACAATCTCTGATCCAGGCTTGGATCTATACGAACTATTCATCACTGGTCGCCGGCCAGCAACTCCTTTTCTTCCGGCTCCTGGCTCGTCAGCGAAGACCCCGACGCCTGTAAGACTTGTGCAGCCGCAGCCCTCGTGGCTAGGTAACTCGGCATTTCGGTGCCTGCATAGCCTCTTTACTCTAGGGTCCCGAGTCCCTCGCTTCCGACTTGCCTTATCGGGTCCGCCCGAGACCTTAAACTTTCCGTGTCCTCGGACACTTGTTTTAATTGTGCACTTGAAGTATTTTCCTAAGAGATTTGGTTTGTGCTTAGTACCCTGTCCTCATAAAGAGTACAGGGCTGTTGTGATTCTTAATAAATATACTGTTTATTTTCATAACACTTGTGTGGTGTCCTTTCACTGGGTGTTCAAGGGGTACATGTGTGGTAAACAGCTGGCTTAACGCGCCCTCTCGAGTCTTTAGCCTTAGACTGCTCGTATCCACGCTACTAGGATAGCTGGTCTACAGGTTGACTTACAACCAAACACCATAAGGGTCGTTGGAACGATACATAGCAGTCGCTAGAATAGCGAACGTTGCATATCGGGCCAACTTCTCACATTGGTGAGCAGCGGTTGGGATTTGAGCTTGCTGTTGTTTTACCACACGTATCCTAAGAATATCTTGTTGAAAGATCGCATAAGTACTGTTAGTACATATAACTAAAGCTTAGAATACTCTGAGTTCTACTGAACCAGCTGTTGCAGCGCCTCAAGGCCTAGCACACCTTGGCTGCAACTCTTAGCAAGGGAACAGTAGGTAAACACATAGTGTAGGTAGGTGCATCACTTACACCACACTAGAAGCAGTATGTCGGACAAAGGAGGAAACTCTGAGTCGCCCCTTGTGTCAGTTGACCCTCCACGGGTCATCTCTTCAAGATATACTGCGCTTAACTTCCATGAGTTACGACAAGTATGTACCTCTAGGAAGATTAAGCAAGGGGCTAACCCCACCACCTCCTTTCTGATTGGTCTCCTCGAGACTTATGATGCCAGAAAGGCTGAGAAGCTTCTTAGCCATTCTAATCCAGAAGGAGACATGCCTCCCCTCGAGGGAACCAGAGGTGACCCTGACCTAATCCTCCTCTCAACCGAGAATGAGAATGAGGAGGAGGACGAGGATGAGGATCCCTCTGGGGATGAGGCAGATAAGGGACAGGTAGAAGTCGTCAGACTAAGCAGGTCCAACTTAAGCAAACATGATAGCGGTACTGGGGGACCCCTGGGGCCACTATCAGGTCAGCTTAACATTGGGAATGGACGAGCCCGATCTCTGTCAAGAGACTCTGGCAGATCCCTTCAAACCAATGGCTCTCGCAACTCTTCTCAGAGAGGGATGACGTCCCCTCAGCGGAGAGTGTACAAAGCTAAGGAAAGGGCAGCTAATCTGAGGATCGAAAGGGAAGAACTTGCCCTGGCCAAAGAAAGGCTTGCCTTTGCGAGAGAGCAACAGTTAAGTGGGGTAGTCCCCACTGGTGGCAGCAATGTACCTAGCAATAGGGAAAAGAGTTTCGATACGAAACACCTTGGTAAGATAGTGCCCCCCTTTAAACAAGGGGACGACATCCACAAATGGATTACTGCTTTGGAGAGGGCCTGCACTGTGCAAGGTGTTCCCCAGAGTCAGTGGGCAGCTATCTTGTGGCTCTCCTTTGAAGGTAAAGGAAGAGACAAGCTCCTCACCACAAGGGTGGAGGATGCGAACGATTACCAAGTCTTGAAAAATACACTCGTTGAAGGGTTCGGCCTAACCACTGAGCAGTACAGGGTGCTGTTCAGGGATACCCAGAAAACGCAGTCTCAAGACTGGTCTGACTTTGTCGATTGTGCCACTAAGGCTTTTGAGGGCTGGTTGCTGGGCAGTAAGGTTACTGATTACAAAGGATTGTATAATTTGATGATGAGAGAACAAATGTTAAACAATTGTCAGAACCAGTTGTTGCATCAGCATCTTGTCGACTCGGATCTGACCTCTCCCCAAGAATTGGGAAAGAAGGCAGACAGATGGGTTCGTACGAGAGTTAAACAGAACCAGGGCCAGAATCAAGGTGGTCAGAAGAAAGCAGACCAGAAGGGTAAAGATTCTAAGGGGGAACAAAATGACCAGAAGTCTTCGACAGGTCCCCAACAACCCAAAGAGGGTGGGGGTCAGGCTCCCCAAAAGAAGAAAGAAGGCCAATCCAAAAGATGGTGCCAGTACTGTAAAAGTAAATCTCACTGGTTTAGTGAGTGCACCAAGAAAGGAGGAGGGCAGACTCCTGCCACTGCAGCCCCTAAGGCACCTGTGCCCCCTAGTACAGTCAGCAGTGGTAGTGCGCCTCCCAAGGGTTTAGTAGGGTTAACCCTGGGTTCTGAGGGGCGTGACAACTTAGTTGGCACACTCACTCAGGCTGTCCTTGTCAGTACAGGGGACGCGGACGTGTCCCCTGACATAAGTCCCAATACCTTGGGCAAATACAGACAGACGCCTTTCATAAATGGAAAGATGGCTCAGGCCTATAGGGACACTTGTGCCAGCGTCACCATGGTGACGCCTAACTTTGTGGACCCTGGACAGATCATGCCAGGTACAGAATTCCTGGTGACCAATGCAAGCTATGTCACTACCAATCACAGTATGGCAATTGTAGCTTTCTCCTGGGGAGGGGTAACTGGCCAAAAGAAGGTTGTAGTTAGTCCAGACCTCCCAGTGGATTGTTTGTTGGGCAATGATTTGGAGTCATCACAATGGTCAGAAGTGGAGCACCGGACTCACATGGAAATGTTAGGTTTGCCAGCACATGTGTTCGCTGTGACCAGGTCACAGGTCAGGAAATGCCCCACTGAACAGGTGCTGGATCCTGGAACAACGGACCAGACACCTCCCAAGAAAAAGAGCAGTAGGGTTAAGGCTGCGCCTTCCCCCTTGCCCCAGGTCGTGGATCAAGTCTCAGAGGAGGCTGACCTACAGGAATTGAGGGAAACTGAGCCAAGAGAGTTCGAACTTGATCAAGTTGAATTCTTGGGTTCAGGGGGACCCTCAAGGGAAGACCTGGGGAAGGATCAGTTAGACTGCCCTTCTCTTGAACCCCTCAGACAGCAGGCTGCTGCTGAGGCTGCTGGGAACGCCACAGGTACCCACAAGGTATACTGGGAAGATGGACTCCTGTACACTGAGTCAAGAGACCCCAAGCCTGGCATGACCAGGAGGCTGGTTGTACCCTTGTCTCAGCGTGGTTTCCTACTTACCTTGGCCCACGAGATTCCCTTAGCAGGTCACTTAGGCCAGACGAAAACGTGGGACAGGCTTGTCTCACACTTTCACTGGCCTCATATGAACGAAGATACCAAGGAGTTTTGCCGCTCCTGTGTCACTTGCCAAGCCAGTGGTAAGTCAGGTGGCACGACAAAGGCCCCCCTTATACCAATGCCTGTGGTGGGGGTGCCCTTTGAACGGGTGGGGATCGACATCGTCGGTCCCATGGAACCACCGACAGCATCAGGGCACAAGTTTATACTGGTGGTAGTGGATCATGCCACCAGGTATCCTGAAGCTATTCCCCTTAGGACCACTACAGCACCTGTTGTGGCAAGAGCCCTAGTTGGAGTATTCTCCAGAGTGGGCTTCCCTAAGGAGGTCGTCTCCGACAGAGGTGCAAACTTTATGTCGAGCTACTTAACTGCTATGTGGAAGGAATGTGGTGTCAACTACAAGTTCACTACACCCTATCATCCACAATGCAATGGGCTTGTTGAGAGATTCAACAGGACCCTTAAAGGGATGATTCATGGACTACCTGAAAAGCTTCGGCGTAGATGGGACGTCCTGATCCCCTGCCTCTTGTTCGCCTACAGAGAAGTCCCACAGAAGGGGGTTGGCTACAGCCCTTTTGAACTTTTGTACGGGCATCCTGTAAGAGGACCCCTGTGTTTGGTGAAGGAAGGATGGGAGAGACCTCTCAAAAAGCCTGCAGCCAACATAGTGGACTATGTGCTTGGCCTCCGCTCGCGGATGGCTGAATACATGGAGAAGGCATCTGAAAACCTTAAGGCCAGCCAAGAACTCCAGAAAGCTTGGCATGACCAAAAGGCTGTCTTGACTGTTTACCAGCCCGGACAGAAGGTGTGGGTGTTGGAGCCAGTGGCCCCAGCAGCACTCAAGGACAAATGGTCCGGGCCCTACACCATCCTGGAGAAAAAGGGAGAGGTCACCTACCTGGTCGACCTGGGAACTCCCCGGAGCCCCCACAGGGTGCTTCATGTCAACAGGCTCAAGGCATATGTCGACAGGAAGGACATGAGTTTGCTCATGGCCCTAGATGAGGGACAGGAGGAGGAGAGTGACCCTCTCCCCGACCTGCTCACTCAGAATCCTGACGATGGATCGGTAGATGGTGTTGTCTTTTGTGGCAGCCTCTCCGAACATCAACAGAGAGACTGTAAACAGGTTCTTCAGTCTTTCAGACATATGTTTTCTCTAACACCCAGCCAGACCGATTGGTGCACCCATGAGGTTGACACTGGTGACAGCTTGCCCGTTAAGAGTAAAATCTACCGGCAGCCTGATCACGTTAGAGACTGCATCAAGAGTGAAGTGCAGAAAATGTTGGAGCTGGGAGTCATTGAACCCTCGGATAGCCCTTGGGCTAGTCCCGTAGTTCTAGTGCCGAAACCTCACACCCCGGGTGGTAAGAGAGAGATGAGGTTTTGCGTAGACTACAGGGGTCTCAATGCAGTCACTAAGACTGACGCCCACCCAATACCAAGGGCAGACGAGCTTATCGATAGATTGGCTTCGGCCAACTACTTAAGTACGTTTGACCTGACAGCTGGGTATTGGCAAATCAGGTTAGCTGAGGACGCCAAGCCTAAAACCGCATTTTCAACCCCTGGTGGGCATTATCAGTTCGTGGTGATGCCCTTTGGTCTGAAAAATGCACCTGCCACCTTCCAAAGGTTGGTGAATCAAGTCCTTACTGGGCTGGATGACTTCTGTGCGGCGTATCTTGACGATATCGCTGTCTTTAGCTCCACCTGGGAGGATCACCTGGTCCACCTGCGGAAAGCGTTAGAGGCTCTGCAAGCAGCAGGCCTCACTATCAAGGCCACCAAGTGCCAGATAGGGCAGACACAGGTTGTATACCTGGGCCACCTTGTAGGTGGGGGCCAGGTTCAGCCACTGGAGAGCAAGATACAGTCAATCAGGGACTGGGCTCCTCCAACCACCCAGACTCAGGTTCGAGCTTTCTTGGGCCTGACTGGATACTACCGGAAGTTTGTCAGGAACTATGGTTCCAACGTGACACCATTAAACGAACTGACAAGCAAGAAAATGCCAAAAAAGGTTCAGTGGACAGCGAGCTGTCGAAAAGCATTCGATGACCTAAAGCAGGCCATGTGCACGGCGCCTATCCTCAAGAGTCCGGACTACTCCAAACCATTCATTGTCCAAACAGATGCTTCTGAGTTGGGTGTGGGAGCTGTTCTTTCTCAACTGAATTTTGATGGTCAAGACCAGCCCATTGCTTTTATAAGCCGAAGGCTGACCCCTAGAGAGAAGAATTGGTCAGCTATTGAGAGGGAGGCCTTTGCTGTGGTTTGGGCCCTGAAGAAGCTGAGGCCATACTTGTTTGGCACTCACTTCAAGATTCAGACCGACCATAAGCCCCTCTTGTGGCTAAATCAGATGAAGGGTGAAAACCCCAAACTGCTAAGGTGGTCCATTTCCCTACAGGGGATGGACTTTACAGTGGAACATAGACCTGGTACTGATCATGGCAATGCCGATGGGCTCTCCAGATATTTCCACTTAGAACAAGAAGACTCACCTGGTCAAGGTTAGCTTATTGTTCCGACGTTTGGGGGGGGGTCATGTAGGAGAGTAGGGTCTGCAATCCTATGATCACCCAGATTTTTTGCTTTTGTTTCACTGGTTTACGACTTTCTCTGGCTGTGGGCCTGCCAATCAGACCCACAGCCTGGCTGTTCTCTTTCTAAATTACGACATGTACCCTAGGTGCATTTACCAATTGGTACTGGGCCACCTTATCAGACCCTGTAACTCAGGGCATAGGTGTACCCAGGGCCGCCAGGAGCTGCAGCGTGTATTATGCCACCCCTGGCTGGCCGCCTAAATTTGACACAACTGGCTGCATGACAGCTGGGGCGAAGTCGTGTAATCACACTTTGCTTTAGATATAGTAGCCCTATATCTAACCCTACAATGGACACTCGAGTTCCTATCAGTCACTCCTATGGCAGGCCTTGACAATCCTGAAGGCAGAGTGCATGGGCTCGTGTGAACTAGGCTCTGGCCCGAGCCGAGCCCGGTTGCAGCTTGCGGAACCAAGACCCAATGGCTGTTCCATGATAACGCGTACCCCATCGGTAACTTCGGTGTCGCGTCATCAAGGCATGTCGAGTAAGGTGTCATACGAATCGGGATGCTGCCCTCTCACCAACCCTGGCGACGAGGTTAGCATTCCGCCCTTCTAGAGGGACACGACATGTACGTAACTGTGAACCCCGGTTAAAGTTAACTAAAGCCTCAGCTCCACAAAATGGATGCTGCCACCACAGACACGAGTCTGACCTCCTGCTGCTGGGAGTCCTTCCAGCGGGGAGAGCTTGGACAAAGGGTTTCCTGTCGAGGGCGGGGTTCGCACCGTCCCAGACAGGGTTTGTGTATTCTGGGTAGGTAGGGCTTTTGCGAGAAGGTGACTGCGGAGTGGCACCCCGGTGCTCACTACGCATCTGCCGGTCAGAACCAGTTCCAGGGGCGCCAGCCCTGGCCTGGGGAAAGTCCGGCAGGGGAGAGGGGTGTAACTACCCCCCTTCCTGGTCCCACCCTTAGGGCAGGACCTAGTCATGTACCCACCCCTTTCTTTAGGATAAAGGCCGGAGCGGGGACCCTTCCAAATTAGATCATCTTTGAATCAAGAACTACTTTCTACGAAAGGACACTCAAGACTCTTCTCAAGATTTCTCCCTTGTGACTAAGGAGTAGTCACCCTGCATCAGCGGGCACCATCTAAGAACTCTGCGGTTTGCTGCAAGTCCTTCCTCAAGGATCCGACGGCCCAGCTCGACGAGAACCGGCGTCCCTGGCACCTCTGACCTCTACCCACGTCATCAGCTCAGCTGTGATCTGTGGGTGCGACGAGACCTCGAGGGACCGGCCATCATCAGAACCTGCACGCTCTTAAACCAAATGCTTTTAGATCGTTTTTAAAATACTTTAAAATACTTTTTGTATAGTGTAAAGATTTACTTGCTGTGTGCTGTGTGCTGTGCTCGCTCACTCCCCGGTCCACCGCAGCTTCTAGCGCTGTTTGATGTGGAGGGAGGCAAGCAGCACTACTTCCTGGTTGCTCCATTGGAGGCGGCCATACTTGGTGGGTTGACGCGCTAGTCTCCCACTCCGCCTAACCTACTTAGTCCCTCGCTTAGTCGCGCAGCGGTGACGCGCAGCGGTAGCGCCGCAGACGCGCCGGAGAGGCGCCAGAGAGAAGCCAGTCTGCGCCAGTCCGCGTCCAGACGCTTCCTGCTACCTGCGGTAAGATCTGCCTATCATGGCTGGGGCTGCGCCCATCATGATGTATGACAGTTCCGCTCTCCATGCCCTACGTAATGCTACTAGCCCGGCCTGTGATCACCTGGATCTGCCTACTCCTTCAGATTTTATTTGTAAAAACTGTAACTGGACTCCCTCAATTCGCGTCAGCCGACGCCCATTTCCCGTTCAGGAGTGGAGAATGTTCCTACTAAACTGTAGGTCTTTTAATAAACACCAAATCGAATTACGTTTATTGATTGAGGAGCTTAATCCCCACGCCCTTTTCCTAACAGAAACCTGGCTTCAGGCAGACAACGATCCGGCCATTGTTGGAGCCATCCCTCCAGGATTCACTCTTAAGAGATTGGACCGCCAAATTGGGAGAGGCGGTGGATTGGCTATTGTCTATCGGGACAATTACAAGTGCCGTACCACCCCTTTCATGTCATCGACCTGCGAAAGCCTTCAATTTTCGCTAGAACTCTCCCCCACTACCACCTTCTCTGGCATTCTCATCTATCGCCCTCCCGGCGCCCTCACTGATTTTATTACTAAGATCACCGAGTTGGCTGCCAGTGTCATCTTATCTTCACCTAATCTTACCCTGCTGGGGGACCTCAACCTGCACTTTGATGATCCTCTCGACAATGCCGCTAACTCGCTCCGTGCCAATCTTCAAGCATTGGACCTCTATCAAAAGGGTTTCCATGTCACGCACAATAGAGGCCATCTCCTCGACACGGTCTTTAGTAACATCAACGACATCACAGTGGAGCCCCCTATCCCTTTACCTTGGACGGACCATTTTGTGATACCTTTCATCTGGCGCACTAACACCCTCCCCTCTGCCTACTGTCCTACCAAACACCAAGCTAGGAAATGGTCTTCTCTCTCCCTCCCTGCATGGGAAGCCGCTTTGGCCAGAGACCCTCCGGGGAAGGTGACGCATGCCAACATAGCAGCCAACAATTTTGACGGCTGGATCACCTCTACACTTGATCTGGTCCTTCCTGCTCAAAATAATAATCTCACAAAAAAACCAAAACCAGCCCCATGGTATACTCCCGCACTTAGGAGTATGAAATTAGCCTGCCGTAAGCTGGAGAGAGCCTGGAGACAGGACTATTCCCAAACTAAGAAGGATGAATATAGAGCCAATATTAGGCTATACAAACAGGAGCTAAAAGTAGCTCAAACCTCCTTCTACGACAGCAGAATTCAAGCAGCAGCCAATGCCCCTAGGGAAATTTTCAAAATTGTGAAATCTCTTGTCTCCCCTCCAGTTGAATGCCCCGATATTGAGGGCGCTCAAAACCGCTGCAATGATCTGGCTAACTTCTTTTCTCAAAAGATTCTTACAATCTACTCCTCATTTGAGGACTCTAATAACGAGCTGGAACCCTCCACTCCCCCAACCTTCGATGCCTTGGCTTCTTGTAGGCTAGACACTATTCCTCCCTTGGACGCCCCAGCACTGGATAAACTGACTGTTAAAGTCACCTCTGGCTCTCCCAATGATCCAGCACCCCCAAACACCCTCAAACTGGCGATGGATATGATCCGCCCTATTATATTGGATGTCCTTAACACCTCCATCTCCTCCAACTCCGTTCCCCCGACATGGAAGTGCGCAATGGTTAGAGCGCTGCTAAAAAAGCCCAATCTCGACCAAAGTAATTTAGCAAACTACCGTCCCATCTCCTTGCTCCCCTGGTTGAGCAAACTGCTTGAGAGGCACGTAAACAACATCCTAACGAACTATCTGGAGTCAAACAGTCTCCTGCGTGCCTCTCAGACAGGGTTCCGCCCGCGACATGGGACGGAAACTGCGCTTCTAGCGGTTACGGAAGAAGCAAGAGCTGTGCTGGACCGGGGTGGGAAGGTCGTCATTATTTTATTGGACCTGAGTGCCGCGTTCGACACGGTGAACCATGTCACGTTGTTGCAACGACTAACGGACATGGGCGTGTCGGGCGCGGCCCTGGAATGGCTGACGTCTTTCTTGACCGACCGGTTCTTCCAGGTCTTTGAGGGTGAGGCAGTATCATCTAAACATTCTCTCAGGTGTGGGGTTCCTCAGGGCTCCTCCCTGAGCCCCACCCTGTTTAATGTTTACATGGAGCCTCTAGACAGGATAGTCCAACCCTTCGGTGTGCGTATTGTCACCTACGCGGACGATACCCAACTGGTGGTCTCTTTAGACCACGCGGAGGGTTCGTCCCACACCTTAGGTCCCTGTCTAGAGGCGGTCGCCAGATGGATGCATTCCTCCTGTTTAAAACTCAATGGAGAGAAAACAGATGTCATTTTGTTGGGGAATTCTCCCCCCTCTGTTTTTACATCCATCTGGCCACCATGTCTGGGTGAGCCCCCGACTCCCAAGCCCCAGATAAAGAGCCTGGGGATCTGGCTCGACCCAGCCTTGAATTTCTCAGTACAAGCCACTAAGATTGCAGCCACCTGTTTTGGGTTGATGAGGATGCTGCGGAAGGTGCTCCCTCTGCTCCCTTTTCAGGCCAGGAGGATTCTTGTCCAGGCCCTGATATTGTCGCGCCTGGACTATGGGAACTCTCTTTTTTTGGGAGCCCCCTCCTTTGTCATCCAAAAGCTCCAAGTCACCCAAAACAGTGCGGCCCGCCTCCTCTACAATCTTCCTCGCCGACAGTCAGCTAGGGATGCCTTAAGAGAACTCCATTGGCTCCCTATTGCGGCGAGAGTGCAATTCAAATCTATGTGTATTTTACACAAGGCCTTCCATCACACTGGTCCCGCAATCTTGCAGACTTTGGCCACCCCCTACGTGCCTGGGCGTTCTCTCCGTTCTGGCTCCCTTCAGCTGGCCACCTCCGTCAGAGTCAAGAAGGCTCGATGGGGTGGTCGCTCCTTTTCACATAACGCGGCCAGGCTTTGGAACGCCCTCCCCCCTTCTCTTCGGGAAATCACTAACCATCTTGCTTTTAGGAAAATCCTCAAAACACACCTGTATGCAAAAGCACACTGATCTGCCCTGCGCATGCGATAATAAAGAGTAAGTCATGAGCGCTACGAGGCCTCCGGGTAGATAGCGCTATACAAGTGTAATTTAATAATAATAATAATAATAATAAACCAGCACGACCATCGAAGCGATTCCCTGGTGAGTGCTCTGGGGTCCGAGAAGCCCCGACCCTGAGCCGCTCCAGCACCGAAGTGCAGTCTCCCAGCATCTCCACGATCTGCGTGGGGCCCTTCTGCTCGCTGCTCAGCACGTTGTCTGGTCACTAGCCGCTGGCTTGTGCCCTTCTGTGACGACATCCGACAATCAACACTGCTGGTCTGGTTGCTCCAGACTGGCCCTTGCTTCCATCCTTGCGAGAAGCACCCCGGACCCTCCTGGTCCCCTCCTGGTCCCCTCAAGACGCCATCTTAGGCCCACCACGTGGCCCTGAGATCTGCCAAGGCTTGTTGCCCCATCCTGGGCCCAGCGACGCCGACAGCATCATCCTTCGTGGGACAGCTCGCACCTCCACCGTGGTCGCCGACAACGCCTCCTGGTCCGTGAGACTGCAGAGCCTAGCGTCGCCCACTCACCTAGTCGAGGTGACGGCCAACCGGTGCCAACCTGGTACCCTCTGACTACTGGCTAGTAGTACGAACTTGGTCCCCTCTGCTTTCAGGTATCAACAATCTCTGATCCAGGCTTGGATCTCTACGAACTATTCATCACTGGTCGCCGGCCAGCAACTCCTTTTCTTCCGGCTCCTGGCTCGTCAGCGAAGACCCCGACGCCTGTAAGACTTGTGCAGCCGCAGCCCTCGTGGAGGTAACTCGGCATTTCGGTGCCTGCATAGCCTCTTTACTCTAGGGTCCCGAGTCCCTCGCTTCCGACTTGCCTTATCGGGTCCGCCCGAGACCTTAAACTTTCCGTGTCCTCGGACACTTGTTTTAATTGTGCACTTGAAGTATTTTCCTAAGAGATTTGGTTTGTGCTTAGTACCCTGTCCTCATAAAGAGTACAGGGCTGTTGTGATTCTTAATAAATATACTGTTTATTTTCATAACACTTGTGTGGTGTCCTTTCACTGGGTGTTCAAGGGGTACATGTGTGGTAAACAGCTGGCTTAACGCGCCCTCTCGAGTCTTTAGCCTTAGACTGCTCGTATCCACGCTACTAGGATAGCTGGTCTACAGGTTGACTTACAACCAAACACCATAAGGGTCGTTGGAACGATACATAGCGGTCGCTAGAATAGCGAACGTTGCATATCGGGCCAACTTCTCACAATGACTATAGTTTAATAAAGTTGAATGTTATGTCTAGTACACTTTTCAGATAAAACAAATGGTTTGTTAAGTCAAAACAGTTAAAACAGTTCATAAATGACAATGTGTGGTAGTCTCAGCGAGTCGCCACCAAAAAAACTCGAAATCCCTCTGCCACTTTCATGAAAGCAAAATCTGGTCCATCACCACTGCTAAACTGAACCGGATTATAAGATAAGTATTTTTAAATGGTAATGATTAATATGGAAAACGAAATTAGTTAAAAGTTTCCTTTAATCATACGTGTAATGGAGCGGAAATTTCACAGTAATCTATTAATGAAAAACCCCTTATTTTTCAGCTTAAAGGCGATGGACCTTTGCCACTGTGTGATGACCAAAAGGAGACTTTGCATAAACATGAGAAAATCAAACGCAAATAAATATTTAAGGCAACAATGAGAGCTGTGAGTAGTTTTAAAGCCTTGGCCGCAGTGGTAAATCCGCCACGGTGCTAGGGGGCAGGGGGGGCCGCGCGGCACCGCCATGCTCGTGACGGAACCACTCAGTCACGAGCCGCGGTGGCGCTGTGCTTGTGACGGAATTGTTCCGTCACGGCCCCACTCGCTCAATGGAACGCTCAGCGCAGGCGCGGAATCAGCGCCGCGCAGGCGAGGCGGCCAGGCCGTGATGGAACCATTCCGTCACCAGCACAGTCCCACCGTGGCTGGTGAGGGAATTGTTCCGGTCACCAGCACGCAAGGGGTTAAAGGGATTTATTTTCCAATCAAAATGTAAGGTTCTCTGAATCTTTATTCATTAGTCAGATATCAATCAGGCTACAGAATTGAAATAGGAAATAATAGAATTAATAAAAAACATATTAGAGATTGCATACAAAGCGCTCCATAAAGGAATTAATCCCTATTTCTTTGGAAAATAAGGCATATATGTCAGTTTGAACTCATAAAGAGTTCAAGAAATATAATGCAAGAGTGAGTTTTGTATGGAGCTGAATCAATAATTAGTGAAGTAGTGTGGCTCACTGGTTAGAGGCGGCAGACCCGAGAGCAGAGGACGGCCCGGGACCAGGGTTCGATTCCCGGCGCGGCAGGTTTCTGGACCAGGGTCAGCGGACTCGATAATTCTCTCGCCTCGATGCCCACTCTGATCAGCGATCAGACTCGGCAACTCTGGGCATTAGCTTGCCTCATCTTCACTAACGGCCCCACCAGACCGCCGGGGATGCCTGGTCTCACCCTGGAGATACCCATTAAGGGACCATCTCTCAGGGAAGCCAGGAAGGGTTTCGCAGCGGTCGAAGCGCCTTGGGACCCTCCGGGTAAGTAGCGCGCTATATAAATGCCTATACATACATACATAATTAATAATGGCAAAATCTCCCATAAAGAGAAATAAATGCATAGGACAAATAAATCTTGAAAAGTCTACATCTAAATCTGCCCTTGTTCTCTCACAGTTGATTTCCTCTCTTCAAGCTTCTCTGTCTGCCTGTCAGTTCTTTTCCCAGAAGCTGCCCATGGCCCCTCCTCCCTCTGCAGAACTAAAAAAAAAAAAGCTGTGTGATTCTGCAAGTGTCCTGCTAAAAAAATAAGCAAAGCCCCCACACCTCTCAGCTAGGAACCAGTATATATTTCCAACAAAACATGTGACTTGGTCTTCGTACTTTGTCCAATTGGAGTTGCAGAAAGTGTCACGTCATCAATCAGGCGAGTTCGAGGGGGCTGGCAGACTGCCGATGGAGTAGGAGCCTTCCTTGCGGAGCTCTGTCGGCCGATCCCCATTCAGTTTCATCCTGACCTATATTCCCGGTGGGGGGCCCATTTCCTCTTCACCAGGCCCCCCGTTACACAGGGGACACGGAAATAACAAAGCTGGTGCAGTAACGAGCGGATAGACTCGTGAACGGAGCTTGACCATCTCGTCCGGCTCGCTCCCAAGATGGCGACGATCCTTGAGGGATAAGCTGCAAAGAGGGCCTCGTTGTCGGGGACAGCCGGACACAGAGGCAACAATGGCATAAGATGAAAAGCGGATTTGTCAGCAGATGCATACTCTAGTGAGGGACGGACCGCGTCAAGAGCAGCAACTGGCAAACATAGCGGTCGAAGAGCTACAGTGATACACCCCCACCGGACAAGGAGACGAGAGCTCGCCACTGGGCAGAGAACCCGAGGCAGAGGGCTGTGGTACATGAGGTATGGACTGGGAGAGGCTGGGGCTCTGCTGCATGCCCATCGGGGATGGGACTCGGCTAGAGGAGGCCAGCGATTGTGCTGGGCTGCTAGCGGCAAGGACTGACGTACAGAGGGGAGTGCTCTGGAGGCCTTTGCGGGCAGAGGTGATGGTGCCGGGACTCGGAGGTGATGAAGGACGGAGGTGAATGGGAACTTAAAGGGGCACCGGGCAGCTGATTCCTCGCCCCCCCTCCCGCCACCACCCTATCTGAAAAGACCGTGGGCCCGGAGCGAAGAAGGCCTGACTGGCGGTAGCAAAGGCCCAAAAGCAAGGCCAAATATTCCACAGGGCATTTTAAGCACCAAATAACAGATAAGAAACGGAAAGAGCTGGAACAAAAAAGGACATTGTGATTCCTTATATTACTAGAGGCCTGGAAGCACTGGACACCTGACACAATACCCATTGGGCCTGGGGATCCCCGTGAATGGCGGGAGTGTAAGCCTGAGCCCGAACCTGAATTGGTGAGGAAGCACGGATTGTGTCGGTGAGTCGGGATCACTGGGGATCGCAGCGTACCGATAAGGATGGACAGAAGGTGTGCTGAACACGGGGTACGTTAATCCCATACCCCACAATATATTAAGAGGAAGGCATTATCAGTAAGGAGAAGGAACACTGGGATGGTGAAGAAGAACATTCTAAATAGCCCTTAAGACTTACCATGCATCGAAAGTGAAAGGTGCTGGTTGTACGGGTAGGACCAATACATCAATAATTGATAACAGGGACAACAAGCAAACATAGAGAGACCGAACCTCCGACCCAATACATGACAAACTCGGAGGAAAACTCAAATTCGGCCTCCGCACCTGGGTCGCAGGTGGAGGAACCAGTCACACCGACGCTTCAGTACATCCTTTAGGCCATAACTGCCTCGAGACTTGCGGTTGAAAATAAAATTGACACAGTTCACGAAGAAATGGGCCTACTCAGAGCTGACCACCTGCGATTGACAGAGAGTGTGACTGTAGGAGAGTAGGATCTGCTTACTATGGTTACCCCCACTTTTTGCTGGTGTTTCACTGTTTCTCGACTTTAGTCTGGCTGTGGCTCTGCTAACCAGGACCCCAGCCTAGCTGTTTCCTCTCTAAATTGATTGCATGTACTTTAGGTACACTCCAGATTGGTTATTGGGTTACCCTTGAGAGTCCCTAGTATATGGTACCTTAGGTACTAAGGGCATAGGTGCCCGAGAGGCCTACCAGGGGCTGAAGCATGTATTACGCCACCCCTGGGAAGCCTTCCAAAATGGCACAACAGGTCTGCTACTACAACCTGGGTAAGGTGGTGCATGCACCCCTTACTAAGATTTAGGCTACCTGTATCTACCTTTAATCACTGACACGTAGAAACCTATAAGTCACTCCTATGGCAGGCCTTATCAATCCTGAAGTGCTTGGTTTTGTGTGAGAGGGTGCCCATGCATGAGCAAGACCCCTCTGCAGCTTTTGGAATCAATTCTCTGTAGCTGTACTGTGATGCAGCCAGACCATATACTCTTAGGTGCATTAAAACCTTGCGGTAAATGCTAACTTTGGAATGGCTGCATGCAAACATGTTGTGTTTGGTGTCAAACACTTCAGAATTCTACCCGCCCCCGCACCAGTCCTTACACGGGGGTAGAATTTCACCCTTCTAGAGGGAGAAGACATGTACACACTTACCTAACCGTAAATAGTTTAAAAGAGCCCCAGCATCACAAAATGGATGCTGCAGCCACAGACAGGAGTCTGACCTCCTGCTGCTGTACAAAACTCCGGCGGGAGGCCTGGACAATAGGTTTCCTGTCACAGGGAGGTGTAACCACCTCCCAGACAAGGTTTAGTGTATTTTGGATTGGGTGGGTGCATTCAGAGAATGCTTTTCAGACAGTGCTGGGGGCACACTTGGTGTCCCTGTGCATATCCCAGTTCAAACCGGTTGCAGGGGCACTTAGCCCTTGCTCTGGCATGAAACTGGACAAAGGGAAAGGGGTATAACCACACCCCTCCCTAGATCCTCCCATAGCTGGGTCCCCAGATTATGTCCAACCCCCTATCTTAGTATAAGTGTATGAACCCTGTCCTTAGGACTTCAGATTACACCTGGACGAAACTCTGCAACATATATCCTGGAACTTCGAAATTCTATTTCGACTAGAAGACGGAAGAATCTCCCTTGGGGTAAAGGAGTGACTCCCCTGTTCAAACAGGCACCAACAAAGCAATTGCCGGTCTGCATCTTCACCGCTCCCGCCAGACTCCGAAGTACCTGCAGCCTAGGAAGAGGATTTCCAGACTTCTCTAAGGCCGATAGAGTCCCCAGCAAAGCTGAGACACGCAGCCCGAACGAGTGATGTGGAACCGGAACTCCTGACACTGTGCACATTTGCTAAGTGCATTGACTTCCTGATCTTTCCTGAAGTTGTGCTTTGGGTTACGTGTAGCCCAAGCCCGAGCATCATCTGCACCGAAGATTGTGGGCCTTCACTCCATGAGTGTTCCGTGGGCCTGCTTCTTGCATTTCCACTCGAGGCTCCTTTGCGATCCCTCGTCTATTGACTGGTGGGTCCCCACAAAGGAAATTCTGCTGTTTCTTGGGCTTCCCTGGTTGCTGCAGACTTGTGAGGTTCCGTGAGAATCGTATTGACGTTTTGGGCTTGTTCGAATATGGATGAGTTTGGTATCTATGAACCGCAAATGACGAGTTTAGTGGGTGTACGGGTTTTCGCTATTCTACGTTACACCATTCGTCTTATTCGTGGGTTTCTCAATCTGAACCCACGGGTTCCATTTTAGATATGGCATCCATTTTGTTTCTTGCCCTCAAGTAGCCAGCGAACGGACACTGTCCGCTTCGTGACCCTGGGGTTCCCAAGCTCTTGCGGAAGACACGTGTTCCTCTGAGAGTGTCTTTATGACGAGGGGGATGACACTGCAAAGGCAGATGGCTCCGCTCGAGGCTCATCTTGCCGTGTCGGTCTATTGTTCCAGCCGTGCATGCATAAGGCACGGATCCTTTGATCCCGCAATCATGCTTCCGATATTGCCCCCCCTACACTCATTTTCAATCTGTTGTCTATCTTTGTCTTCCTTGCACCTGTATCTGTCTCTTCTCTTAGCTCGTTTTACAGCCAGAATGGAATGTGCCTAATGGTGGGATAACGCGCTTTTACAGTTGGGAACCGGCGATGCTACTGTAATTATGTTCCGGGCTCTTGAATACATGAAATCAACCCTTTTGAAGTTTACTGTGGGAACTGAGCTGTTACCTTTTGTTCGCCATGTTGTGCTATGACTAAAATATGTATAAAAGGAGCGATCCACTGTTGCAATTCGAAGCAGTCTCTCAGAACCTACACTACGTGTACTTCTTGCGATTTCTGTATAAGCATGGGCGGAAAATCCGTTTCGCTCGCGGATTTTGCGGATTTTCGGTAAATTCGCAATCCGCGAGATTCGCGAATCTCCCGCAAAATCCGCAAATCCGCGAGCAGCGGATTTTATGGCTTGCTCGCACTGTTCGCGTGAGTTCGCGGCTTCCCAGTACAACTTCGCGCCCCGCGAATAAGCGCTAAATTGCAGAAATACGATCTTAGCAAAACTGAAACTACTTACCAGGTTCAAAAGTTCAGGCTCATCATTAGTAGCCATTTCCTGTAGTGCTTCCTGAGGGGCCCCTCCAGAGTTCAGTTGCCTACTTGCAACTATTATGTGACCCTGCTCTGAACCTCAGAATAGTTACACATATGCCACAAAGGTCCTGAATTACAGCTAAGGGAGACAAGCAGGAGCCAGGCTGGAAGTTCAAATCCATTAATCAGCCCCTAATTCATTATTGTCAGTTGGGGCAGGGCAGGTGTTGTAACTAATTTTGCAACAATGAAAGCACTTAGCAAGTGCAAAAGATCACTAATCAGGAAGCACTAAGGAAGCAGGTGCCAGCTAAAAAAATATTCTGTGACACATTAATCAGCCCCAAATTAATTCAGGTCACTTGAGGCAGGGAAGGTGTGCTTTGCTTTGCCACAATAATGTACACTTACTGGACAACCAGAGGGTGCTGTGATGAAACAGAGGGTGGCATGGGTGGGCCAGAGGGTGGCATGAGTAGTCAGAGAGTGGCAGTGGTGACAGAGAGTGGCAGTGATGAAGAAGAGTGTCCCAAACAGGCTGGACTCGTAGAAACAACAAGTTCGCAAAACTTGCGACCCGACAGGTAAGTTCGCGTTTGCGAAATTGTACAAAACCCTCGCGAACTTGCAGAAACCCGCGCGAACACAAAAAAAAATCCGCAAATTCGCGAGAATTCGCGGATTTTGCAAATTGCGAGTTCGCAAATCCGCAAAATTCGCGAACGCGAGATTCGCAAATTAGCCCATGCTTATTTCTGTATCCCTGCAGTAAATAAACCTTGATCTTTGACGCCGAAGGAAGTGTCCCGTGTCTCTGTGATTTGTACGCCGGAACAGGTAACCCACGAAGGTTTCAGGTGTTGTTCCCTGGCACCGCTGCGCCTTACAATAGCCCAGTCCTTCAGTTGGCGCCCAACGTGGGGCGACATCAGCGGTACCGGTCCAAAGCCCGACGATCGTGAGGAACTTCGTGTGAAATCTCCGAGGGAAGGTGCACCCCGCTTCATCGATCCTGTTGTCGAAATAAGTGGTCCGAAGACTTTTCCCGCGAAGATTCCCGCCTCCTGACGGCTGTGACGGACTGATGCCCTGACTGTCGACCTGTTTTGGCGCCTGGCGTAGTCCTTTGTACGGCGAGACGATTGACGGGCCTTCCTGGTGACGCCATTGTTCTTTCAGTTAAGTATTTGTGGGTCGCTCCCATAGTCCTTGGTTGTTGTTGTTGAAACTTGGTTGTTTGCATGGTTCCATTGCATTTGTGGTTCTTAGTTGTTGGTTCTTAGTTGTTGGGTTTTATTTGACGATTGCAATTGCCAAAAACCGAGGGTCTTGCATTTTTGCAAGGACATCGTAATTCGATAACCCTTGAAGTTTGTAAACTCGGTTAGTGTGCACGATGCCTGGCCGTAGTACTTTGTTTGGTTTCCTTAAATCTTGCGGTACGGATTCCCGGTTGGAGGACTCATGTCCGATACCTCCAGTCGGAACTCCGATTTATGCGCTCTATAGTCGTCACGGAGTGGGTCCTATCGTATACAATGATTATTGGATCCGCTATACTAAAAGTGATGGTGTCCTTAGTTGGCCACCCCATGGTAGTTTCGAAACTGCAATTTTGGACAATCTCGAGGCAAAATTGTTTAAACAGAAAGCTAGGCCGGCCAAGTTTGATTACTTTACGTTATGGCGCAAAGAGGCCAAGCAGAAAGAAATCAAACAGATTAAGAAAAATAAGAGAGAAGGTATTATCACGGTGATGCGAAATGCAGAACAGTATCAGCGAGACAAAGAAGAGAAGGAAAAGGAAGTTTTTGCTAGACTGCAACATATGGCGGTGGATAAGTGTTATCCCGTTTTACCGTCGAGTTCTGATAAAAAGGGAGAAGAAGTGGTAGAGGACCCTTTGCTGTCCTATCTACTGAAATCACCACCTCCATACGCACAGGATACTACAGCTCCTGTGGTTCCTCCTGTACCTCAACCTGTTGTTCCGGCAGCTGCTGGTCAGCCTGCCGTTATTCCTGTCCTCCGGAATCCTCTTGTTCCTCAAGTTGTTCCTGCTCCCATACCTGCCCTTCTTCCTCCTGCTCCACTGCCTATACCTTCTCAGTCTATCGTTCCCGCTACTTCTGCACTCTTGACTACTCCTACTGCTCCTACGTTCAGTCCTCATGTTGTTGCCCCTGTACTTCTCTCCTCTTCTCCTTCTGTCCATAGTCGCATACCCAATGCTGTTGCTAATCTTTACTCTCCATTTGGACCGATCCTTGGGTCCAGTGTTTCTGATATCTCTCAGAGACGAAGTCAAATTCCTGGTGGTAGGGAAAGTGAGACGTTAGTGAAAATGACGCGTAAATGGATTAGGCACCCTGCTAAATACACCCCGCGCGTAGTTTTCGAGACGTTCTCTCAGTTTAATGAGCCCACACAAAGATTCGTGTTTGAGGAAATGTGTAAATCCTTACGAGAGGAGTGGGATAATGATGAGGTAGACAATGTACCGCCCGAAATGACTGAACTCCAGAATCAGTTTTCGAACGGTATGATTGTGGGTATTAATGTTCGACGTGCTTTGGAGCGTCTCTTATCATTTCGATCTACAGTACAACCTCGAGTATTGTTTAATGACGACACTGAGGAGTGGATGGCACAACCTGGTCAGTATCCCATGCGAGAAGTTCCCCCGGTGTGGATGCCAGGTGATGCTGCTGCTAACCCCGCAATTCCGCCACACTTCCAGAGAGTCTGGATACACCTCCCGTGGAAACGATGAGAGGTTTTGCAGGTGAAAGAAACCTTGCCTGACCCCCGCAAAAATCCGGCAGGTTAATATAAGGAGTTATCCCAATTAGTGGATGCTACTATTATGAACCTTGCCGATATCGACATGTTGTTCGGTAATGTAGTACCTCAACCAATTTGGGCAAAAATCCGTCAAGAGAATCACGTAGCTGAGTTAGGCGGTGATTGGGCTGCTCTTGCGGCGGCTGATGGATGACAAGTTGGCGGGGCTAAGCCTGAACAGCTAATTACTGATCTGCCCCAGAGGATTATTACACTTATGAAGACACTTATGCCAGCAATGAGAGTTAACTGGGATAAATTGTCTGCGTGCAAGCAAAAGAAAGACGAGAGTGTCTCTGATTTCTTTACCAGATTTGAGGAGGCATTCATCGATCACAGTGGTCAGGATATGAGCACTGAGGGAGGTCAGCGACTGTTTGTCGATAAATTTGTGTCAAATCTGTTGCCTGAACACAGCAACAAATTGAAGAATTCCGAAAGCTCGTGGGCTGTTTCTACCACTGCTCAAATATTAGCCACGGCTCAATATTACAAAAACAGAGAAAAGGAAGAAAGTGATCGTGCAGATAAGAAAACGAAGGATCTTAAGACTAAGGTTTTGTTACAGCAAGCGTATCCTCCGCGCTCGAATCAAAATGACACACAGCAGCAAAATCGATCGCAATCACAGTCTTCTAGGACTCCTCTACACCGAGATCTATGCTTGGGTATAATCAATGCGCATATTGTAGAGGTGAAGGCCATTTGAAGTTTAATTGTCCGGTTTTACGTGACCGAAATAATGGCGTTTCGGCTCGAGGAGGTCGTAGTGGTCCACAGCAGGCATCTCGTGGTAGAGGTCGTGGTGTCTCTCAAAATCAGAATGAGCGTTCTACTACTTCATCAGATTCGAACAATTGCTTTGATCAGCGCGATTCATCATCAGGTAGATCTGCACAGTATCATGTGGACGACTATTATGTCGAGCATGACATTGATGATGGTAATTACTAGGACAGCCACAGACAAAGAGAGGGAGTAGTATCAGTTCCGGTTGATCAGAGAGGGCCTTACGTCACAGTTGCCACATCGGGCGTAGTTGAGCCTTTTCTGTTGGACACTGGTGCAGCGAAAAGTTCCATCATGCATTCGAAACTCCCTGGCGCACCTTTGTCTGGCTTAACGAATGTTTCCGTTGGATTCTCTGGCGCCCCGGTTAGCAATCCGGTTTCTAGCCCTTTGCTCCTTACAATTGGGCCGCATGAGCTAGAAGCTCCTTTGATTTTAACTACTGGTTGTGGTGAGAATCTTTTGGGCCTGGATTTGTTGAAGCGGTATGCGACTCTGTATTGTTCTCCTGCGGGAGTGGAGCTTACATTGGGTCAGAGAGTGATCTCTCCTATGTACTTTTCAACTGATAAGCTTCCACCGGAATTCAGTTCTCTTCCTGAGTCTTTGTGGGCAACAGGTCCCAATGACGTGGGCCTGCTGGACATATCACCCTATGTTGTTCAATTGAAATCGAATGTGCGATTACCACGTATCCCCCAGTATCGTATCTCTCTTGATGGTGAACGAGCGCTATTAGCGATCATTTATGACTTGATCAAGAAGGATGTTATTGAGGAAACTCGGGGAAATGTGTGCAATAGTCCTGTGTTACCTATTTTGAAACGAACTGATCCATCCAAGCCTCCTGTGTATCGTTTTGTCATTGATTTACGAGAGGTAAATAAAATTGTGATTCCACAATTTCCTGTGGTGCCCGATATTACGGCTTTACTGACTCTGATTCCAGCCTCGGCCTCTTGGTTCTCGGTAATCGATTTGAAGAATGCTTTCTTTAGCATTCCGATTGCTGAGGAAAGCAGAGATCTATTCGGCTTCTCATTAGGTGGTCGCAGCTTCAGGTTTAAACGCGCTCCTCAGGGCTACTGTGAGAGTCCATCGATCTACAGCCAAGCTCTTAAGAGTCAACTTGACGCGTTTGTGTTACCAGCTGGTGCAGCTTTGATTCAATACGTTGATGATCTGTTGGTGGCTGCTGACACTAAGCAGATTTGCAAAACTGCTACAGTATCACTGTTACAGCATCTATGTGACTTACATCTCAAGGTGTCACCTTCTAAGCTACAATATTGTTGTCAAGAAGTAACCTATCTAGGTCACTTATTGTCAAAGGAGGGAAGAAGGTTGACCCCAGAAAGAATTGCAGCGATCGCTCGAATGACTGTGCCAACGACTCAGAGAGATGTGCGTGCCTTTTTAGGTATCACGTCATACTGCAGGCAATGGATTCCAAATTTTTCATTGCTAGCGAACCCATTGTTAGCCCTCACGTGCAAGGATGTTCCGACTCCTTTGCCATGGACTGAAGAGTGTCAGTAAAGTTTTTCTGAATTGCGTGATGCGTTGTGTTCGGCTCCTGTGTTAGGTACTCCTGACTACAGTAAGCCGTTTACACTATACGTTCACGAGAGAGAGGGTTGTGCGTTGAGTGTCTTGACGCAACAATTTGGCGGTAAGCAGCGTCCATGTGCATATTTTTCCTCGACCTTGGATCCAGTAGCTAGAGCATTGCCGAGTTGTCTAAGAGCGACAGCGGCAGCTGCGGTGTCCATCCGGCAATCTGCAGGATTGGTCATGGATAATATGCTTACGGTGATGGTTCCGCATGCAGTTGACACTCTCTTAAATCGAAGACTCAGCACTTGACGAGTGCAAGGTTGTCTGGTTATGAGTTGACGCTTTTGGCAAGTCATATACAAATAAAGCGTTGTAATGTGCTGAACCCAGCGACTTTGTTGCCGATTAATATGGAATCAGATGATGTACCACCACAAGATTGTTATCTACGAACTGAGGAAGAAACAAAGGGTCGTGTTGATCTAAAGAACACTCCATTGGCAGACCCCGATGGTACTTTGTATGTTGATGGTTCGTGTTTTAAGTTGCCGAATGGCGATGTGACGACTGCGTATGCTGTGGTGACGTTGAGTACGGTTGTGGAAACTGCGAGATTGAGTCAGAATTCAGCGCAAGCGGCAGAGTTGATTGCGTTGACGAGAGCGTGTGTTTTGTCTAAGGGAAAGCGAGTGAATGTGTTTACAGATAGTCAATATGCGTTTGGCGTTGCACATAGCTTTGGTCGATTGTGGAGAGAAAGAGGATTTATGACATCGCATGGTACGAAGATCCAACACGGACAGCTCGTGAACAATCTTTTGGACGCACTTACATTGCCTAAGCAGGTGGCAATCATCAAATGCAGCGCGCACCAAAAGGTTACGGATGATGTTGGTCGTGGTAACGCGTTTGCGGATGAGATTGCTAAGGAAACAGCTAAGAATCTTGCAACCCGAATGTATGTTACGAGTTCAGTAAGGTGGCCGACGGAGACTGGTATGTGTGAGAACACTGTTGAGAGTGTGAAAGCGATTCAGAATGAGGCTACCGAGACTGAAAAGACTAAGTGGAAAGAAAGCACGGGAAAGTTAGATGCGCATGGATGTTGGATTGATTTGTCGGAATGTCAGAGGTGGATGTTACCGGATGCATATGTGCTAGCCGTTGTGACTATGGCTCACGGCTTGTCACATATTAGCGTGAAAGGTATATGTAAGTTATTGTCTCCTGTATGGAAGAATGATGGTATTGCTAAGTGTGCTGAGAGGGTGGTTAAGAATTGTATGGTATGTATGATGTATAATCCTGGCAAGGGCACCCCCACTCCTCCTGGCCATTTTGCTCCTCCTACATGTCCCTTTGAAGTCATCCAATTGGACTTCATCCATATTGAGAGATGCAATAACCTGAAGTACGTTTTGGTTGTGGTTTGCGCGTTCTCCAGATGGATTGAGGCCTATCCTCTTAAAGATAATACTGCCCTGTCCACCGCGAAAGTCCTACTGAAGGAATACTTCCCTCGGTATGGAATGCCACGGATTGTATGGTCGGATAACGGAAGTGAGTTTGTGGGGAGTGTGATGAAGAATGTGTGTAGGGCCTTGGAATTTGACAAAAATTCCATAGCGCCAATCATCCCCAGTCAGCAGGTTTAGTGGAAGGGTACAATGGCACTCTGAAACTGAAACTTGCTAAGATTCAAGCGACGACTGGTCTGTCATGGCCTGATGCCTTGCCTCTAGCTCTCTTGTCGACCAGGGCGACTGTGCACTCTCGAGTAGGGCTTAGCCCATATAAGATTGTGTTTGGCCGTCCTGCGAACATTTGGGGAGTCCCGAGGCCTAAGGCATTTGATAGTCTCGAATACCCAATGTTGATGATTATCTCTATGATCTGACTGCTAAACTGAGGTTAATTCATCGACAGGTCTTTGAAGCTCTACCGGCACAGACAGAGGGTCCTGGACATCGGCTCCAACCGGGTGACTGGGTTGTCACCCGCAACTTTGGGAGAAAACGTAACTTGGAGCCAAGATTTGTGGGTCCCTTCCAAGTTTTGCTGGCTACAAGGACTGCAGTTCGGTTGGAAGGCAGAAAGAATTGGGTGCACGCCACCCACACCAAGAAAGTCCCGATCCCTTTGCCAGCAGATTCTTGGGTTCGAACTGGGATTGCCGCAACGGAAACAGAGACCCCTCTACCTTTTGTGCCGTTTAGTGATGCTCAACCTGTAGGAGACAATTCATTGCAGCCAGATACATTTGTTGAATCGTCAGCATTGAAAAATTCGAGGCATGAACTGTCACCTGATCAATTGAACACTGGTTCGCAACCTGACCAATTATTTGAAGAGCAGACTCGACCTGGAAGAAGTCGATATTTTCTTCATTCACGTGACAAAGACTAATAAAAATCCTTTTTGTTTTTTCTTTTTTGAATTCATTTTACCCCCTTACTGTTGCTACGAACATTATGAATAATTGCATCTTTTATTAATTATTGAGTTCTTTTTCACGTGTATTCCTCTTTTTGTACAGCTAGGAGACTCGTATTAAATTGAATGCTTGTTTAAGAAAACCTTTCATCCGGGTTGACCGTAGGGCCGTGCGGGTACTTCCTTCTGTTTAGCAGGTTCCTGACACTAGGTCGGTTACTTTTGTTGATTCCTGGGAACTTCTGGGAATTGATAATCGCTACTCAGAACGAAGTGCGTCAAGAACGTTACGGACGGTTTTTAGAGGATGAATTTCTCTAAGCTGTTGGAAGTAGAGAGGATGTCGGCTCAAAGATCAAAATTACATAAGGTTGTACGAACAAAATGTTTTCTGTTTCAGGTATTCCTGCTGTTCCTGACTGTTTCTATGTTATTAGTGTGTGGAGTGTATTTTGGAATATAGTCATTATTGCCTTCCGCTTCACCTACTTCTTCTCCTTCTGAACTGAATTCTATTTCCACTGTTTCTCCACATTCCTTTCATCCTCTCCCCAACATGAACAGGTTAGACGTGCGGAATTCATGAACAACTCCTTTGTCCAGCTCCTACATCAGCATCAGTTAGTGATGAATACTACTAACTGTTGGGTGTGTGGGTTAATGCCACATACCATGGGTAGGGGTATTCCGTATTTGGTTCTTCCTTATAGCTTCCAGGGGTCAGCTCGAGCATTCCAAACTATGTTCCGTAGTGCACTAGATTCCTACCCCCATCGAGAGCCACGCTCTGCAGATCCTGGACCTGGCCCGTACCACAAGACTTTGGCAAGAGCGATTGTTGACTTGGATAGAGATATTTTTGATGCATCCCTTATTCCAGAGGAAGAGGTGCGAGCATACAAGGATCTGAGTGAGGCTGAGTATAGCATGTCAGTGGGTGATAGACAGCTTAAAAACTCGCCTCCGATCTGGATCGTACCCCATCTCAGTAATTTTTGCTTGCAAGGTCTTGGTCGAAATCCGCAAGCTCAGCTTGGGAAGAGTGCTTGTACTGAAACTATGTTTTACCAATGCTCTCTTCCCCCGTTTTCCTGACTGCCAAGGGTACATACTTTGTATGTTATGATCGCGCATATACATGGTTGCCCCGTGACTTCTCGGGCACATGTTATATCGTGAATCTTTTGCCTCCGACTTTCACAGTTGCCTCGGACTATCACAAGACTAGAGTTGTGAGAGGCGTTATTAGCAAAGAGGACACTGCCGGTCAAGAAGCAGGAGACTTCTTTAAGGGTTTCCTGCCGTTTTGGGGACCTATGGTTAATAGTAGGAACCTGAGACAGTTGACTCATGTGGTAGAATCGACTGCTAATATAACTGCAAGTGCTCTTGGTAATCTGACAGCAGAGCTTCAGGCGGATAGGCTTATGACGTTGCAGAACAGTATAGTTCTAGACGTTGTTCTTGCAGATAGAGGTGGTGTGTGCAAGGTGATCCATTCGAGTTGCTGTATTTTCATCCCTGATAACGCTCCAACTGTATATCAAGCCATCTCGAAGTTGCATAAGATCTCCGAGTCCATACACGTGGACGTAGGTGATTGGACGCTACTAGGATGGTTTTGGGGCCTGATGTCGACTTGGGGTTGGAAAATTCTGATGATCGTAGGGGTTGTTGTGGCGTTTCTGTTCACGTGTTGTCTTTGCGTGCAGTGTGGTCCTGCCTTATGTGGCCTCTGTTCTACAACGTGTATAAGACGGCCATCTGTTACCAAAGAAGCATTGATGGATAGAATAATGTTGCAGCAACATCTGAACGATCTGATGAATATCAAGATCGATTCTGATATCGACTAGTGCTTGCCTACCTGAGGGCAAAAGGAGCGTCTGAGGTTCCGTGAGAATCGTAATGACGTTTTGGGCTTGTTCGAATATGGACGAGTTTGGTATCTATGAACCGCAAATGACGAGTTTAGTGGGTGTACGCGTTTTCGCTATTCTACGTTACACCATTCGTCTTATTCGTGGGTTTCTCCATCTGAACCCACGGGTTCCATTTTAGATACGGCATCCATTTTGTTTCTTGCCCTCAAGTAGCCAGCGAACGGACACTGTCCGCTTCGTGACCCTGGGGTTCCCAAGCTCTTGCGGAAGACACGTGTTCCTTTGAGAGTGTCTTTATGACGAGGGGGATGACACTGCAAAGGCAGATGGCTCCGCTCGAGGCTCATCTTGCCGTGTCGGTCTATTGTTCCAGCCGTGCATGCATAAGGCACGAATCCTTTGATCCCCCAATCATGCTTCCGATATTGCCCCCCCTACACTCTTTTTCAATCTGTTGTCTATCTTTGTCTTCCTTGCACCTGTATTTGTCTCTTCTCTTAGCTCGTTTTACAGCCAGAATGGAATGTGCCTAATGGTGGGATAACGTGCTTTTACAGTTGGGAACCGGCGATGCTACTGTAATTATCTTCCGGGCTCTTGAATACATGAAAGCAACCCTTTTGAAGTTTACTGTGGGAACTGAGCTGTTACCTTTTGTTCGCCATGTTGTGCTATGACTAAAATATGTATAAAAGGAGCGATCCACTGTTGCAATTCGAAGCAGTCTCTCAGAACCTACACTATGTGTACTTCTTGCGATTTCTGTATCCCTGCAGTAAATAAACCTTGATCTTTGACGCCGAAGGAAGTGTCCCGTGTCTCTGTGATTTATACGCCTGAACAGGTAACCCACGAAGGTTTCAGGTGTTGTTCCCTGGCACCGCTGGGCCTTAGAATAGCCCAGTCCTTCACTTGCCCTGACTCCCCTCCAAATGGTGAGTCACTCAGACCTTGCTGGTCTGCACCAAAGCCAATCTCTGCTTTCTGCGTGGGTTGCTGTTACTAAAACTTGTTGGGTCCAAACTGGAATCCGACACTGTCGCACTCGACATCCTTCATGGGACAGCTCGAATCCAGCTCCTGGTCACCATCAACACCTCCTGGTCCTCGTGGCTGAAGAGTCAAGTTTCACCTACTTCACCTGCAAGCACCCAACATCGGTGGGCATCTGTTCATCACCTTCCTGGTCACTGGCTATTGACCCAGACTCTGTCCCCTCTGCTTTCAGGTTCTTCAGATCTTTGATCCAACCTTGATTCCACCCGGACACTTTCGACTTGGTCGCCAGCAGCACTTTGCAGTAGATCACCATTGAAAACGACGACGAAACCTGACACCAAAAGACACCTATGCACCCGGCTTCCTTGGGTGAGGTAACTCGAGTACTCCGGTGCTCCTGTGTGTATTGACTCTAGAACTGCCTAGCTCTAAAGGGGTTTGCTCCAAGTCCTCTTCTAAGTGTCCTTTATCTGTAATTTTCCAACCACGACTTTCCCCATAGAAGTTAATGGTGATTCACAGCTGTGTTTAGACACTGCACGCGTCCCCCGTGGGTCCCCTGTGTCACTATCTTGGGCGGTTCCTGGTGGCCACAGCGGTTTTAAAGGCTCTAGGCCTTGTATCTATGTAAGTTGTGGTCCTTATACCACTTTCTTAGTATATGGTTTGTGACGCCCCTAGGGCTAATCATAGATTGTGCTAATTTACTGTGTGCTAAATAGGTTTACTGAATGTACTTTTGTCTCTAGCCTCATAAAGAGAATAGAGGGATGTGTTTAGAATAAATACATATATTTTATATATACCTGGTATGGTTCTCCTTTCATTTGGTCATTCACGAGATTATAGACTGGTAAAACAAGCTGCTTTACATTCTTTCAAGACTTAGCCTGAAGGCTGCTCTCCGCAGCTACCACTAGGATAGCTTTCTATTTAGGTAGTCTTTAAACCTACCATCAATAAGGGTAGTTTGGACTGGTGCAAGGTGCCCACTAGAATAGTGGGCAGCATATGCCAAGCCAACTTCTCACAGTGAATACAATCAAAATAGATATGGAAAGTTTGACACCAATGGTACATGTGACTACGGACAGGTTTACAGCAGTAGAGGCCCAGGTGAAGATTTTAACAATGGGAGCCAAGGACACCGAACACAGATCACACAGCAATAATGTACGCCTTACTGGACTGCCAGAGAAAACTGAGGGGCGATATATGGTGTCCTTCCTCGAGAAATGGTTCAGGGAGGAGGTGGCACCGGAAGGCTTGAGTCACTTCTTCGCACTAGAGAGGGAATCACAGGGTTCCTGCACACTGCCCGTGCCCCTGGAGGAGCACAGCAGCTGTTAGTGGCGAAATTATTATTTTAGAAAGACAGTGATCATATACTTGCCCAAGCCCAAAAGAAGGAACCCTTGAAAATAGACAATAGTACAGTCAGACTATTTCTAGATTTTTCTAGGGATGTTTAATGATAAAGAGCCTCTTATCTGGCAGTTAAAAAGAAGCTGAGACAAATGGAAATTCAATATGCAATGAACTTCCCGGCTCGATTGCTAACTGTGACACCAATCGGCATTGTCTTCTTTAGCTCCCCGTAAGAGACCTGGGAGTGGATCGAGGGACAGGCGAATGGGAGCACCTTACAGGAACAGCCGGAGAGAAGAGACAACCAACCTAGGAGAGGTCCTAGTAAAGCGTTGGCCGCACCATTATAGAGCTGAGAAACAGCAAAAATGAGAAGAGGTCGTGACAGTAGTAGCTTCTTTGAGCGGTCCTGGCTCCAACGGGGCCACCACCCCTGTGCGAGAAGAAGCAAGAAACTCTGATTCAGAGCTCCGCATTGATATGCCAGAGGGGGCTAGTCAAGAAGTGCCCATAGTCACACCGGCACAGCAGATGAAATAATCTGAATGTCACAGGACCACAAGTATTATGAAAGAAAGGAGTCTGACAATCAGAAATGACACCATGGCCATTTATAGCTGGGTGGGGGAGGGGATGGAGGGAGAGAAAAGGTGGAGGGTCGGTTTGCTACACGACTGGGGACAATGCACAGATTATCCCAAGCACTGAATGGGTGAGGGGCTGGCACGCCCACATTCACCCAAATATATCTAATGGGAAGAGGACCTACTCCACCCCACTATTTGCATTATTCTGTAATGCCCTTTAGGGTAGTCCGACTGTGTACACACAAGCTACATACAGTTTGTCCCATCCACACAACATAACGGTTCTATATAGGTGACCTTTTACCTAGTAGCTTCCTTCTATCTTTTAGACAACTGGCTCCTGGGACCTATCCTAATCCCTGTACCCGAGGTGCATGAACTTGTCCTCTAGCACAGCAGATTTATTCTGTACAAGAATCACCATTTTTTCCATCCAATGCCAACAGCCAACTGTGCATGAGTATTTTGTTTGGAAAAGGATTAACAAGGGATTAGTGAATGTTTTCAAAACAAAATTGATTCTCCCCCAAAAAAAACAAAGTGGTCATTTTAGTATAAAAGACCCTCACTCCTCCATAGAGAGGCAGAGGAGAATTCCATCCAGGCTGGACCGAGACTCTGCAGGCTGATCCTCCGGACAAGCAGAGACCTGACAACCCTTGCAGGGTGCCATCCTTGACGCAGAGACGGGGTCCTTCATTCAGAACCATCAGGTGAGGGGTTAGCACTTTCCCAGAGAATTCTTGACTACACTAGGCTACATTAGGATCTATTAGGATCACCCTAGCACTTACATACACATGCTTCACCTACACATCTAGGCTAGGTAGGCAACACATTGTAGGAGTACGCCAAATGCTAATATTTTATGTGATCTGGTTTTATTCATGTTATGTGCAATATTATAGAAATGTATCTGCGATTTACAATATTGGTACTAGCGATCACATTTGTCTGCTGCTGTCTTGTGATTGTCGCAGCTAATATGTTTCACACTAAACATGCCGAACTAATAAATATTTTTGTGTAACCTTTCCAGTCGTCATTCTACGTGTGTTCTGAGAAAAAGCAAGCACAAGTGACTGAGCGAAAGATACCGTATTGTTTCCACGATACCTGAGAAATCAGAGTTGGAGTGTTCGGTGGTTGCCAGAAACTACACACATCACTGTAGAATACAGGGGGAGGTAGTGGCACCGTAGAGCTAGCTGCTCTAACGGCTGACTCATCCTATGGGGGTGTCCAGAGTCTGCCTGCACACCAAGCCCTCTGTTTAGGTCATCCAAAACGTGCAGGTCCGGGAGGGAGGGGGGTAGGTCCTAGGAACTACACACCAATTGGACATGGTTTTTGAAAGTTTGGATGAGGGGGTTTGCCTGCTTGTCCTAGGGACTGGGAGTTGGGGTTGTTATGAATATGTGTTTAAGGGGGTTGCAGATTTCACAGTCGAATCATTGGCACAATGTAGACCTACACTTTTCTTCTGTGGGCTGAATATAGAGTTGGCAATCCGACTACTATCAATGGGGAGTACATATGTTGTTCACTGATGGATACACACCAAACATATAAGATATTTTCCTGGAACATAAGGGGGATGTATACCTTGTCAAAACAGTATAAAATACTTAAATAGAAGAGGATTGCACATTGCACCACTGCAAGAGACCCATTTGACTAGACGGGAGGGGGAGGTGCTCGGGCAAAGGTGGAGAGGACAATTGCATTACACATCATATTCCACCTTTGCTAGGGGAGTCCTGATCTGGATCACAACTAGGGTCCCCTTTCAGTACACGGGGGAGGTAATAGACCCGAGGGACAATATGTGCAATATGGGGCAGACTAGATGGTCGAGACATAATGATTGTGAGTATATATGGTCCTAACATAAAGCAAGGGACGTTCTTGTCCAAACTCACAGGTGTTTTGGCAACATATCTACCAGGATCTGTCATTATCGGGGGTGGGGACTTTAATTGTATTGCGAACCCTCTGAGAGATTGGTCAAACCAAACATTGAGAGACTGTCCTGTAAATAATGTGTCCAGGGCTTTTTGGGATTGGATAGATAAATGGGACTGGGTTGAATCCTGGAGATGGATTAATCCAGAGGAAAGAGATTATTCTTTCTATTCGTCAGTTCACGACTTACATGTTCGTCTTGACTACTTTTTGTGTTCCCCGGATATTCATTATCAAAGACAGGCTGTGGAATACTTAACTCGTACCCTATCCAATCATAATCCAATATTACTCTACTTAAAGTGGGGCAGACGCATCAGAGTATCCCCACATGGAAGCTTAAACCAGAGGCTCTCGCAGATCAAGTCTTTCGGGAGAAGAGAAGGGAGTTCATAGGGAGTTATTGCATAGCAAATGCGTACACAACTGACTCTAGATTGACGGAATGGGATGCTTTTAAGGTGGTGCTGAGGGGAGAACGTATGGCGACCTCCATAGGAGTGAGATACACTTTAGAAGCGGACATCGGGATGGCAGACAGGGCCCTGCGCGAGCTAGTGAAACAAAGACCTGTGAACCCAGAGCTGAGCACTGCCTTTTTGGAAACTAAAGATGAGGTGGCCGAGTAGACAGAGAGACTGCACAGTTTTGATCACACGAGATATATGGAGCGTGCGCACGCAGAAAGAGACAGAACTGGTTCACTGCTTGCATGGCTGGCCAATCTGGCTCAGAGGGGTATTTTGGCTGTAGAGAACTTGGAGGGATGGACACTATATAAACAGTTAGACATTAATAGAAGATTCCTAGAATTTTACACCGTCTATATAGCTCCCGGGGAGGGCAGAGAGATTAATTAATTAGAGACTCTCTGAATACAATTCCACTTAGATCCTGAAGAGGCTGAGAATTTAGGAGGCTCCATCAATATACAGGGGATAAGGGCGGCTATCAAAAACCTTACCAAAGGTAAAACGCCTGGGACAGATGGGTTCCCTATAGAGCTTACTCAGGAGGCATTGATTGTACTGCTCCTTAAACCTGGTAAGAAACCTGCGGAATGTGATGCCTACAGGTCACTGTTGATGTTACATTTAGATTTCAAAATATTAATGAGACTCCAACCAAATAGGTCATCTTTAGTACACCAAGACCAAGAAGGATTCATACCAGGTCATAATACGGCACTCAACATCAGACAGCTCACGGCACTCATGACTGAGGCAGGTATGGGGGAACATGAGGAAGTAGTTGTCTCAGAAGATATGGAGAAGGCTTTTGACAGCATAGAATGGAATTAATGGGAATGGGGCAGTGCTTTTTGCCATGGGTCCGGTTACTCTATTCAGGACCAACAGCTAGAATTAGATTGGGCACACGATATCTGTGAAATGCAGGGTTGAACGAGGGACTTGACAGGGATGCCCCCTTTCACCACTCCTTTTTGCACTCACCATGGAGCCCCTGACTTCTCTAGCCTGCATGGGGGAGCGATATCGGGGGATACAATTAAGGACAAAAATTCATTATATTGCCCTCTATGTGGACGACTTGTTACTCTTTCTGGGTAATGCACAGGAAGATTTGACGGGCGCCTAGTCACTGATTGCAGAATTCAGAGAAATGTCATGTCTGAAATTTAATTTGCGTAAGTTCAAATTATTTCCACTGACGGCAGCCAGGGTCCCTGTGGAGGAACTGGGAACTCTTAGGTGGGATTCTCACTGTCTAGAATATTTGGGAGTGAAACTATATCATACAAAGCTGATATATTCAAGGGTAACTTGTGTAAGGCTCTAAGATCCTTAAAGACTAGCATGGAATTTTGGTGAGGACTCCCATTGTCACTAGCTGGGAGAGTGTCTCTCCTGAAAATGGTGGCGTTGCCAAGGTTATTCTGCCTCTTTATGACACTTCCAATATGGATACCTGCATAACGGCATGCAGATTTACACCCAATAATTATATCATTCCTAAGGGGCGCAGGTCGAAGGCGGGTCGAACTGAGAATGATGCAACGCTCGACAAGGGAGGGAGAACTAGCGGTCCTAGATTTTGAACAGTATTGCTTAACGGCCCAGCTACAGTGGGTGGTGAGATGGGTAAGCGGCCACTAATCTCGGACCCGAGAAATAGATCCTGCCGCTCCAGAGTTGGCCATGTTGTGGAGGCTGTTGCTGGGTAGGGGTGGGACGCACCTGATGACACCTGAGTGGTCATGATAGCCAGGCGATGTTGGATACGAGTGCTCCAAAAAACACAAAGACCAAATTCTCACACTCACCTGATCTTCCCATAACAACACTGGGTGCTTCCTAGGGGCGTGGACTGGGTGGGGCTGGAGGACTGGGAAACAGCAGGGGTACAGAGAATAGGGACCTATACAGCGGAGGAGAATTCATGTCATTTGAAGACCTCAGGGAGGGTTATGACCTGCCCCAGGGGCATTTTCTGTAACATGCGGGACTGATAGCAACTATTAGAGCACACTGGAGACTGGGACCCACAGTGGATAATTCGGCACTGGGGTGGTAAGATTAAAGCGGTTACAAGCCCATAAGGGCCACTAGGTAGAGACTTGGCACAACCACTGACTAAGTTGCAGAATAGCTGGACGGAGGACCTGAATATCCCTGTATATGATAAGTCCTGGGAAAATAGAATAGGGGGATCCCCAAGACCTCAAGAAATGCCTTCTTTTGTCTAATTAACTTCTCCATACACCACAGAGCCTACCTCACTCCCGGGAAGATGAACACGTTTTTTTCAGAAAGATGATGCCAAGTGCCCGCGGTGTGAAGGGGTGGGTGCGGAGCTACTTCACATGGTGTGGTCATGCCCTGAATTGCAAGGCTTTTAGGAAGAAGTAACAACCATTACTGGGGAGACCATAGATTGTCTGATCTTGCCCCCTCCTGCTCATTGCCTCTTGAGATTTTTTTCACACAATATTAACAATTGGGTTACCAGTAGATTTCAGGATCTAGCACTGGCTCTTGCAAAGCGGGAGATGACAAGGCACTGGAAATCTCCGGAGAGATTGAAAAGCCTTGCTTGGAGGGCTGAATTGGGCAGACTGCGAGGGAAGGATGCTGCTACGGAACGCCAAGAAAGGGATTGGGGCACTAGAGAGCCCGCGCCTGGGAGGCCCTGGCCAATAGTCTAAAGGAGCCTGAACTAACCTCATGAGAGATGACCCTGTACGAGAAATCCTCACCAGCTACCCCAGACCCACAAGCAGAGGGTGAGGAAAACGCAGGGCTACAGAGAAGGATAGCTAACATCCTCCCATACTGCAACAAGCATTTACAATGCAATGGTTTCGCCTTTGGAAAAGTTAGAGTTATTGGCATTGTAAATGACAAAATGTGTATTTATGTGTTGGTTTTGAAAACAGATAAATAAATTGCATTGTCATTTACATTGCCATTAGCTTAATCTCTGCAGTCACTCTGCACTCTCTAGCACTCCCTACTCACTCTGCACTCTCTAGCACTCCCTAGAACTCCCTACTCACTCTGCACTCTCTAGCACTCCCTACTCACTCTGCACTCTCTAGCACTCCCTAGCACTCCCTACTCACTCTGCACTCCCTCAACAAGGAGTACATTACAATGTCCGTGATGCCATTTAATTCTTTAACATTCGCTGTGTCAAAATGTGCCCTTCCGAAGAGGCCATTCCTGTAGGTAGCCTGTTCATGTACCCCTCCTTCCAAAGGATTAGAGTGTGAGGGACTCAAAAGTATTGAAGTCATTTTTGATGATAAATATCTTCTATGGATCACGAGTGATGTTATAGACTCAAATGTACTCCCACCCGAATGAAATGGATGGGGGTGTTTCCACCTCCCGTCTGCAGCTCATTGACAAGACTGAGAGAAGATCATGGACGCAGAGAAGAAACAAGACTGCTAACATGTATTACATGAAGGGGCTTTACAGTCTTTGTTGAGTAACCGATCAGTGTTTTTGCCTGCAAGTGGCCGACAGGAAAATAGGGCCTGGTCCCAAATCAAGATCCTTTTTTTTGTTTTAAAATTACAGCTCAATCAGAGGTCCGTCCCTATTTCAAGCCTATCCCCATTTAACAGATAGCACAATGACACGTATATTCATTCAAGACGACGAAATGACCCTCAAATGACCGCACTAGGTCTTTATAATACAGTCATCCGACCACCCACAAAATGGAGGCTTAAAATTTGTGTTTCCACTTTGTCCCCAAAAATAACTCGGACAGAAACTACCCCTTGGTAGAACCCACGTACAATCCAGAGCTAACCCCCTCACAAGCACAAGTAATACCACAGACCATACCCAATAAAATACGTCAATAACACGGTACATAAGGTCCCAGTTATAACATGATATAACCGGCCTGGGCGCCTTTTTACACCCTAGACTCTCGCACGAAAGGGCAACCAGTTCGACCTCTTACAAGTCCCACCCAGAAAGGTGGCCTTTATAGCCACTGTCCTCGTGCTGTCCAGCCGCGTGCTGCTCCTTCCATCAAGTTTTATGACGATAACGGGCTCTGCAAGCTCGCGCCAGCCCCACCTCACCACTCACAAAAGAGCATGCGCCGCTTGAGCACCCTTAACTGATGAGGGCCACCACAGATGGGTCGCGGGAAACGCTGGCCGGCGCCAGCAGACCCGACCAGCTTGCCACAACCTCTAGCACGCGCTGCTCCTGCTGCAGTGAACGTGCTGATACCGGTATCGGCTCCTCCCTCCTCGCTCAACTTTGTACGGCATAATTTTGCATTTATTAGGCTCATGTTTCATTCTGGCTTTTTACTGAATAAAAAATATTTTGTTTTGGCGTTTTACTCATTAAAAAGTGTGTGGAACTAATACCTGGCTTTAAAATCAGCTCCCCTAACTATGGCTCATGTCCCAATTGGTGAAACAGCTGCCCAGCTTACCTCTGCTCTGATACCTGCTTAATGGATCTGAGGCCTCCACCTACTGGTAGGATTTCAAGGAAAAACATACAACACTCATCACTCTGAGGAGCAGTTACCAATACAGAAGAAGACAAAGTGGGCAGCCTCTTCGAGTTACTTGTGGCGCACATCAGAGCAGCTCACAGCCCTCACCCTTAAGACCACTTGCAAGGTTCTGGTCTAAGACTAAAAGGCGCAAGGAAATGTACAGGAGCCAGGGGTGCTTTCTGGGCAACATACTGAGGAACAACTCAACAGCAGCAGCATAAGGGCGAAAGGCAGGCATGCAACAATGTGAATCTTCTCTTTGGGGTGAAAAGCTATACTGTGAGGGAGGACAGTAGCACTGCAAGCAGCAGCATGCTTGCTCTTGCCACACTTCCTTGTCATAAGCTCACCTCACATTCAGTTCTTCACATTTCTTTTGTGAATGCCAACTGTGATCTAATCTTGTGATTCTTGTGTTATTTGCTGCACTATGCAGACACTTGCAATCAGAATCCTAAAGCAAACACAACTAAATTCCACATGAACACTGGACTGACAAACTATGATCACTAAGGATATGGGTAAAATTTGAACTGCCAACTTAGGACGCCTGCAGATGGCTAACTCAGTCTCACTTGTATATGGATGCATGTATCAGACAGGAGATATATATCCACTGTCTGAGGTTTCAGAACTGGCTTGGGTGGTTCACTTTCAAAGGTGTCCAAACACATTCTTTGTGCAAAGTGATGGCTCTCATGGCATACAGCACTGCGATGGCCTCAGGGTAACGGACAGCGGTTCAATGCTCATTTTAGGACACGCATGGTGATGCCCCTCCTGGCCACAGAACATTTTCTGGACCTCGTATTACCAGAGACAGACCTAGGCTTCAGCGCATGCGCTATAATAGTGGAATCCCAGGATCAAAATAATAGGCAGGATACTAGTTTCACATGAAGTCAGGCACTAAGAACAGGGGGGGGGTGCATCTATTCACCAAGCCCATCACTGGCAATAAGGAAAGAAAAATAAAAGCTCCACAATGCAATTTCCAGTTGATTAAATCGTCAAGATGCGTTGAAGGTGTCACATATGACATGGGTCCCACTTGAAGGACCCATCAGCTGGCCTGATTAATTAAATCAAATAAATAAGCGTATAGCTCCTGTTCATGTGAAGTAAGTACATTGAAACACCAGGTAGTGTGTACTCCGTAGGTCAAGAAGTTTGTAGGAAGGTTGCCGTCTTTCTTACGATAGAAAAAGCAGTGTTGTGGGTGTTTCTATTTTAGATTTTATACGGCATGAACTCTAGCTACCAGAGGCAGGATAGAATGAACACACACAAGTCCTAAGCGCGCGCACGGCAATGTTTAGAGATGTGACACTAGGCTGGAAGGGAGCCAAGCCCGTCCAGCGCTCGGCCTGCCTGCTCCAAAGTGTAAGCAGCTGGGGTCGTGTAACTTAAAACCTAGGAGAGGGAAGCCTTCAGAGGGGCTGGCTCTACGAGCACGGCGGTGCGGCCCCAGTGCTCCGGCGGAGAGGCAGGCGCGCGCGCACGCACCGCGGCGACTAACCTGGGTGCAGCCCGACAGGTCCAGGTAGATGAGCTTCAGGGGAGAGAAACAAAGCAGATAACAGCATGCATGCTGCGCGCCAAGTCGCTTACAAGGCCAGGCAGCGCGGGCTTCTCTGGCCAGAACAGCATCAGAGGCAGAGGATGGCAAAACGCGGCTCTCACTTGAGTGAGGCCATTTGAATCCCATTCAGTACGCACACACCGAGTTTATTTAAATAGAGCTTTCCCCGTGTACTTTTGAATTATAGGACAAATGCAAGTTAGAGAAGACAAGCACTCACCTGGGGAACAACGGAGGCCCAGCACGGAGCGGGCATTTCGGCAACCCCGCCCACGGCCGCGGTAATGTGCGCTTGAAAAACATGAAGCACAGGGGGAGGGGCGGGAACGGACAGCGGGAGGGGGGTCGGGAAGGCTTTCTCCGTTGGCGGTCGGCCGCGTATAAAGTGCGACTACTGTCCGCCTCTACTGAGTGTATATAGCCCCAGTAAACGAATAGCTCAGCTGTCTGCCAGAAGCCCTGGGTCTAGGCACCTGAAAGCACAGCAACACTGCCGCCTCTGTCCTATGCATTAAAAACCCTGATTAAACGTGTTGTTGCTCTCGACTAGTTGGTGTATAGGCAGCCACACTGACAAGTATGTACACTACGCTGCTGAGAAGTGTCGGTTCACATCTGTCCCACCAAACATATGGCAGCTCAGGCGAGACTTCCTTGAACTGCCCCACCAAGCACATGGCGCCCTTCTTTGGAAGTGCTGGGTGTACTTTATTATATGTATAGAAGGGCAGCTGAGAAGTGCTTGATTTACTACTTTGAACATACATCAGCAGACCCCTCTGAGAACTGCTAGGGCAGCCTTATCAGGTGTGTAGCAGGGCATCCGAGAAGTGTGTGCACTTCCACTTTAAACATACAATAGCTGGAGGTGCCTTTTCAAAGTATCTGCGGCGTAACGGGGCAGGTTAGGAGTGCCTTTATTAATACTTTAAACACACAGCAGCAGTCCCGATGAGTAGTGGGGCTGCCTTATAAAAGGACTTGAAGTGTGGCAGGACAGCTAAGAAGTGCAAGCACTACCACTTTAAACCAGCAGTTACAGGCAGGCCCTCTGAGGAGTGCTCATGCTGCTTTATCAAAGAACCTGAGATGTAGGCGGATAGGTGAGTAGTGTCTGTATATCACTTTAAGGATACAACAGCAGTCCCACAGTGCAGTGCTGAGACTGTCTTGTCAGATGCATAGGATAACTGCTGAGAAGTGTTTGAACCACCACTTTGAACATACTGCAGGAGTCCGGCGAGAAGCGCTTGGATCTGAGGTGTAGCATGATAGGTGAGAAGTGCCTGTATCACCACAGTAAGTGTACAACAGCCGTCCCGGTGAGAAATGCTGAGACTGTCTTAGCGGATGTATAGCATAACTGTTGAGAAGTGCTTGCACTACCCTTTAAACGCACAGCAGTAGCCCCGCTGACACGTGCTGAGACTACCTAAACTGATGTATAGCAAGTATTATGACTGCTGAGAAGTGCTTGCACCACCCCTTTAAACGTATAGCAGCAGTCCCGCAGAGTAGTGCTGGTGCCGTCAGGTGTGTTTTGCGGCACTGGTGTTTCATTGAGCCCTGCTGCCCCGTGGATGCTGTGCCCTTACGGCTACGGTGGCATAGGTAGTGTTGCACCATTAGAAGAAGCACAGCTGCCCCGCGCAGCGGCGTCGCTCTGCAGCATCCTACGTAAAATCAAGGATTATCGCTGCACGGGGCCTGGCGGTACCAGCCGGTGTGAGGAACTGGGCGTGCGGCTGATGCGTGGTGCTTTATGTACAGCGTGTTCCATACCGCCCCCCCCGTCTCTGACGTGCTGAGTGTACAGTGTGATTAGTTCCTGCACGGATCGCCCCACCTGTGAAGCGGTTCCCGTTCCTTGGCTCACGCGGGCACTTACAACAATGACGCTTCCTACGCGCGGGATGTCCGAGGAGTGACCTTGGCCGGGCTTACTGCTCGAGCAATCCTAGAGCCGAGGGAGGGCGTGACCCTTTTATTCATCCCAGTAAAGTCACCGGCAGAGGTCGACGGCCCGCCCTGCACTTCAAGGCGACGGCGCTTTAAATCGAGGCACCGACAGACTCCAAGTGCTGCACTTCAGTGGAGTTTTAAAGACTCGGTGCTCTTGCCGTTAGAAATACCTGTCAGGGTGCAGCTCTAGTATATACGACTGACGACTGGTGGTGCTGCAGGGCTCTCCCGCCTCTGATGCCGCCGGGCTCCCTCAGCTCACGGGAGCCCAGCAGAGCGCCCGCCATGGTTGTTCTCCTGTCTCCCGGGCTGCTGGGGGGCGGGACTTCTGGCCGGCCGTGCAGGGATTGGCCGGCCGGAAGAAACAGCCAAAAAACGCCCAGCATTGGAGTTTTAAAGACTCGGTGCTCTTGCCGTTAGAAATACCTGTCAGGGTGCAGCTCTAGTATTCACGACTGACGACTGGTGGTGCTGCAGGGCTCTCCCGCCTCTGATGCCGCCGGGCTCCCTCAGCTCACGGGAGCCCGGCAGAGCGCCCGCCATGGTTGTTCTCCTATCTCCCGGGCTGCGGGGGGCGGGGCAGGGATTGGCCGGCCGGAAGAAACAGCAAAAAAACGCCCAGCTGGAGCACGGAAGAAAACACGAAAACGGGTCCGCGTTGACAGACAGATCCACCTCCCATGCCCCTCCTGGGGGCATACGGAGAGCGGGAGGGGAATTTACTCACCTCTCAATGCATTCAATAGGCATATACGGGAGGGGGGGGCGGCGGGAGGAGGGACACGGAGGAAGGCAGGACAGCAGCAAGCACGGCCCGGCCGGACCAGATTCGGGGGCGTTCCCGGCTTTTGGCTGACGTAGCATGACGTAGCCAAAAGCCAAAAATTCTCGGGAACGCCCCCGAATCTGGTCCGGCCATGACGGACGCCTCTCTGTTCCAATGGCTAGCCTCCATTTATGGAGCTAGCCAATGAAACAGAGGGGCATATTCAAGGCACCCATACTGGAAACTACAGATTTCTCTGGGGGCGGAGCTAAAAGCTCCGTTCCCCAGTCGAAACCTAAAAAGGACAGAGAAGGGATATGATGAGGGAGGAGGAGGGGTGAAGAGGAATAGATCAAGACAACCAACATCTTTAGAATCTGGGATTACCAAACCATAGAAAGACTGTTGGAATCTGATAGGGGGGTGGGATGGAAGGAGTTTGTTTGTATGATGATAATAAATAACTGTGCAGTAACAATAGGGACATGTAAAGCAACTCGCAAGTAGAATAGGAATGAAGCATATTTGCAAGATGACTTTAGCGATTGACAAATGTTTGCAATTAAACAATGTTATATTTGTATCTGTGATGCTTGAAATGCCAATAAAATACGTTTACCAAAAAAATATCAATCAGGCGAGTCCTTGTAACACATTTTAATTTTGCTCTAAATGATTTAATCTCTCTTCCTACTATAGAAACTATTTATTTCAACTTATTAAAACAAAACAGAAATCTTTTAATCCATCAAGAAAGTATTTTTGGGGAGGAAACTGTGAATACATATTATAAAAATAGAGAAGAAAAATGTGTGCTTTGCAGTTTCATTCTACGCTTTGAAATGAATACAGCTTTCTTTAAACAACTGCATACTGATAAAAGTAAGCCAGAGGAAATGATAAGAAAGGTCTTTTCATGAAGAATCAGAAATGGGGAGGCAGACATTCTATTCTTATCTCAAGGAAGGACAGTCGGATTTTCAATGCAAACTAAATCACAAGATGTGTATTTCAGCTTTCTCTATATCTTAAAATGTGTGTTAATTCAGCACAAATATATATGCTACTCTGTGCGTCTTTTTACATTATTCATTAGACTGAAAGCATCTGACCAGGCCCCATTCATTGTTTTAGCTTTTCATGCACCGAATGTCTGCGTGCCACTTTGTAAATGCAGTTTATGTCTGAAACTCAAAGTAGCTTTTGTCATTTAGTAATGACTAAATCTATATGTGAAACCTAAGCGTCATTTCGTTCGTATACCAGTTTCAAGAGAATACTATCCAAAGATGGCACTGTGCATAAGGTTAAACCACATGCTGCAGATATCAGATGAATAGTGAACTGTGCAGAGGTGTGACTCACCTAGTCTGGCTGGCTTTGACAACTGTGCCCAGAGGGTAACACTGTGCTTCTGCTTGGGAATACAGCAATCCGCTCCGTTGCCCGCTTCTGCGTGTTGCACAGCTCCTGTGTTTGGGCAGCCGGTGTGACACAGGAAATTAGAACAATCTGGTTATGAAGCCCACGTGCCACATGCCTGGTCCCATCATGAAGGGAGCCAGCCCGAAAGCAACACAAGCCCTTATGTTGGCTCTACATGTCTGCTAGAGCCACTGTTTTCTGATTGTTTTTTTTTAACTGCTGCTCCGCCCTGTGACGTGTTTTAGAGAACGAGCCGGTGTTCTATGATCCGCTGCCCCCCGTGAGGCAGTGGACCCCCTGCTTTGCGCAAGCGCACGCATGCGCACATTGCGGCCCGATGACGTGCCGATGACGTACCATCACGCCCACCATCATTTCATGTACCCCCTAACATTTGCCATTTGCGCATGCTCTGTTGAGACATGGCTCATGTCTCGGGCAGAAAGCGCCCGCGGGGTCCTTGTGCCGACCGCGTTCATAAGGTTGGAGTCGCCAGCCCTGTATTTTAACTCCAATTATAAAACGCTTACTGTCCCTGACGAGGCGCTTTAGGCGGGGCAGTGCTGCTCTGGAGGCAATAAACAATGAACTGGCCTTGGGTTCCCGGAGCAGCAATGCCCCGCCTAAAGCGCTTCGTCAGGGACGGTAAGCGTTTTATAATTGGAGTTAAAATAAAGGGCTGGCCAGTGTTTAATATATGCTCTTACAATACGTTTTATAACTGCACTTACAATACAACACTCAGCCTCGTACACCGCCTCGGGCTACTGGCGGCTCGAGGCTGTGAACGCGGTCGGCACAAGGACCCCGCGGGCGCTCTCTGCCCCTTTGTCTCCCAATATGTCTAAATCTGCACCCCGTGACGTAGAGGGGGAAGCCACTCATGGGGATACAATGGTTCTCAGAACACCGGCGCAACTGCGCGAGTGAGAGAGAGAACAATTTAAAATGTATCCACTAACACTACCATGGCCTGTGATCGCTATAGCAACAAGTTCCCATGGCAGGCTGAGGTACAGCTCGGCAGTGCAAGCACATTAAGTGCCATGCGCCAGGCTGCTTGGAGCTTCTCATGATCATCAGCACAACACCAGGGAGCTCTGTAAGCAGGACAAACGCATTTCACTGCAGTGATGCGGACCACCACACTGAAATGCGTTAATCTAACGCCTGATGCTGGTACTTGGCAGGACTGCTGAGCGGGAGGCAGATCTGTCCCTGCACAGAAGGGATTGCCCTAGTGATCGGGCACAGCTTGTCCACGGTTCTAATACTCTTTGATCTGCCCGCTGCCCTAACACAGCCTGTCCCGCTGCCCTAACACTGATTGATCCGCCCTACAGACTCAACACTGGCAGTTGTGGAGGAACCCTACTCACTGTCCCAGCACCCTCTGCCTTTCAGTAAACACACTGACCTGTCCTGCTGCAGTAGCACACCCTGGACAGACCAGGCAAAGCCTCCCCACTGCCCAGGCGGTCTGGAGAGTCCTACTGCGCATGCACATCTGGGCCACTTCCCAAGGGCTCTCAGATCTCTCCTGCACTCAGTGCACAGCCTGCCCACTACCTCGAACCGTCCAGTCTTCCCCGCTGTCCTAACACTGTTTGAGCCACCCTACAGCCTAACACTGGACAGCAAGCACGCTCTGACCTGTCCTACTGCCTGTGCACAGCATGTCAGCTCTCACAAAACACTCTGCCCTGTCCTACTGCTATGGCATGGTCTTCACCCTGCAGTAGCACACTCTGGGCCTGGCAGAAAGTCTCCTCATTGCTTGGGTACTCTGGACAGTCCCACTGCCCATGCACAGCCAGGCCACTGTCCGAGCGCTCTCAGATCCTTCACAGAGCCCCCTGTAAAGCCTGCCACTACCCCAAAACTGTCTAATCTGTATCGCTGCACGGGCACATCCCATTTTTATTGCCCCATATAACCATTACTGCCTCTCCATGAACGGCCCTCGTCCTGAATTTCCATCTGCCCTAAATGCTGCCTGCCGTTTTGCTGTCCCAGCAAGTCTCTCCTTGTTTGCCCTTCTTTCCAGGGCCGGTGCCAGGCTTGGGCAGTTACCCAGGGCTTCGCGCTCACCTGAAAAACAAGGGTCCCGTAGTAAACGTCCACACTTTCACAGTTAGCCCAAGCATGGTGGCATTCCTGCGGTGCAGGGGTGGGGAGAAGGAGCAAACAGGATAGCGCTGGTACAGCAGCTGGGCCAGCAATTGTGTTGGCTCAGTGTCAGGGTCGAGGCAGCGCCTTTGTTAAGTACCGGCCATTCTAGGCGCCCATTCGGCATTTTGTTGCTAGGTGACAGAAAGCCTCTGTGTTTCCAGGACCAGCCAGACGCAGATAAGGCGAGGTGGGTGAGGGGAGGAGGATGACACCAGATCAACTTGCATTTGTAATTTTTGCATTACCCATAGCAAAGATTGCTTTGATGTGAATGCACATTTAAAATGTATGTAGAATGTTACTGCTTAGAGGCCCAGGGGAAGGGGCCACCCTTTCCTGGTCCTCGAAGCACTGGAGCCAGTTGTAAGGCCTAGTTGTATGGGCCTCCCTTCCCTGGGCCTTGTAGTCATTTCTCCCTCCATTTAATTGTTACTCCGTGAAATTGACCCCAAAAAAAAACAGTTTGCTGAAAATGTCTTTTTTTGGGACATTTTTCTATTGCAAAGTGCAACCTCGGCACAGAGAGAAATAAAAGTTTCAAAATGTGAAAAGTAACTAAATAAAGCCAGACAGAGTGGGTCGCAAAGATTGATTTTATTCACACCCAAAACACATTAGCGCTACTTTACAGAGTTTGCCAATAACGTGCTACTTTTATTTTCTCTTCTTTCTTTGAACAACATTGTTTTCCCAGGATAGGCCATTCCTGGAGGTACTGCAATAGCTGGGTGGCTTGAAAATTAAAATGCGTACCGTGGCTCTGTGTTCACGGATGTGGTCTTTTTAAACCATACTGGAAACAAATGTGGGATCACACTGCTTCACCTCCCAGCAGGTTCGGCCCTAGGCATCATGGTAAATGCAGTTCGCCAAGTGTGTGTACTTGCAAAGTTTTTCGAGTGTTTCACCTAGGTGCAGATTAGTGCTGGCCATCTCTAGACACGTGTTTCTGGATTGTTATCTGTCATCAGTAGAGATTAGGCAATTCGAATATATGGGGTTGCTGAGCAAGCTGCCAAAGTATTCGCGGGTCTCAGTAACTCTCCAGGCGCGCAGGTGCTTCTCCACGAGCTCGTCAGCTCAAATAGCTTGAGGGAGCCTTTTAAACAGGAAACAAACATGGGATCGCACTGCTTCACCTCCCAGCAGCTTTGCCCGTAGGCATCATGGTAAATGCAGTTCACCAGGTGTGTGTACTTGCAAAGTCTCTCGAGTGTTTTACCAGGTAGGTGCAGATTAGTGCTGGCCATCTCTAGACACGTGTTTCTGGATTGTTATCTGTCATCAGTAGAGATTAGGCAATTCGAATATATGGGGTTGCTGAGCAGGCTGCCAAAGTATTCGTGGGTCTCAGTAACTCTCCTGGCGCGCAGGTGCTTCTCCACGAGCTCGTCAGCTCAAATGGCTCGAGGGAGCCTTTTAAACAGGATTCAAATGTGGGATCGCACTGCTTCACCTCCCAGCAGATTCTCCCCTAGGCATCATGGTAAATGCAGTTCGCCTAGGTGTGTGAGCCCAAATAAATAGGGAGTACCTGCGCCTCTATGCAAATGGCACCCCTTGGAATATAGGCCAACATAAAGAACAAGATATATATACAGTTGGCAGTGTGTTCAAAACTGACCAAGAGGACGGAAATGTTGGAGGGTCACGTTTTAATATCTAAATTCCCAACCTAGCATTATTGCTCGACCCATGTAGAATGAAGGTCCCTGTGAGCTAAAACTTGGAAATATGCTATTTGGACAATTTTCACCATACACAGTCAGTAAGTGACAGCCCACACATCCCTTGAACCCCCAAAGCCCACTGCCTCAGGTTACCAACTTTGATGATAAAATCTACTAGGCCCCAATGTTCTTGAAAATGCATTTCTTTTGTGCCGAACACGACGAGGCAGCTTGAGCAACCACAGAACTGAAACTTTCCATAATTGCAAGACCAACACACACAAGACCAGTTGGTACATCTTTGCTGTTGCTTAATTTTTATTTTGAAATGTTCCTAGCTTCCTCAAATTAAACCACAAAGGCATCTTGCATAGGCATCTTACAAATGATAGCACCTGCTTTTAAGTTCCACTCTCACGTATATTTTTTGAGATATCTACGCTACAAATGTTCTTTTTTTATTTTAATTTTTTTAAATACATATACATATTAAAATGTATTATAAACCCAAAATAGTAAACATCTGTAGGTTCGCTAAGAAATAACAGTAAGATAAGTTACAAACTCTTCATTAGCATGACTGTATCAAGCACAGTGTTAGGTCACTGTACCATAATGTTAAATGATAGAAGAAGACTACTACTGTAGCTGTCGGCATATATCAATCACTACAAAACAAACATGATCTCTTAAAAAGGCAGAAAGATGATGGAAGGAGGACATTGGTCAGAATTTGAGCCGAACACATGTAGTTTAAGATTTGCTTACTTAATTTGTGTTTAAAATGGCACTAATATTACTAAATATATATATATTTTTCAACTTTATTTTTGATTTTATTATATATTATAACAATGCATTACCATAAACATACAGCAGGTCGTACGCATCAAAGAGAGAGCATTTCCCATCATCATTATATTAAAAAAACAATAACCGATACATCTCCAGTGGGGCACATACCGATGATCGGCCATATTTACCGGTATGACATTTACATGATGAAAAGGAGCTTCATTGGCATACGTCCGCCCTCAACCTTACCAAATCAGTCAGGCGAACCATAGGTCCTGTATCATCCACCTCCCAACATGAGCGACAACAAATATACTGCCTTTTCAAGTAGGACAAGTGCCAAAAGATATCTCATTGTTCTCCTGTGCTATCTACAGGTGTTGCATCCAGCTCTTCTGAGTCCTGCTGAAGGAAGTAACTTTGAAGAGGCCCCCATATATCTTTCAGCCTGGACGCCCTGGGGAGGGTTTCCGCATATGTAGTTGTGTGCTCCTGACAGTAGAGCATATCTGCCAATAATGATATTGCAATGAACTTTCGATAGGATTTGGGAATTTGTGCTGTGTAGCCAAGAAGGGCCATTACTGGATTTTTTTCAAGCGTGGCATTTGTCATTGTCCCAAACGCCTCATAAACTTGGTCCCAGAAATCCTGCACGACTGGGCATTGCCATGCAAGATGTAAGAAACCCGCCCCCTCCCTGCCACATCTGTTGCATCTGTCATGATCCTATAAGCGGAATTGGAATTTTTTGGCAGGTTTGTAATACAAACGTTGCAAATATTTAAAATGTTTAACCCGTAATCTGCAGCTGGCAGATATTTGTGAGGTTTGCATACAACAATAGTCCCATTGTTCATCAGTAATCTCGGAGCCCAGCTCCTCTTTCCAATGTATGCGTGCAAGACTCGGGACCGTATCTTGTTGAGTATGAATGCCTTTGTATAATTGGGACACTAAATACCTCCGGTCGGTGGATCCCAGCATATTGTGCAATGGAACAAGATTTGCAAGCTCCTGGGGAAAATCCGGGAGGACCGCTTTCATCCCTTGTCTCAGCCGCACATAAAGAAAAACGTCTAGTGGTGTGGGTTGTATCCCTAGAAAGAGGTGAAAGAGGTGTTCTGAGGACTGGAACTTTCCCTCATGGAATGAGTCTCCCCATTTAGTGACATAGACACGTGTGCATAAGTGTTGAAACCATTTCTCTTGTAGCAAAGAGAGTGGAGTATGATATGTCAAGGGCAAACGGGACGAGTAGAGAAGGGGTTGGGAGAGAATCTCTGTGATCCGATGCCATGAATTCAATGTACTTGTAACTACCGTGAGGTGCTTGGTTCGTGCCTGTCTAGGGCCATGTATAATACCATTCAATGGTATGGGATTCGCTAACCAATCTTCCGTGGCTACTTGCGACATGTATCTAGGGGGGTATATCTGGTAATAGGCATACTGCGCCTGAGCGCTCAGATAATAGAGTTCCAAATCCGGTATATCAAACCCCCCCTGTGCATATGGCTTGGTCAAGGTTTTCCAATTAAGCCGAGGCAGTCCTCACCACCCCCCAAAGCAATCTAATCAGCTCAGCACGTATAGTTTTAAAATAATAGGAACCTGGATGATAGGGTATGTTTGAGAAAAGATACAAAAATTGTGGGAGCACTACCATTTTTATCAGAGAGGCACGGCCCGCCAATGACATTGGAAGTGGGATTCAACGTGTGATATTACTACTTAATTTTGTGACAGCTGTACCATAATTCAGCCTGACTGTCTCCTCCCTATCCCTTGTCACCTGTATGCCTAAATAACGAAGGTCTGTATCACACCATTCTAAGGGAAAATCAAGGGGGAATTTGGGGACCGCTGGCGTAAGTGGGAAGATCTCCCCCAATTAATGGTGATACCAGATAATCTACCAAAAACTATGAATTCTCGTAAAAGGGGGTTAATATTCTGCGGAGGATCTCTGACATAGAGCGTCATGTCATCCACATATAGCGAAATCAAGATTTGGCGGACACAACATGGAAATGCTTTTTCCTGATGGCATTGACGAAGTCTGCAGGTCAGCGGCTCGACTGCAATAGCGAATAGCGAATAATAATGGGGAGAGGGGGCACCCCTGGTGGGTGCCTCTCGAAATAGAGAGCGCAGAGGACATGTAACCATTAATTAAGACTTTAGCCATTGGCTGATTGTATAGTAACCTAACCCAGGATATAATTATCTGCGGAAAACCCATGCGCTGCAATACTGCAAAGAGATAATCCCATTCTACGGAATCAAATGCCTTGGTGGCGTCTAAAAAAACTACTGCCAAGGGGAATTCAGGCGCTACCATCTGTATGAGAGAGAACAAAGTTCTGAGATTATGGGACGTGGCTCTACCAGGAACGAAGCCTGATTGGCCAGGTAGCACAAGCTTGTCTAGTAGTAGAGTCAGGCAGTTAGCCAAGACTTTAGCCAATATTTTTGTATCACAATTAATCAATGATAGCGGCCTATATGCATCACTAGAGTAGGGGGACTTTCCGGGCTTCAGTAGTGAGGTGACCATCGCCTTCCTCATTGAAGGTGGAAGTATTCCGACTTCCAGGGACTCCTCATATACCTCCTTGAGCACCGGCGTCATTATGTCTATGTAACTCTTATAAAATTCAGCAGGGAGACCGTCTAGACCCGGTGCCTTCCCGTTACTTAATTGCATGATAGCCTCTCTAATTTCATCTCCCTCAAAAGGTAGGCTAAGGAATTCCGTTGTGTATCCCCCAACCACCCCAATGCTATATCTCCCATGAACCTATCTAACTCTAATGTGCTGTAGCGATTGTGGTGCCCGGGGGTCGAGGGATGGTACTACTATCAAGATCCCGAAGATGGTATGCGTGTGGGGACGTTTGTAGAAGAGGCAGAGTGAACTACAGTGACCAGCATTCCAAGGGGCAAGCAGGAAGAGCCATGAGACCTAAGGCATATTAGCCCCTCCCCTTCTCATGGACGGTGCTTGTCAATTTTTGTTTGTTGAGAGGATCGGAGTGGCGGAAGGTGTTCCCCGCCGGATTCCAGCGAGAAGCTAGAAGATTCCTGGATTTGAGAAGCCGTGATTACCCAGCGTTTGGAACTGTCAGCGCTTTTCTGATAAGTACTCAAAAAAACGGAAAAACGGGCTCGTTTTCGTTTTCTGCCTTGTTGTTTAAAAGTCCCTAGCTAGTTAGATTAGGGCACTCTTGGGACGTTTGCTTGTTCTTGAAACTCATATTAGGCAGTGTTCTGCCTGAAGACGCGCTGCGCTAATATTCCTTGTACTGTCTCGCCAGAGAGGGTTTCTGGGAGACGTAGTCTCAGAACTGTTTATTATTTTGTTTGTTTTGTCACGGACAGTTCTTGCCACACAGAGAAAGAGACATTATTCCACGGACGTTTTCTTGTGGGTTCCTTGAAGCAATCTTGTGGCTGACACTGAGAGCGAATTGTGCCATTTTAAACAACCGCTATTTTTCTACTTCCTTTTTGACTACCTCAGGCCACAGTTTCTGAACTCATTACAGAACGAGTCATAGTCCTTGCAGGCTTGCTGTGGTGTCCTCTATTTACTGCCAGGGTTTTGTATGATTCCGGTGAGTGGTGTGCCTACAAATTGCTTCATATACTGTCCGAGACACCTGAAGTGTAGTGTTGACTGTGTTCCTTACTTTTCCCTAATCAGGTGGGTCCTCTCCTGCTGTCCTAAGCATCTTGGTGACCAGACTCCCGGGGGATCCCAAGGAATCATCGCTACCCATTTTTTATTTTATCCACTTCCCCTTTCCCGGCTAGGTACGTGTGCGCACAGTGTGTTTCGCTTCCACTGTGGGTTCCGTGTCTGGTGGGGTAAGGAGAGCTTAGCATCCGAAGTCGTTTCTGCCGAACACCCTGAGCTAAGGTTAGTGGCGTGTGTGAGCCTGCGCTGCTGCCAATCCATGACAGATTGACAAGCCCAAGTTGACACACCGGCCCAAACGATGAATGTCGAGGCAGTCTTGGCCTCTCTGGTGGAAGGCATGGCCGCCTTACAACAGGAAGTAGCCACTTCCAGAGCTGAAAATCAAACCCTGTATAAAGAAGTGGGCACCTTAAGAAGGGAAGTCGCAGGACTAGTCCAGAAAGGAACAGGAGGGAGTCCTTATATTAAACCTGCTACCTTACCTCCCCCTGGCGCAAAAAAACCTATAGAAGTAGAAGGGGGTGGGTTCTCTGTTCCCCCTCAATTAGCCACCTCTAGTGCCTCCTCGGCTGAAGCCGCTCATACCGTTCATGTGGTGCAGACCGTAGGCGTTCCTTTAGCTTCCCCTGAACGCTTTTACGGAGACCCCCGTAAGTTTGAAACATTCCTGAATCAATGTAGGTTACATTTTTTATGTAAGCCCGGGGTATTTCAGGACGATTCTGCTAAGACAGCTTTTATGATGTCTTATATGGGGGGTAATGCTGCTAGCTGGAACATCCCTTTGCTGGAGAAGAACGACCCAGTGTTGCACGATTTTTCTGCTTTTTGTGTTGAGTTGCGCAAACTTTTTGATCGCAAATCTCACATGTTGACCCTGGATAGGGAACTACTCACCATACGTCAAGGTTCGCAGGACTTGCTGACTTATATCACCTCATTCAACAGGTTGGTGGTAGAGACCGATTGGCCCCCTGCAAAACGCATCTCGTTATTTTATCAAGGCCTTCGTGGTGAATTAAAAGACGTCCTTGCACAAGTGGTACAGTTACCCGACACCTGTGAAGAATTCATTGATTTGACTGTCCAGTTGGACCACAGGCTCCTAGAGAGAAGAGGGGATAGATCACGAGGAGACAATCGCCCTTTCTACCCTCGCTTTAGAGGTCCGATAGAAGAACGTTCCAAACCCTCCGAAGGTCCTGAACCCATGCAAATCGGTGGTATCCGTGGACCGCTGACACAGGAAGAAAAAGAGAAAAGGCGTCGTTTGAAGCAATGTCTCTATTGCGGTAAAGGGGGTCACTTCATTAAGGACTGTAGAGCCCGGAACACCGTTCCAGCCAGAAACCCCGTCCCAAGGATACAAGCTCTAGTACAGTCCGATCAACCGACGGAAAACTGAAGAACCCAAACCAGGAAGAGGTCTCTGTCTTGGGTTGTTTGCCGCAAATGATCTCCCCATGTCTTGCAAACACGTTGCATCCTGCCGTGGCGCATATGAACCTTCAAATCGTTCTCTGGGTCACCCCACAGAAATCATTGAATATAGATGCCTTAGTAGATTCAGGAGCCACCGGGAACTATATTGATCAGGAGTTTGCCATGAAGATCGGAATTGCATGTGAGAAAAAAGAAAAACCGGAGTTGGTGAAAGCCGTGGATGGAACTGTTTTATCATCGGGTCCAGTGGCCTACCACACCTGTCCCATGCTGATGCACATTGGAAACAATCATCAGGAATACATCCAGTTTGATCTCATTGATGCCCCCCAGTTTCGGCTTATCCTGGGAATGCCCTGGTTAACTCTACATGATCCAAAGGTCTGTTGGGCCGCACGCACTATCACCTTGTCATCCGATTACTGTCAGGAACATTGTACTCAGGTTTCTTCGGTTCCCTGCACTACCGAACTCTCGTCTTCTCTTTGTCTGGCGGCTGCATGTCCTCTTGAGCGATACTGTTGTGCCACGATACTTCCCTTGGAGTATCAGTCGTTCTCCCCTGTGTTTGACAAACAACAGGCGACCCAATTGCCGCCACACAGGGTATACGACTGCAGAATCGATCTCGTACCAGGAGCAGATATTCCATGTAGCAGGGTCTATGCCATGACCGAGAAGGAGACAGAATACCTGAAAACATACATTGAAGAGAACTTAGCATCGGGATTCATCAGGCACTCATCATCTCCTGCCTCATCCCCTATGTTTTTTATTCCAAAGAAGGATTGCGCAGAATTGAGGCCCTGTATCGACTACCGAGCCATTAACCGTGTGACCATCAAAAACCGGTACCCTCTCCCCTTGATACCTGTGCTCATGGACCAACTCAAAGGAGCCAGATACTTTACCAAACTCGATCTGCGTGGAGCCTATCATCTGGTGCGTGTCAAAAAAGGGGATGAGTGGAAGACAGCATTTCGAACGAAGCTGGGCCTGTTTGAATATAGGGTAATGCCCTTTGGGCTGTGCAATGCCCCCGCCGCATTTCAGTTTTTCATGGACGAGGTTCTGCGGGGTTGTCTAGAAACCTATTGCATAGTCTACATCGATGACATCCTGGTGTATTCCTCCACTCTTTCCGAACATGTCATGCATGTGAAGTCTGTGCTAGACCGGTTACAACGTAACTCTCTCTACGCCAAGTTGGAGAAATGCTTGTTCCACGTCCAGGAAGTGTCCTTCCTTGGGTACATCATCAACGAGAAAGGCTTTCAAATGGACTTGAGTAAAGTGGAGGCGATACTCAATTGGACTACACCCAAAACCGTGAAAGCTGTACAAAGCTTTCTCGGTTTCGCAAACTACTATCGTAGATTCATCAAGGATTTCTCCAGGATCATACATCCGATTTCTTGTTTGCTAAGGAAGAATACGCCTTTTGTGTGGAGTAAAGATGCGGACGCGTCTTTTCAATACCTGAAGAAGCAGTTTACTCAAGCTCCTATTCTTCGTCACCCTGACTCACAACTACCATTTATACTGGAAACCGACGCATCTCAATTTGCTGTGGGGGGAGTGCTTTCCCAAAGACACCCTAGTACGGGCCAAGTACACCCTGTTGCCTTCTTCTCTAAAAAGCTCACGCCATGTGAGGTGAACTATGCCATAACAGACAAAGAACTTTTAGCTATAAAAAGAGCATGTGAGGAATGGCGTCATTATCTACTAGGCGCAGTACATACAGTTGAGATCTATACTGATCACCGGAATTTGTTATTTTTGAAAACAGCTAAGGCCCTCACTCCCCGACAGTTACGGTGGTCTCTGTTTTTCTCTGACTATAACTTCATTATCAAATACAAACCCGGACCCCAAAATGGGAAGGCAGATGCGCTGTCACGTCTGGAGGATGGAGAACTGAGAAAGACCGAAGACATAGAAACACCTTTGATCCTTCAGGAAACAACTGCAAGCGTGGGATCTGTCGCTCTCCTGTCGTCAAACAACTTTCTTGAGGACGTGAAAATAGCCCTTGCAGATATGAACGTACTTGAATGGATACAAGAGGATCCAGAGCATCGCACGGAAAAGGATGATCTCGCCTACCAGGATGCTGCGCTGTTTATCCCCACCGATGCCCTAAGACAACGAGTTTTGGCCTGGTCTCATGATTCGGTTCTGGGGGGTCACATGGGAATGTACAAAACTATTGCTATCGTGGAGCGTTCCTTCTGGTGGCCTCAGCTAAGAGAGGAAGTCCGGTCTTATGTGAGGAACTGTGCCATCTGTACGCAAGGAAAAGCTGTGCATGCTCGACCGGTGGGACTACTGAGACCCTTGCCCATACCTCCCCAGCCTTGGCACACTCTCTCCATGGATTTTATTGTTGAGATGCCCCCTTGTGATGGAATGACAGTGATATTAGTTGTCGTCGATCACTTGACGAAGATGGGCCATTTCATACCTCTGGAGGAGGTCCCCACGTCTACGGAATTAGCAAAAGTATTTCTTCAACATATAGTCCGGGCCCATGGTCTTCCTTGTGTATTGATCACCGACAGGGGTTCTCAGTTCACTTCTCGATTCTGGAAGGCGTTATGTACCACCTTGAACATTGATGCCCGTCTATCCTCCAGCTACCACCCTCAGACGGATGGAAAGACGGAGCGCCTGAACCAGACCCTGGAGCAATATCTTCGTTGTTTCTCTCTGAGGAATGATATGGACTGGACTGTGTTACTTTGGATGGCCGAATTCGCATACAACAATGCCGTGCACTCAACACTGGGTTGTTCGCCTTTTTTTTGTCTCCATGGGTACCATCCACACATCCTTCCCTTTGAGTGGCCTGTCCATTCCCCTGTTCCTAGCATCCATGAACACCACGCCCATCTGAGAGCGGTGCTGTTGGATGCACGAAACAGCCTGGCCGATGCCCAGTCCGCGCAGAAACGCTTCGCTGACAGGAAGAGGAGGGTCGAACCGACATATGGGGTGGGAGACAAGGTGTGGCTCTCCACCAAGAATCTCCACATTAAAGGGCATACCAAACTGACACCCAAATACGTGGGCCCCTATAGTATAGTTGAAGTGATCAACCCTGTTGCTGTGAAACTCCTGCTCCCGGTGGGTTGGAAGATTCATCCTGTGTTCCATGTCTCCCTCCTGGTTCCCTGCCCTCCCAGTATGAGGCTCCCGGTAGCTCCGCTTCCTATTGATGTGGATGGTCAGGAGGAATTTGAGGTGCAGTCCATCCTAGATTCCCGTATGGCGAGGGGCAGGATCCAGTACTTGGTGGAGTGGAAAGGTTACGGCCCGGAAGATCGGTCTTGGGAACCCTTAGGGAATCTGCACTGTCCGGAACTGGTTGACCGGTTCCATGCCCTGCATCCGGGCAAGCCTGGTCGACCGCCGAGTCGGCAGTCCTCGAGAGGGGGTTCTGTAGCGATTGTGGTGCCCGGGGGTCGAGGGATGGTACTACTATCAAGATCCCGAAGATGGTATGCGTGTGGGGACGTTTGTAGAAGAGGCAGAGTGAACTACAGTGACCAGCATTCCAAGGGGCAAGCAGGAAGAGCCATGAGACCTAAGGCATATTAGCCCCTCCCCTTCTCATGGACGGTGCTTGTCAATTTTTGTTTGTTGAGAGGATCGGAGTGGCGGAAGGTGTTCCCTGCCGGATTCCAGCGAGAAGCTAGAAGATTCCTGGATTTGAGAAGCCGTGATTACCCAGCGTTTGGAACTGTCAGCGCTTTTCTGATAAGTACTCAAAAAAACGGAAAAACGGGCTCGTTTTCGTTTTCTGCCTTGTTGTTTAAAAGTCCCTAGCTAGTTAGATTAGGGCACTCTTGGGACGTTTGCTTGTTCTTGAAACTCATATTAGGCAGCGTTCTGCCTGAAGACGCGCTGCGCTAATATTCCTTGTACTGTCTCGCCAGAGAGGGTTTCTGGGAGACGTAGTCTCAGAACTGTTTATTATTTTGTTTGTTTTGTCACGGACAGTTCTTGCCACACAGAGAAAGAGACATTATTCCACGGACGTTTTCTTGTGGGTTCCTTGAAGCAATCTTGTGGCTGACACTGAGAGCGGTTTGTGCCATTTTAAACAACCGCTATTTTTCTACTTCCTTTTTGACTACCTCAGGCCACAGTTTCTGAACTCATTACAGAACGAGTCATAGTCCTTGCAGGCTTGCTGTGGTGTCCTCTATTTACTGCCAGGGTTTTGTATGATTCCGGTGAGTGGTGTGCCTACAAATTGCTTCATATACTGTCCGAGACACCTGAAGTGTAGTGTTGACTGTGTTCCTTACTTTTCCCTAATCAGGTGGGTCCTCTCCTGCTGTCCTAAGCATCTTGGTGACCAGACTCCCGGGGGATCCCAAGGAATCATCGCTACCCATTTTTTATTTTATCCACTTCCCCTTTCCCGGCTAGGTACGTGTGCGCACAGTGTGTTTCGCTTCCACTGTGGGTTCCGTGTCTGGTGGGGTAAGGAGAGCTTAGCATCCGAAGTCGTTTCTGCCGGACACCCTGAGCTAAGGTTAGTGGCGTGTGTGAGCCTGCGCTGCTGCCAATCCATGACATGTGCCATGCCGCTGTGAAGTATAGAGTGCTTTATAATGCATAGTGAATTCTTCCAGTATTTCATGTGTATCTCGAAGCATGATCTCCCTGGGCCCTTCTAGCTCCAATATTTGAGTTGTAAATCTCGGACATCTTATCTCCTCTGCCAATGCCCTCTCTGGGCACCCCCTTTAACTGTGTTTACGGGCCACCCAATGCCTCCCTTTGAATTTCGTCTCTCTTTCTGCAATCTCTTCATACTCTGATAGCGTCTCCCGAAAGTCTTGTTGCGCCTGGCGCACCATTCCCCCTCCATTTTCCCCTCCAGTGCTTTCAGTTCCCGTTCTAATTCCTGAAGGGTTCTTTGAATATCCCTCAATACCCCAAAACCTTTGGACATACAGAAGCCCCTAATCGTGACTTTGAACACTTCCCAAACCACTTCCACACTGTCCACGGAATCTTTGTTTCTAGCAAAAAAGTATTTTATTTCCTCCCCCAGCTCCGTCTGAAAGACCACGTCTGTCAGAGACCTTGGTTGTAACCTCCAGCTAGGCCTCGGTCTATCATATCCTGGAATTGTGAGTGCTAGCTTCACCGGACAGTGGTCTTAGAAGGTTCTCACCGGATAAATGACATGTCGAATACCAGAACCCAACCCTCTTGATACTAAGCAATAGTCAATGCGCGCCCATGTGCCCGTGTTTGATGTGAAATGGGTGCCCTCTTTCTGTTGGGGGTGAACATAGCTCCAACTGTCTATTAATCCGCCCTCTTCCATAATGCCCTGCATGATCTCCTGAGAGCGATTATAATGATGTATCTGTGGATTAGATCGGTCACACGCCGGGTTCAAAGCTAGATTAAAATCCCCCCATATTAAGTGTGTGGAACCCACAGGGAGGATCTTCCCCCCATATTGTTGTGTAAAATTCAGGGGTTTCTATGTTGGGACCATAGCAATTTGCCAGCGTAACCGTTTCCCTGCCCAATCTCCCCCATGGTACAATTAGGGTCTTCCATCGCTCCCAATAATTCAAAAGGGGTCCTCTTTTTAATCAGTATGGCTGTACCTCGGGCGTAGGCAAATAATCTTATACATGCCCATTTGCGGGCAAATGTGCTTGGAGATTTTGGATTCATATGCGTCTTCTGTAGCATAACAATTTGAATCTGTTGTCTGTCTAGATATGCCAACAGCTGTCTACACTTTCTCGGATCCCCTAAGCCCCTGATGTTCCATGTTATGATTCTTAGTGACCCAGCGACCAATTGAAATGCCGGTCGGCGCAATGCAACAATGTCAGTCAACTGCCCTTCTGCTAATTCAGTACATTGCAATAAAGCATTCCTGCTACTAACAACCCTCCCCATGTCTTCCCCCTCCCACTGAAGCATCCCAATAATGCCAGCATTCACCGTCCCCCCACCCCATCAACAAACATTAAAACCACCATCGGAGATATCCTTGGTTAGAACAAAGATGTCCAGTTATAACAACTGTGGGGTGCACCCATGTGGGGATGTTCTCCTGGGTGGCCCACGATTTCCTCTCACTTCTGCAGGCGCTCAACTTTACCGCCCTGTCCCCTGAATGAGTGCCGAGGGTGTCCGGTCCTTCAGTTTCTTTACGTACTTATCCAAATGTTTATCTTGATAGCCATTGTAGAAAAAGGGTTAGGGCTGATGACCCTCTTTCGAAGTTGCCCGGCGTTAACCGCCTCTATACCCACTCAAGTTACCAAACAAAGAGACAGGCGCTGGAGACTGGAAGTCAGGAAACAGAAGTTTTATTCCGACGGAGCAGAACACATCAAATCAGACAACAGGGTATCTTCTCGAGGTGCTCTAACCGCATCTCTGAGGCCTGGCCTCTTATACACAGGTTTATGATCTTTATTGCATGTCACACATTCTTGCAATGATTTGAAGTATGAAAGGACATCCTCGGAATCCCCGCTTCAGGCCCGTTCCCACACACATTTACGGTTGAAGTCCCCACCCCGGTCACAACAGGTGATGATTATCGCGCAGCTGGACATTCCGCCGATTCACGGAATGTGTGAGGTTGATTGGATCTCATGGGGTGGGGGCTTTGATCAACTCATGGATCCTTTGATGGGGGAAGCTTCCTACTGTACGGGGGGTGGGGCAATGACAGTATCCGCAAGGCCAGGTGGCGGCCTGGGAACGAGGAAGACAAACGGGCACAGAGGAAAGGGGGTTTTATCAAAGGACCCGGGATCATGAAAGGAATGGAGGGAGGTGTTGAGCTGGGAACAGGATGGGGTTCCGAGGCAGAGCTGTGCTGAAGAGGGGTTTATGACCCAAGGCATGTGAGAGCGGGGGTTGTCAGCGTGCGGGGGATGCTTGCGAGGTCAGGGGAGAGAGACAGAGACGCGCTGGCTATCGGCGATGGGCAGAGAGGCCATGGTATCTAAAATGGCTGCCGCTTACGCGCACGAATGGGCTCGAAAAAGGGACAAGATGGCGCCGATAATGTTGAAGCTGCAAACTAGATTTTAACAGTCCGCCCTTTTCAACATATCTAGCCAGCTTGCCTACTCGATATCGATCTTCATTAAATTCCTGACCTCGGCATCATACAATGCTCCCATGCGTTCATTTCCAAAGTCCATAGTCTTAGGGCAAATACAGTTTGCACATAGTGAACACAGAGGCGGCAGGCATTGGATTCCTAAGCAGAAACCACATATCACAACAACAGGAATCAGGATAATCGTAAATAACCTCCAGCCCCAGTTCTTAACAGTACTCCAGAACCATCCACCAAGTGACCATTCTTCCTGCTCCTGGTGGACTTCTGAAGAGAGTCTGTGGAGATGTTCGATGGCTCTGTACACTGAGGGTGAATTGTCCGGTATGTATGTACAGCAGCTGGACTCAATAATGCGGCATGCTCCACCACGGTCCGCAAGAACCACATCTAGGACAAGGCGGTTCTGGAGCGCCACCAAGCGGACTGCTTGAAGCTCGGCGGTGTTGTTAGCAAGGATACCAGCTGTGATGTTCATTGTTGTCTCAACTGCCTGAGTCAGATGTCGGATGGCACGGCTGTTTGCCATCGGGCCCCAGAGCCGAACAAGTCCCTTCATAGCGTCAAGGAACTGTGCTCCTGTTGAGTCGGCTTGTTCAATGTCCTTGGCTCGTTTTTGTCTATGGTGATTCGCTGGAGCCACATAAGTCGGAGGAAGGATGAAGGAGATGAAACAAGTGCCCCCCCAGCCTTTGGGGAGCCAGGTGTAAGCCTTTGTGCCGCAGACGAAGTACATATTTGGGGACGATACAAAGGAAGGTGGATCAGTGGAGTCCAAAGTTCTGGTAAAACGGCAAGCACTGCGGCCTACCAACTGTGTCCCAAGCCCTTCTATGCACATGTGACCTGTGACGTTGATGACAGATAGAGCCACAGTCAGGGTGGCAGCCGTTCGTTTCCTTAGGTAGGAGAAGGTGGGTCTAGTTGGATTGTTGAACACCTGCATTTCAATTCGTTCTTTGGCATGTGGATAGAGTTGTTGGAGGTCTGCGGACAGAAGTGAGTCTTGGTTTTGTTTCGCCAGACCTCGTGGAAGAAATGCGTTATGGTTTTGCTGGAGGTGGCATTGTCCTTATAGCTTTCTTGCAGGAGGATCAGCCAAGCAAGGCAGGAGCCGTGAATTGAGAAGGGCGAAGGGATGAAAGGTGTTGAATGTCCAGTGGCGTGGGGTAGCAACCCACAGATCCAACAGTTGGTGGCATTGGTGGCAAGATTGTGCTGGTGCAGCAGCTGCACAAAGGAGTTATTCCAAAACTCCTTTCGCCTCTCTCTGAGTTGAGGGGAGAGCAAAATCAGGTAATGTTCCTTCATGGTGGTAGGCTGAGCAGTGGTCAGGAATGTTTCATGAGCAGGTGCATTTTCTTCCACAATCCAGAGGGTGGTCATGAGGAGAAAGCAGAAAAGGATTGTGATGAAGAGTGCAATTGTCTTTGAGCTGTGGAGTCTGTCTGTTTTTGGGTTTCTGTAGTGGGTATTTCCTGTTGCTTCCATCATCTTCTTATTTGGCGCTTCCATCATCTTCTTATTTGGCGCTTCCATCATCTTCAAGGTGCTCGGTAGCGGGCAGAACCACAGACTTCGTTTAGCTTCTCTCCGGGTGACCCTTGGTGGTGTTTTAGGTCACCGTTCTGAGATTTAACTTAGTCCGTGGTCTACTTAGCCGAAGCTCCCTCCTTTCGACACAAGAAATACCCTTCTCTGGATGGCACAGTGGGATCAGAGAATTTTGTAAGTTCAAGTGCCTCGGTATCGGGATAGCAGGTTAGTGACGGTCGGTCCTTGTTCAGGATCTCTTCTTGGTTGTCGATGCTTTCTGTTGTGACCAAGGTCGAGGAGACCCTTTTGCAGTGGTGTGCGTGCAGCCAGTGCTGTTTCCCCTCCACTCGAAGAGCCGTCCGGGTGGTGATCAATACTTGCCAGGGGCCCGTCCACCGGTGTTCCAGACTCTTCGCCCGCTGAAAATTTCGGATCAGCACGAAATCTCCATGTTGGATGTTGTGACCCGGACCCCTGGAAGCATCGGGGATGGCCTGCTGCACCTGTTGATGAATGACAGACAGAGTTTCAGTCAATTTATACAGATAATCGGACATTAGGACGTCCGGGACGTCATGAATGGAAGTTGGTTTCGGTGCAGACCAGACACTCATGGGTCGACCGAAAACAACCTCGTAAGGTGTCAAGTGATGTTTGGTGGGGGTGGATCGCATCGATAGCAATGCCAGTGGGAGGGCGTCTGGCCATTTCAGACCCGTGGTAGCCACTATCTTGGCCAGTTTAAGTTTTAGGGTGGCATTGTGTCGCTCAACAAGTCCAGCAGACTGGGGGTAGAAGACTGCGTGGAACTTCTGCTTGATGCCCAGCCCCTTTAAGATGAGCTGGATGACTTCGGCTATGAAGTGGGGGCCATTGTCGCTCCATAAAATTCGACAAAGGCCGTAGCGAGGGAAAAATTCCTTTAACAGTACTTTTGCAGTGGCCATAGCAGTGTTGTCACGGGTTGGGTATGCTTCCACCCATTTGCTAAATGCGCATACCACAACAAGTACATATTTCAAGCCTTGGCATCTGTCTAGCTGGATGTAGTCCATCTGCAGGACTTCAAACGGGTGATTGGGGACCCCAAACCCTCCTCGGGGCACTACAGTTCCTTTTCCGGGGTTGTGTTGCAGGCATATCAAGCATTGTTGGACCAGACATTTGGCGGAGTCTGTGATTTTATCATTGTGCCAAACTCTGGAGACAAGTTCAATCATGGGGGCTGATCCTATGTGGGCAGGGGAGTGTGCCATAGTCAGGATGGGAATCAGGTATGAGTCAGGTAGCAACCATTTGTTTGTGTCTTTTGTCCGCCAGCAGCCTTCGTCGTCTTTTAATCCCACCCGTGCCCATTCAGTCACTTCGTGTTGTGTGCTAGCCATTTGAATGTCTCTAATAGTGTCCCTAGCGTCAGTCCATTTTTCTGCTTGTGACCTGGTCACGTACATACGTGTTGTCGTCCTATTTTCAGCTGTCGTTCGAGCAGTGATGTCGGCTAGTGCATTTCCCTGTCCAATAATGTCTGTCACTTTCTTGTGTGCCTCGCATTTGATGACCGCAAGCCTTTTGGGGAGAAGGACAGCTTCGATAAAGGCGGAGACTAGATCTCCATGTAAGATGGGGGTGCCGTGTGAGGTCAAGAATCCCCTTTCCCTCCAAAGGAGCCCAAAATGGGTTACCACCCCGAAGGCGTACTGGCTGTCGGTGTAAATGTTCGCTGTGGTTCCTGCTGCTAGAATGCAGGCTCGTGTCAGGGCGATCAGTTCCGCTGCCTGGGCAGATCGTTGCGTGATGCGGGCTGTCTCGACTACAGTTTGAGCCGTGGTGACTGCATAGGCAGCTGAAGTGGTGCCATCGGGGAGTTTGACGCAAGAGCCGTCCACCCACAGTTCTCCGTCGGGGTCAGGAAAAGCTGTGTCTCTGAGGTCAATTCTACTTCTAGTCTGTTCGTCCGTAAGGGTCACACAGTCATGCACAGGGGGCGCATCGGGATCGTTCTCTGGTAGTGGTAGCAGGGTTGCTGGGTTCAGGGTGGTGCATCGTTTCAGGGTGATATGGGGAGCAAGCAGAGTCAACTCGTATCCAGTCAGTCGTGCACTTGTCAGGTGTTGGGTCTTGGTCTGGTTCAGAAGGGTATCAACTGCATGGGGTACTAGTACCGTGAGGGAATTTGAGAGTACGATCCCCTCACTCTGTCGGATAGAGATAGCAGCGGCAGCTACAGCTCGAAGGCAGGCAGGCAAGGCTCTGGCTACAGGGTCAAGAGTGGCAGAGAAGTAAGCGCACGGTCGTTGCTTTGGGCCAATGGACTGGGTCAGGACAGATAAAGCGCACCCCTCCCTTTCGTGAGTGTAAAGGGAGAAGGGCTTGGTGTAATCAGGGGTACCTAGGACGGGGGCCGAACAAAGGGCATCTCGTAATTCCGTGAAGGAGGATTGGCATTCAGCAGTCCAAGGGAGGGGGGAAGGGACATCTTTGGCTAGCAGAGAAAGCAGTGGTTTTACAATGAGACTGAAGTTTGGCAACCACTGTCGACAGAAGGAGGTGAGGCCTAGTAGGGAGCGAACTTGTTTCTGAGTCGTAGGGACAGGAGTTTCGAGAATGGTTTGGATCCGGTCGGGAGTGAGTTTCCTTCCGTCTTTGGACAAAAGGTGGCCTAAGTAAGTGACCTGGGGTTGGCAGAATTGCAGCTTCTTCTTGGAGACCTTGTGGCCATTTTCCGCAAGGAAGTGCAGGAGTTGAATGGTGGCTGTGACTGCTAATGGAGTGGAGTCGGCTGCCAAAAGGATGTCATCGACGTATTGCACCAACACCACTCCATCGGGTAACTGGACTTGATCCAGCTGTCTCTTGAGGGCCTGGCTGTAGATGCTAGGGCTTTCTGTGTAGCCTTGGGGTGCTCGGCAGAACCTATATGAGCGGGCTTTTAGGGTGAGGCCGAAGAGATATCGGTTGTTTGGGTGGATGGGGATAGAGAAAAATGCATTCTTGAGGTCAATGACAGTGAAGGTGGTGGCAGTAGAAGGGATCAGAGTCAGAATGGTGGTGATGTCTGAGACCACGGGGTACTGGGGTACAACCACTTTGTTGATCTCTCGAAGGTCAATGATAAAGCGGTATGCTTTCTCATCTCCCTCTCCTTGTTTCTTGATGATGGGCAAGATAGGACTGTTGCAAACGTTGCTAACCACTTCCTCTACCACTCCTGCGTCTATCAGTGACTGAATAATCTTTACCAATGCCTTCTCGCCCTCGGGCGATATCCGATATTGTGGAAGTTTTGGGAGTATCGCGTCCGGTCGGACAGTAATGTGTACCGGGTCAATCATGCGCCCTACGTCCGAATCTGTCTTGGCCCACAGATACGGAGGCAGAGTGTCAAGCAGGGATGTGTCAGCGTCAGTGATGGAAAGCATGTGTCGGGGAGGGCAATCTCTAAGCAAAACGGGGTTGTCGTAAAGGAAAACTCGAACTCCGCCTTGAGAACATCTAATTGTCGCTCGGAAGTGTTTCAATAAGTCAAGTCCCATAAGGGCGTCAGGGCTATTGGAAGAAAGCAGAAATGTGGTGTCAGTGGTGTTGTTTTCTAAGTCGAAGAGGATCAGGGCGGACAAAGGGTTAGTGGAGGGCGTTCCATCGAAACCTGTCGATGTTATGAGTGAGCCAGACAAGGGTGCCCTTGGAATCAGTCGTTTAGATAACGCACTACGTGTTGCGCCAGTGTCTACCAGAAATGGAACTTTGTACCCAAGACCTTAGCAGTGACATAAGGGCCTTGCTGGTCAACATAGAGCTCGACTGGATCACTCCCTTGCCCTTGGCAGTGCTATGCAAAGTCGTGGGCGTCATCGTAGTTAGATTGCTGGCACTAGTTCTGTCTGGGTCGATCAAATGTATTTGGTCTGCTTAATCTATCGTTAGTCGTGTCATTTGTGGGCCCTCGCTGTTGTCCCCTATTTCTCGGTCCACTTGCTATGTCCTTGGGGTCTTTATTTCTGATTATTTCCAAAAGAACCGGGCACTGGGATTTCCAATGGCCGGTTCCTTTACAGAAAGCACACTGGTCCTCTCTAATGTCTGTACGTCCAATGTGGGGAGTCGAAGTGCGGTCCTTGGGAGGTGCAGTCCTAGGGACGTTCGTCTGATAGTTTCCCTTGTATTGGTCACGACCTATAGGCACCCCTTGCAGTTGTGCAATCATCACCCTCTCTTTCAAGTCTTTCTTCTTTTTCTCTGTTGCTCTATCGTTTTCATTTTTCTGATGTTCATAATATTGGGCCATCTGGAGGATAGCCGCAGGTTTGGAGGCTGCCCAGCTACTTTCGCTGGCCTGCAGTTTCTGGGAGACCTCTAGTGACAAACCCTTAACATAATTCTGGACAAACAGATGGTGTCCGGTTGCAGTGGTCATGTCCTGGCCGCTGTAATCGGAGAACACCGTTTCAAACCGGGAGAAGTAGTCCGATACATCCTCCTGGGGTTTCTGGCGACAGGCCGTTACTATCGACCAGTCCACTTTCTTTTCTGGAATCAGGGTTTTTAATTTCTGTACGATTTTATCTGGGAGGTCTAAAATGGATTTCAAAGGCTTCTGTCCAGGTTGTCGTTGTTTATCAATGTCATCGAGTTGTGTCCAGGTATGTCCGAACAGCTCAAGGTGGTCGACTTTCCGGATTTGCTTCCACACATCAGCTGGTAGACATAACCCGAAAAACAAGTCGATGTCAGCCAGGGTCATAATCGTTGAACCTAGGGCTGTACCTAATTCAGTGTAGAAGGCAGTGGGGTTCTTACGTAGATCAGGCAGAGATTTCCAGAACGTCAGAATCTCTTGCCGGTCCCATGGCTGGTAGACCCAGTTGTACACTACCCTCCCTTTTGCATCTTTGTGGTTAACATCATCGTTAGTTCCTTCACCTCGTGGAGGAACCCAGTAAGGGGCAGCCTCTCGTATCGGCATCATGGCGTTAGATCGCTCAGTTTGTGGTTCGGTCGCTACGGAGGCCGTGGGTTTAGCTCCCGATTCTTGTTCAGTGAGGTGGCGGAAAACCTCAAGCGTACGCATAAGGAGGTCCGTCACATCACACTCGCCCTCATCCCCGATATCGACCTTCCGGTACAGAGTCGTTAGGCTCTCGGGACCTTTGTCTCGATATCGGTCCTCGTATGCGTTCAAGACATGATAACACAGTCGTACGGTAAAATGCCGCCTGTGACTCCCTGTATACGAGTTGAACATATCCGTGATGTACTCTTCATCTTCCTTTCTTTCTACCAATGTCCTTGCTATCTTGTCAATCCCTGCCCTCTCATCTTTGCTTAATCTGTTTGTTCTTACGGAACCAGCCCTTCGGGTCTCAGGGTCGCCTAACGTTGTCGTTTGTGTAGTATCTAATACATGGAGTTCGGCCGGCACAGAGGCCATGGGGGCTGAAGCTGTGGCGCTACTCTCGTTTGTGTCTGGGGGTAGTGGGTGCTGTGCTAAGGGTTGGGAAGGGGCGTATGGAGTGGGCATATAGATGATCGGAGGTCCTAACAAAAGATCATCGTTGGCTCGTTGTTTCAAGGGCAATTCAGGATAGAGCGTAGGGGGCGTTCTAACCGGACACTGGTTTGATGTTTCTATCTCTGGTTTCTGGTTGGCTTCCTCTCTTTCCTTAATCTCTTCTTCTAGTTTCTTAGCAGCTAGGTGGGCTGCCTTTCGCAGCTCTTTTCCCAACCTACTCTCATTTCTCTTGTTACGCTGTTCGGTTTCTTTGCGCCACATGCCGAAACTATCAAGCATAGTGGGCGTTGTCTTGTGTTTCCCAAGGGCTGTTTCTAGCGCGTTTATTTTATCATCATCGAAGGACCCTATCAGTGGCCACTGACTTTCTCGATCCTTTTTCGTATATTTATGCCACAGCTTGCTATATGCTATAGCGGTCAATCCATGCTTTATGAACATGTCCTTATTAGGGGTGCCTTCCGGTGGAGCCGGATGGTTCATCTCTAATAAGCGGTCCGGGCTAAACAGGCTACCAATCAGTGGGGAGAAAACAGGCATGACGAATTACAATAGGGACAAAAGTCAGCACTACCTATCTTATCACTGCGTGCAAAGACTAGACAGAATATTTCTATTCTTCGTTGTTTGCAGGCAGTGAATACCTCAAGAACCAATATCGAACAGTCAATGTTCGGTCAATCAAACAATCAATGGGGAGAATAAGTAGGCACGACGGGTTACAACGGGGACAAAGGTCTGCGTTACCTACCCTTTCACTACCTGCAAAGAGAGAACCTGTTCTTTCCTGTTTGCAGACAGAGAATCTCCAGAAAACAATCCGCGAACAGTAGTTCGGGTTCAAACAATCAATCAGTGGGGGAGAAAAGATAGGCACGACGGATTACAATGGGGACAAAAGTCTGCGTTACCTATCCTTCACTACTTGCAAAGGGAGAGCCTGTTGTTTCTCCGTTTGCAGACAGTGAAATCTCCAAACAAATCAATCAAAAGAGTAATACTAGTATTTTCAAAACAAATCAAACAATCATTTCGCAATTCGTCGTGTTTACACGACCTTACCCGGACCGCATGGACAGTTTCTTGTCTTCCGAATCCAGCGCCCGATCGTCCTCTTATTCTTCGTAGTTCTCGCGGCACTCCTGATGGTCCCCAGTCAGGACCGTAGATCACTCGAGAGAGGTCTGTTCGGAACCAGTGAAGTTCGGATGATCGGCTGTCAGACGAGGGTCTATCGGACAGGAGCTCTCCCGATCGTTGCAGTCGTTCACTCTGTCGTCGGGACCTCTCCCACTGGATCCACGAGTCGCTGATGGGCCCCACATTGGGCGCCAATTGTAGAAAAAGGGTTAGGGCTGATGACCCTCTTTCGAAGTTGCCCGGCGTTAACCGCCTCTATACCCACTCAAGTTACCAAACAAAGAGACAGGCGCTGGAGACTGGAAGTCAGGAAACAGAAGTTTTATTCCGACGGAGCAGAACACATCAAATCAGACAACAGGGTATCTTCTCGAGGTGCTCTAACCGCATCTCTGAGGCCTGGCCTCTTATACACAGGTTTATGATCTTTATTGCATGTCACACATTCTTGCAATGCTTTGAAGTATGAAAGGACATCCTCGGAATCCCCGCTTCAGGCCCGTTCCCACACACATTTACAGTTGAAGTCCCCACCCCGGTCACAACGGTGATGATTATCGCGCAGCTGGACATTCCGCCGATTCACGGAATGTGTGAGGTCGATCGGATCTCATGGGGTGGGGGCTTTGATCAACTCATGGATCCTTTGATGGGGGAAGCTTCCTACTGTACGGGGGGGGGGCAATGACAGTATCCGCAAGGCAGGTGGCGGCCTGGGAACGAGGAAGACAAACGGGCACAGAGGAAAGGGGGTTTTATCAAAGGACCCGGGATCATGAAAGGAATGGAGGGAGGTGTTGAGCTGGGAACAGGATGGGGTTCCGAGGCAGAGCTGTGCTGAAGAGGGGTTTATGACCCAAGGCATGTGAGAGCGGGGGTTGTCAGCGTGCGGGGGATGCTTGCGAGGTCAGGAGAGAGAGACAGAGACGCGCTGGCTATCGGCGATGGGCAGAGAGGCCATGGTATCTAAAATGGCTGCCGCTTACGCGCACGAATGGGCTCGAAAAAGGGACAAAATGGCGCTGATAATGTTGAAGCTGCAAACTAGATTTTAACACCATAGTGTGACCAATTGACAGCCCGTCATGATGCCAAAGTTATGTATCATCTAGCACCACTATCGTATGCATGTGAAGCGTGAGACAAGAGTTGCGAAAGCTCTTTCATGATGTTTTAAGCACTATTCCACATCTGATGTCTGTGCTTCACTGTGTCCCTCCAGAACCGGGGCCACACGCTTTTGTTTCTTGATCTTTTTCAGGAAGTCTTCACTTGCTGAGGCGTGGCGTAAATCCTATGCGCCCCCTGGTAAGTGATTCGAAGCCGGGCTGGATAAAGTAATGCGTATGCGATTTGAGCCTCCCTCAATTTTTGCTTGACATGAATAAACTTCAGTCTTTCTTCTTGCACATGCAGCGTAAAGTCTGGGAACATAGTAAAGGGTATTCCATCATATGTTAGATCTCTTTTCTCTCTCGCCACCCGTAGAGCTGTATCCCGGTCTCTATAGTTTAGAAGACGTGCAATTATTGGTCTAGGTGTACTTCCAGGAGGTGGCTTAGGCCAGAGTGCACGGTGGGCCCTCTCTACAATGAATTGTGAAGATAGCGATTCTGCTCCAACCACCTCTCTAAGTAGATTTTCAACATAGTCCACCATCCTACCTGTGCTGTGTTTGAGCTCTCTGGAATTCCCAAAATTCGAATGTTGTTCCTCCTGCTGCGTGCTTCAATGTCCTCGTTCTTGGCGGCTATCATTTTTAAGAGTTTATCCATTTGTGTGACAGTTTTCTGCAGGTGGGCCGATGTGTCTTCTGTGTCCGATATTCGTTGCTCGGCCTCCTTTATCCGTGCTTCGTGCTCTTCCAGTTTGCGAGCTATCGTGTCCATCCTTGTAGCAAACGTATCCATCTTGTCTGCCATAGTGGCAAACCCCTGCCGCACCTCCATAAGCATTGATTTCAGTTCTTTACTTGCCTTTAGCTGGCGGTCCTGGGCTCCCCGACTGCTCCGACCTCCTCCTCTGATGATTGCTGCCTGGACCCCTTCTTAGCTTTGAATGTTAGATGAGGCTGGCGCGTGTCCGTTTTCCCCATTATGGCGTCTGGCCGTGGCTTACCTCTTCCCTGTGGCAGAGTGGAAGCCTCTGGTTGCTCTATTCACTTCCCTTAGTTCTCGGCGTGTCTGAATGCAACTAGCAGGCTGGCAGAAAGCGGTATCTCCTTACGTTTACCAGTGCAAGATCGTGGTGTGCACTGTGATGCTATCTTGCACGCACGCACTCGGTAGTAAGCTCAGTGTGGCCCCCGCCTTCTCTCGCCACCTGGTACTTTTGCCTGTAGGTATCAACACACCCTATACAGTTTCCTTCGAGAGGCACAGAGTAGAATACAGCACATCAATATCCTGTTCTGAGGTGCTAGTTCGGTGTTGCCAAGGATATCGCACCTCTGGTTCCCTGCAGGGCCCTGCCACCAATGTGCTCAATGTTATCAGTGCTGCGATTTAGTCCAGGCCTTACGTTCTTGCTTGCAGAAAATATGGCGCTTCCCTATGTCTGTCACTGTGAGATCTTGTATGACGCTGGGCCACAGGACCACCCTTACAGTTGGGGAGATGCAGTTATTAGGCGACAGACCCTTCCGCCACTCAGAAATGCCTAAAAAGCCGGTATAGTTATCAACCAGCTTCGGGCCGATGCAAAACACGCATTCAGGCGCCGCGTGCTGTTTCTCTATCGTAGCCTGTCACTCTTCCGCCCCGCCAGCAGACCGCATCCAACAGTCTCCAGGAGTAGTGCCGCTCCTCTCTGTCCTCTCACCGTGTTTTTACTATGTGTTCAGGTTGGCATCTGTGCAGCCAAAACCAAGTCCGGGCCGGGGCAGGAGCAGAGGCAGGCAGGCGCTGATGTGCCTACTGTCTCCCACGGAGCACCCGCTCCATTTCGTGTCACCGGCCCAATCGCCTAGTGTACAGCCCGGGCCTTGCGTGCCTGCTGTGCCCCACTCTCTGCTCCAGACGGACCAGGGGCACCTCTCGCGCCTGTTCTCTCCGCTCTTGTGCCAGCAGCAAATCGCTCCACGCTCCTCCAAACCCACCTCCTCTGCAGCTGCCAATGTTCCGCTGCATATACCTGCACCTTCACGAGAGTATGACTGGATTAAGGACCAGGATAATTGTCGGAATTATAGCTGGACTGCGGGAGCCTCACTCATGGCGGCCATTCCGCTGGTGCGCCACCCAGCGCGCCCACATGCTACAAATGTTCTTTGTTTATAAATTGCGGTCAAGCATGGCCGACCACTTGCTCAAACACCTGACCCAATGGGTCACCACTTCTGTGTCTTAGAATTGTAGCAATACAACCATAAACATGCAGTCAACCACCTGAGCCTATTTGACTCCAGTACCAACGTCACTGCGGTTTAACCATTCACATTAACCAGGTATATATGTCCTGCATACCACGTAGGAGCCCAGAACTCTCCTGAAGTGCCTGACACAAGCATGGGTTCTCCTGCCTGCCGTTTATCTGATTTGGGACTTCCAAGCCTATTCTCAGGTGGTACATCCCAATTTAGATACCCTTTTTTAATATCTTTAATTATTCTCTGTGTTTTTCATCCTCACCCAATTCATTGAATTTACGGTCTCTTAAAATGGTAAATCTTGCACAATTAGTTTTCTCTAGTAAGGTTATAGAAATGTGCTTTGTATTTTTATTCTCTGATTGATTTCAATTGTGCCTTTTAAAAGATTTTTGCCCCGGTTAATGAATTGCTGAATACATTTTTTGATGTGCAAATGACTTAGGGCCAGATGTAGGTGGCCGTTTCAGGCCATCTACCGACCGGTAACGGACGATTTTGGCCGTTACCGATTGGTAAATGGGTGACAGGTTTGTAGGGGGGCATTTTTTACCGAATCGGTAAAATTACCGATTCGGTAATTTTAACGATTCGGTAAAATAACAATTCTGTAAATTTACCGAATCTGAGGCACTCAGATGTAGGTGGGACTCTTCTGAGTCCCAGAGGCCTTACCGAATCGGTATTTTACCATCCAATCCAATTTGATGGTAAAATACCGATTCCGGTGTGCATGCACATGTGTGCATGCACACCTATGCCATGTGACAGGCAGACCTGCCCTTAAGGCATGTATGCCTGCAACATGGCACCCAAGCCTGTTTTGGGGGTGCCAGAGGGTGTCAAAGTGACACCCCCTGCTCCCTTGTGAAAATTGGTATTTACCGATTCGGTAAATACCGAATTTTTCCGATTCGTTATTCCAGCACATCTGGAATACCTACATATCCACCCCTCAGATTTACAGATTATTAATTACCGAATGGGTAAAATTCGGTAATTTTCGGTAATTAAGAATCGGTAAATCTATTTTACCTACATCTGGCCCCTAATGAATAAAGTGTAACTTTAAAGTTGTTTTCATCGTCTCTCATCTATATTCCTTATTTCTCAGTGAAGAGGTGTTTCGGTAGCTTGTGACCACGGTGACCACACCAGAAGGGTGATTTAATTCCCTATATCTCGACTCGACCGCCTCCATTCCAGTCGGGAGTTCTAGTTTTCCGAAGAAGAATCAAATAGATTGATAGTAGCCACTTTCTTTTTTGATTTAGGTTTTGTTGGTCATTCTTTAGCAAAATTTCCTGATTTTCCACAATATAAGCATAACTGTTATTTTCTTCTTCTCTCTTTTTCTTCAGTTGTTAGTGGCCCTTTCATTCCACCTATTTGCATGGGTTCTACTTCTGATCATTTCATTTTAGGTTATTTACGATCTAGTCTTAGTGAAAATGGTTTAAAGTCATTTTTGGATTTTTTTCTCCTTTTCGCTCCCTTAACCTATGGTCTAGTCTTACCACTAGATTGACAAAATCAGAATAATCATCTGGTACATCAACTATGTGAGATAGTTCATCTTTCAGACTTTCATTTAACCCAGGATAAAAAAAGAGAAATGCTTTTGTCATCGGGTCATTGTGTCTCAGTGAGCAGTCTAGTCAAGGTAGTAACAAATGTCAGTAAGCCTTTATTTTCTTGTTTAAGATTTATTAATTCAATATCACTAGCTTGCATAAATTTTGTGCTTACTAAATAAACGAGTCTTGGCTACCTTGAAAGCGGACCACAATTAGGAGCTATAGAGGGTAATTCATCAGGTCGCCCTCCACTCATAAGTCACAATAACACAAAGACCTGACAAAAAAGGGCACACAATCTATTTATCTTCCTTTATGACACTGGACAGGGAGGATACACAATTTCTATATCCTCCAACTGACTCTCTTAGAAAACAATCTGCAAACTGGGATAGCCTTCTATATACTGTCGAAAATTCATAGCGCCCATGTGGGGGCAGCGACGTGATGCAGGGGAGTCAGCTGACTGCGAGTGCCTCATTGACGCGCCAACATTTAAATACACTACATTTTGGAAGAAGCATTGCGCCGGAACGAGTTAAGGTTAACAGCTCAGGGATACGTGGTAAGAGTGTGCGTGTGTCCAGTTGTCGAAACTGGGAGCCGGTTGGATACAGCCCAGTTAGGACGCGGTTTTATAAAATGAGTGTGTCTTGACAAGAGAAACTGGCTTAAGAGAACAGAGGCTCCTCCCGGCAGGTGACCTGGCAGGGTGATGAGTGTGGAATTTGAAAAAGCGTTTTGTGCATTAATGAGGCTTATGATTGAGTGAGCGAGAGGTAAATGCATTGTGGAGTTATCGTCTCAATTAGATTGAGTGTATGTATGATGCCAAAGCTTCCCAGTTTTAAGGGATAAAGCGACTTGGTAGTTGGCAGAGAAATAGCTATGTCAACTGTAGGAGGTCGCAGTGAAACACGGAGTGCAGACGGGTGGGCGTTTCCCGGTGATGAGGACTAATCATGTGATGCATGTTTTTACATGTATAATCTCAGTAACTGAGTGTGCTGGATAGGGGCCCTTTTATAATTGAAGATAATACCCCTTGTCATGGTGGGAAGCCGGTACGATTGACTTTGGCTACCACACAGTAAATATTATTGAGTAGTAAAGTGGCATGAGCCAGTTCCCAACTTGAGCATGAGTAGTAGCTTTGGAGATACCACATTTGTTGGGGGTTTTAATTATTGTTCTTTTTGTTTATCAGTCATTCTTCACACGAAAGTTGGAGTCCATGGAGGTGAATGACAACCTCAAGCCCTGATGAAATTGCTACAAAAAACAAGAGACAATGAAACATGTTGGTCCATCTTTAAATGGTCTATAACGTGCAGTTTGGTTTTAATCTCGAGTAAGGCTCACGGTTTGGAATAAAATTGAAGTTTGGTAAATGTGAGACCTAACTCAATTTTATATTGGAGGAATTTTTCCTTTTTTCCTTTTTGCACATTGGGATCTGTTCTAGACATACATATTTCTGTCTGCACCTCTTTTCTTTATATTGGACGTGTTTTTTCAGTTTTTTCTTCACTGGTGAGAGAGATTCTGATGATGAGAAAGTGGGCAAGCTGGTGAGAACCAACCAGCAGCCCCTCTGGTGATGCGCACGTGAGGTACTCTCTCACCTAAACAGTACTTTGTTTCAAAGAAAGAAGGAGGTGCACTCAATAATTATTTCAGGAGAGCCAGTAACGTCCAAAGGATCTTCTTTATTCAAAAACATTTTTTTATACAGATTGAATCACAGCCAATGCGTTTTGTTCCTGTCTGCCAAGGAAATTCCTCAGGGCCGAAACAATTATATAAAAACATATGTTTGTTATTGTGTAATATAAATGTTACATCTCTATTTATATTATGCTTTTATATAATTGTTTCAGCCCTGAAGAAGTTCCTTGGCAGACAGAAACTAAACACGTTGGCTGTGCTTCACTCTATATAAAAAAAATAATAAAGAAGATCCTTTGGACATTATTATTATTATTAGGAGCATATAAAGCGCACTTATACCCAAGGGCGTCCTGGCGCTGCAAACTGACTCCCTATAGCACATGAAGATCCCTTTCTGAAAGTGGTGAGCTCTGACACATTCCTGAGATGAGTCGGCAGGCTATTACCGGCCTTAGTTGCACCATATGAAAAGCTGTTTCCTCCCCAACTGGCCTTTTTAGGTCGAGCGTAGCGATGGACCTTTTGTTGGCGTGTTAGGAGGAATGTGAGACAGCGTTCAGGCACGAGCCTCTGCTGTCTCAGATTCCTCCTCGAGGGCGCGCACTGCGCTGTGCACATCCCCTGACTCGCATTAGCATCCTCTTTCAATCACACACAGTCACGCATGCGCACACACATTCCCACGCGCACACACTCACCCCCTCCCCCCGGCATACACACAGGCAGGCAGGCACGCACGCACGCACACACACACACGCATCCCCCTCCCCACCACCACTCACGGGGCTCACGCGCACACACACGCGCGCACACACACACACAGACACACATATCCCCCCTCCACTCACCGTGCTCTTTTGTCGAGTCGCCTCGCTGAGCTCCTTTTCTCCACACGCGGGGCACTTCTCTGGATCTTCACGCTACCTCGGGGCTCTACCTCCATGATGGGAGCCCCGCATCAACGCACAACACCGGCCTCTTCCGGCCGCGTCATAGGCCCCGCCCATGTCATGGGCAAGGATGCCTGACTTCCTGGTTTCGCCCCCGCCGGCAACTCTGCTTCATCAAAGCGTGCAGCAACCTACACCGGTAACTTGTTTTAAATAAGTGTCTCGTTTATGGATACCCATGTTGTAATGCCGAGTTTGTCGCCACTGCGTTCAAATGTCACTAACGTAGTGCAGTTAAAGGGCGATTACAGATTAGCAGTCACATATTTCCTAACTACCTCAGATCAATAGGCGAACAACCGGCCCATTACTCCCAGAACTAAACGGTATTAATGAAGAACGTGTCGCCTTGGAACAATTATTGTGCGACGCAGTTTACAGAAAGTGGTGGGCAAAGTTAGAATTTTGATTTTAATCTTTTCAGCCTGTTACTTAATCCTCCTCGGTTGTAGGTGTTTGGGCATTTCAGAGCGGAATTATGCCCTCTGGATTACCTATTGAGACTTTACTATTTAAACTGCGGAACGTGAATACATCTTGCTGGATATTAATTGAAGTTAAATTCGCTTGCAATAGCACTGCTTACCTACTTTAAAGTGTAGATTTGTTTCCTGAATGTGAGGTTAACGCAGAGCTGCGAACTGTAGTGGTGTGCTTTGGAAATTATATAGAAACATTACATTGATTTGGTTTTAAAAAGAATCCCAACTCAACTATTTATTCTGCGAATAAGCACATGCAGATTGGAATAGGAGTTAACAGTTGAGCAGTTTCCTGGTTCCTCATAATCAGTAAACAGTCATCTGAAGTAGAACAGCTTTTGCATTGATCGTAGTGAATCGTAAATATTTTATCTCCTTTATTCTTATTAAAGATCAGTCATTTGTGACCCTTCAAAGAAGACCATGTTTAAATACTTTGGATCCTACCTGTGGGAGTGGCATTGTTAAATCAGTTGCCTAAAACAGGTGTTTGAGATCCACCCATCGATAACTAACTCTGAAATAAAAGAAAATGGCATTTGGGATGCTGTTGCGACTTTGCTTGTTCTGTTCTATTATCTTCATCTATGTTCCATCGTTACCCAGTCTTCACAAGAAATGCAAACTTGTTGCCTTTTTTGCCTTTGTCCAGTGGGGGTGTCTGCATAATTTGAAGATAATATTGCCTATATATCTTGCAAATAAAACACCGCAGAGTCACATCTACTGATAACATGCTGCTAAAAAGGGTGGTGGTGTGGGGGGAGAGGGGGAGTGGGGGGTCCATAACTCGTGAAACTGCTCTGACTGAACGTCATTTGCCCCTTAACCAGGGGCAAGTACTTTGTGTTTCTATCTTTGGTGTTGGTGCTAGTGCTGGTTTACCTTTGGGACGAGTGCAGGAGCTCACATCACTGACACACTCAGGACAGGGACAATCGGACCTCTAGCAGTGTTTGTTATAGTGTTTAACATTAAGCTTCCTTACATTCAGAGATGGGACGCTGTGGTTTATATAAGCTTGAGATTAGGGGCTGAAACCTTTGAGTAGTTCCAAGTTTGTGCACTTTGCAAAGAGTTTAGTGTTCCTCGGTTTTCCTTATTACCCTTTTTTTACCTCTATGTAGCAAGGTAATTTTCACTCTAACACCTAACCAAATATTATCCTACTTGAATCTTTCTGCTATGCTTCCATACAATAAAATGAATGCTGCATTTTCCCCACACGTCATCCCTCGCCCCACACTCCATCCCTCGCCCCACACTCCATCCCTTGCCCTCCCTCTCTCTCTCGCCCTCCTCGCCCCACACTCCATCCCTCGCCCTCCCTCTCTCTCACCCTCCCTCTCTCTCTCGCCCTCCCTCTCTCTCTCGCCCTACTCGCCCCAAACTCCATCCCTCGCCCTCTCTCTCTCTCGCCCTCCCTCTCTCTCTCGCCCTCCCTCTCTCTCTCGCCCTCCCTCTCTCTCTCTCGCCCTCCCTCTCTCTCTCGCGCCCTCCCTCTCTCTCTCACGCCCTCCCTCTCTCTCTCTCGCGCCCTCCCTCTCTTTCTCGCGCCCTCCCTCTCTCTCTCGCGCCCTCCCTCTCTCTCTCTCTCGCCCTCCCTCTCTCTCTCGCGCCCTCCCTCTCTCTCTCGCCCTCCCTCTCTCTCTCACGCCCTCCCTCTCACTCTCGCGCCCTCCCTCTCTCTCTCTCGCCCTCCCTCTCTCGCCCTCCCTCTATCTATTGCCGTGACTATCTATCGCATCACCACAGCATCACTCAGCACCACAACATCACTATGCGCTACCAAAATGCTTATAACTACAACAGTAACTTACAATATTATTATAATATAATATTATTGCCTACATTGCTTAATATTTTTCAACAACTATCATCTTGCAAATCATCTTTATACAACAATACAGACTTTGCTAAAAATTTAATGCAACACATTGTCATATACAATGCCAATAACTCAAACTTTAATGCTGCGAGACCTATTGCATTGCAAATGCTTGTTTATTCGTGGCACCACAACTAGTCTGCCTCCCTGGCATGTACCATTTGAAACACCTACTCAAAAACTCTGGGCCACTGCCCATCAGAGCTTAAAAGACAATGCACTGCACTTTAAATTGTTGTGGTCTTATTACCGGCAGCCAATGCAAACATTACTGGCTCTACTGAAAAAATTATTGAGTGCACCTCCTTCTTACTTTGGAACTCTTTGTATTAGTGGCACCTATCTTCGGCAGGTGCTGGGAGTAGTAGCACCTAATTTTTATACATTTGGATTAAAATTGCTTAACCTTGGTTAGCCGTTGTGTTCTTTCATGTAAAACAATTCTTTGTTTGTTTACATATGCTTTTCTATTAAGGGGTATGTCTATAGAGCGGGAACTGATAAACAATTGTTTTTAAGAATGTTCCTGGTGCAGTTTTTGGTAACCAGCAGAGGGTTGGAGGATATAGAAATTGTGTATCTTCCCTGTCCGTTGTCATAAAGGAAGCTATATAGATTGTGTGCCCTTTTTAGGTCGAGCCTTGCTCGACTTTTAGTAAGTGGGATTTCAAAGTGCTACCCACCGCAGGCCTAAAGCTTGCGTTCACGCAGGCGTAAATGTGCACAGCTGCCAGATTTCAGCGTGATTACTTTAACTATTGGCGCTGCTGCGCGCACACCACTCCGGTGTTTGCCGACGCGTGTACGCATGCACTCCCCCACCCCTCCCACCTGTTTACTTTACTTCTTGCGACTTCCAACTTAACCTTAAACCAAGACTCAACCCCAGCAGTTTCCGGTACTCGCTTGCTCTCTGAACGCTCCTACCTTCAGTGCTTGATATATTGAATAAAAGTCTCCCTCTGAAGCAAGCTGACTCTCGCTTGCTCTATGAACTCTCCTCCACCCCTCCCCCGCCGTGTCTCGCAATTGACGCGCTCAAGTCACTTTCGCCGCACACCAAACAGAGCCTTCATGTCTTTAGTGACTCGCTCAGGCTTTCGACCGGCTTGGTGTGCTGCAAACAACATCTCCCAGATCTGCACTCTACCCTCATCTTTCACCATGCAATACTTTTGATTTTATGTGTTCACAGAGCCGACTCATTAAAAATATATATTCTTGCTTTTACGTGATACCTTCAGTGCTTGAGATATTGAATATAAAAGTCTCCCTCTGAAGCAAGCTGATTGCTCTTCCATTCCCACTGAAGAAGCGTTTTCAAAATTACTTTAATAATCGCCAGTGTGCTTTTCTTGAATAATTACACACAATTGCAATATGAATACCCAAAGGAGAAACACATAATTACACATTTTATAAATTACACTCACCGAAAATTATTGCAATCTAATAAATATGGATTTGTACTCATTCCCTACATGGGTCATTAATAACGTTCTGCTTCTAAAAGTGGCTGTTGGGCGTTGCTAAAAACAGGATACACACAACTTGAGACAGAGGATGAAATGCGGGGCTCTGCAGATGTATGTCTTTTTCAGTGTTTTCCTCTGTTGCCAGCTAGAGGGTGGGCACAGAAAAACTGAAAGGACTGAACCCGGGCAACGGCAACGTGAAGCTTTTTTAGATCACATATCATTGTTTGCTTTGCACCAAAATTACTAGTTTTTCCCTGGCATTTTCTGTCGACCATGGGGTTTTTTTCAACATGGCTGTCCGTTTTTTTGTTTGTTATATGCAAGACTTTGACAGCTATTACGTTCTAGTAGAACGGAACAAAGCAGACCGGCTGAGAAAGACTTATCTTTTTGTTTGCAAGCATTTCAAAATATATTTCGAGTAATGCATTTTTGTATTGTTATCATAATATGAAAGGCACAAAGGAAACCAGTAATAGAAAGATTAATTCTTTTGTGTCTGCAGCTGGGAATTTAATGGAAATAAATATCTTACAGTAATGCATTCTTGTCAGAGGCATAACAAAGGGGATTTCGGTTCAGACAGTGGACATGTTTGTTTTGCATACTTCCTTCCTCAACCTCTCTACCGCTCTACCTTTCTTTCTACTAATCTCTCTACCTCTCTCTCTGTCTCTCTACCACTCTCTACCTCTATATCTCTCTCTACCTCTACACACCTGTCTACTCCTCTCTCTCTACAACACTTCCTCTACACACACACCTCTCGCTCTCTCTCTACACACACCTCTCTCTCTCTACACACACTTCTCTATCTCTCTCTCTCTCTCTCTCCACACACCTCTCTCTCTCTCTCCCTACACACCTCTCTCTCTCTACCTCTAAGTGGCAGTTGGAGCCTAATAGCACTGCTTGTCCTTAAAAAAAGCAACAAAAATAAAGCATTGGCATAGCCAATAGGTCTCGACTTCGGGGCCTTATAAGTGTTTAACCATGCAACAGTTCAAGTTGTTGCACCAATGATATTGTGCTGCATAATTAAATACTTATAATGTCCCAAAAGCGAGACCTATTAGCTATGCCAATGCTTGTTTGTCAGGTCTTTGTGGGTATTGTACCTTGAAAGCTGGCCAGTTATAAAGAATCGGGTAATTCCTGCTATGAGAGGTATAGATCAATTTGCTGCCTCCCCACCAAGGTATGATAGTACAAACGCTACGTTTGCAGAATCTGTGCAAAAAGATTGTGGTTTACATATAAAGTGCAGCTGACGCTGACTAAGGAATATAGCAAACTTTTAACGATCACCCAGAAAACGTTCAGGCATGGATAGGGGTACTGAGGTGGACATAGTTACAGTTACCTGTACTTCTTTAGCAGGATGACTACTAGGTGGGGAGGGAACATGCTTGCACGTGTATTAAAATCAAATGATGCCTTCTCTATTTCTGGAAGTGGAATATCCCATGGTTTTCCTCTGGGTTTATATTGTATCAATTCTCTACATAATTCCTAATTTTCTGCACATAATTTGCGCATTTCTAATTGCAGTGACTGCAGCATATGAGCTACGTCTTGATTAGCTGATAAATCAGCTGCTAAAGCTGGGGCTATATCCTAAATATTAATATTTTCGAATTCATGGTCTATACCTCCAGAAGGGAAGAGTTTTTGTGGCATGGCCTTCTATCAAGAACAGTTACCTGAAAATCCAATTTTTCCATTCAGGGGATGCTAGAACCCGATACCTTCTAAAACACATTGCAGCTACAATGTTTAGGTAAAGACATTGAGCTGTGGAGTAGCACCAAGGGGAAAGGGGTTGGGATGAAAGAGAAAATAAAAAGAAACACCGGAGTGCTGGAAATCCTCGTAGCAACTAGTTCTGGGGCTGGAAATACCGTGGCATCCCTCTAACTGGACTTAGGGTGGATGACGCTAGGGTGAATGGTTTCTATAAAAAAAATGAAGGAAGTTTTCACCTTATTGTTATCATCACAATAATGTTTTATGACTTATGATGAATGATAAGGACATGCCTTTCAAAGTTTGTGCTTTTTATTTTTGAATAAGCAGGAACAAAGCAGAAGACCACATTCAATGTAGAATATTATATGAATGAATTTGTGGAATCGTTTTAAGGAAACAATAATGCGAAACTATAGCATGAATGCCATTATTAGAACTGTGGGCAATGTATAATTATTCTTATTCTAATACTAACACAACTTAAACAGAAACTTCACATTAGCTTGAATGTACTTGTACAAAAACAGACAAGGTTCAAGGTTTCTTTCAGGATCAAAAGGAAATCAGCAATGATCACAACATTTTTAAGGAGTATTCAGAGAAAATCATCAAATCAAAAGGTAACACCGCAAGGATTAATATGTTCATGTTTAACAAAGTCATCAAATGCAAGGAAGGAGATTCATCGCTCCTGTTTTTCTCAAAGTGTAGTTTTTATAAGAGTGCTCCTTTAAACATGTCCATTGTGCTCATGAACTCCAAACATATGGTGAAATAAAACACAAAAGCAAATACTTTGTCTCTCTTCTTCGAGCACTCAGGAGTGTCTTTAAGTAATAACTCAAGGTTTGTTGATTTTTTTCTTTTCATTGCTTCAAGCTCTGGATCAGGACGAAAAGCTCTGGAACTGGGAGAAGGGAAGCAGAAACTGATCGGGGCACTCTGCGAGGTAAACTGGTAGCTTGCAGTACGATGCTGGATCTCAGGTAAGTGGAGTGAAGATGAGGCCAAGCGCTGCTCTACGAGAGGACAGCTTATTTATAGTCAGCTGTAAGCTGTTCCACATGTTTGCAAAATCACAAAGAGCTATTAGTGCGGTGACAGTTGACTTGTGTTCATACCGACTTATAGCTTATTCACGAGTAATGGGTGTTTCCCTGGGAACCAGCTTGTGCATTTTACAACTGATTTTTACTTGTTGAAACAATTGCACTGAATTTTACTGTTACTTTGTACAATATAATAGAAATTGAAAAAAGAAAACAAAGAAATAACTAACTAACTGAATGTTCTTTCCTCATTCATATGTGTTGTATGATATATATGATATATTCACACCTATTCTGCATTTAGGTCACTCGGGGCTAGGAGTATAGGAGATCATAACAGAAAGGCTTCTGTGTGTGATCGCTGATGAATCCTTAATGTTGACAAGTCACTAAACCTACTTCTATATTCATTTTAATGGTATGGGTTATGCCCTGTGTGCGTCCACTGATATCTTTCTAGTTTTGATAATCAACAAAAACCATTCAAACATTCACTGCACCTGAATGTTTTTACCCATGTGTGTGTTTCTTAATGTATTTGTAGGCCTGATAAGTGACTAAAGTTCGTCACACATTCAGTGCAATTGAATGGCTTTACCCGTGTGTGTTGTTTGATGCTCTTTTAAGTTCTATTAGGTGCGCTGATTGACTAAAGCTCTTCACACATTCACTGGACTTGAATGGTTTTTCTCCTGTGTGTGTTCGCTGATGATTGCTTAATGCTGAAGAGTCACTAAAACTACTGCCATGACAATGGTAGGAATTTTGCCCAGTGTGTGTGCGCTGAAGTTTCTTTAGGGCTGATTGGTGACTAAAGCTCTTCACACATTCACTGCATCTAAATGGCTTTTCCTGTGTGTGTGTGTGTTCGCTGATGGACTTTTAGGTGTCCTAGGTAAATAAAGCTCTTCATACATTCACTGCACTTGAATGGTTTTTCCCCTGCATGTTTTCGCTGATGAATCCTTAATGATGAAAAGTCAATAAAAGGTTTGCCACATTCACTGTAATAATATGGTTTTCCCCCTGTGTGTGTTTGCTTATGTTTTTGTAGGTGTGATAACTGAATAAAGCTCTTTGCACATTCACTGCACTTAAATGGTTTTTCCCCTGTGTGTGTTTGCTGATGTCTTTGTAGGTTTGGTAAGTGACTAAAGTTCTTCATACATTCACTGCACTTAAATGGCTTCTCCCCTGTGTGTGTTCGCTGATGTTTCCTTAATGATGAAAAATCAATAAAAGCACTGCCACATTCACTGCAATGGTACGGCTTCTCCCCCGTGTGTGTTTGCTGATGTTTTTGTAGGTGTGATAACTGACTAAAACTCTTTGTACATTCACTGCACATGAATGGTTTTTCCCCTGTGTGTGTTCTCTGATGTATTTGTAGATGCGATGACCGTCTAAAGTACTTTGCACATTCAGAGCACTTGAATGGTTTTTCCCCTGTGTGTGTTCGCTGATGATTTCTTAATGTTGAGGAACAACTAAAACTACTTCCACATTCATTGCAATTGTATGGTTTTTCCCCATTATGTGTTTGATAATGTACTTGTAGGTTTCCTAATCGACTAAAGCTCTTCAAACATTCACTGCACTTAAATGGCTTTTCCCCTGTGTGTGTTCGCTGATGAATCCTTAATGATGAAGAGTCAATAAAAGCTTTGCCACATTCACTGCAATGGTAGGGCTTTTCCCCCGTGTGTGTTTGCTGATGTCTTTGTAGGTTGGATAATTGACTAAAGGTCTTTACACATTCACTGCACTTAAATGGCATTTCCCCTGTGTGTGTTCGTTGATGAATCCTTAATGATGAAGAGTAAACAAAAGCACCGCCACATTCACTGCAATGGTAGGGCTTTTCTCCGGTGTGTGTTTGCTGATGTTGTTGTAGGTGTGATAACTGACTAAAACTCTTTGTACATTCACTGCACGTGAATGGTTTTTCCCCTGTATGTGTTCGCTGATGTATTTGTAGCTGCGATAACTGTCTAAAGTACTTTGCGCATTCAGGGCACTTGAATGGTTTTTCCCCTGTGTGTGTTCGTTGATGAATCCTTAATGTTGAGGAATGACTAAAACTTCTTCCACATTCATTGCAATTGTATGGTTTTTCCCCATTATGTGTTTGATGATGTACTTGTAGGTTTCCTAATCGACTAAAGGTCTTCACACACTCACTGCACTTAAATGGCTTTTCTTCTGTGTGTGTTCGCTGATGACTTTGTAGGTTTGATGAATATCCTAAGCTACTTTCACATTCACTGCACTTGAATGGTTTTCCCCCTGTGTGGATTCGCTGAAGGCTTTGGAGCTGTGATGACTGACTAAAGAACTTTGCACATTCACTGCACTTGAATGATTTTTCTTTCTTTTCTCTGTGTGTTTGATGATGAAGCTTTAATAGTGATGACAAACTAAAGCTCTTGTTGCATGTGTGTGATTCTTCTTTCTTGGTTTCTGTCTGTGGGTAGGGTATATATTTGTCTTTATCCCAGGACTGTGTTTCCTGAACGGCCAACATGGCTGATAAAGCAATTGTGTAATTCTCAGACTCCCTGTATGTATGTGGTATTTTGTACAATTGTTTTCCGACTCAACAATAACGTGCCATAGCCACCAAATACTTACCACACTCATAATATCAATACTTTTCTTTCAGTGATTGTGCCATTAGATTGGACTATGGTTATGCACGCTTGCATGTAAAGATTTATCTTTATTCTGGCCAGTGAAAATTGGGACAGTCCGTTGTATTGTAGATAGCATAACCCCTCTTATCTGTACCCTTCAGTTGTCTGACTACACTCTGTTGTGCTTTGCTCTGGTTGCTGTGGGTTAGCCAGAAAGAGTTAACAATACAACTAGAGCACTGAATGATGATCTGTTATTGCTTTAGAAAGCAGATTACTGTGGTAACCACATCATACCAATCCCATGATCATGGCTGGTGTTGGACACCAGTTTTACAGGAGGTGGTTTGACGGTTTTCTTATCTAAATATTCTAGAGGTGATTTCTTCGTCTTGTGGTCTGGAGGTGCGCAGCTCAGACTGTTACATCCAATAAACTGCCCTTGACTGCTTTTTCATGGATCTGTCAGTTTATGTGTAGGTTCCTCTGTCGCCGACTGCATCGATGTTTTCCTGAATACTGGAGCTCATTATTTCTGCAATGTTTGCAGAGTTACAGCCTTAGCTTCATTGTTCATAATCTTTTCAAGCATTCAAGGCTTTTCTGTTGGATGTAAAGATATTCAGAATTATTAAACGTAAAGATTTTGGGATATGAATTCATAATGTTTAACTGATTGTAAAAGACATCTCTTCTTTACCCTCTTTGAAACGTAGCAAGGAATATTTCAACATACATAGATAGTTCTGTTGATCACATCACATCAACTACTGAAAAGGAGGTGCATACCAGTGTTCACAGAGAAACTTGGTTTAAAAGGGTGCTCACATAGCACCCACATGATACAGGTACAGCTTTAGGTAGATACACATGGACAAGATTTCATTTATACAAAAACTGATTGTGGAAAAAAAAGGGACCAGGATGGCCTACTGTTAATTCAGTAACTCTTCAGGAAGTATATAACAAAGGTAACTCTTCAGAAAGTATACAACAAAGGTAACTTTTCAGCAAGTATATAACGAAAGTAACTCCATTCAAACACTTTTTCTTGATGCTTTGCTGTTCCCACAGGATCAGCTCAAATGACAACTCGTGTCTTTACCTGGCTGTTCAATAAGTCATCTTTGACACTTGCAACAACTCCCCTGGTTCAAGCATTTCTGGTTTCTTCTAACCTTGAGGATTGGAGCCTTATTGTGAGTTGAGGTGGGTTTGCTTTCGCAACAACATCTGTCTATCTCCCTAAAACTAATGCAGCGTACAGAGCCTTGTTCTGGCCCTAAAATATAACTTAAAAAAGCAAGTCTAGTTCTTCATAAAGTACATAAAAGTCTGTATGATGCAGCTCCTTCTAGGGCTTTTTTGTGAAACAGAAAGATAGGTTCATTGTAATGCCCATCCATTACATACTACATGCAGATAAGGCAAACAAACATTGATTCATATCATGTAATATTCAACAATATCAGTCATTTAGTCCTTATAGAGAATCCATCACAACCACTAATTTACCCGACATATCCCTACAACAGATGTGTGTATATTAATCTTTTTTTTCCCCTTTTTCTACCTTTACATGGTATCTGACAATGTTGTCCGTTTGGGTCCCAGGATGCTACTTTGTGACTGAATGGATATTTAGTAGAGTAGGAGGAGGTGTTTGTTGTCCCCAGGTGATGCACCATTTCCACCTTGCCATATTTCTTATATGGAACTTTACCTCATTTCCTATGAGATGCCATGGTTCTCGTTCCTACAACACTTGTTGCAGACAAAGAGCCTGGTTTAGAGTTTGCTGGACAAGTTATTGCCTCAAACCAAGACAGATGTCTCGTCTGCCTTGTTACTGTCATGCCTTGAGCCTCCTACAACACTGTCCCTTTAAATTTAGCGCTATTTAGGACACCATGACCCATGGAGCGACGCTTCACGTTCTTGCGTCTAGCTCCGTCTGGTTCCGTGTCCGTCTTGTTCCGGATTGCCTGACTTCCGCTTTGTGGACTTCCTGCTTTGTTGTATCGAAGTGGGCTTCCCCGGCCCCCGCGTTCCTCTGCGGGCTCCGGGTGTCTTTCCCTTCCAACTTCTGCCAGCTCTCTGTGGGCGTTCGCTCATTGTCGCCTATTTGTGCGAGTGCTGTTCGTTTGCGGGATCTCCCGTGAACGTTAAACCCCGCCCTTGAGTCCCGCCCGGCGGCAGGGTTATTCCCCGTCATCCGGCTGGGCTCTGCCCCGTACTTCATTCTTCCTGTATTTTGCTCCGCCTGACAGCCGGGCTCGTTCTCCGCTGTCCGGCCGGGCTTCTTTCTGGCACCTCCTCCCTTGGGTTGCTCCACCCGGCAGCCGGGCTTGTTCTCCGCTGCCCGGTCGGGTTTTCCTTTTATTTCTTTAGATAGTTAGTTAGTTCTTTTGTCCCCTTCCCCTCTTGTTGCTCATCCCCTTGATTTGGATTCTTGAACGGGGATTATCGCCTCGTATTTGTTGGATAACTTGCGTGGACTAGAGTGGGTGCAGCTTCATCTACACTACGTGGAATCACGATAACAGCGCTTTTTGCGCTGCACAAACTACTATCTAAAGGGTTCTGTTATCACACATATCTGATTACATGTCTTGTTCTTTATAGAGGATCATACAGACTACAGTGGTGTTGGCAATAGATGCATTGTATTCCATTAAACAAGTGGATATTTCCTCAAGCCTTCTACAACATTCAAAGTGAGAAGTGGAACAAGTCAGAGTACATGGCACTTTATTGTAGAGAAGTAACAGTTACTCACTGATATGTTATGTCATCTTTGCCACAGCTCCAGACAAGATTCTTTACCTAAGATCCTACATATCACTTCTGCGACATTTCAGAAAACCCTTTGGTATGTAATGTTAATATGCATAAAGGAGTCAATGGGATTGTATGTTTAATATTTTCATTAGATAAGGTTGCTCACTTGCCTTTTTCTTACAGCCTACCTGTTGTCCAGTTCCCCCATTGGAGTTACCACGCATCCATTCAGAAGACCACATCAAGCCCATTTTTCCCCCAACCTTTCCTTGTTTTGTCTCCCTGTTTTCCCCTGGCGTGTCTCTCGTAATCTAGTGTTTGATAGAGTCGGAAGGCCGTAGGGGAAGGCTGTGGAATAGTCTTCGGACTTTTATTAGGGTGGTCAGGATATCTGTCACTTTTGTGACGGAATAAACCAATTCGATGAAATCTAAAATCAGTCCTATGGTGTACACTGTGTCCAGTGTGGCCTGCTGGACTTGAAAGATCTTGTGGTTTGTGGGTCTCTCATTGCTTTAAGGCCACCGCCATGAGGGACTTCTGTTTGCTGTGGCTTGTGCAAATCTCCCTTCCAGGCAGGACTTCTGTCAACTGTGCCTTGTGCAGATTTTTCTTCAAGGCACGGGCTTCTGTACTCAATGATCAGTTCAAAGGTAGGGTGAGGCAGAACTGGTCTAGGGTGTCTTCTTTGTTGGAATTCAACTGATAAAGCCACAGAGCTCAAGCTGTGAGATGAAGGGGAATCTGGATTTTCTGAGCTCTGTGGAATATTGAGACAGTACTACCACATCCACCATTTACTACAAGACTCAAGGAGTTGGTGCTAAAAGTACTGCTCCAAGGTACAATTCAACTACTGCATCTGAATAGATCCTGTGAAATGGCAACTTGAGAATAAAGGTCCTGCTTGTAACAGCACATTGCAGAAAGCTTTTCAAGAACTTCGAGGTAAATGGACTCTCTCTACCTGTCGTACCTGAGGACAGTAATCCCTGCTAACATCTATCCTCTTTGGACAAGCTGCTCCCTTTTGCAATCAGAATCCAGCCCAGATGCACACCATCATATCGTGTTGCATGATGTTGGGCAGTTCTCACATAAAAAGGTCGAGAGGAGAGATTGGGTTTGGATGGGAGTCAGGAACAAATCGCCCTCAGCGGGTACCTGGTGTGTGGGTAATCTTCACAGATGGAGTAGCTACAGTGCAAACAGGTCAGGGGAACAAACCCAGCAGAAAACAGCCCCTGCCAGAATAGAGAACGAGTTCCCTACCAAACAAATGCAAAGAGTGTCCTGTGCACACGTATATGTATAATGTCGTTCTCAAGTGAGAACTCAAAGAGTGTTTGTGGAAGTTCAAAATATGAGGTCGGAGTCCAGAATCGCAAAGTGTACAAATTTTAAAATTTCAGTGTTGATCAGTACAAACAAGAATAATTAGCCGACACGTGTTTTGTCACACTGTGTGAGGGCTGTGACTCTTCAGGGCTGTGATATAGAAGATAAGAAGCTTGGAAAGTGACGGCGCGCCAATGTAGTGTAAAACAGTCTGGCAGCGTGGATGGAAAAGCAGGCTGGTAAGCCTGTACGTAGCGGTGAATAGAGCCTCAGGACAGGTAGGTGTGCTGCACGGGTAGGTGCACGGAGCTTAGGTCCTCATCCAGATAGCAGATGGCCATCCGCCATCTGGATGAGGACCTAAGCATCGTGCACCTATCTGTGCAGCACACCTACTCGCACAGAACGCCATTACGAACACACCCGTCCTGAGGCCCCATTCACTGCTAAGTGTCGGCTAATTATTCTCGTTTGTACTGATCAACGCTGAAATATTAAAATGTGTACACTTTGCGATGCTGGACTCAGACCTCATATTTTGAACTTCCACCAACACTCTTTGAGTTCTCACTTGAGAACGACATTATACATATACGTGTGCACAGGACACTCTTTGCTCACATCAAAAGGGCCCTCTACAAATTGCTGACATTTTCTTAAACCCCTGGACAGCCGTGCCAAAATACAGACCAACTACACACCCTTCACAGATTTACCAAATTCTGTAAAATAGATTGGTATCCAACCCAGACTTCAATATTTCAAACCATCTACCAGCCTCCAAACTCAAATCTTTCAATTTCTTAAATTACCATCCTTGGAATTGCCAGTGTCTGAGATTTGTGGAAGGTCCACACTCAGTGAGCTCAACGTCACCTTGCAAAACCGCCCCAGGAGACTGGAAGAAAAGAATAATTAATGACATACACTGAACAAAACTGTATATAAATCTACCATGTTATCATTCCACGTACCATTGTCTTACTGCTGTTGTTTCAATATCGATGTTTTGCTGTTTATCACAGTAGTATCGTCATTTAAAACCGTATTCAAGTTTATTTCCATCATACCTACTTAGCTATGTATTGTTGCTCACCTTACACATCTCTGTTAGACATGTTGTGATGTCTGTTACTACATAAATAGGTAGTTATAGTTATTGGCTTATATAGCTGAATCACCCATGAGGGTATCTCGGCGCTCAGGCTGTGAAACCCTTCCTGGCTCTCCCTGTGAGAGGCGGAGCCAGGCATCCCAGCGCTGGTGGGGCCGGTGTGGAGATTAAGCAAGCTATTGCCCAGAGTTGCAGCGTGGGCCCATGATTAGAGAAGGCGCCGAAGAGAGAATTATCGAGTCAGCGGACATTGATCCTAAACCATGCCGCATCGGGAATTGAACCCTGGTCCCGGGCCTGATCTTTGCTTCAGGGTCTGCCACCTCTAACCAGTGAGCCACACTTCTCCAATAGACTACTAATGCAAGAACTGTGCAGTATCCTTGCAGTAAGATGCACATTATTAGTATTAAAGGTAGCATGTTTGTTAGAAAAACTGCACCTACTAGAATTATAGCATAATGAATGCAGAGCACACAATGCAATAACACAGGCCAGGTATTAGGAGAATCTGATGCAAACAGTGCAATAACACAGGTCAGGTAAACATACGCAAACAATGTAATATAAAGTGCAGAGGCTAGCTCTGTATATTAAAAGGTACATAATGGATTCACACTAAGTCATGGTATATTTACATAGTTTAAGACAACAAGTTTCTGCTACTCTAGACTGTTGGTCTTAAGGACTCTATTGTGATGGGTGTGATGTGAGACTGGGCATTAGTTCACTGGGCAGAAATATAATGCACAGGCAAAAAAGGATGCCATTGCTCAAGGCCCAAATGGGTTCTTTGGATACCAAACACTGAAATTCCTGATCTGAGCTCTTCTGTGCAAATATGTCTGTCACACCCTCGTCAATCGTCACCTCAGTGAAACAAGCAGGATTCTGCAATATGCTAAACCAGAAGACCTTTCTTGAATAGGTCTTTCAACCAGTCTCCAATCAGCAATGCAGTTTTTTTTGTAATAAGGAGCAGTCACAAACAAGAAAAGAGAATATTTGTGGTTCATCTCTGCCAGGTTTTCTGCTCTGATGTGGAGATAAATAGGATGGAGCAGGCTACAGGAGACATCTAGTAAACAACAACGGGGTTCCTCGGGTATGCTCCCAGGGGTTGCTTTCTGAAGCAGGCCATATATACAAGGATTCACCCTCATGTAGGGACTAATTCAATGTCCTCTTCCTCTCATGTATTTGCTAGAGAAACAAGGTTCTGGGTGACACCGATCGAAGCAATCAGCACCCATGGTTCTGTAAACCTTTGGTAGGATTATAGTGAAAGAGCCTGGTGTTATATAAGAGAAATATACAAAGGAATTTCCAGAAGCTAGGAGTTTGATTATGGGGAGATGTAGGTCTGTGTAACAGAAAGACTGGATAGTGGAACAAATCAATATCATGTTCTAACTTCTCTTCCACTGTCACAGTAAAAAGCAGTGCCAGGTGGAAAGATGACTTCTGCAAGTGCCACCTCAAACTAAAGCACAGTAAAGAGTAGTGCAGAGTAGAAAGTTTGTCTTCTGTTACCACTACTTGCACAGTAAAAAGTAGTGCCGAGTAGAAATGTTGTCTTCTCTTAGCACAACTTAGTGAGTAAAATGCAATGCAATGTGCACAGATTTTTGTTTAAATAAGACCCCTCATAGTGTCAGTAATTATTGGTGCAATTCTTAAAGGATTCCACAGTAAGTTCTCCTTGTGTTGAGGGTAAAAAGAAGTGTACAGATACTCTCTACTCTAAACACTTCTCATAGTGGGAGTAAACATCATTACTACCGGTAACAGTACAGGTAAAAGCAGTGCAGGGTTTACAGGTACTCTCTATAAAGGCACTTCATAGTTTCAGGAAACAGCAGTGCAGATTGTACAGATGTACTCTTTTTGTATACACCCCTCATGTTGTAGTAAAATAGATTTCTACCTGTAGATTTAAAAGCTGCTTAAAGTTAAGTTAAAAGTAGCTAGGTACATATTTCATCTTCTGTAAATGCCTCTTGTAATGTAGTATTCAGCAGTGCAAAGTACACAGATTAACGCTTTTCTAACCACCCCTCATTCTGCTATGAAATAGGTTTCCTCCTGTAGATGCAAACACTGCTTCTAGTGCAGTTAAAAAAATAGTGCAATGGACAGATTTAAATTTCCTGCAAACGCCCCTTGTGATGTCGAAAAAAAAATGCATATGTGAACAGAAAATCTCTTCTGAAAATACCACACATTGTCATATAGTGTAGTAAAAAGCAGTGCAGTATGGACGGATTTTTCACAGTGAAGATTAAAAAGCAGTGCATGCACAATTTCTCTTTTTTAATAACCCCACGAAGTGTAGTAAAAAGTAATTCAGGATACACACTACATATGTACTCTAAGCACCTTTGTTAGAATAGTCAAAGGTAGACGAGTCTACACAAATTTCATCTTTTATTTAAAATCCCCCTCATGATGTAGTAGAAATCAATGCAGTGTGCACACATATCCTTTCATGTCAACAGCCATCATAGATTAGGAAAAACCAATGCAATACACAGATTTCTCTGAATAACGGTTCACAGAGATTAGCAGGCTCTAGTACTTTCCAGGCTAGATTATGGCTACGGAACAGTCTGTGGGCTACCCAGCTACAAGTTGGCTCTGCTCAGGGCTTCCCTGAATTCAGCGGCAAGGCTCATCACAGATTCACATCACAGAAATAGTCACTTCACACTGGTACTGAAATCCTTAAACTGGCTGCCTTTGGAGGCTAGGATTCATCTTAAAATTGTGTGTATGACTAACAAGGCCCTTCACTTTAACACCCCATTTTACCTAGCCCAAACATTGGAGCTCTCTGGTGGGAGCCGATCTTCTAGCAGTTCCAGCACTCTGCTACTGAACCTCAAACATTCCAGAAAAAGAAAACGTATAATCGTGCGTTCTCTGGTATTGCCCCAAGAAACTGGAACTCCCTGCCTCCGCACATCAGACTGACTCCCTCTATAGCATCTTTCAAACAAGCATTTGCATAGCCAATAGGTCTCGCTTTTGGGACCTTATAAGTATTTAGTTATGCAGCGCAATATCCTTGGTGCAACAACATCAACGTTGCTTGGCTAAACACTTATAAGGTCCCAAAGGCGAGACATATTGGCTATGCCAATGCTTGTTGGCTATACTGTGTGTTTGACTGAGTTTACAGGCAGCGATTATTGCCATTAATAGACGTTTGACAGCATTTCCTCCTTCCAGTGATTGGTATAGAGATATAGCTCTTCTGGATTGTTTTTGCTCTAATGAGATTGATCTAGGTGGTTATTGTACCGCTGCCTTTGTTAAATATTGTGTAGACATACAGAGTCAAACAAACAGACAAAGTTAGACAGAGTCAGATAGACAGACAGAGTTAGACAGAGTCAGACAGGCAGACAGTGTCAGACAGACAGTGTCAGACTGGCAAAGTTAGACAGACAGTGTCAGACGGTGAGTGTCAGACAGACAGTGTCAGACAGATAGATAGAGTCAGACAGTCAGTCAGACAGTCAGTCAGACAGACAGTCAGACAGTCAGTCAGTCAGACAGACAGTCAGACAGACAGACAGGCATACAGACAGACAGAGTCAGTCAGACAGAGTGACAGGCCGAGTCAGACAGACAGAGTGACAGACAGAGTCAGCCAGACAGAGTGACAGACAGAGTCAGCCAGACAGAGAGAGTCAGCCAGACAGAGTGACAGACAGAGTCAGCCAGACAGAGTGACAGACAGAGTCAGTCAGACAGAGTGACAGACAGAGTCAGCCAGACAGAGTGACAGACAGAGTCAGTCAGACAGAGTGACAGACAGAGTCAGTCAGACAGAGTGACAGACAGAGTCAGTCAGACAGAGTGACAGAGTCAGTCACACAGAGTGATAGACAGAGTCAGTCAGACAGAGTGACAGACAGAGTCATTCAGACAGTGACAGACAGAGTCAGTCAGACAGAGTGACAGACAGAGTCAGTCAGACAGAGTGACAGACAGAGTCAGTCAGACAGAGTGACAGAGTCAGTCACACAGAGTGATAGACAGAGTCAGTCACACAGAGTGACAGACAGAGTCATTCAGACAGAGTGACAGACAGAGTCAGCCAGACAGAGTGACAGACAGAGTCAGTCAGACAGAGTGACAGACAGAGTCAGTCAGACAGAGTGACAGACAGAGTCAGTCAGACAGAGTGACAGACAGAGTCAGTCAGACAGAGTGACAGACAGAGTCAGTCAGACAGAATGACAGAGTCAGTCACACAGAGTGATAGACAGAGTCAGTCACACAGAGTGACAGACAGAGTCATTCAGACAGAGTGACAGACAGAGTCAGTAAGACAGAGTGACAGACAGAGTGGCGGACAGAGTGACAGACAATCAGTCAGACAGAGTGACAGACAGTCAGTCAGACAGAGTGACAGACAGTCAGTCAGACAGAGTGACAGACAGTCAGTCAGACAGAGTGACAGACAGTCAGTCAGACAGAGTGACATACAGTCAGTCAGACAGAGTGACAGACAGTCAGTCAGACAGAGTGACAGAGTCAATCAGACAGAGTGACAGAGTCAGTCAGACAGAGTGACAGACAGTCAGTCAGACAGAGTGACAGACAGTCAGTCAGACAGAGTGACAGACAGTCAGTCAGACAGAGACAGAGACAGTCAGACATACAGAGTCGGACAGACAGAGTCAGACAGAGATAGACAGACAGACATAGACAGAGTCAGACAGATAGACAGTGTCAGACACACAGGCAGAGCCAGACAGAAAGAGTCAGACAGACACATACAGAGTCAGACAGATAGACAGAGTCAGACAGATAGACAGAGTCATACAGACAGACAGAGACAGATATAGACAGAGTCATACAGGCAGACAGAGCCAGACAGAGTCATACAGACAGACAGAGCCAGACAGTGACAGAGTCAGTCAGACAGAGTGACAGACAGAGTGACAGAGTCAGTCAGACAGAGTGACATAGTCAGTCAGACAGAGTGACAGAGCCAGTCAGACAGAGTGACAGAGTCAGTGGACGACAGTCAGTCAGATAGAGTGACAGACAGAGTCAGACAGACAGAGTCAGACAGATACAGTGCCATCACACAGACAGAGTCAGACAGATAAAGTCAGACAGACACAGACAGATAGACAGACACATACAGAGTCAGACAGATAGAGTCAGACAGATAGACAGTGTCAGACACACAGACAGAGTCAGACAGATAGAGTCAGACAGACACATACAGAGTCAGACAGATAGACAGAGTCAGACAGACACATACAGAGTCAGACAGACACATACAGAGTCAGACAGATAGACAGAATCATACAGACAGAGTCAGACAGTCATACAGACAGACAGAGCCTGACAGAGTGACAGAGTCAGTCAGACAGACTGACAGACAGAGTGACAGAGTCAGTCAGACAGAGTGACAGAGTCAGTCAGACAGAGTGGCAGAGTCAGTCAGACAGAGTGACAGACAGAGTGACAGACAGCGTCAGACAGACAGCGTCAGACAGACAGCGTCAGTCAGACAGTGACAGAGTCAGACAGACAGAGTGACAGACAATCAGTCAGTCAGACAGAGTGACAGTCAGTCAGACAGAGTGACAGTCAGTCAGACAGAGTGACAGTCAGTCAGACAGAGTGACAGTCAGTCAGACAGAGTGACAGAGTCAGTCAGAGAGTAAGAGTCAGTCAGAGAGTGAGAGTCAGTCAGAGAGTGAGAGTCAGTCAGAGAGTGAGAGTTAGTCGACGACAGAGTCAGTCAGACAGAGTGACAGACAGAGTAAGACAGAGTGACAGATTGTCAGACAGAGAGACAGACAGAGTCAGACAGAGTCAGCCAGACAGAGTGACAGAGTGACAGACAGAGTCAGAGTGACAGACAGACTCAGTCAGACAGTGACAGAGTCAGCCAGACAGAGTCAGACAGAGTGACAGACAGAGTCAGACAGAGTCAGACAGAGTGACAGAGTCAGTCAGACAGAGTGACAGACAGTCAGTCAGACAGAGTGACAGACAGTCAGTCAGACAGAGTGACATACAGTCAGTCAGACAGAGACAGAGTCAGACAGAGACAGTCAGACAGACATAGACAGAGTCAGACAGATAGACAGTGTCAGACACACAGACAGAGTCAGACAGATAGAGTCAGACAGACACAGACAGATAGACAGACACATACAGAGTCAGACAGATAGACAGAGTCAGACAGATAGACAGAGTAATACAGACAGAGTCATACAGACAGACATAGCCAGACAGTGACAGAGTCAGTCAGACAGAGTGACAGAGTCAGTCAGACAGAGTGACAGAGCCAGTCAGACAGAGTGACAGAGCCAGTGGACGACAGAGTCAGTCAGATAGAGTGACAGACGGAGTCAGACAGAGTCAGACAGAGTCAGACAGACAGAGTCAGACATATAGACAGTGTCAGACACACAGACAGAGTCAGACAGATAGAGTCAGACAGACACATACAGAGTCAGACAGACAGACAGAGTCAGACAGATAGACAGAGTCATACAGACAGACAGAGACAGATATAGACAGAGTCATAAAGACAGACAGAGCCAGACAGTCATACAGACAGACAGAGCCAGACAGACCGAGTCAGACAGATACAGTGCCATCACACAGACAGACAGAGTCAGACAGATAAAGTCGGACAGACACAGACGGATAGACAGACACATACAGAGTCAGACAGAAAGACAGAGTCATACAGACAGACAGAGCCTGACAGAGTGATAGTCAGTCAGACAGACTGACAGACAGAGTGACAGAGTCAGTCAGACAGAGTGGCAGAGTCAGTCAGACAGAGTGGCAGAGTCAGTCAGACAGAGTGACAGAGTCAGTCAGACAGAGTGACAGAGCCAGTCAGACAGAGTGACAGTCAGTGGACGACAGAATCAGTCAGATAGAGTGCCAGACAGTCAGACAGAGTGACAGACAGCGTCAGACAGTCAGACTGAGTCAGTCAGACAGTGACAGAGTCAGACAGACAGAGTGACAGACAGTCAGTCAGACAGAGTGACAGACAGTCAGTCAGACAGAGTGACAGACAGTCAGACAGGGTGACAGTCAGTCACACAGAGTGACGGAGTCAGTCAGAGAGTGCGAGTCAGTCGACGACAGAGTCAGTCAGACAGAGTGACAGACAGAGTCAGACAGAGTGACAGAGTCAGACAGAGTGACAGACAGAGTCAGACAGAGTGACAGACAGAGTCAGACAGAGTGACAGACAGAGTCAGACAGAGTGACAGATAGTCAGACAGAGTGACAGACAGAGTCAGAGTGACAGACAGAGTCAGACAGAGTGACAGACAGAGTCAGACAGAGTGACAGAGTCAGCCAGACAGAGTGACAGAGTCAGCCAGACAGAGTGACAGACAGAGCCAGACAAAGTGACAGACCGAGTCAGACAGAGTGACAGACAGACAGAGTCAGTCAGACAGAGTGACAGACAGTCAGTCAGACAGAGTGACAGACAGTCAGTCAGACAGAGTGACAGAGTCAGACAGAGTGACAGACAGTCAGTCAGACAGAGTGACAGAGTCAGTCAGACAGAGTGACAGAGTCAGTCAGACAGAGTGACAGACAGTCAGTCAGACAGAGACAGAGTCAGACAGAGACAGTCAGACATACAGAGTCAGACAGACAGAGTCAGACAGAGATAGACAGACATAGACAGCGTCAGACAGATAGACAGTGTCAGACACATAGACAGAGTCATACAGACAGATAGAGACAGACAGAGTCATACAGACAGACATAGCCAGACAGTGACAGAGTCAGTCAGACAGAGTGACAGACAGAGTGACAGACAGAGTGACAGAGTCAGTCAGACAGAGTGACAGAGTCAGTCAGACAGAGTGACAGAGTCAGTCAGACAGAGTGACAGAGTCAGAGGACGAAAGAGTCAGTCAGACAGAGTGACAGAGTCAGAGGACGAAAGAGTCAGACAGAGATAGACAGACATAGACAGAGTCAGACAGATAGAGTCAGACAGACACAGACAGAGTCATACAGACAGAGCCAGATACAGACAGAGTCATACAGACAGAGTCAGAAGAGTCATACAGACAGACAGAGCCAGCATAGTGACAGAGTCAGTCAGACAGAGTGACAGAGCCAGTCAGACAGAGTGACAGAGTCAGTGGACGACAGAGTCAGTCAGATAGAGTGACAGACAGCGTCAGACAGAGTGACAGACAGTCAGTCAGAGTAACAGACAGTCAGTCAGAAAGAGTGACAGTCAGTCAGAAAGAGTGACAGACAGTCAGTCAGAAAGAGTGACAGACAGTCAGTCAGACAGAGTGACAGACAGTCAGTCAGACAGAGTGACAGACAGTCAGTCAGACAAAGTGACAGACAGTCAGTCAGACAAAGTGACAGACAGTCAGTCAGACAGAGTGACAGACAGTCAGAGTTAAACAGAGTCAGAATCAGACAGACAGAGTCAGACAGAGACAGTCAGACAGATTGAGTCAGACAGACATACAAGGTCAGACAGACATACAGAGCCAGACATACAGAGTCAGTCAGACAGTGACAGAATCAGACAGACAGAGTGACAGACAATCAGTCAGACAGAGTGACAGTCAGTCGGACAGAGTGACAGACAGTCAGTCAGACAGAGTGACAGACAGTCAGTCAGACAGAGTGACAGACAGTCAGTCAGACAGAGTGACAGACAGTCAGTCAGAGTGACAGACAGTCAGTGAGAAAGAGTGACAGACAGTGAGTCAGACAGAGTGACAGACAGTCAGTCAGACAGAGTGAAAGACAGTCAGTCAGACAGAGTGACAGACAGTCAGTCAGACAGAGTGACAGTCAGTCAGTCAGACAGAGTGACATACAGTCAGACAGAGTGACATACAGTCAGACAGAGTGACATACAGTCAGTCAGAGTGACAGACAGTCAGACAGAGTGACAGACAGTCAGAGAGTGACAGACAGTCAGTCAGACAGAGTGACAGACAGTCAGTCAGTCAGACAGAGTGACAGTCAGTCAGACAGAGTGACAGTCAGTCAGACAGAGTGACAGTCAGTCAGACAGGGTGACATACAGTCAGACAGAGTGACATACAGTCAGACAGAGTGACATACAGTCAGTCAGAATGACAGACAGTCAGTCAGACAGAGTGACAGACAGTCAGTCAGAGAGTGACAGACAGTCAGTCAGACAGAGTGACAGACAGTCAGTCAGACAGAGTGACAGACAGACAGTCAGTCAGACAGAGTGACAGACAGTCAGTCAGACAGAGTGACAGACAGTCAGTCAGAGAGTGACAGACAGTCAGACAGAGTGACAGACAGTCAGACAGAGTGACAGACAGTCAGACAGAGTGACAGACAGTCAGTCAGGCAGAGTGACAGAGTCAGTCAGACAGAGTGACAGACAGTCAGACAGAGTGACTGTTGGACCCAGCCTCGTGGCGTGGTCCCACTCCTCCCGCATGGCAGGCCCTGGACTACCTCGACCCCTGTCCTCCGGCAGAGGGCAGCACCATCCACCCTACACGAGAGCCGCCCCTCCGGGCAACCGCTGGCTCTCCCCCTTTGGAACTCGGCAACCCCTCCTCGACACACTCGGCTGGTCCGAACCCTATCCCAGACCACCATCTCAAATCCAGACTCCATCTTGGACCCTCCACGACCAGGCCCGGTGGCCTCGGCCCGACCCCGGCCGCAGACCCAGCGAAGCCCCCACATCGAGGCACCACGATCCGACCAGGAGGTAAAGAGGCCACTTGACGGATCAATGAGGGGAAGAGTTTCGATGGTCCTCCAACCGTCCCCCGACGCCTGGTTTTGATCGCCTCCGGCCTCCCTGGGCGCTGGCTCCACCCCCCTGCTGGGTGTCTGGACACGCTCATCTCGGCCCCTCCGACCCCGAAGTGCGAAGGTACGGACATGAAAGGACGCCAGACCTATATCTGGGTCAGCTCTGGAGCAGGTCGGCAGTTGTATCCTGGAGTCGAGAGACACCGAGACGAACTCATCCGCGTGGAACCCGTAACCACCTTTGGAGCCCTGCTGGCACTGCCGCGGCTCATCTTCGCCGAAACCATCCTTGGAGCCCTGCTGGCGCTACCGCGGCCCATCTTCGTTGAAACCATCTTTGGAGCCCTGCTGGTGCTGCCCAGCTTTGTTGAAACCATCTCTGGAGCCCTGCTGGCGCTGCCGCGGCCCATCTTCGTTGAATCCATCCTTGGAGCCCTGCTGGTACTGCCGCGGCCCAACTTCGTTGAAACCATCTCTGGAGCCCTGCTGGCGCTGGCGCTGCCGCGGCCCATCTTCGTTGAAACCATCTCTGGAGCCCTGCTGGCGCTGCCGCGGCCCATCTTCATTGAATCCATCCTTGGAGCCCTGCTGGCGCTGCCGCGGCCCAACCCTGAGGAACCCCCCAGCTCGAGGATTGAGAGCTGAGCGTAGGGTATCCCTGTACCAGGCTGGTACCAAGACTGTCCCGCTACCCCCTTCCCTCAGTGACTAAAACCTGAAAGGATCCCTGGATCCAGTTGCACCTGTATCGCTACGATTACCTGCCTTAAAGTATTGATAAAAACGTTGAGAACCTATCTTTGTGTGGTGTCCATCTGTAGGGGGGTGATTGCTCATCTGTACGATCCTAGGGGAGGAACCTCGCCAGGAGGCCTCTCGACATCGCTCGGCCCAGTCTAAGATCCCCTTTCCAACATTGGTGGCAGGCGGTGCGATCCGAGCCGACACAGATTGTACAGAGCGTAACTCGCCCCACTACGAACAGAAACACACGACGACCATGACTACCAAAGAAACCGGACCGACCTCAGAGTTCCAGATGGAACGTTTGGAAGACTATAGCCACAAAGAGTTGAAGCAATTCTGCAAAGACTTGGGTATCGCTACCACAGGACTAAGCACCAAAGACGATCTCAAGCAGGCCCTGCAGACCTGGGTGGGGACAGGAGTGACGCCACCCCAGAACGAAGGCATCACAATCCCCGATCTGCACCCAGAGAACATCGCAACCCCAACGGAGGAGAGAAACACGGGCTTCTCCCACGGGGATGCCCGAGAACGAGAAAGGAGCCGGCTCCACGAATTGGAACTGGCTAGACTCCGCTTAGATGGAGAACTACAACTGGCCGAAAAAAAGATAGCCCTTGAGCAACTACGGCTACAGGGAGACCTGGAAGAGAAAAGAAGGCAGAGGGATTTAGAGGAGAAGAAGCTCGCGTACGAGCACGAGCACGAGCGCAGTTTAAAAGAACTGGAGATTAAGGCGAAAAATGGGGACACCGGCGTCTCTGGGAGCCGGAGCCCCCCTCCTTCTATAGACGCAAAGGTCCACATCCCAAAAGATGTCGTCCGAGAGTACTATAAAAACGACGACATCCAGCAATGGTTTAAGGCCTACGAGGTAGCCATGACCTCACACCGAGTACCACAAAAAGACTGGGGTGCCGGGTTGTGGGGGAGGTTCGTCAATGAGGGGAGAGACGCCCTGCTACAGCTCCCCACCACCTACGAGCAGCTGTTCAACCTCATTGTATGGGAACACCTCTCCAACAACTGTTTCATCGAACTCAGGCAGCATCTCCTCGACAGCAAACTGACCGAGCCACGTAAACTCGCCATCGAAGCCGATCGATGGGAGAGCCCCCGTGTCCCCCGGAACTGGATGGGAGACCAAGGCCGAGCTCACCAGCGATCCCACCATCAGCGAGGAGGAGGAGGAGGAGGCCAGGGACACCGCCGCGGTGCCCCCCGCCAACACTTCCCCTCCCCTGGCCGGAAGAGGAGCCCTCCCAGCACGGCCGGGGCCCCGCTCGAACATTATTTGCCACAAATGCCAGCGACCCGGTCATTACGCCAATGACCCCAACTGTCCCAGAAACCAGCCATCCAACCCCACAGGTCCGCAAAACCGCCAGATCGCCGCCGCCTCCCTGAGGGAGGAGCAGGGCGAAGAAGAAGACTATGACCAAGACCAGACCGAGTGGGAGGCCGCAGCCATGTCCCTGGTATGTCTGGGCGAAAGAGACATGGTCCCCCGGGCCCCAATCCCGGCCAACACTCAGAAGTACAGCCAGTGGGTCACCATTAATGGGCACCGGGTCGAAGCCCTCCGTGACACCGGAGCCAGCGTGACGGCCGTCCGTTGCCACCTGGTGACCCCGGATCAAATCTCCCAATGTACTGTGCTCAGTACGGTCCGCGGATAATTCCGAGAGCCTGTACCAGATGGCCCGCGTCCCCTTGGAGTGGGGGGGGAGTGTCGGGCATTCTGAAAGTGACTGTCCGAGACGATGCCCCCGTAGACTGCCTCCTCGGGAACGACCTCGAGAGCTTCCCCTGTGCTGACGTCGAGCGGAGGGAGCATCTGGGGATGCTAGGCCTCCCTGAGTGGGTCTGTGCGACAACCCGATCCATGGCCGCCCGAGCCATCACCTCAACCGAAGAGCCAGAATGGCCCGAGCCTCCACCGCCCGTCGTCCCCGAAGACACCGACCCTGAACCCGGTCCACCGGGGCCCAACTGTGAAGAAATTGCCCCGCTCAGCGACCTCCCGGAACTGGCCCAATGGCGCCAAGAAGGTGGCCCCACTCGAGAACAGTTCCGTCAAGAGCAGAAAATGTGTCCCTCCCTCGAGGGGATCCGACAGCAAGCCGCAGCCTAGAGCACAGGGGACGCCTCGGGGGCCCACTGGGTCTAATGGGACAATGAGCTCCTCTACAGCGAGCAGAAGATTGCCGAGCTAGGGGCCTGCCCGGTATTGGTGGTCCCCCTCCGATTCAGAGACTTCCTCCTGAACCTGGTACACGATGTGCCCCTCGCTGGGCACCTGGGGCAGGACAAGACATACAGCCGCCTGGTGACCCACTTCTACTGGCCCAAGATGAGGAATGATGTGATTAATCACTGCCGGACTTGCCCCACCTGCCAAGCCAGCAGGAAGAGCAGCTGAAAACTAAAGGTCCCCCTCCAACCTTTCCCAGTCGTCAACACTCCCTTTGAGCGGGTGGGGATCGACATCGTGGGGCCCCTGGAGCCCCGGACATCCCAAGGTCACCGTTTCATCCTCGTCCTGGTGGACCATGCCACCCGCTATCCAGAAGCTATCCCTCTCCGGACCGTGACGGCTCCCGTGGTGGGCCGGGCCCTGATGGGGATCTTCTCCCGGGTGGGCTTCCCCCGAGAAGTCGTCAGTGATCGGGGTACGAACGTCATCTCCGCTACATGAAGTCCCTGTGGCAGCAATGCGGGGTCACGTATAAATTCACAACCCCCTATCACCCCCAAGGGAACGGACTGGTGGAACGCTTCAATCGCACCCTCAAGGGGATGATCATGGGCCTGGAAGAGCCCTTACGACGCCAATGGGACGTGTTGCTGCCCTGCCTCCTCTTCGCCTATCGGGAGGTCCCCCAGAAGTCCCTGGGATTCAGCCCCTTCGAACTATTGTACGGGCACCCCGTCCGGGGTCCCCTAAGCCTGGTCAAAGAAGGCTGGGAGGTGACCGCCCAAGATGCTCCACCTGACGTATACCGGTACCTCCTGATCCTCCGGAACCAGACTCGGCGGTTCCGGGAACTTGCCAAGGCCAACCTCGAAGCCAGTCAAGAAGACATGAAACGTTGGTATGATCAAAACGCCTCTTCTATTGAGTTCGAGCCGGGACAATAGGTCTGGGTCATGTCCCCGGTCGAACCATGTGCCCTCCAGGACAAGTGGACCGGGCGCTTCAAGGTGGTGGAACGCAAGAGCCCCGTCACCTACCTAGTGGACATGGAGTACCCCAGGAACCCCCTCCGGGTCCTCCACGCCAACAGACTCAAGCCCCACTTTGTCCGATCAGAACTTAGCCTCCTAATGGCTACCAACAGTGGGGCTGAAGATGACTCAGAGCCCCTACCAGACCTCCTGAACGCCCTCGAGAAAGATGGCTCCGTGGAGGGAGTCAACCTCTCCTCCACCCTGACCCCAGAACAACGCCGAGATTGCCAAAAGCTATTGGGACAATTTGCAGAGTTATTTTCTCTTACCCCCGGGTTCACCCCGTGGTGCGTACATGATGTCGACACCGGGGATAGCCCGCCTGTACGACACCGGGCCTACCGAGTTCCCGATCGAGTGCGGACCTGCATTCAGTCAGAAGTGTCCAAAATGCTGGCTCTGGGGGTGGTGGAGCCCTCCGACAGTCCATGGGCCAGTCCGGTTGTCCTGGTCCCCAAGGCCGCCGCCCCTAGCGCCGCCCCCGAACTCAGGTTTTGTGTGGACTACCGGGGTCTGAACGCCGTCACCCGGAGAGATGGTCACCCCATCCCCCGGGCTGATGAACTGATCGACCGCCTGGGGGCGGCCCGTTACTTGAGCACCTTCGACCTGACCTCGGGCTACTTGCAGATCGGACTCACACCAGGCGCCCAGGAGCAATCCGCTTTCTCCACCCCCGAGGGCCACTACCACTTCAGGGTGATGCCCTTCGGAATGAAAAACGCCCCCGCCACGTTCCAGAGACTGGTGAATAAGGTGCTGGAGGGGCTCGAGGACTTCAGCGCCGCCTACCTGGACGATATCGCGGTGTACAGCCTCCACTCGGCTGAGCACCTCCAACACCTCCGGGAGGTCTTGGCAGCCCTCCGCCGGGCCGGATTAACCATAAAAGCCAGATCGGCCAAGGTTCCGTGACCTACCTGGGAAACCAAGCGGGGAGCGGCCAAGTGGCCCCCTTCCAACCCAAGATCGACACCATTATGGCCTGGGAGCCCCCGATCACCCAGACAGAGGTCCGAGCCTTCCTGGGGCTCACTGGGTATTACCGGCGCTTCATAAAAGACTATGGCAGTATTGTGGGCCCCCTCACGGAACTCACTTCCAAAAGACAACCACAGAAGGTGCACTGGACACCCGAGTGTCAGACCGCCATTGAGACCCTAAAGACAGCGATGTGCACCGCCCCGTGCTCCAGGCCCCCGATTACAGCCGGGAGTTCATAGTTCAGACAGATGCCTCCGATCACGGTGTCGGGGCGGTTCTCTCACAAGTCAACACCGAGGGAATTGATCAGCCGGTGGCCTTCATTAGCCGACGTCTGCTGGCCCGAGAACAGCGCTGGAGCACCATTGAACGGGAGGCCTTCGCCGTGGTGTGGGCCCTCAAGAAACTCCGGCCCTATCTCTTCGGCACCCACTTCCGAGTACAAACTGACCACCGACCTCTGCGGTGGCTGATGCAGATGCGAGGGGAGAATCCGAAGTTGCTGCGTTAGTCCATCTCCCTACAAGGGATGGACTTCACCGTGGAGCATCGCCCAGGCAACGACCATGCCAACGCAGACGGCCTGTCCCGCTTCTTCCACCTCGGCGAGGAGAATACCCAAGAAGATGGGTGACTCTCCCTGCCTTCAGCTGGGGGGGGACGTGTGTTGGACCCGGTCTCGTGGCGTGGTCCCACTCCTCCCGCATGGCAGGCCCTGGACTACCTCGACCCCTGTCCTCCGGCGGAGGGCGGCACCATCCACCCTACATGAGAGCCGCCCCTCCGGGCAACCGCCGGCTCTCCCCCTTTGGAACTCGGCAACCCCTCCTCGACACACTCGGCTGGTCCGAACCCTATCCCGGACCACCATCTCAAACCCAGACTCCATCTTGGACCCTCCACGACCAAGCCCCGTGGCCTCGGCCCGACCCCGGCCGCAGACCCAGCGAAGCCCCGACATCGAGGCACCACGATCCGACCAGGAGGTAAAGAGGCCACTTGACGGATCAATGAGGGGAAGAGTTTCGATGGTCTCCGGCCACCCTGGGCGCTGGCTCGACCCCCTGCTGGGTGTCTGGACACGCTCATCCCGGCCCCACCGACCCCCAGGTGCGAGGGTCCGGACATCAAAGGACGCCAGACCTATATCTGGGGCAGCTCTGGAGCAGGTCGGCAGTTGTATCCTGGAGTCGAGAGACACCGAGACGAACTCATCCGGGTAGAACCCGTAACCACCTTTGGAGCCCTGCTGGCGCTGCCACGGCTCATCTTCGCCGAAACCATCCTTGGAGCCCTGCTGGCGCTGCCGCGGCCCATCTTCGTTGAAACCATCTCTGGAGCCCTGCTGGCGCTGCCGCGGCCCATCTTCGTTGAAACCATCTCTGGAGCCCTACTGGCGCTGCCGCGGCCCATCTTCGTTGAATCCATCCTTGGAGCCCTGCTGGCGCTGCCGCGGCCCTTCTTCATTTAAACCATCCTTGGAGCCCTGCTGGCGCTGCCGCGGCCCAACCCTGGGGAACCCCCCAGCTCGAGGATTGAGAGCTGAGCGTAGGGTATCCCTGTACCAGGCTGGTACCAAGACTGTCCCGCTACCCCCTTCCCTCAGTGACTAAAACCTGAAAGGATCCCTGGATCCAGTTGCACCTGTATCGTTACGATAACCTGCCTTAAAGTATTGATAAAAACGTTGAGAACCTATCTTTGTGTGGTGTCCATCTGTAGGGGGGTGATTGCTCATCTGTACGATCCTAGGGGAGGAACCTCGCCAGGAGGCCTCTCGACATCGCTCGGCCCAGTCTAAGATCCCCTTTCCAACAGTGACAGACAGTCAGAGTTAAACAGAGTCAGAATCAGACAGAGACAGAGTCAGACAGAGACAGTCAGACAGACATACAGAGCCAGACAGACATACAGAGCCAGACAGACATACAGAGCCAGACAGACATACAGAGTCAGACAGACATACAGAGTCCAGACAGACATACAGAGTCCAGACAGACATACAGAGTCCAGACAGACATACAGAGTCAGACAGAGATAGACAGACAGACATAGACAGAGTCAGCCAGACAGAGTCAGCCAGTGTCAGACACACAGACAGACAGTCAGACAGATAGAGTCAGACAGATAGACAGACACATACAGAGTCAGACAGATACAGACAGAGTCATACAGACAGACAGAGCCAGACCGACATTCATGCACACTTACAAAGTGTGCTCACCACTCATCCTGCTCCTGTGTCACAGCAGCCCTCCATGCAATGCTGCCGCATTAGGACAAAATTAAATCATGATAACCTCAACTTATTATCATTTACATTTTCCTTTATTTCACTACTGCACAGGAGTGGAACAACGCCCCTTCTCCTTAGCGGAGGAGCCACCACTGGATTTAAGTGTGATATGAAGAGCTATAAATAAAAATAAAAAATATTATTTACTACTGCTCTCTACATAACAGTTCAATATTACAAAAGGCAAAAAGAATAGCTTAAATGAAGAAAACTGACACCATGGCTCCAAGCGGCCTTTATATGCTTTACTGAGCATGCATTTTAATAGCTACAACACAACAAATATTTACCAATACATTAGCAGAGTCTTTTACTTTATAGCAGCAACTGCTGCATAGGCAGAGACATTGGGACGCGTAGGCTGTTAGGTTTATGCACATAGGAATAACCTGCCAGTGATTTTGACAGTCAGTATATTTCTCTATAAAGTTATCTCGATAATACTATCCAGTAGCAAAATGCAATTAGTAGGGTGAGGTAACCTACTTACATGGCTGGTATACAGAGTGCTTAAAGCAAGTAATGTTCATGAAACATGCGGACAGGTCAAACACCCGCTGTTTTCCCCTGGCTGGCTACTGACTGAAGTATGTTACCCGATTATCAGAAAAGTAGTCAATGGCACCACATTTTAATCAGAACATCTGGTTGTCACTGCAGACCAAGTATTACTCAATATTTCAATGCAAGGACAAAAGGAATACTGCACAGGTGGCAGAAATATCACTGCATCTTAATACATCTGTACAACTGGAAAATCAGAATTCCATTAAATGAGTGGCTCAGCCACTAGTTCAAGCCTGAATTTGAGGAGTACCTGCACTTATTTTTTCCCACTTAAAGAGCTGAATACAAAGTAGTGTAATGTCCAATAGTCAGTTCTCTTAAAATGAGAAGGAGTTATGGTTTGTTATTGCAGGTCATGCAAAATTACTAGACCCAAAGGACTCTTAGCTACCTTTCAACAAACGGTTCCTATAGAGTCACTGAGTCATGTGCTGATTTAAAATTAAAAAAATACAGCTCCGATTGGCCGTGGGAACTTTTAGATGTTCTTAAGACTCTAGAAATTTGGACTGGATGCCTTCAGGGCAGTGGCAAGTGTCCCCATACAAGGCTTGGTGTACTCAGTGAGCAGGCAAGCTTGGTCTGAAATACCTAAACCCAAGCTCTCAAATTAAAGAGGCGAGGAGTTTGGCTGAGGCTTATGCAAACGCACGTAGTGCCAGAGTTGTGAGGTGTGGCACCTCTATGCAAGCTCTGGAGTCCCTGCTTCCAGGATTAAACACAAGGACGAGAGCATTTCGCTGAGCCGAGACCGCCGCCAGGCTGAGGAGACGGTGACAGGATTCATGAGCCCGGGAACATGACGCAGGTCTGTGAGTGGGAAATCAATCTGTGAGCGCTGCGTGGTTCCCGTCTAGGCAAATCTTCAGCAGTAACGCAGCAAGGACGCCAACCATGGGCCCAATGCGAGACGCGGCGGGGAAGGAGTGGAGGACAGGGAGAGGGGAGTGCGAGCAAACCAGCATGAGTCTCAGCAATTATTTTTTTAAAGCGGACCAGAAGGGCGGGGGCCAAAAGAGGAGGTAATGCAAGCAGAGGTATCGAGAAGGGCGGGGGGGATAAGGGAGGGGATAGTGCAAGCAAAGGAGCCTCAATAAAAGTGACGAGAAGGGAGGGGGTAATGCAAACAAAGGAGCCTGATTAAAGCCCACGAGAAGGGAGGGGGAGATGGGAGGGGGGGAATGTGAGCAAAACCCAGATGGCAGCTGTGCACGTGCACGCAATCGTGAGCGCAAGCATTAGGCCAGAAAAACCCTGTGGGTAGCACTTTCAAAAACCTACTTACTAAATGTCTCGCAGAGTAACGCATGCGCTGGCTCAGGCAAGACCTAAAAAGAAGTGAAAGCTTTATGGATGAACGCCTTTGTTTGACGGCACCTACCACCATCAGGTACCTCTTATGGTTGGTTTTGCTACTTGCGGGCTTTTCTCCTTCTATTAACGCTTTTTTTTCCGCTGGGGGTTCTATGCATCGGACTATGTCTGTGATTTGGTTTGTGCTCAACCCCTCTATATGTCTGTTGCACTTATATGCTGTTCTATTTTCTTTTGAGTTGGCATATTTTATTGCTCCTCTATCTTTTCCAGTATCTTGCTTCTCACTATTGTTGTTTTTTACCTGTAACTCTGTTTGTACCTCAATCATCTGTAAAGCGCACTGATACCCTTCGGGTCACGTCTGTGCTATATAAAACTTTATATAAATTAATAAATAGTAGAAAGCAGTGCACACATTTCTCACAAAGCAATGCCATTTTCACAGACTTCCACCTCTGTCAATGTCCCACAAAGTGTAGTAAAAAAGCAGCAGGTTGTACTGATTTCAAGCAGTGCAGTGTGCACAGATTCCTCAGTGCAGTGGCACAGAACTCTTATACTGTAGTAAGATGCAGTGCATAGACTCCTCATAGTGCAGTAAGATACAGTGCAGTGTGCAGATTCCTCATAGTACAGTAAGATGCAGTGCACATATTCCTAATAGTGTAGTAAGACTCAGGGCAGCGGGTACAGATTTCTCTTAGTGCAGTAAGCTGCAGTGCATTGTGCACACATTTCTCCTAGTGTAGTAAACAGCAGTGTGCACACATTTCTCAAAGTGCAGAAAGTGGCACATATTGTAAATAGTGTAGTACGATGCAGTGCATGTGCACAGATTCCTCAAAGTGCAGTAATTTGTAGTGTAGTGGATAGATACCTACCTTACAGTACAATAAGATGCAATGCAGTGGACAGATTCCTCATGGTGCAGTAAGATGCAGTGCAGAGGACACTGATTCCTCAAATGCAGTCAAATGCAGTTTAGTGCCACAGATTCCTCACAGTGCAAAAGGTTGCAATGCAGTGGGCAGATTCCTCATAGTGCAGTAAAACGAAGTGCTCACAGATCACCCAATTGATAATCACAAACACCTCCAGGGCCGGCACGACCCTCCTCCCACCCCCAGAGGTCCCCGGGTGGAAGACCTCAGTTCGGCCCGGCTCCTCGCAGGGATTTCCTCCAGGATTATTCACTCTATTTCCCCCAAAAAATACAGCGTATGGTGCTGACTATCTCCTACCTGAGCCGAAACCTGTGCAGAAACGTCCAGGCTCTCTCCTCCCCCTGGGGCTTGGGTGGGGCAGGTGCAGATTTGGGGCCTTCTGCAGCGCAGGGGGGAGGGAGGTGAGGAGGGAGAAGGGTGCGGGCCGGCTGCGAGGGCCTGAAGATGAAGATAACTGCACAGGCAAACAGGGATCTTTCCTCGGGCTGGACGCAGTAAGATGCCGGAAGTGATGTCAGCATCCACTGCTGGTGCTGTCTCTGCCGCCGCTGACCCGGAGGAGGAAACTCTTTTCCCGTTTTTAAAATGTGCTCAGGATTTCAGCAGTATGAGAGGAGCGCCCTCTTGTGGCTGCTGATAGAACTTCTGTATCCAGTCTCCAGCAGTCAATAGTTTCACACCAAAAAACGCATTTTGTGGCAGGAAAGATGTCGCAGATATGGTTGCTTTTAAGAATCACACAGTCCTAGTATATCGGTTGTCGGTTCTTCCTGGTGTCAAACAATTACCAACAATCCTAAATCGTGCATTCTTCTAACTTCACACAATGAACAACCCAAACTGCTCCTCAAGGCCCATTTTGCAGCTTTGAGGATTTCCATTCCTTTTTGTTGATTGTCCTGCCCTGCCTGGTGTGTGGTTGCTGCTGTATTATCATCTTCACTTCATACGAGCATCTTCTAAACACTGGTGTGAAGGACTGTTGTGTATTTATAAAAAGGTGACAACTGGAAGTGACGGTTTGTATGTCATTAAATACACGTCATATCTAGTAAATACATCTGACATCCTACTCTCATTCTTCACCGCCATGTTGTGTCGCAGACATAATGCTGCAAACTGGAGATGTGGAATGAACAGGACTTACTGCATGTGTTGTGTTCCTCGACGTCTTTCTAACTTTTACTTAGCCATGGCCAATCCATTGGCCATATTCAGGTCAGGCAACCAGGAGCTAGACATGCGCTAAATGCGCAGGCTCCTGGTTGCCTGAGCTGAACTTTGCTGGGCTGAGGATGTCACAGCTCTTGTGGGTGTGACCTCCTCAGCTCAGCAAACAACCTCGAGGCCCTTCCCCTCGTGACGAGAGGAAACAGCACTGATGGCCTTGCTCCTGGGTGCTTCAGTTTTAAGTCCTGAAGCCCCCAGGGTCGAGTTAATCAGTGACACTGTGGGGTGGGGTCAGCCGTCTCACCGACCCCATCCCATCACTGTGGTGATGTTGGCACTGCTGACTTACCTTCCCAAGCCTCCTGGAACCTCAGAGGCAGAGCTGCAGGTAAGTGTGATTTTTCTTTTTTTAATTAATGTTTGGTGGGTGGTTGCATGTATGTATGAATATTTGGTAATGAGTGTTGTCAATGGATGTGTGTGTGTATGCAGGGCTGTGAGTGTGTATGTGTGCGTGTGTCCCTTCTGCCCCCTCCCTACTAAATTTACCGTCCGCCACTGCTTTTACTTTAAGTTTGTCTTAAGTTTGTCTTAAGACAGACTTAAGACAGAATCCTAACTTAAGTCTGTCTTAAGTCTGTCTTAAGACAAAATCCTAACTTCTGTGTATACCAAAAGTAGTAAGTTTTGGATTTTGTCTTAAGTTAGTTCTGTGAATCGGGCCCACAGTTCAAACAAAAGGATGAATGGAATAGCACTGATCACGTGCATCGTACTTAATCTGGATTGTATGAATATTTAGTGTGACATGAAAGGACGAACTGGTAATGGGAACTGCCTTTCCTAATTATCATCGTATTCAATGCCCATAAATCTAAGCATGTGTGGGTAAAGTCTGGTAAGTGTGGGGTGATACTAGTGCTACAAACTTCCAGCCTTAGTGTTTTAATCATATCTCACCGCGCCTTATGTTTAAAAGACAAGAAAGCGTGGGTGTTCTTTGGCGCATAAAGTGAAAAAGAACCCTCAAAAAAGTTTCAAAAAGCTTTCTATTTTATAGGCGCACGATATTGCTCCATGAGTAGTACTCCCTAGAGCGAGGAATCCCCCATCAATATAATAACGAAAGTCAACAGGTTTAAAATGGTATTGTAATTTAAAAGTTTGGAGAACACATTTTTGAGACCACAAGAACTAACCAATACCGCAATGGAACGATGGGTTGAAGAGGCTCAGATCAACGTTTCAAGACAGAACCCCAAGGAATATTATCGTTAAGTCCCGTTAGCTGGGTAGATAATCGATAAATCCACCTTTGTTCTTTTTTAAAAAGAGATTGTTGGGAAGTTGATCCAGTTGGTAAATGCTCAATCACTGTCCAGTGCAGATAATTGGTGGTATGGGTCAGTTGGAGAAAATGATCCGTCAATTTCGTACTGTTTTTCCAACATCGAATATTGCTCCGATGTTCACATATTCGTTGCTTAATTTTCCTAGTGGTCATGACCACATATCTGAGCCTGGATGGGCAGGTAATCAAGTAAATCACATTAGTAGAGTTGCAGTTTGTGTGGGATTTTTGCAGTTATTGCTGTCCTTGTTCCAGATCAAGATGTTTTGACGTGGTTGTCAAATGACAGACGCTGCATGAGCCACAAGGGAAGTGACCTACCACCGATGGGAGCCCCCACGCATTCAGAATAGTTGTGTCCTGGTCTTTAGTTTCTGTCCTAGGTCAAGTATGGACTAGAGTGTCCTTGAGACTTCTTGCCCGCTTGTATGAGAAGAGAGGTCTGTCCCAGTGGTGATTGTTGCTCTCCAGAATTCTCCAATGTTTGCGGATTGATTTGCTAACAGCATTTGATGCTGCATTGAAGGTAATCACACACATTAACGGCGGGGGTTCTGAACCTCTGGTACTATTCTCTTCCAAAAGAGCTTCCCTATTTTGATTGCGAGCTCTTTTACAACTCTTCTTGAGAATCCTACCAGGATAGCCTCGATTCTGGAGTTTCACAGTTAGTTCATCAGCTTGGCTTCTGAAAACTGAAACCTCACTTCAATTTCTTCTGAGCCGTAGATACTGCCCAAAAGGGAGATTTTCCCTTAAGGGGCGTGGGTGATAGCTAGTGAAAAGCAACAAATTATTTTTTGCCATTGGCTTATGATGTATCCTGGTTTGTAGTCTATTACCAACTTTGGAGATCACCACATCAAGAAATACAATTTCATCCTTGTTATATGAATGAGTGAATTTCAAAATGGCATCACATGTGTTAATCCAAGTATAAAACTCAAGGAGGATACTCTCAGGGCCTTACCATACGATAAGCACATCATCTATGTACCTTTGCCAAAAGGATACACAGGAAAGATATGGATTGAGACCAGACAGTGTATGTCGGCATTCAAAATCGTGCACATACATCCCGGCCACACTTGGGGCAATAGTACTGCCCATTGAAGTGCCAGTTAATTGAAGGTACAGTTCGCCTCGATATTAAAAAAAAAATTATTTCAATGCCAGAGTGGCACAATCAACGACAAACTTCCTGGGCGTGATGTAATCCCAAATGCTGTTTTCCAAGGTGGCCTCAATCACTCTGATGGTAGAATCCTGTGGGATACAGGTATAGAGACTCTCTATATCTAGTGTCACCAGGTAAGTAGGATCTTCTGTAGTCTCAATATCTTGGAGTAGAGCAAGCAAACTTTTTGTGTCTCTCAGATAGGTGCTTGTGGCTTGGATCAGGGGTTTCAAGAAAAAATCCCAATATTGCGACAATGGTTCCGACAGGGAGCCCATACCTGACACTATGTGTCTCCCTGGTGGTGGCATCCTATTCTTATGAGTTTTTGGCAAGGTGTAGAAATACGGTATAATGCCCTTGCTGGTGGTGAGAAACTCAGCCACATGTTTGGTGATGTGTCCAAGACCTTCTGCCTCGTTCACTAGGGATAGGATTGTGTTCCGGAGTGCTGGCGTTGGATCCACAAAAAGACGGGTGTAGCTGACTTGATCAGACAAGAGACGTCTGCATTCCACATCGTAGGCCTCCGCATCTTATACCACTATGCCTCCGCCTTTGTCGGCAGACTTTATGACAATATTCGGGTTGTTTTTTAATGAGTGTAAAGCCTGGAACTCACAGGCCTTCATTTTTTTTACACAGCTGTATCCTCAAAGGCTTCCACGTCATTGAAAACAGCCTGCTCGGGGGCGTGGCCGAGCGCGAAGCGAGATGGCCGCCTAGTTTGTGAGCTCCGCTCGCCACGGCAAACATCCTTCACACATCCTGCTTTCCCCCGCCTGCACAGGCTCGGGGTCGACCTGCTGCGACTTCTGAAGAGGCGAGGACCGATTTAATGCAACTCCCAAGTCTAGAGGTGCTCGGCAACCCTCCTTTCTGATCCTCTCCGCCCGGACCGGGACTGAGCTCGTTTGCAGTCCGAGGAGCCGGAGACTGCGGCCGGTGACGGAGTTCACTAGAGGGCGGTGCTCTACGGGTCGGGACTCCCGACGCTTGGAATCACGAGGGGCAGCATTTCATCTGCTTGGGCGGCTGTGCCAGATTAGCGCTGCCGAGGAAGCGGCCGCATTTGAAGGTTTACCACCATCGGTCAGTAAGACTTTTCCTTTGTCCTGGGGCTGCTTGTTTGTATCAGCTGGACGGGCGGAGGGGCGCCATTTTGGACCGGGTGCAACTCTATACGGACTTGTGGACATGGCGCAGACCTGCCTTTCTTTGTGAGTCCGAGCGCTATAGAGATCAGCAATATGATGTGCTACCGGCGGAACTACCGATGTTGATGTGCCTTATGCAGCCCAGCGTGGCCACTACATGCTCTCCCTACCAGTCGCCCTCGACAGAAGTGCTTTCTACTGCCACTGCGGAATGGCCGGTCGCAACCGCTTGCTCTGTGCTGTGGCCACCCGTTTGCCACTTCCACAGCTCACCTTGTGATCGGAGGCGACTGTGTGTGCTGCTGGCGCTGGATGGGGCAGACAATTCACTGAGTGCAGGCGAGTTTGTGCTAGATGAGCGCTATGGAACCCACGGTTCGAGATCTTATTGTTGCTTTGGGTTCCCTGCGCCTTGCCTGGGGAAGGGAGTCCAGGAAACTCGGGCGTAAACTGGACGCCATGTTAGCCTCCTCTATTGCTGGGGACTTGGATGGTCCGAGGGAGATGGCTGCCGCAAGTGTTTCCCCACCGGCTGTACCTGTTGCGTGCCTACAGAAGGGTCCGTGGGAGGACCTGCCCATTGTAGAGGACGTGGCACAGTGGATTGACTGTATGCAGGAGACATTGGGGCCTGACGACGGCGAGCATCTGGATCGCCATTTCTACGCTGCTCCTTTGCCCACCCACCTTAAGCAGCTTGCACGGTGTTGTGGCTTGAAAGATTGGCCCGGTGCCTTCCCGCAGCGCCTCTGCTTTTGGACTTGCAGTCCTCTTGGTCCCCAGATGATGGAGTTTCCCAGGCCGTTGGATCTGACTGGTTCGCATGCCTACTCTGGTTTTTTGGGGTTGTACTGTGCTGCGGCATATTTGAGTCCACGTATTGATGGCAGGGTTAAGACGGGCCAGGGGTGAACTTCTTTTTCTTGGTTTGCAGGATGGATATCAGGGTTGCAACTGTGCTGTGGACGTTTTCTGATCTGTGCTATGCCGCCTTTGCTGTTTGGTGATTTATGGGTCTTTTGTACTCGAGCCTGAGCCAGAAGGTGTAGGTGGGGGGGGTGGGATTTGGTATCCATGACTTTCCCCCCGGGGTTTTTTTCCCTTTCATTGGGACTTTTGGGGTGATAGGCACGTTAGTAGGGGGGTGGGCCGTAGCCTCTTCAACGTGCAGGGTGGGGCGGGTTATTTTCTCCTTCTGTTCTATGGCCCATTTCTTGACCGAGTCTTTTTCTACATTCCCTCTTGTGGGTTTTCTGGGGTACCAAGCATGCCTATGGGGGGGGGGGGGGCGTGGCCTTCCGCTGCATGCAGGGTGGGGGGTTGGGGTGTAACGTGTTTTTCTGTGTTTCTTTGTCTCTATGGCCCTACTTTTCTTCCTTCTTGTCTTTCTCTTATATCATTTCTCTAGTGGGATTGGGTTTTGCGTGATCTGGAAGGGTGTCCACTGTGTAACATTGCGGACTGGATATATTCGTAGCCATTTGAAGGTGGACCATTGTGTTTTGAGTATCAACTGTGGTTCGCTTTGCTTCCTAATCTGCGCCCTTTCCATGACGATTTCTAACTGTGGCGATAAGTGGTTCTGGTGACATTCTGCATAGCATTCTGTTCAATCCTGTTTGCACGTACTCGGAACCGATGGTTTGTTTTTGCTATCCTGATGCCAACTATCCTTCAGACTTTAAATTTAAAATTAGACCACAATGCTCCTGTCTTTGATCCTGATGGACTTGCCTTATTGGCCTGTATTGTATTTTGGAGCCTTCGGGCTGTGCTTATGCTTGTATGTTCACCTTCTTGTCAATAAAGGTCTTCCAAAAAAAAAAAAAAAAAAAAAAAAAAACAGCCTGCTCAAATGCTGTAATCTTGGGAGGGATAGTGTGAGGTGGGGGTACAAAGGTGGATTTTACCCGGAAGCCTGTGTTACCCCGATTGCCTTGGGTTCCTTCTGCTTCTTGTTTCTCGAAAAAACTCTTGAGCTTCAATTTGCGGAAAAATTCTTACGAGTTCGCAATGCAATTTGAAGTGATCCAAGCGTGCAGTCGGTATAAAGCCCAACCCCTTCTCGAGTTCAGCTTATTCATCTGGCGTCAAAGTGATGGATGAAATATTGGTAACTAGGCTTTCGTGTTGCTGGGGCCTGCATGTTGCTCCAGTGCTTTGCTCCTGGTGTTGTCTCCCACTGCTTCCTCTTGCTCCCAATGCACTTAATTGATACCTCGCCTTCAGCCCCGTCCCCTCCTGCCCCTCTCTAAAAAAGGAGGGCAGTACATATGCTTCTGAAATTGTGGATGAGGCAAGAAAGCAGGATTCCACCCCATCATTTGGTGGAATTGTGGTGGTTGGAAAGCGTTGGGATAACTAACCCCCTCAGGTTGAGGGAAGGGTGGCCATGCTTGTTGGTACTGTGGTTGTCTCCTGTTACTGCCCCTTCCACGTTGGCGGGACCGATAGCTGTCCCCACTGGAGCCACTGGCGGAGGAATCATCATCAGACCCATCCGTACTCTGATCATTCCTGGCAGGTGGACACACTAATAATGTCATTGATGTAAGGAATGTCCAACTCTGCATAACAAAAAATGTGAACAACTTACGGGAAGACCAACCACTTTTTTCCAAAAAGTGTCCTCTATAGTCTGAAGAGCTGAAGAGTTCGAAAATCCGCAAATGCCTGCCCCATAGATTGCTAAAGAAACCAATTTGGCAATATACACTTTTTTGACCATTTCAAGGGGTTTTGCGCCCAATTTCTTTATAAATGAATGTAGGGCACAAATACTTTTATCCAGCAATAAACCCCTATTAGTGATCATATTGGACCAGGTCAATTGACTGTCAAAAGTTATTCCCAGATAAGAAAAAGTATCAGTATGTGCTACTTTCACACATTATTGATTCTTGGGACATCCTGTACTAAGTTCAACAGGGGTATTTCCACCCCATAAGTATAGATGGAAAAAAGTAATGGGGCGAGTACACAACCCTGGCGAACTCCCCTGTTAATTGGGAATGACCTAGTACAGTCCCCCTGCTTCCCGTAGGGGACACAGGCCGAGACTGAGGAATAAAGTTGCCTGATAAAAAAGATAATAGCCTCATCTATGCCCAATTCTTCCATTATCCTTCACAAATGGTGATGGGAAATGTAGTAGAATGCTGCAGATACGTTTATAAATGGCAAGTATAGCTTACCTTGCATTACTTGAGTATACTTAGCAATTAATAGACTTAGGTTGAGGCATAGATCCTGGGTGCCTTTCCCCTTTTTAAAACCATATTGTACCGGATTTAAAACATTATTACAGGTGGCCTACTCCTTTAATCTATTTAATAAAACTAGACCCATAAGTTTTGAGTGAAAGTGGCCTCAGATTTGTCTCCTTTTTTGTAGATTGGGTGTAGAATGGATTGCAGTCATGAATCTGGTGGGCCCACAATGGTAGCTGCATTAAAACATTTGTCAGCACTGGTCCCCATAAGTCAGACTGTTCTATAAAAAAGTCTATTGGGGTAACATCCGGGCCAGGAGGTCTATTACAGGAACATCTCTCTGATTTCATGGATTTGAGATTTCTTCACAATAGAACACACGCTGGTTTTCTTTGGAGAGAAGGTAACCCATGATGATAAGTGGGCGTGATGGTGAGTACCAGCCAGCAGCCCCCTTGGTGTTACAACCGTGAGGTGCTTTCTCTCCTTTCCCACACTTGTTTTCAGATTTTGGGTGGGACTATGATGGTATTTTAATTTCATTGTGACACACCACAACACTTGGACTATTGTTAGTAAATATGTATGAGAGGGAGTTACAAAGTAAAGAAACCCCTTCAAGGTGTTGGAATTACAGCATTAGGTGTTGTCCTGTTTGGTCAGACTCTGTGGTGGTTAATAGTGCGTTGAGTGGGGTGCGGCCTGCCCTTTCTTTCCCCCTGTAGCTCCTGTTGTATTGACAATGGTGGATACAACCCAGTGGGCTGATGACGCACCAATATGCGCAAGGGCTAGGTGCAAGGGCTGGCGGGAATCAAAGTCCCCCGGTGGAGCCTTTCATCAGCAGGCTCACCTTCCCCACCATCTTGCCAGGTACGAAGGATGCCCAGTCAATTACTAAAGCGATGTGGGGCTGGAAAGGAGGATGGTGGATCCAATAGTGTAGAAAATGGGCTTGAGCACACAGGGCCCTTTATCGGCATATCAAGAGATCCCAAATCCCCCTGTGCAAGCGGTAAGGTGAGGAGATGCCATGACACCTGTGGTTGTTTACCTGCCCAAATTAGGGGAACCAGGGCAGTCTTTAAGCGTCTGACAAACTGCACTATGAGATGAATAGAGGTATGTTGAGATAGAAGATCTTCGCTATAGCTATGCATCCCGCTAGGGACAGGGGCAGCTTGGTCCACACTGTAAGTCTATCTTTAAACTATGCAACTGCCCGGCCGTAATTGGCAAATCAGAGTTCTTCAGAATCCTGGCTGAGCCAAATGCCTAGGTACCTCCTCCGGGTCAGTCACCCATTTGAGAGGGAATGCAGAGGGAAATTGTGTTGAAGCTTCCGTAAGAGGAATCGCGACTGATTTGGACCAATTAATCTGTATACCAGGATAACTGCTAAAACACACCACTTCGCGCGTTAGGGAGTCAACGTTCATCTGAGGATCGCAGATGTAGAGAGTGATATCATCCAGGTAAAGCGAGACTACCAGGCCTTCAGCTGTAAAGCTACTACCTTGATTTGCATGATATTGCCTGAGTCTTGTCACCAGAGGCTCCATTGCAATCCTGAAAAGGGTGGTCAATGGCAGGCAACCTGTTGTGTACCTAATGAGATCAGAGAAGGGTCTTACAGCAGCCAGTTCCGACGAATTCGCTCGGTCGAAAGAGTGTAGAGGAGCTTAATGTGGCAAATGAAACGCTAACTGAGTCCAAGGCGGGCAAGCAATGGAAAAAAGGTGTGAATGCTCCATGGTATCGAATGTCTGTGGCACCAAGCAGGGCAGCTAATGTCCCAACTTGGGGGTCGAGGTGGTGCATGTCCACGAAGATGGTGTGGAGGTTGTGGGACTTTGAACGGGCTGGGATGAAGCCAGAAGGGTCAGGCCAAACTATGTGGGGCAGAAGTGGCAGTTGTCTATTCACCTGAATTTTAGCAAAGATTTTAGTAACCACATCAAGGAAAGAAGTCTATAGGAATCACACTGTGTACCCGACTTATCTGGTTTGAGAAGCGTTACAATGTCTGCCTCTCTGAGCGAAGGGGGCCAGGAGAAGGTCTCCAGGGAGTCCCCAAACATTGGCCAAAGATGCAGCGCTAGCATAGGGGCAACCTCCTTGTAAAAGGCGGTAGAAATGCTGTCTAACCTCAGAGACTTGTCTACGGAAAGGCTGTGAATAACTTGGGCTATCTCTTCAATGGTTATGGGGGAGTCCAAGTAGACTCAGTCCAGCCATAGCAACTGCAGATTGTCCAGATACGTGGACAGCTCGGACAGGCCAAGGACAGGGGTGGCGGAGGATAATTTGGAAAAGAAAGAGGACATCACATGAAAAGTTTGGAGGGGGAGAAAAAAAGGTTGTATTCTTCATCCAGCAGTTCCATCACGTAGGATGACGCCTGCGGCGAGCGGAGCAGGCCCGTAAGCTTCCTGCCCATGTGATAACCCTGGCCATAGTCACGGGCCTGCACATCACGGTGAAGGAAGGAGCTCTCCCTGTTAGCCTCCTCCATAAATTTGGTTACCGTGCTCCGAACAGAGACCAACACGGCCTCATCATGAGAGTGGAAGTGTACGGTTTCCAGAGCCCGAATGTCGCTTTCAAGCTGTGGCTGCCTCCCTTGGATTGCTTTAAGCACACCCGATTGCTTTGTGCCGCACACCCTGCTTAAAGCTACCTTGAAAGCCTCTCAGAGCATGGAGGCTGACCAGAACAAGCTCTCATTGTATGAAAAGTAATCCACTATTTCCCTGAGGATTTCCTCAGAGATTGCCTGTAGGAAGCTGGCTCTGTATATACTATACCAAAGTGAGGTATAGTGTGTACAGAGTCCAGTGGAACCCCAACGGTACGCAGAGGTAAAAGTAGATAGCACCTTACTATTTGTGGTAGTGTGGTCGAGCTGTAAGGGTGTGTCTGAGGGTATTGCTAAGCATTTGTTGTACACAATCAATCAGCAAATAATATCACACACTCAAAGACTGAATTCAGACCAATGGGTTTTGTATAAACATTTTCTTTTAGTTATTTTATTTTTCTAGAACCAAGCAAGCCTGGCACAGGTAAGCAATAAATACTTTACAGTAGTAATGCAGTTTGTCAACAGTTTGAATTGCAATTGTATGTGCACTTTGATTTGATTACAGATGAGTTACTGGTAATGCAATGCTTTTGATATATTGTAGATATTCTTTGTATAGGCTTTTTAGTAGAATGTCAAGCAGAATACTTTACAGATTACTTTTCTTACCCAGTGCAGTACACCTGGATACTGCACTGGGACATTTCCTGATAACAGGTAAGTAAAAGCGTTTTGGTTATTTAGTTACGGTTTTAAATGTTTTCATAGATTTCACACTTTGAGAGGTCCGAAGTGAGCATGCTCTTGGTGACAGATGATGGGGTGGAAGAGGAGAGTGAACCTCTCCCTGATCTCCTGTCTACCAAGGAGCATGATGGGTCAGTGGAAGGTGTGATACTCTCCCTACACTGATCCCGGAGCAGCAGGGTGACTGTCACCAGTTGTTGGAACAGTTGGCCACAGGTGTTACTCACTGGTGTACCCATGATGAGGACAATGGTGACAGCCTTCCTGTAAAAACACAAGATTTACAGTTTGACTGACCGAGTCAGAACCAGCATCAAAGAGGAGGTCTCTAAGATGTTGGCATTAGGGGTAATAGAGCCCTCCAACAGTCCTTGAGCCAGCCCAGTGGTCTTGGTCCCAAAGGCTGCTGCACCCACGGATGTACGTTGTTACAACGCATGCTTTTACCACGCATGCTATTACAACACAAGTTTTACAACGCAAGCCATTACAACGCATTGCTTTGGGGGGTGCTGGATAGTGAATAGTTTAATTTACTATTCCAACTCCAGTCCCCGTGCATAGTAGGGAAGGTGTTGGATAGTAAATTAAACTATTACTTATCCTAGAGTGCCGCCCAGTGCAATGCGTTGTAATGGTTTTCGTAGTAAAACCTGCGTTGTAAAAGCACTGCGTGGTAAAAGTTGCGTGGTAAAGGATGTTTCCTGCACCCAGTGCCACTCCCGAACTGCGGTTTTGTGTGGACTACTGTGTGCTCAATGCCGTCACCAGGACTGACGCACACCCCATCCCCAGAGCTGATGAGCTCATTTATCGGTTGGGGGCTGCCAAGTTCCTCAGCAAGTTTGATTTGATGTCTGGGTACTAGCAGATTGCCTTAACTGATGAGGCTCAAGGAGAGGTCAGCATTCTCAACCCCAGAAGGATATTACCAGTTCCAGGTGAAGACCTTTGGATTGAAGAATGCCCCTACCACCTTTTAGAGATTGGTCAACCAGGTGTTGGCTGGACTGGAGGATTTCAGTGCTGCATACCTGGATGACATTGCAGTGTTCCGTTCCAGCTGGGAAGAACACTTGCAGCACCCATGGGAAGGTTTGAAGGCTCTGCAGAGGGCAGGCCTCATGCTCAAGGCCAGTAAGTGCCAGATCGGGCAGGGTTCTGTGGTGTACTTGAGACACCAGGTAGGAAGTGGCCAGATGGCACCCCCACAGCCCAAGATTGACACCATTCTGGCTTGAGAACCCCCCAAGACCCAGACAGAGGTGAGAGCCTTTTTAGGTCTCACCGGTTACTACAGGAGATGTGTTAAGGGCTATGGCACCAGTGTTGCTCCCTTAACAGAGCTGACTTCCAGGAAGCAGCCAAAGAAGGTGATCTGGACTAGGTCCTCCCAGAAAGCTTTGATGCCTTGAAGGCAGCCTTGTGCATGGCGTCTGTGCTTAAGGCACCCGACTTCTCCAATGAATATTTCGTGCAGACTGACGCTTCAGAGCATGGTGTGGGAGCGGTACTCTCACAACTGCATGAAGAGGGCCTAGATCAGCCGGTAGTCTTCCATAGCAGGAGATTACTCCCAGGGAACAGATGTGGAGTGGTATAGAAAGAAAAGCTTTTGCTGTGGTCTGGGCATTGAAGTCGCTAAGACACTACCTGTTTTGGACTCACTTCTGAGTTCAGACAGACCACAGGCCTCTGAGATGTTTGATGCACATGATGGGTGAGAATTCAAAACTGTTGAGGTGGTCCATCTCCCTACATGAATGGACTTTACAGTGGAACACCGCCCTGGCACAGAACATGCCAACGCAGATGGTCTGTCCAGGTTCTTCCGCCTTAGTGAAGAGAAATCCCTGGAGGTTGGGTAGGTCTCCCTACTTTCAGCGGGAGGCGAGATGTGTTAGACTTGGCATCTTTTGCCATGTTTCCCCATTCGTTTTGCTTTCTGACCTTCCGGTTTTAACTCTGTTTTTGTTGGTTTAGTGTCTCTGCGCACTTTCTCACTGCTTTTCAGTGTTAAAGTGCAAGTGCTCCTGTTGTAAATTGTTGTTATGAATTGCTGAGTTCATGATTGGGTATTTGATTTACTACTCAGTCCCTAGTAGAGTGCACTGTGGGTGCCCAAGGGCCAGTAAATCAAATGCTGCTAGTAGGTTTGCAGCACTGGTTGTGCCACCCGCCCAAGCAGCTCTTCAAAGATAACTCAGATCTGCCACCACAGTATCTGTGGGCAGTCTAGTACTGCCATGTTAATTTGGCAAGTGCACCCACTTGCCAGGCCCTAACCTTCCCTTTTCTTACACGGGAGACACCCCCAAGGTAGGCGTAAGCTACCCCTGTGGGCAGGGTGCAGTGTATGTGAAAAGTAGGCCATGCCCTGATGTGAGTGGCATGTCCTGATAGTGAAATACTGCCAATTAGTTTTTCACTATTGCAAGGCTACCCGTTCCCATAGGATAGAATGGGGAGTTTGCTTATAACATTTTATAAACATAACTACCCCTGGGAACAAGGTAGGAAAATAAAGTTTAGTATGCCGGGACTCAGAATGTTAAAATGCATCTTTAAGTGAGGGTAATTTTTACATTCTGTGTTTGAAAATACCACTTTTAGAAAGTATGTATTTTCCTGCTTAGCCATCCATTGTGCCTCTCCTGGGTTTGTGGATTGACTGCCTTGGCTCTGGAGTGACAGGGGCTGGGGAGGTGCCATGGCTCCAGAAAGCCCAGATGGGTCAGGACTGGGCTGAATAGACTTGGGCTGCATTTAGAGTAGGGGGAGGAGATTTACTTTCACCTGAATGGGCCTGGTCTGCCTATGACAATGCTTTCTCCACCTCCTGCCAGAAAGCTGCACCAGGGAGGATAAGACTTGTTCTGGCTGGGTACAGACAATCTCTGCCTCCAGAGAAGAAAGAATTTTGGGCTATAAAAAGTGGGGCCCAAACCCCTAAACTTTAGACTTCAAGGGCCCGACTGTCAAGGCTCCGGCATCCACTTCCTCGGGATCGTGCTGATGCTCTATGGGGGCCCACCTCTGAACCACCCCAAGTCTGGAAACAAAAAAGGACTCACAGACTTTTGAGATGATTGAGCGGGGGAAGGAAAGGGTAGGGAAAGCAGGGAAGGAGATCTGTGCAGGAGACAATAAAACACCATACGTTTCTTCACAACACCTGCATTACATCTCAAGTATTTCTTCTATACACCACCCCTGCCTGAAATAAAGAAATAGAGAACTTGTAACATCGGAAGAGAGCAGAGGGTGATGGCCGGATTGTGATTATGTCTATGCAAAGGAAAAAAAAGGACAGAACATACACCATTATAGATTAGACAAAGGAGATAGCTTGCATCACCTCTACTCTGTAACATATATCCTATGATGAATGTCTAACAGACACCTACCAACGCATTCTTTTTATGTTTCCTATAGCCAGGATCAACCCTCTTCGTAAGCACTCTCTCCTGATGACTCTTTGAAGAAAAAAGAAACCCAAAACAACATAAACTGCGCGAAGAGTCTGTTCCAAAACGACTCTTAGAATGCTTTCCAAAATTAGGTCACTTCTGATCATAGTCTTTTAGTAGCATCTCAAAATTATTCTTGTCTTTTGTTAGCAACAATTTGAAATCAAGTAAATGATAAAGTACTATAGATATCCAGATATTCCATTATAACTGCATAGTGCCGACGACTACTTTCCCTGCATGAAAACCGGGAAGATGGATTTCATCCAACAGGGAAATGTAGTAAAAGAAGATCGTCAAGGCATTTCTACTCCCCTGAAAGAGGCGATAAGAAACATACCTCAGCCAACAGGGGAGATAGATCTCATCAATAAACAGAGTACTCACCCCCTCGTTGTGTGGGAAGGAGGTACCGAAGCCGAAGAACCAACACTGGTGGTTCTACAAGCTTCCCTGCACGAGACCGCCAGGAAATGCGCGTCTCATCCAACAGGGAAGCCAAACACTGTTATGATGCAAGCGGCACCGCGGGCGAAGGCAGGAAAAGTCGGGCGGTCCGGATTTACGGAAACCGCCCACTCACCTTCCCTGAACAAAGCAGGATCTCTAGATGCTGAGATGCTGAGATGCTGAGACCGGAGGCTGGAAGACAGAAAGAATAATCTGCAGCATTTCACTAGTCGCAGCTGGTATTATTCTTCTGGGACGCGACGTCAGTATCATGTGATACTTGACTCGCGTGGGATCATGGGAGGTGTAGTTTCAGGTTCGTCGTACGAAATCTGGTTGTACGGAGGGCAGAGAGCGTGCTCCATCGGGATCCTGACACCGACGACTCCGGCACCAACCTCTGGAACCGACGCCTGCAGACACCGGCCTTTCGGGGCTCATCGAGCGGTTGCCGACCCCCTGCATTTCTAAAGGTATCGTTTTGCGGGTCTTTCTGACACCGTAGCTGGCCTGCGATGCCGCAGTCAGCCAGAACTGTTTGGATTTGTTGTTCACGACGCCGTGATAGCCCCTGACGGAGCTATTGACTTTAAAGAACTATATTTCAAGCCTATTTTGATTACTGAAGATTTCTGGGAACTGTATAACGTATTTTTATCGTCTTGGTTCTTGTTTTGGATATATAAAAATAGTGGATGTTTTTCTATATTGGTGTGGTGTCCTTTTGTAGTATCTTCACTGTATTCTGTATACACTGGCTCTAAGATAAGCCTGATGGCTCATGGCAAGCTACCAAGGGGGTGAGCATGGGTTATTTTAGGTGTGTAACTCCTTTATCCTGACTCGGAAAAGGTGCCACCCCTTGCCAACTAGAGACCCCCACTTCTAACAGCCGGAAACCTCTGAATCATCATTGACAACAAGCTCACCATGAAATTACAGACCAATGCTGTCTCATCAGCCTGCTGCATCACTCTGTGCACGTTACGTAAGATCTTCAAATAGCCATGCCTGCACTCGAGAATACTTTATAAACAACAGTGGTCCCAAGGAGTCTGTAGATATAAATTTATCAGATAAAATACAGTCCACAATATTAGCTATATTGGCCACTGTCCAGCCGGACAGGGTATTTTTTATTTTTCAGGCTGTGAAAACATTTTTAACAAGTCGACGTTTCGATCCCTTATGCTCAATATTACGGGATCATCATCAGGACTAACACTGCGTAACCCCCTCTCTCTCTCTCTTGTTTATTCCCTTTTTATTATTATTCTTTTTCTTTTCCTTTTTATTTCTGTACTTATTAGGCGGTTGTGTGTTAAAATGTTTATACCAGGCAAGCAAATGTATGGATTGTTAGTCCTGATGATGATCCCGTAATATTGAGCATAAGGGATCGAAACGTCGACTTGTTAAAAGTGTTTTCACAGCCTAACGATTTTGTTTGATTTATGCTGTGTCTAGCACTTGCTTGGCACTACTTAAAAACCCTACTGAATTACAAGTGGCCAACTATGCTCTCTCTTGCCTAAAAACCCTTTTTGTTTGTTCACAAAACGGTACAGGATTGTGCCTTTGTCCACTCCACTATATATTTCATTGAAAAATAAAAAATACCCTGTCCGGCTGGACAGTGGCCAATATAGCTCCTATTGTGGACTGTATTTTATCTGATAAATTTATATCTACAGACTCCTTGGGACCACTGTTGTTTATAAAGTATAGCTACCCACGGTCCCTGGATAACCGAATGGGTTCCCTTGTTGTTTAAAATAGACTTTTGCACACGAGAATGTGACGGGTTGGGGTCATCCGACAGGAAATTGAGCAAAAGAGTGACTGGTGGTTGGCTGTACCGTTTTCCCCAACTCTTGTTCCCTTTCAGCAGGAGGAATGGATGCCGGAGAATAGTACTTTATTGCACCACATATACAACGAACAAGAGGACGGCTCCTTTAACTGGGGATTCATGGCAAACGAGACTCCTCCCCCTGATGGCGTCAGCACGCGCACGGCGTTAAGTGCAGAGACTTCCTGGATTTCAGGGTGCACAGCCACCGGAGGAGAGATGGAGTCGAGTGCGAGGGTGAATACAGTGATGAAAGGAGCCCAAGGAGAAAGTGAGGAAGAGCGGAGAACTGGTCCCGCCGTAGCCGTGATTGAGCCAGGAGGCCAACGACACAGCGAGCTGCCGTGCCATGCTACCTGAGGAGCTTGGCTTGAACAGGTACGGGGCAATTTCTCGGGGGTGTGTGGGAAGGAAGTAGCGTAACCCAACTATCGAGAAACTGACAACCCCCACCAGTTTATAAAACCTTTTTCTATTCACCCGCACAAGCACAAGTCCAAACCCTTTTTGTTTTGTGTCACATAGTGCACTGTGTGTGTGTGGTGTTTTCCCTCACTTCCTGGTCAATTGCAAATACGGGCTTAAAAGGACAAGTGTCCTGATATCTCTTTTTTATTTCCTTTATTGCACGCAACACTCCTCGGCCTGACGGGACATCCGAGACCCAGGATCCAGGATCCAGACGCTTGGAGCTCCTACAACTCGACCCTAACCAGCTTCAGGGAAGCACAGAACCACTTCTACGACGGATCCCGCCGCATTTGCCAAACAGAGACTTACAAGCAATGTTCCCTCTAATATTTTTCCTCTGTGTGCGGCAGCCGTGGCTATGTGTGCCAGGAACCACACCGCGCGTGTGTGCAGCGCCAAATACAACTAAAAACGTTTGCTTAAAACCCTTGCAGCCCAGCTCTGGTAAGAAAAGATATTTTATTCCTCTGCCTGATGTAACATATCCTATACATTGATTTACAGTCTATGGGCCCGATTCACAGAACTAACTTAAGACAAAATCCTAAACTTACTATTTTTGTGTGAGAAGTTGGCCTGATATGTGATGTTTCCAATTCTGGAACCACCTTGTATCAGTCCAAACAATCCCTTATGGTGTCTGGTTGTAAGTCAACCTTGTTAGACAAGCTATCCTAGGGGTAGCATGGACTAAGCAGCCTTAAAGGCTTAACTTAAGAGGTCGTGTTAAGCGAGCTGTTTTGCCACATACAATCCTGTAATACCAAATGAAAGGACACCACACAAGTATATATTTATAAAAATATATGTGTTTATTTCTAAAATAATCCCCAGTACTCTTTATGAGCAAAGGGGCACAAGCATTAAATCAAAAGCACAGTATAACATACAAAGTTGCACAATTATGGATGAGGGCGGGTGGCCACTAAAACCATATATTAAAAAAGTGGTATAAGAGATACCAATCGAACAGTGGTTAGGCCTAGGGCCTAGGGAATCGCTGGGGGCAGTCTGGACTAGCAATGCTGAAGTCGGGTGAAGCCCGCAGGATTCGGGTGCAGCACGTAAAGTGCGACTTGCACCAATGCAATGTCAATGGTGCGTAAAAGTTACACAAATAGAGTTTAAAGATACTTCCGCTGAACCTAGAGGAACAAAACTTAAGACACAGACCCTAGAGGTGTGTACCAGTGTGGGAACACCGGCGTTGCAATGTTACCTCACCCACAGGAAGCGGGTGCATAGGGTCGAAGTGGCGTCGGGTTTTGACACGCAGGCTCTTGGTGCTTGGAGCTGAAGATGCTGCAGGCGATGGGAAGCAGAAGTGTCCGGTGTGATCCAAGGGTGGATTGGAGTCAAAAAGTATCTGAAAGCAGAGGGGACAGAGTCTTGGTCACTCAGCAGTGACCAGGGTGGAACCAGGACGGAACCAGGCAATGTCGGGCGCAATCAGATGGTTGTTGAGGAGCTTCTCTCCACTGTCACGTGGGCTCTGGGGCATCTGCGACGTCCAGGAGCATGTCACAATCTGTCCCACGCAGGCTCTCGCCGTCAGCGCCATTGGCTTCAAGATTAGAGCAAACAACACTTGGCAAAAGCAATCCACGTGGAACTGGGAGATTGCTTCTCACTTGGACCAGGAGGGTCAGAGCGGGGGCTCCTTTTCACAGGATCTGGTGCAAATCTGGAGCAACCAGAAAAGCAAGTCGGTTTAAGGTTTTTGTTGGCACAGGGGCCACAAGCCAGCTGGCAAGTGACCGGGCCAATGCGTCGAGCCAACACAAGCAGAAGGGCCCCACGCAGCACTCGTCAAGTGTGGAGAGGTGAGCTTCGGTGCAAGAGTAGCTCAGGGTTGGGGCTTCTCAAACCCCGGTGTACAGCTTCAAGGGTCACTCATGGGCTGCACGGTCAACGTCTCATGGCCTTTTCAAGATGGCGTGCCCCACCCTTCCGGTCGCCTCCACGGGTCTCAGCTCTGCAGGGACTGTGGATCGGGCTGGAGGAAGGCAGGCAAGCTTGATCTTGTCAATCTCTGTCGCTCAAGTTCCGGCGGGAACTGCAACGAAGCAAGGGTCGAGGTGCTGGATGGTACCTGTTTGCACAGGGTGGTCACTCCTTGACCAAAAGGGAGATTCTTCAGTCTTCTACGTTGAGTAGGATGTCGAAGGGTCCAGAGTTTCATTTCTTATGTTTCTTCAGGATAATCTGCGTGCTTTGGCACTGCTCCCATTCTTATACCAATCTTGGGGGCTGGACATCCTGCTAGGTCCCCTCCTATGGGTGGGACCCAGGAAGGGGGTGGTTACACCCCTTTCCCTTTGTCCAGGTTGCACTGGAGCTGGGGCTGGTGTGCCCCAGAACCGGTTTGACCGGATTATGCAAGGGGAAGCCTTGTGCTCCCCAGGCACCGTCTGGTTTCTTTCAAACCTCCCTGCTACAATCCACTATCTCCTGTCTGGGGTGGTGTGACACCTCCCTGCGACAGGAAAGCCTTTGTCCAGGCCTCCTCTGCTGAGTTTCGGTCAGCAGCAGGAGGTCAGACATGTGTCTGTGGCAGAAGCATCCATTTTGTGGATCTGAGGCTCTTTTAAAAATCAACCGCGTTTCAGCAAAGTAACATGTCTTCTCCCTCTAGAGGGGTGGAATGCTACCCCCGTCGCCAGAACTGGCGAGGGGGTAGTATTCCAATTCGTATGACACCTTACACGACATGTTTTGATAAAGCCAAACCAAAGTTGCTATATAACCGCAAGGATTATAAGGCACTTAAGAGTATATGGTATGGCATTATCCCGGAACAGCTTAGGGAGTGGTTCCCGACAGCTGCAGACAGGTTCAGCTCATGCCAGAGCTCCATCTCACATTAAACCACACACTCTGCCTCCAGGATTGATAAGGCCTTCCATAGGAGTGACTCACACGTTTATATGTGTCCAAATAGGTTTAGATATAGGCATACTATATCTAAGCAAGGGGTGATTATACCACCTTGCCCCAGCTGAGTGATCAGCCAGTTGTGTCAATTTTGGATAGCCAGCTAGGGGTGGCAAAAGATATGCTGCAGCCCCTGGTAGGCCTTGGGTGGCACCTATGCCCTGGGCACCTATAGTGCACTATACAGGGGCTGATAAGGTGATCCAAGCCAATTTAGTTATGCACTTAGGGTACATGGAATCCATTTTACAGAGAGAGCAGATAGCCTGGATCCGTGATTAGCAGGGAACCAGGCCAACTAACTCGAAAACCAGCTAAACACAGGCACAAAAAATCTGGGGTAACCATAGTCAGGTAGCCACCTTCCGACATTTTGGTATTCACAGAAGTTAGGATTTTTTCTTAAGTCTGTCTTAAGTCTGTCTTAAGACAAAATCCTAACTTCTGTGAATACCAAAAGTAGTAAGTTTAGGATTTTGTCTTAAGTTAGTTCTGTGAATTGGGCCCTTCGATTCAGTGTCTCTGTGTAATTTGTATGTGATGTAAAGTGCTTAACACCTTACACTGGTATGAGTGGTGCTATTAAACAATATAAAAATGAAAGAGAGAGGGGTTTTGGAGTCTTGAGGGTCACTGTTAAAGGTTGGTAATGAGAGTGTCCGTGGCCGAGGTGGTCATTGGGGCGCCAACAAACACGGTCACAGCAGGCGCCACCAGCACTAAAGCCGGCCCTGTTCAAATGGCACTAATAATTACAGTGAAATTATGAAAACATCCCACATTGCAAATTGAAACCTTGGCAGCTATGTTGCTGCATTTCTTTTCATAATAGGGTTGGGCTGCGGGGTGATTGTGTGCATTTGTTAAGGTTTTCGTGTTAATTGCAGCTCATGATGGGTGCTGCGATTAAAATGAAAACTTTAACAAATGCACAGGGACATCTTAAGGATTTTGAGTGTCAGGGCCAAACTTATATCCAGGGCCCCTGATTTGAACAGCTTTGGATTTATGATCCAATTTCAGCTTTTTCATGTCTATTTTGGCCAAGTCCCAGACACTGCAGAGGCACACTGGTCCAAATTCTAAATGTGCTTCCATGTAATATTTAGAGATAGGTTGATGTAAGTAAGTAAGTAAGTAAACTGTGCTTATAAAGCGCATGGTTACACTGACCAGTGTGTCCCCATGCTGTAGTACCCCCCTAGCACAGCTTCCCTTGCCATCAAATATCCCATTCCCCCGGACAAACCTCTCTGGCCTACCCCATAGGGAATAAGTAGGTTTTCAGCTCTTTACGAAAAGCCAGCTCGGAGGTTTCCAACAGAAGCGTCAGAGGTAATCTGTTCCATTGTTGTGCTGTCAGAGAGCAAAACGAGCGCCCTCCTATTCTCGCTCTTCTGATCTTAGGGACCTTAACCTGTCCCGTTCTGCTAGATCTCAATTGCTGGGTCAGATTGTATAGGGTTAGCAGGTTCTGGAGATAACGGGGCCCTTTCCTCTGTGTGATCCGATGACACACATAGGGCTTTGAACTGCACCCGTTCTTTCACTGGCAGCCAGTGTAGCGTCTCCAGAGCTTTCTTGGAGGGAGCTCTCTTTGGCAGCATCAACACCAAACGAGCTGCCGCATTCTGTGTGCGCTGAAGCCTCTGGATGCACCTCACATTTGCTCCCAAATAAAGGGCATTACCATAGTCCAGCCTCGAAGTGACCAAGGCATGGACTAAGGGTTTCCTAGCTGTTGATCCAAAGTCTTCCTGAGGCCCAGCAAGATGCCAAAACAGGTGCCTTACGTAAATTACAGGAGACAGAACACCAAGTTGTTTTCACGTTCTTTCACAACAGGTTGCTCAACAGGCAGTGGAAGGAGCAGAAACAATTAACAAGTGGAACTGAGTGTACTAGGCAAATGTATAACTGTCAATGGAACTTGAGGCAAATCTGACTATCAGCATTAATAAGAAAATATAACTTGGACCTCTTCCCAGCCCTTTGTTCTTAACAAATAAAATTTCTGCAAGTACATGGTGAGAAAATTGTAAACGAAAGAATGCGGCTTGTTGGTAACCTGTGCAAATCATTAACTGGATTTCTTCTCTGGGAAGCATGATGCACAAGATTAATAAAGGCACTGATCTGTGGCCCATTAATTGGTGCTTAGCACCGGTCCATGATATCTGAGAGAAAAGCCAAGAGCCAAACTTGGTAAGAAAGCAGCACCGATAGGCTGGTCTTTGCTGGTATGCTGTCCTGTGAGCCCATATGTGCATGATGTTACTTGTTGTATCATATATCTGGATGCAATGACAGAAACAGTAAAATACGAGTAGGGCGGCACAGAAAGGTGTAAATCACCCCTCAGCTACGCTCTATTAAGTAGACAAATTCAGCAGGTCTACCAACATGACGTGTGCTTTTCACGTCGTGTTTGTAGAGTTGCTGCATTTCTTTTCTTAACAGAGCTGGGCTGCGGGGTGATTGTGGGGCTTTGTTAAAGATTTCAGGTTAATCACAGTGCCCGTCTGGGGTTTAAGATTGTGGGCATTCCCAAACTTCTAGTGCAAACCAGGCTTTATAATAGCATTAGAACTGGCTGTTGTGCCACGCTTTAAGCGGAGTAGGGCAGGAGGGCGTTCGTTTCAAGTTCGCATGGAACTCTCTACCCCCGGCGATTCGTGCTGAGAGGGATCTGCTCTCCTTTCGCCGTGCGGTGAAAACTTTTTTATTTCCTTAGTTCTTAACACTGTTTGATTACTTTTTGATTATTGTTTAGTTGTGTTGTGCTGCTGCCTTGTCGGGCGCCAGGACGCTCCTTAGCTGGAGCATCTGTGCGCCAAATAAAAACGCATAACATAACATAACATAACATACGTCTGCCTAGAATCTCTTTGTCAATTCCTCGCAGGTGTAAGTAAAGCATTTTCAGCTGACGCTTGCAGCTTAAAATACCTTAATGATTAGGCTGCAGTGAGTGCTCAGTCTAGTCAGATATCATGGGCGTCTGCAAGGGAGGGAGCTTATCCTCCCCCCAACCCAACGGATCGTGGATTTTTCACTTGCCCATTAACAAAATTTCAGGATCGCGCAGGCGGTATAATACCGACAGCACAAGTTTGATCATATTTAATTATGCTACCCCTGAAAATATTTCTGCAGACGCCCATGTGAGGTATTTAACAAATTTAAGGGCTTATTTACAAGGCCCTTGCGCCACTCGTATGCCACTTTTCCCCATATTTTAAAATGATGCGCCGGCGACGCAAGAATGCAAAAATGACTTGGTATAAGAAGTGGCTTTTGAAATTCTAATAAACTGAATGGTAATCATTTTACCCACCTCACCATTGTAATGCACTAAAAAAGGAAATATTCAAATAATATATTTTGTGTGTTTTTTCTGTCTGAGGGTTCGTTACAAGTTGAAGCCCACCGAGGTCTGATGCAGAGTTGCTGTAGGACGACGCGCCGGTACGGAAGGCATGCCTGTGTTTAGAGCCCTGGTGGCTTCCTCGAGAAGGTCATTAACGTGAAGGTCAAGATGCTTCCTCCTTCTCACAAGGGCACGTTCTGTGTGTACCCGGGTCTCCATGGCTGGTGTGGAACGTGCAGTGGACGCACAACTGACATAGTTTAAATACCATCTGCTAATACACTTCACCTCCAGACACTTGTGTGAACCGTTCTGGTTTCATGCGAAAATATTGGAACTTAGAGAACCTGAAGCCTGGCTTGATGCCTGGGTAAAAACACCAGGGACACCCTTGAAAGTTAACAAGAAGGCAGTGTAGTGAATGATCGACCCCTTTGTAATGCGAACGACATTGTACTTACCTTCGACATAATCGCTGTGTAATATATTCTTCCTCCCTTAGACAAATCAGTACTCCCTAGTTGACGTTGAACACCAACTGATCCCCAACATTTGCCCCAGTTTCTCTGTGTTGTATGCCTTTATTTACTTCTTGGATCCATCAGCCATTTTGTAGGCATAACATGCCCATTGACTCATATTTACTTCATGGTCCCTCATTACCCAGGACCTACAGGTCTTTCAGCAAGGCCGTCTGTCCACACCGCAAAACTGGGTGAACTTTAAAGTGTGGTGGGTCATAATATTCGAATTGGAGAAAGAAAGCCCGATTTCATCAAGGTAAAAAAAATGATCGAAATGGCTCAGTCTTATAGGTCATGAAACATGGCACTTCAGCATTACATTTTTAGACAATTTCCCTAAAATTATCTGAAAAGATATGAATATTATAGGCAGTTCAAACACATCTTCGTGGGATGCAATTATAGAAATGGTAAAATACGAGTAGGGTGGCACACTATGCCAAGCACAGAAAGGTGTATATCACCCCTCAGCTGCGCTCTATTAAGTAGAGAAATTCAGCAGGTCTACAAACACGACGCGTGCTTTTCACGTCGTGTTTGTAGAGTTGCTGCATTTCTTTTCTTAACAGAGCTGGGCTGCAGGGTGATTGTGGGGCTTTAAAGTTTTCAGGTTAATCACAGTGCCCGTCTGGGGCTGTTATTAACCTGAAATCTTTAACAAAGCCCCACAATCACCCCGCAGCCCAGCTCTGTTAAGAAAAGAAATTAAGCAACTCAACAAACATGACGTGTGCTTTTCACGCCGTGTTTGTAGAGTTGCTGCATTTCGTTTCATAATAGAGCGCAGCTCCAGGGTGATGGGCACATTGTTTGATATTGATTAAAGTGTTCATGTTAATTGCAGCTTGTGACGGCGCTGCAACTAACATGAGTACTTTAAACAAAAGCACACATTAAAGAAACACCCGGTTTCGCGCCGCTCGCTGCCTTCCTATACACTGAACATCTGAAGATGCCCTATTTCTATGCCTTGCCCAAGGTCTATTAAGAACAGCGGCCACCCCCGGGCCGCCCTATTATCTCAGGCATAGGGTCGGCTCTGGAACCATTGTCTACCTTCGTGGACCATTTTTTACGACCTATGGTGCAAGTAATGCCCACGTATCTCAAAGATACTACGGACTTGCTACGTTTGCTACCCGACATTGAATTTGATATCACCACAGATCTCTTGGTCTCCTTCGATGTCGAGGCTCTTTATACCTCCATCCCCCAGGATGAGACCTTGGAAGTTATCCATTCTCTGTTGGACTCCAACAATCTGAATAGTATTACACCGGTTCACTTTATCATGGCCTGTGCCACCTTGGCCATGAAGCAGAATTTCTTTCAATTTGAGGATAACATCTACCTGCAGGTGTCTGGCACTAGCATGGGGGGCGTTTACGCCCCAGTCTAGCAAATTTATAAATTCACTCCTTTGAGTAGAAACACATCTTCAGCGATCTTAATCCCTACATCGATAACTTGAAAACCTGGAAAAGGTATATCGATGACGTTCTGGTGACCTGGCGAGGCACAAAGGAAGGATGTCTTGAATTCCTTGAATGGTTGAACACCAGGAATTCCTTTTTGAAATTTACCATCGAGATAGGGGGTCATGAACTTGCCTTCCTTGATCTATTGATTGTGGCCAAACCTGATGGTCTGCAATCAGAATTATATAGAAAACCCACCTCAAGGAATTCACTCTTGTTGTTTGACAGCCATCACCCCAGATCTTTAAGGGAAAATCTTCCCTTCGGATAATTTTTGCGGGTCCAAAGGAATTGTTCCATGACTGCAGCCTATAAGAAACACTCCAGTACTTTGTGTAACCAGCTGGTTGCACGTAAGTATCCACCCAAGCTGGTACGACAATCTATGAAACGGGCCATGAATAACAATCGTTCAGCCTTGCTGGAACCCACTACACCTAAAGCTCCTTTGGAACGACTCACTTTTGTGCATACGTTTGGGGCCCTTTCCAATAGAATCCAGAAAATGGTCAAGAAACACTGGCCAATTCTTAATTCTGGACGTTTGACCCTGCAACATCCGTTGTTCTCATTCAAGAGAGGTTCCAACTTAAAAGACAGGCTGGTACATACAAGACCCTTGAAGAGCAACCTAGGGCCCTTGGGTCATTATGGAACCTTCCTCCAGTCACAGGACACCACCCTTGTGGTACATGCCAAGCTTGCCCACAAACTAAAAAAACAACGGAGGTAGACATAGTAACATCAAGACCTTGGAGACAAGTGAAATTCACTAACTGTAACAGTGATCGACTAGTTTACCTCATTACATGTCCATGTGGGTTCAAGTATGTGGGCATGACCACACGTAAAATACGCATCGGGATATCGGAACATAAGAGCACGATCCGTTGCAGAAGACAGGCAACCAAGCTTACTACACACTTTTTAGAAGCAAATCATTTGTCAACTGATTTTCAATGGACTGTGTTGGAGCAACCCTTTATCCCGTCCCACACTGCGGATGTAGCAAAATATGTCTTGGTCAAGGAACAGAAATGGGTCCTTAAGTTTAACACCCACCATAATGGATTCAACGACGAGATTCCATGGTCTACTCTGTAATCAGATCACAAACTGTAGTATTATTGTCTAGAACAGCCCTGTTATTCAGACTCTATAATTGGTTTTTTGAAACTTGCTATGCAACCCTCTGTGCTGGGATAATACAACCATTCAACACCTTGTGTACACATTATCTCTCATGCGCATTGGCCCTGTCATATTGCATCTTGTTAAAACATCCCGCAATAAAGCCGCCTCACATCTCTCATGCGCATTGGCCGTGTCATATTGCATCTTGTTAAAACATCCCCGCAATAAAGCTGCCTCACATTAGCCTTTAGGGTCTTTCTCGCGCTCGTGATCCTGTTGATGAAGAGCTTTTGTGGGTTCTTTCAGGTCCCTAATAATGCTGTGAATGCACTAGCATCCCGTATACTGTTAGACAACTAATGCGGGCTGAAATCTACCTCTTGCGAACGATCGGTTTGCCCGCGGTGTTTACAAACAGTCGTCACCTTGGCTACGCTATACCACCAATAGCGAGCGTTGAAACTTCTTTACCTGTAAGCGAGCCTATCACATTGCGGAATGAGTGTGTAACGTGTGCTTCAAACCAATCAGCACTTTCCTTATAACGCAACACACTCCGACCGTTCGGTGCCTCCCCAGTCGGTTCAGAAGCCGGCAAAGGAGTACCGACGGTTAGGTAAGACTGCTTCCCTTTCTTTCCGCAGCGCTTTAGACACAAAGTAATAGTCTGTAGATTCACTAACTAGCGCGCATTTCGCCAGGGATTTACGAACTTTTTTCCTATATGGCTGGCAAGGTTAAATCTGTAAACACTTTTGCTGGGTTCATGAGACTGAAATGGGGTTATTAATAGCTCTGCATACTCTGTTTCTTTAAATCCTTTGCACACCTTCAGTCTATGGAAGGTCCTTTTTGTATGAAGGTTTTTGCACACTTTGATAAACATGTTGTCATTCACCTTTACGTGTTCTATAGAGCGGTGCTTCACTCTACTCCTGAGCCACTGCCAGGTCTTCACGTCTTACAGACTATGGTAAGATGCTATTTTTATACATATTTGGCATATAAATTATATATCCAGATAGTGGACATTTAATTACACTATTGTTATGAGTGTCTAGAGTCAGCACTATTAGTTTGACCCGGTCTAAGGTCTATACTGATTGGACCTAGTTTTTATGTGAGTTGGTGTGTGTAGTTAGTCAGTCTGACATTTGACCCCCTTTTTTGTCCTGACCTTTCAGTGAATGACACTAGCTGTAAGCTTAAGACAAGACTCTTCACTTGGAGACTGCAGGTGATTTTTGTACTTGTCTGTCTTATACTGTTTCTTAGTTGTCACTTATTGTCTATTTTACAATTTGCAGTAGCATTCATTTGTTATGAGGTCCTGAAGAAAGCAAGGACTACTATGTCCATACATTGCTGAAACATGTTGACCTGGTTCCATCTCTAGACAGCGCATTTTTCAAACTGTCTTTAACAAATTTTTAATATTGGCGAAGCGAGCATCATCCGAATAAAATTTGTTCTATGCTCCCTTATCCAATTTTATAAACACTTTTCTACTTTTACTTTTTCACGTTTAAGTTTTGTTTCTGCACTGCACTCCCTCAGTCACACCACGCTTCACCACTCATCAGTCTTAAAGAGTGGTAGACCATACTATCGTTGGTGCAGCGGAGGAGATCTATCTACTAACTGGTCTCCTTACTTCTGTATAATACATACTTGCATGGATGGTCTTGACAAATCCCAAATGATGAAGGGCGGTTCCGAGTGGTGACTGATGGGTATCTCTGACCATCTATTGAGTTGTCAATTCCACTGGCTCCCCATGCAGAAGAGATGCCAATTCAAACTGCTGATTCATGTATGCAGGGCTCTACACAACCAAGGGCCTGCCTACATTATCCAATGCCTGAACTTTCACCAACCGTCAAGAAGACTACGCTCCGCCTCCCTCTCACTTGCCCTTACTCCCGCAGATTTGAAGCTGAAGTGGAGGACGCCCTTTCATCCACATTTCAGCAAAGACCTGGAGCAGCCTCCCCACGCAGCTGCTGACCATCACTTCACTTCCTGAATTCTGAAGGGCCCTCAACACGGCGAAGAGAACTAGTTTGAATGAGCCTTCCGGGAACTGCAAGCCCCTGGATACCTGATTGGGTATTAGCAGTGCTATCTAAATCCTGATTGATTGCTTGATTAAAAGGTAGGAGTTAACAGTATAAAGAAAACAGTCCCCACATATCTCCTTATATTCTGTGTATTTAGCTTGATACTCCTCCGTCGTGTCTTTGGGTAAAAGGTCTACGCGAGGTTGGCCTCTCTCTCAGTTTAGCAGTCCCCGAGTATTCTGCAAGATGGCTGCCGTCATTACAGCTCAGGGAAGGGGTGCCGTGGAGGAAAGGCTGGTCAGGAAGCCTTAAACTATAAACTGCTTTCTGTCTGAGACATCCTGCCTGCTATGTCTGGCGGGTGATGCCTCAGGGATGGTTGAAATACCCCAAAAGAAGATCAATCAGGGAGTCTAAGTCCAGAGCTCATCCATCAGACATCTTTCATGTCCAAGACAACTTGGCTACCTTTTTTTAACTTTTTGTGAAATTTTGTGAACTTGAAATTTTGTCTTAAATGTCAATACATTGTGATTGTTTTTAAATGTAGAATTATTGAGTATATACTGTATTTTGATGCTGACAAAGCTTTTAATAAATTTGATTTTAAATATAATTATGTTCTTTGAGAGATAATTGTGGAACAAATCTTGTGTACATATCATTGAGATCAGAAATGTTGTAGGTGTCTTAGCATTTAAAAAGTAAACTGTTCTTCAGATACAAGAACCACAGAAAGGAACCAATTTTTTATTGTCTTGTTACCTTTCCCAGTCCTTTCTGGGTGTGTAAGGGAAAACTCTCTCTTTTGTTAATCTTTCATGTCCAAGCCTAGGCCGCCGGCCTACAGCTTTCTAAGGAATTCCAGTAGGATCCTGTAAGGGATAATTTGGTACACGTAAAGAGTTTAGACAGGGTGATCATTTTGAACACTGCAGACTAGCATAGTATAGCCGGTGAAGGGCCCTCCAGTGCCTAACCTCATTCTTGAAGCTGTCCAAAATGGGGTAGAGAGTTTTTGATAGGGAAACTTCCTTATTATCTGTTACATATACCCCTATATTCAAATTCAAAAACACTTTATTTCGGTTTTACAAAAAACATAAAAGTACATATGCATTAAAAAAATTAAAACACATACATTGTAAACACATTTCATAAAGTGCCATAAGTTAAAAAGTACCCCTATATATTTAGAACCCCCCAGAACTATTGATATCGTTTCTTTGTACCTCATCGCACAGGGCCAACCTGTTGATGGATGGAATAGGGATTTTCCCCAGTTGATGGTTTATCCCGAGACTGTGCAGAAAATTTGAGGGAGCCTGGAAATGGTGTCATTAGAGGGAGCCTGGAAATTGTGTCATTAGACACGTACAAGAGGATATCATGGGCGTATAGTGAGATTCTGTCCTCCCAGTCTTCCTCTCCTTCCAGTCCTCAAGCCTTCCGGTCTTCCCTGATCCATCAAGCATGGGGTTCTGGAAAACAACAAATAGCATTGGGGACAGCGGTCATCCCTGCCTCGTATCCCTCTCCAACCTGAAAGGGGCACAATATAATACCATTTACTTTTACCCTCGCCAATAGTTGACTATAGAAGAACTTTATCCACCGTCAGAAGCAGGGGCCTATGCACAGTCTTTGCAACACTCGATTCAGGTATGTGCACCTTAGAGTGTTGGAGGCTTTCGTAGAGTCAAGGGATAGTACAACCGTATGATCTCTCAGACTACACTGGCAGCCGTAGAGGCATCTGATATTCAGCGTAGTTTTCCTATGATGTCCAACTGGTCAGGATGACCCAGCTTAGGAATTTTGTTTTTTAAACATTATTTTATTGATTCTTACATATATATTAAGCCATACTTTCAATATGTTGGTTTCATTACTTCCCTATCAATAATTCTCCCAGGGTTCAACTTTTACTCCCTCAACTGTCCCAACCTTCAACCCAAACCACATCATACAACATCAGTGTCCCGTCAACCACAGCAGATCATGGTCTGCAAGCCATGTCTCACCTACATTCATAGTCCCATATTGTTAGATAGCTTATTTTAACAATTTGTGTTGAGCAGTTATAAGCGATATCCTTCCTTTAACTCCCATCCCTTTCCTGTATTCCCATGTGATGCCATTATCGATGGAGGGTTCGGCTACCTCATACAGTCCACCAAAGCCTCCCACCTTCGTGCTTCCTCGAAGGAGCTACAGCCTCATTTAGCCTCTAAGAACAGCACTCAACTTTCATATCCTGCCCATCTCTCAAGCTCACTGTGCCAGGCCTCTACCCTGTGCCCTTTAGCTTCCTTCCAATTCCAGGTGATTTCCTGCTTTGCCAGTATTAGAGCCAGGTCTAGAAATCTACTTGTACCCTTAGTTTTAGCCGTGTCAGGGAACCAGCTTAGCAAGCAGAGACCCGGTGAACAATGGACCTCCACCTGCGCAATATCCGCCACAGTAGTCATGACCTCTACCCAGTATTCCACTAGGGCTAGACAGGATTACACCATATGATCTATCTCTGACCCCACTGTTCCCCATCTGGGCCACGCAGCTCCCGCTGCCTGAAATAAACTTTAATGTAAACAGAAACATCCACCTAAAGCATATTTGCCTTCTACGCAGCTCAGTAATCACTGAAGATAGCATGCTTCATTTGTTCAAGGTCACTTGTGAAAGATCCTGGAAGTGATCTTAGAAAATTAGCTGATCTAATTTTCTGGTTTGTAGCATAATCATGTCCTTTAGGTTGGAGGTCCCTATCTTGACTGTAATATCACAGGGGCGGGCACCTAGCGCTTTCTGTGGTGGTCCCACTCAATGTGCCCAGATTTTGGGAATCTCATTCATTGTGCCCTCCTTTTTTTTTTTTTTTTGGTGTAAGACATTTATTTTGTAATAAAGAGACAAAAGATGTACACTGCGTCACGCCAACAACCCGGAGGCAGGCCGCTATCAGGTATACAATACACAAGGGTCAGTAAAACAGTTCGGGGGCTATAGTCCAGCCAGATCTAGTACTCCCAGATATATATAGAAAACAGCAGTAACATGGTTGTGAGCAGTGCAACATCAGCGCATAAGTGGTCTTACTTTTCTCTCAGTGTCGCAGACACGCAAATGTATCAGGAAGCAACCAGGTCGCCTTGGAGCGAACAGCGGTCACCAACCCGCCGCGGCGGCCAGTTGAAAGGATACGTCCAACAGCACTGTTTTCTCCCAACGTACCCCCCCAACAAACAGAAAAACGAAAACAGCAAACTGCGATGCAAGTACATAGAATTGCTATGCAACATATCATCCATCCATAGGGCTGCGCGGACCTGTGCTGGAGTGTCATGAGCAAAGGCGAGTCACGGTAAGGGTGAGGGTGTGGCGACTGCCACACTCTCCACGTGTAGGCGAAAAAAGAAGGGGGGGGGGAGTGGGGGGGGAGAGGAGGAGGATTAGTGGGGCCATCCACCGAGGTCTGGGGCCGCAGGAGGGTCTGCGGGGATAGGGTCAGCGGCATACACAGGACCAGTGGGGCCGCATGTTCAGGACGTGTGACAATACAGGGCAGGTCCGCACTACCTCAGGGTCATCAAGCAACAAGCACTCAACCATGTAATGAACACAGTCAGCCCATATCATCTGAAACACCTGTATCCGGTGACCTCCCCAGAGTGTCTGAGCCCTCACGTTCTCTAGCCCACTGTATGAATGGGTCCCAGATATCAATAGGTCTGGAAGCGGTGGGCATAGTCTCCCAGTAGTGTGTCAGTTGTGTATGGCCATATGTTACATCCCTAATCCACCCCGTAAATGAGGGGAGAGCCCTCCTACCCCAATGTAGCGCGATCTGTTGTTTGGCATAAAGAAGGAGTAGGGCATGCAGCTTCCTGTCGCAGGGTTCAGTGTCTTTAACATAGCCTAGCAATCCCAGGAGAGGAGTCGGTGTATCATTCCTATGTGTGATTTGATTGATGGCCGTAAAAAACCTCCGACCAGTATGCATCCAGTTTGGGGCAGCTCCATGCTACGTGGAGAAAGGACGCATCTTCCCCTCCGCATTTCCAGCAGGAGGCATCTGCGCGGATGCCCATTCGGTGTAACAATGTTGGCGTACGGTAATAGCGGTGTAGGAACTTGAAATGTATGAGCCGCAGCCGATAGTTCGGAGACAGTGCCGTGAGTTGCTTACAGCAGTACTCCCAGGTGTCATCCGTTAGCGGGTCAGTCAGGTCCGCGGCCCATGCCTGTCTGGCTGTGGCCACAGTAATCGGGGCCTGCTCCTGCATGCAGTTATACAGTCTCGATACCAGCTTTTTGGGGGAAGGCCGTGAAAGCAGATTCTGGAGGGCATCTAGGGTGCATGGCTCCTCCGGGAATTGGGGCCCTATCTTTTTGCAGGATTCCCGAAGGGAATGGTACAACAACGCGTCCGCGAAAGAGTCAGCAGGACATCCTCGCTCGTGCCCATCTCGACGAAGGTACCATCCGGATACAAATCAGCGAATGTGTGCAGCCTTTTCCCCCGGATCGTGAGGACGTCTCCCCTGGCGGTCAGACAAGGCAGCATCGGGTTACCCCGAAGGGGGATGGCCGGAGCATAAAGCAAAGAGAGACCCGCCCTCTTCTGAAGTTCACGCCAAGCCCAGCGGATCATCTCCACGGTATCCACTTCTCGCGACGGGCAGGAAACCTTACCGTATAAAGCCACACGCAGCGGCAAAGGGGCGACCACGGCCAGTTCAACCGCCACATGCGGTTGATAGGGAGTAGGGAAGGCCCAGAAGTGCAGAAATTGCGCTTGGGCACAGAGGGAGTAAAGCCTCAGATCAGGAGCCCCAAGACCCCCTTGTCGGAGCGGTAGTGTGAGTAGGTCCCAGGAGACTCTCGCTTGCCCACCAGCCCACACCAATTTCAGCAATAGTGAGCGAACACGAGCGTGAAAGTGTGCTGTCATTGGCAGCGGTACGTTCACGAACAAATACAAGAATTTGGGGAGAACCACCATTTTTGCTAAGGCTATCCTTGCGACTAGGGAAAGGGGTAGTTTGTTCCAGACCTCGATTTTCCCTTCCAGCCAGTCTACCGCCCTCCCGAAGTTGAGTGACCACAACTCCTGCACATCCCGACTGACCCAGACTCCCAAATATTTAACAGCGTCCGTCTCCCACCTCAAAGGGTAGTCCGGAGCCGGGCGACTAGTCTCTTCCGTCAAGGGGAATGCAACCGATTTAGACCAGTTGATGGACACTCCCGCTAGGCCCTCAAATCTCACGAATTCCCGGAGTAGTGGATTCATGTTGTCTTTGGGATTGATGATGTATAAGGTGACATCATCCGCATATAACGAGATTAGTAAGCTCCGAGAGCTAAATCCGATGCCCCTTGCAGTGTGGTGCTGCCTTATCCGAGCCGCAAGCGGCTCCATTGCAATGGCAAAGAGGAGGGGGGACAGAGAGACCATTGACACTCACCCTAGCTCTAGGTTCCGTGTACAGTAGTTTAATCAAGGTCATGAAGTTTTGACTAAAGCCCATCCGTCCCAAAACTGTAAACAGATAAGGCCACTCTAAGGAGACAAATGCTTTGGTGGCGTCTAGGAACACCACCGCCGCCTGTACAGATGGATGCAAGTAGTAGAGAACAGAGAAAATGGTTCTGAGGTTATGTGATGTTGCGCGGCCAGGGATAAACCCTGACTGGTCGGGGAGTGCAATCATAGGCAGCATAGGTTGCAATCGATCTGCAATTACTTTTGCGTAGATTTTAGCATCAACGTTTATCAGAGAAAGGGGCCTATAGGAATCCAGGTGTAGCTTGTCTTTATCTGGTTTAAGGAGTGTAATTATTAGGGCTTCCCGCATGGAGTCTGGTAGGGAATTTAATTCAAGGGCCTCAATAAACACGGTATGCAGTTTCGGCGCCAACTCATCCACATAAGTTTTATAGAAGGCTGTTGTCAGGCCATCCGGGCCAGGGGCTTTGTTGGCCGGCATGCTTTTAATCACCTGAGCGATGTCCTGGACAGTGACAGTAAGGTCCATGTATTGTCTGTGGTTATTGTTAAACCATACGAGGGCTATGGAATCCAGAAAGGCTTGCAAAGTGGTCAGTGTCGTGGGCTGCTTGGAGGTGTAGAGGGAGGCATAGAAATCCGCAAAGGCGCCTAGCACTGCCTCCTGGCCTACCGCTAGGTTCCCGGCCTTGTCATATATGGTGTGGATGTAATTGGATTGTGTGCGAGGAGCTATCAATCTAGCTAGGGTTCTGCTCGGCCTGTCCCCCTCCCCATACCTGCGTGCTTCTGCCTGTTTTCCCAGGAACCGTACTTCCCTCTCCGCTTCCTCATTAAAAGCTAGCAGCTTGGTTTTCAGAGCCCCAGCAATCTCCAATGATGGGTCAGCACTAAAGGCAGTGTCTAGGTCTCTCAGTTCCCCCTCCAGTTTAGCTAACGTGTCCCTGATGGCACGCAGGACTCCCGCCTTCCGTGCTATGCACTGGCCTCTGATCACAGCCTTAAAGGCGTCCCATTCGATGATCTCAGATGTGACTGATCCAGCATTTTCGGCAAAATATTGGACTATGTCTTCTCTAATTTCCTCTACAAATACTGGGTCCGTAAGCGCGTGTGGTGGGAGGCGCCATGTGAATGCCCTGTGAATAGTGCTTGGGGGGCGCAACTCCAAAACGCATGGGGCGTGATCCGACAGTGACCTGGCTAGTATTTCAACCTTTGACACCCACGTTGCAACCTCAGGAGACACCAGCCAGAAGTCTAATCTGGACCAGGCAGCTTTGTGGCAAGTATAGCAAGTACCCACTTTGGCATCTGGGTGCCTGGCTCTCCACACATCAGAAAGCATACCCTCATTCATTACATCTAAGACTGCCTGTCGCGCTCTAACGTGTGTCGGCCTGCTTACACCACTTCGGTCCATTTCATCATTCAGTACAATATTGAAATCACCTCCCAACACTACCGACTGACAGTTCAGTAAAGCAATTTCCACCCAAATCCCCCTGAAGTAGTCTGGATCGTCCACATTTGGACCATATACTGCAGCTAGTACAATAGGCCGCCCCTGCAAGGAACCGTGTAGTAAAACATATCTCCCCTCCACATCAAGCACGCGAGAGTGTTCTCGCCAATCTAGCCCCCTGCGTATGAGTACAGCGACACCCCTCGCATAATTTGAGTAAATGGCAGAGTAAACATGAGCCCATCTGGAATTCTTCAATCTGGGCGAAGTGGTCGAGTTAAGATGAGTTTCCTGTAGAAAGCAAATGTCTACATTATGCCTTGACAATATACCGTGCATTAAACGGGCTTTCTTGTAATCCCCGAGGCCTCTAATGTTCCAAGTCCAAAGTTTAATTCCCCCCATCGAGCAGGTGTAGTAGAGTCTGTTCCATCTCCAATCGCCCCCATCCCCCATAGCAAGAAGGTCGCCCATACATCATGACAATCAACACAATGGGCACACAGGTAGTCCAATTTAGCCGTACATTGCACCAGATAATAACTAGAACTTGCAACTTCATAAACTCCCCCCGCCACCCACCACCCTCGGTAACCCCCCAATCAGGTCGTGACATAACCCAAAAGCAAGCACGCAGGGCGTGCAAAACCCCCAACATCGGTAACAATGGGAAGCACCCCATGAGGCGTGGTGCACCCAGCGTACACCCCCGTATGGACGGGGTGGCTACAGACAAATGTTAGATCTCCTGGTTACCAACGGAACCCCCATTCCAGGGTCCACGAAACCCTCAGTTAACCACAGTCACAAAGAGAGCATGGAGTCAGCAGCTTCAGCTCGACGCCCAAGGGCGCATCAGCGACTTACCCCCACTTACTCAGTCCAGACGCAACAGCTGCTTGCCTAAGGGAACCCAGACGTCCCCTCGAGACTCGAAGGGGGGCGAAGGTGCAGTTGCGCAGTTCCACAGTATTAGCCCCTTCAGTCATTGTCACTCAGGTGTTCCGCAGCGTCCTCCAACCTTGGCGATTTTCTCCTGGCCCCAGCGCAAATATGTTTAGCGAACTTTAGCGCAGATTTAGCGTCCGTGAAGAAGTGCGAGGTGTTGTCGTGTTGTACCTTCAGTTTCGCCGGGTATAGTAGAGAGTATGGCACACCAGCCTGCAGCAGAACTTTCTTCGCCGGCAGAAATTCCTTACGGGCCGCTTGCACAAGAGGGGTGAAGTCCGGGTAGAAGGAGATGTGATTACCTTGGTGCGTGATCTTGCCCTTCTCTCTCGCCAAGCGCAGGATGAGGTCCCTATCCTGGTAGTTGATCAATTTAGCAAGGATGGGTCGAGGTGTGGCACCAGGCGGAGGTTTTTTCCCAAGCGATCTGTGCGCTCGCTCGACTGTGAAGACTGGAGATAGATTCGGATCAAATAGTTCATGTAGGAGGTCTGACACAAACGTCTCCATCTTGCCAATGTTTGTTGTCTCCGGAATACCCGTAATGCGGATATTGGACCTCCTGGACCGCGCTTCCAAATCGTCTGTCTTGGCGCGTAGATTATCTATTTCCCGCTCCAGGGACGTGATATGTTGTTTGGCCTGAGTCTGGAACTCGCAGCATTCAGTCTGCCTGTTTTCTAGGCAGTCCAGTCTGGTTTCGTGGGCGTCCACTTTAGTTTTCACAGACTCCAGCTGCGAAGCCATGTTGTCGAGTTTAGCGTCAATGCTCTTCAAGCTGGACCTCACCTCCATAATAAGCGCCCCGAAGTCTATGTCCGGCGGTGATCCATGCGTCGACGGTTCGCCGCCCTCCAACTCTGACGCTTGGGTCTTTTGGGGCCTCTTGTTATCAAAACTAATTTTGGGTTGCCTTGCCTCGTTTTTCCCCATCTTCGAGGCTCGGAGGTGTCCGCTAGCGTCGCGAGGGAGCAGCGTCTTTCTGCGTCTCTCCTAACAGTGTGTTCGTGTAATGGAACACTTGGTGTCAAGGTGCTCCTGACCGACCCAAGTGATTGTAAGTCTCCGGCCAAGTGTAGAGCACAAATGGTGAATCTGCCCAGTTTTGCTGTGAAGCTGCAGCGTGGAAGGCAAGGCAGCACTAAGTCCCAAAATGGCGGGCGCCGGAGTTCTAGTAGTGAGGCAGTGCGGTAGTGTGCCGGCTAATTAGTTTGCAGGGCCAGCAGTTCAATGGAAACCCGGGGATTCGGTCAGCAGGGTGCAGTAGCGTTCAACCGGCACTCCGTACCCCACAACGGTCGGCAGCCGATATGTCACGGAGTAATGTCTCAGCGGGTGGGTTCAGACCGGTCCCTGCCTCGCCTCAGCTCCGCGTTGCTTCGGTCCCATCCCTCGTGTGACGTTCACAAACTGTGTCACTGCCTCCCAGTGAAGCCCCGGGTTCCCCGACCGCCTACCGCGGCTCCGGGTGTAAGCCCGCGCTCTGCACGGCGCCTTTGCTGGAGTCTCGTCGGAGAAGGGGCGGTCTTCTTCCACCGCGGTGCCCAGGATCTCAGCAGCCAGTCCCCAACAGATGCATAATCGGGACTCACCGGTATCTTGGTCGGTCACAGCTTCCTTGCCGACACAGTTTCCGGCTGCAGCACGGCGGGTCCCCGGGTCCCCGGAGGCCCACGCAGCCGCGGTCTGTGGTTCTCCGCAACGCCCAGAGGCCGGCACTTCCGGCTGGGAGCAGAGCGGGCGCGCAGGTCGATCAGTGACTGGATCGCCGCCGCTCCTCAGGATTGTTGACGATGCGCCTCAAACTCGAGCCGAGTGATCTCCTGAGTTATAGACGTCCATCCTGTGGATATCCAGGGTCCGCATTCACCAGGAGTAGGATAAATGAAGGATTAGTCAGAGTAGCCGGCGGAGCTCACTCAGAGAGCGGCCATCTCGCTGCTCGGCTAGCCACGCCCCCCCATTGTGCCCTCCTTAATTACAGATTGGTAAAGGGACTTATAGTCCAGGATGATGTCATTACTTTCCTCTGGTTTCAAAACTTTCCGGATCAGCACATTATTTTGCCATGATCGGTCTTCCAAATCTCTGCTCTTATCCCAGAGCGCTTTCATTTCTTCCTCAATTATGGATTGGGATTCTAGCGGTGGCGGCTCCTCTGCTATGGTGGAGGAACTTCACCTCACTGCTTTTAAGCAGTGCGAAGAAAAAGCATTAAATGATAATAACTTTAAGTTATTATCATTTAATGATTCCTGCATTTGGCGTTGCAGCGTGAGCAATGTAATTCATTTTATTTATTTATTTACCTACCTCCATTCTGCCGCATGCCGGAGTTTACTACCCCTCACCCTGCTCCTTCCAGCCCTGCCCCACAGCCCCGCAGCACTCCCTCGAGGAGCCGCTACTGCAGGGGAGGAGTGGTTTGCCCACTCCCAAGTGCATAATGACTGTTTAGTCGGCCCAAGGCGGGCTGCCCAAACCAGTCATGTGCACTTTCCCCATTCCCCATGCTGGCTTTCCCCATTCCCCATGCTGGCTTTCCCCATTCTCCATGCTGGCTTTCCCCGTTCCCCATGCTGGCTTTCCCCATTCCCCATGCTGGCTTTCCCCGTTTCCCATGCTGGCTTTCCCCGTTCCCCATGCAGGCTGCATTACAGCCTGCATGGAGAACAATCCCAGGCTACATTCCCTGGTTGAGCATCCAACCAGGCAGCTAAAAACCAATCAGAAATCTGCATTGCAGAATTGTGATTGGTCAGGGTAGCCTGGGTGCCTACCAATCACAACGCGAGTTGCAGCGTTGTAATTGGTCAGTGGGGCCTGGCTGTGCTACCATGAGAGACGGAGGAGAGCAGGAGGGGCGACGCAGGACCCGGTGCAAAAGTAAGTTTTCTTTTTCACATGTCCGATCCCCATGCGGACCCCCCTCCCTTGTGACCCAAATGCCTCGCCACCCACAAGCCATGCCGGCTGCTGCTGGATTCCAGTACGTGCTGTACCTCTTTACCACTTTGCTCATGCCAACAAAGTCACCTTAGTTCGTTGCCACCAGGGAACCCAATGCCTGGATTTTCTTAGTCATGTCAGATAGACCAGATGCTAAGTTTTCTTACAGGGCCTACATTTGTGTTGCCACCATATTGTAAGGTTTATCATGCAGGTCACAGTGATCGTCCTTTATATTGTTGTTCATTATGGAGGTCCCCAACTCTCCTATCTTGCTAGCCACGGTGGGGCTTTTATTAAATGCAGCCACAGCATCACTTTGAGTGGCCTCCCCACCCAAGGCCCTAGAGATCCCCAGTAATCAACAATCTATGTCTGTTTACGATGGCATTCAGCAGATCAGCAATCTTATCGTCAATCAATCAATCAGCATTTATAAAGCATGGCTAATCTCCCAATACGGTATCCAGACACTTGCAGATTCTGGACGCTCATTCGAAAAGCCATGTCTTGAGTGCCATTCGGAATTCCGGAAGTGAGGTGATGGTTCGGAGTTGCGTGGTGGGCTGTTTCAGGTCTTAGTTGCGATGTGGTAGAAGAAGCAGCCTCCACTTCTACTTCGGTAGATCAGGGCGTATGGTCAACTAAGAGAGAGGCAGAGAGTTGTCTTCTCAACGGTTGGTGGAAGTTCAGGTGGTGGTTAATGTAGGCAGTTCTTTGGTTGCTAAAAGCTTTGTGTACGTGGGTCAGAAGTTTGAATTGGCATCAATTCTGTATGGGAAGCTAGTGGTGTTGCTTCAGGTGGGGTAGCAATGTGGGTTCATTGGTGAAGGCCAAGGATGAGTCTGCCTGCAGAGTTCTGTATGGTCTGAAGTCTCTGCAGGAAGTGTTCGGTGTTTACTATGTTAAGGGCATTTCCTTAGTCCATTCGGCTGGCGATGAGAGCCTGTTTCATGGTGCGTCTTGTTTGTAGGGTTAGACACTCGAAGATCTTACATAGCAGGTGCAGAGTGAGGAAGGTGGTGGAGGAGACAGTTTTGATCTGTGATTTCATGGTGAACTTTAGTCAATGATGTTTCTGAGGTTTCTGGCGTGGTCGGAAGGAGTGTGTGTGGTTCCTAGGGCTGATAGCCACCACAAGTCATTCCATTTGTTTGTGCTGGTGCAGAAGATCTGTACTTTTGTCTTGTCTGTGTTTAGCTGCAGGCAGTTGTTCTTCATCCAGTCGACAATGTATGTCAAGCATTTGTGGAAGATGGTTCTGGTAGAGGTGGGGTCGTCGGTGAGTGAGAGGTTGAGTTGGTTGTCTTCTGTGTAGGAAACTATGTTGAGACCATGGGATCTGATGATGTTGGCCAGAGGGGTCATATATGCATTGAAAAGTGTGGATCTGACGGATGAGCCCTGGGAGACGCCGCAGGTGATCTCCTTGGGTTCGGAGGTAAAAGGTGGGAGGTTAATCCTCTGGGTTCTTCTGTTGAGGAAGGAGGTGATCCATCTGAGTGCATCCCCTGGCATGCCAATGTGGTGGAGTGTTTCGATCCTCGTGTGGTTGGATACGAGGGTGAAAGCTGTCGAGGAAGATCATAGCTGCTGTTTTTCCTCAGTAGAGGAGGGTTCAGATGTTGTTGTTGGCTGCGATCAGGGTGATTTTGGTGATGTGACTGCTGCAGAAGCCGGATTGGGAGGCGTAGAGTAGCAGGTTCTGCTCCAGATATGTCATGAGTTGCTTGTTGATGATCTTTTCCAGTTTATTCCTTGCATATGGGAGGAGGGAGATTGGCCTGTAGTTTATGAGTTCGGTCGGTGGAGGTTTTTTTTGAGTAGTGGTATGACTTCAACATGTTTCCAGGCATCGTGGAATGTTGCGGCGGTGATAGAGGTGTTGCGCAGGGTGGTGCGTTCCTGCTCGATCCTATGGTTTCCTTGAAGGGATCATCCTGGGATCCCCTTCAACCAATCTAGAGGCAGTGGCAATCTAAAGGTAAGTCGTCCACAGGATGCTATAGGGAAGCACAATAAGGCTCCGTACTATACAGGTGCAATTCAGGACATATGCACCCGAGCAACCACCCGCATCTATCTAGCTAACTCCCAAAGTATAAAGGTCCGAACCAAAGGATATCGTCTACAGTGTCTTTCAGGGTTCACCCCTCAGCCCCACGCTCTTTAACGCATATAAGACCCCACTGGCCAGCATCATCAGATCTTACGGTCTCAAATTAACATCCTATGCAGATGACACCCAGCTCATCCTTTCATTCATGGTTGACCTTACCACCACTAGAATCAACTTTCACAGATGCATGACAAGCGTTGCCGACTAGATGAAGAGCAGATATCTGAATTTGAACACAAGGAAGACAGATGTACTGATTTTCGGCAACAACAGCATACCATAGAACTATGGTGGCCAACAGACCTAGGACCTGCACCCATACCCACCGACCACATAGGAAACCTTGGAATCATCATTGACAACAACCTCACTTTGAAATAACAGACCAACGCCATCTCCTTTGCCTGCTGCCTCACTGTGCACATGCTACATAAGATCTTCAAATTACTACAACTGCACAGGATACGCACTGTGACGCAGGCCTCATCACCAGCCGTCTGGAATATGGCAACGGTCTCTATGTAGGAATTGACGTACACCTCCTGCAGAGACTTAAAACCATACAGAAAACTGCACCCCACCTCAGGGAACTCCACTGACTCCATGGATAGAAGAGATGCAAATTCAAGTTGCTGACCCATGCACACAAGCCTCTACACAACTGAGAACAGCCTACATTAACCACAACCATCGAGATGATTATGCTCCACCTCCCTCTCAGTTGTCCACACTCCATGTATCTACCAAAGCAGAAGTGGAGGACACTCTTTCACCTACATCACAGAAAAGACCTAGAACTGTCTCCCCATGCAGCTACGGATCAACACTGCACTTGTGGAATTCCGAAGAACCCTCACGGTGGCGAAGGGCCCTAGTTCAAATGACCCTTCTGAGACCTGGATGCGACTGACTACCCTATTGGGTATTAGCAGCACTATATAAATCTTGATTGATTGATTGATTGAAAGGTAGGAGGTAACAGTGTAAAGAAAACAGTCCCCAACGATCTCCTTAGATTCTGGGATTAGCACTCATTTAGCTCATTTAGTTGAATACACTTCCGTCGTTAAAGATTTATGCGAGTTCAGCCTCTCTTTTAGTTTGTTATGTTATGTTATGTTATGTTATATTAATTATATTTTTGAGTGCACAGCTGCCCCAGCGAAGGGGCGTCCCGGCGCTATATCTGAAAAGAACATAACTAACAAGCAGAAATCAAAAGGAAGCTAATAGGGCAGAGGGAAAAGATAGGTTTTGACAGCTTTCCTAAAGGCGAAAAGGTTTTCTAAAGAACGAATGTGGACAGGAAGTGCATTCCACAGCTTGGAAGCCATCACCATAAACGATCGACCGCCCAATCTGCATTTATGGAATCGGGGAACAAGTGCCAGACTTTGGCCAGCAGAACGCAGGCTACGGGAAGGAATATAAGGAGTCAGAAGATGCTGGAGGATGGCGGGAGTGTCAGATTTCAAAATTTTGAAAGCAAAACATAAGGCCTTGAATTCGATGCGTCTGATGACTGGCAGCCAGTGTAGTTTGACAATTGTGCTGCGGGCTGAGCAGACACGCGGGAGGCCTACCAGGGCTCTAGCTGCCGCATTCTGGACCCGTTGGAATCGCAGGACTTCCGCCTGGTTAGCGCCCAAAAGTAGTGCGCTGGCGTAGTCGAGTCTAGATAATACACTCGCTTGAACCACCATCTGGCGAGTGGGAGCATCGAAAAATTTGAGGATAGGCCTCAAACCACGTAAAATGCCAAAGCACATAGATGCCACCTTCTTAGTGTGGCAAGAGAAGGTGAGTTTGGAATCCAGCCAAACACCGAGGTTCTTAAGTTCCGACACAAGTTTTGGGGGGGGTCCCAGCTCCTTAGGCCACCAGTTTGAACCCCACAGATCAGGGTGTTTTCCCAATACCATCACCTCGGTTTTGAGGGCGTTGAGCTGTAAACAGTTGGCCGTTAGCCAACTGGCAACCGCCCTCAGACCATCCGCAAAGTTAGATGCCGGTTGATCGGAATCTCCGTTAAGGGCCACCGCCAACTGGGTATCATCGGCGTATGATACCATTGTGAGACCCCAACTCTTCGCAACCTCCGCTAATCGTTGGACGTAAAGGTTGAAGAGAGTGGGGCTCAACGCCGACCCCTGCGGGACTCCTTGGGTGATGGCACGAGATTTAGATCTAAATGGTGGTACAACTACCTGAAAGGAACGTTCCGAAAGGAACGACTGAAACCAGTCTAACGCCCTGCCTGAAATGCCTGCCTCACCCAGCCTCTGGACAAGAATGGTGTGGGATACAGTGTCAAAGGCGGCACTGAGGTCCAACAGGACCAGTGCCGCCGTTTGACCTGCATCTAGTACAGAGCGGAGGTGTTCAACCATAAATAAGAGTGCCGTCTCTGTACTGTGTCCAGGTCTAAAGCCATTCTGTGTGGGATCCAATAGATATGCTGAAGTCAGGTGTTTCGTTAAGATGATATTCACATGGGCCTCTGTGATCTTTGCCACCCATGGAAGGAGAGAAATTGGTCGATAGCTCTCCGGCTTCAACGGATCCAATCCCGGCTTTTTTATGATAGGCATGACGCAGGCAGCCTTCCAGGCAGGCGGAACTGAGCCGGTGGTTAGGGATTGCTCCACTAGATGGCGAATAGGAGGAAGGCAGAGGGACGCTGAGTCCACAAACTGGACTGGTCTCAAAGGGTCATCTGGAGAGCCAGATTTGACCTTGGCCACCAGGAGATTGAACTCCGGTTCCGATGGTATGGGAAGAGTGGCCAAGCATTGAGAAGTACGAGGTGTTATGGTCGTACTATCCAGGTCAACTTTGGGAAAAGAGCGATAGATGGCGTTTACTTTTTCCACAAAGAAACTGGCCAATCCCTCACAGTGGGCAAGGGAGCAGATCTCCGTATTAGGGAGTCTGTTCACTGTGAGCTCCTTCAAGACTTTAAAAACCAGTTTGGAAGGGTTAGAACTTACCTGGAATTCCCGTGCATAGTAATCAGCTCGGGCCCAGCAGACAGCTCTATGGTATACCTTAACCTTAGCCAGGTAGGATACTTTTAGGTCTTTCTCATAGCTCTTCCTCCAAGCTCTTTCGGCTTGTTGACAGGTAGCTTTTATCCGCCTGAGGTCCTCCGAGTACCAGGGATTTGACTGGGAGCAACGGTTCCTACTCCAGGTGGCTGGTATCAGTACATCGAGCGCTCAAACAATCCAAGCGCAGAAGATGTTATACCCAGATTTGACGTCATCCGAATGAGCCAGGGGTGTGGTGGTCAAAAAACGATGGAAATCCTCCAATTTGAGCTTTTTCCAGGGACGCCTGAAGGATGTTTTATCAGGCTTCCCAGTAGGGCGAACAGCCGTTGTGATAAAAAGTTCAATGAGGTGATGATCACTCCATCCCATGGGTTTGGGGGTGAGACCTCAGCCAGTTGAAGGTTTGTGAAGACCGGATCTAGAATATGACCACCCTCATGAGTCGGATGACAACCAATTGGGTCAACTGTACGTCTTCGAGATCGTCAAGCAAACCACTGACCGCTGGTATCTCCAAGGCGTCGAAATGGATGTTAAGATCGCCGATGATGCAGAGTCACATCGCCCCTCAGCAATTTTTCCAAGAAAAGCAACCTGCCCGGACCTTGAGCACGTTCAGGCAGGCCTAGCACGCAAATATTATTTCTCTGGGTCCTATTTCGAGCCTCCTCTGTTCTATATTCAAAGGTCTTGAGCCTACTCTCTATACAAGCAAGGCATTCTCTCAGGGTCTTTATCTCCGTGGAGAGATCCCCCAGCATTCATTCTGTGTTCATGACCCATTCTGCTGGACGCATGTGGTAATATCAACAGGATCGCCATGTCCTCCTCTAGCTTGTCTATTCTTGACTCCAACACTTCCTTAGAGTCAGTTATTGTCTGCAAATTATTGTTTAAGATGGCCCCTTTGATAGTACCCGGATGGGTGGCTGTTGGTTTATCGCCCGCTCAAATTAATTGGCCCCTAACGAGGGTGGCACCATGGGGTCCATTTTCTTACCCAGGGTAGTTCTCGCTGGCTATCTCCTCCCTCTGCAAACTTATACTAATGCTGCCTCTACTGTGAATCTTGCCCTCCAAGATCCAGGACCTATGTGATACTCCCCTAAGGACACAGCTCAAACAAAAATAACAATATCTATCCCACCTCCCTAGCCCGAAGACAAGTAGGCAACATCCCCCACCTAAACGAGCATTCCAACTGCAACCACATGCATGCACAACATACGTGAAACTCAAAGTGAGGGATGTACCAATATGGATGTCTCCAGTCGGATGCCCACCACCCAGCTTCATTGGTCAGTATACCCACACTGCTGAGGGCTCAAGTTCTCCTCCAGGGTTCCTGAAGGTCACCCAATTGGTGTCACCCACCCAAAAGCTGTTTCTGGTCGGTCAAAGAGATACAGAGTATACATATCTTTTCTTACACACAACACTCCCCCTTATGCATGTCAGTTTGGTACGTCTACAGCTTCAGTCAACAAAGCATTTAAACTAGATGCACCCAGCAACAACACCCAAGGCCCACCACAAAGGAAACTCCACACAAGGTTATATATAAAAATAGCCTTTGTATTGTACCAAACACATTAGATAAAAACACACACTTTACAATGTGCCAACAGGCACGGGCAGAATTTACAGGGGATGTATGTACAGGACAGGGCCACATGGACCACTGTCAGGAATATGCACTTTTAGAACTAGCACTTGGTAGAATTAGAACTTAGAACATAGAATATAAAATCACTGTAGCACAAAATAGAAATTAGAGCACACAACCAGTAACTACTGGTAAGAGGTAAGTACCACCTACGCAACCCTAACCACCTTAGGAGAATATTACGCAGGGAACCTCGACTTCACTAGCAACACCTGTACTAGAAAGAACAACCACCTAAGAATCACTATACATTTAGGGGTATAAGCATGAACACATTACACATGATGCATCACAACATTCAGAGGTGTAGGGAAGGAAACACATGATGCATAAACATACATTCAGCGGTGTAGGAAAAAGCACATGACGCATAATCAACACATTCAGAGGTGCAGCACAGAACAATTCTCAGAAATTACATAAGCCGCAACCTGTGACTTATCCCCAGGCCAACTGGCCTCTCTGTGGCTAGGACGCCCTTTGTCCCAAATGTCAGGGCCTAAATGGAGCAGCTGCCCACTAAGTGCTGGGCAGCTGGAGAACTGATGGGGCCAACACGGTGGAGCCTCGCAGGCTCTGGCCAAGAACACTCGTGTCCTTAGGAGCCTCGTGGGCTCAAGAATAAATGGGAGGCAAGTGGGAGCGGCCCGCTGCCTTCCGGGCAGCTCTATCACACCAGAACAATGCCCCCTATGACGCGGGAGTCCCTCTCGGGGGACTCGAGAACAAATGCGGCCTTCAAGAGCCTCTCGGGCTCGTAACACGAATATGTCCCTTGGGCCTTTCCGGGCTCCTCAATTACGGGGGCCGGCTGTGGGAGTCCCTCCCTAGGGTACTCGTAATATAATTATGCCTCCTTAAGCCTCGGGGGCTCTAGAACAATGATGCCGCTCGGAGCCTCTCAGGGATCATTAACAACGCAATGCTGCCTGATCCCCTCTGGGCTCTTCAACACAGATGCCCTCATGCTGAAGGGGAGGGGCAGGCACCGGCAATGTGCCCCGGCGCCCTCCTCTTTGAGAACGGACCCCTCGGCCCCACTCACCGGCTGCTCTGGGGCAACTTCTGCTCTCGGCGGCGGCCGCAGGCGGGAGAGCTCCTCTGGGCCGACTCGCGGCTGCTGCAGGCTGCGGGGCTCACCGGTGATCCCTAGCTGGTGTGCAGGAGCGCAGGGTAGGCTCCCGCCGCTTCCTGGTTCCTCTGCTTCTTCCAGCCAATCAGAGTGCGGCATTGGCGCTGGGTCCAATCCCAGCGCGGCGCTGCTCGCGAGGCTGCGGGCTGGTGTCTCTGATGTCTGGGGCGTCGGTGATTTTGGGGGTAGGCTCCCTCGGGAATTAAATATAAAGCAAGTTGGGCACTCGCTTGGGCAATAGGCACAAGTACCTGTAATCAATGACCAAAATCGGCACCAGTGCAGCGTGGGCAGCCGCTGGGGTAACAAGAAAACGCTACCAAGCGCTTAGTGGCAAAATAAAGCGCTCCCAGGTGCTAGGGGCAAAATAAAGCGCTCCCAGGCGCTAGTGGCCCAAAAGTCCAGCAACAAAGTCCTTCAGGAGGTTGGGGGGGGGTGCAAATCTGGGCCAGAGCCAGCTGACAGGGTCCTCCTAGGCAAGGAGGCAATCCCCAGTGGCGGTCCTTCTGGCACCCAGCAGCAGTAGCAGGCCCCCCTCGCTTGGATCAAGAAGAAGAACATTTTGTAAGGGGACACAGCCCCTTTTTATACAGTAAAAACCTTTGTCTGGGTGCAGGGTGGGGGAGAAACCAGTCGCAGCTGGTTTTGGAGCACTTTGTTTTCCTCAGCCACCCTTTCCATTCACTAGGCAGGCTAGGGTCATTAGACGTACCACAGGGGGCGGAGCCAGCATTGTGTGGGGAAAGCCGAGCCCTATTCAGGTCCCAGGTTTACTCCTTCCTCACATCACTCATGCTAATCTAAACACTCACCACCGGGGCAGACCCATCATGACTCATGGAGCCAGGCTCACCAGCCAGCTCCAGCCAATCACAAGCCAGACACAAATTACACAAATATGCCAACTTCTAGAAGTGGCACTTCCACATTAGACACAATCACGCCGCATACATCAGTGCACAGCATTTAATCACACGAGCCTGCACATACCAAACTCGCACCTGCACTCCCCAAGCATCAGGAACTACCAGGGACGCATACATTCCCCATGCATTCCTATGGAAGGGCAGGCCAACCTCACCACACGCACGCACTTTACCATGGGACACAGTGGTAAAGTGCGCAGAAACCAAAAATCACTATTACCAGGTCACCATTAAAAAGCAAAAAGTTCAGGGGTGAACCTGGCAGAAGGGCCACGTCCAACACCACCTCAGCGAGACCCACAACTTATCGGTCTGATTGAGGTCAGTGGCATCCCAAACATTTAACAAACTAAGCTTCAGGGATGTCGTCAGTGTCTTACCCCCCATGTCTGTAATTGTGCGGTGATGTATGTATGTATGCTTGGGGAGTGCAGCCACCGCTTTAGCCACCGGATATTCCCAAATTAGGTGGAAGAAGGTCCCTTCCTGGTGACACTGTCTGAGACAGGACAAATTGGTCCTTCTCCCCATCTTAACCAACACCCCAGCAGCAAAATAGGTACGGTGCAATATTTTAAGTTAGACAAATCTTAGCTTCATTGGAATAGCCACCTCGTTGGGCGGAGCTAGGGCATCTCGCCAATCATCTTCATCTAACTCTCCCAGATCTGTCTTCCACTGTTGCCGCAGACGCGCCAGGGGGTCTGGTCGATTATAAATCAGTTTTTTGTATGTGAGGGAGATAGCCTTTTTATCCATGGGGTCGAGTAGTAACCTATCTTCAAGTGGGAGGGGGCTTCAGGAGGTGGGTCACCCCCTGGTATTGCTGCATTGAGTGCATCACTGATCTATGAATATCGGAATGTTTTGGTTTGTGCAAGGTCGTACTCCTTCTGTAGAGTGGCAAAAGTGATCAGCCCCTTAGAGTTCCACAGGTCTCCAACACTCGAAATACCAATGAGGTCCCATTTGTCGAAAACGGGGCAGGCGCTAAAGTGTCCCAGTTGCTCAGGTTCCCACAAGGTGGTTGCACGAGTGATTATATTATGCCATCCCAGTTTTTTGTTAACCTTATGCCGGGTTTCAATCGTGCAAGCAGTCGGTCCAGTTAGGTGTAGTTGATTGAGATTTGTGTAGAGAGCTCTATTAAAGCTGCCCTGTCCCATGAGCCACCAGTTGGTGCGGAGACTCGGATCGCCCCTATCTCCAGGCGCCCAACGATTAATCATCACCATTGACACGTCTGATAATATAGCCAGAGTTCCGGCAGCGCAATTCCCCTGTCATACCGCCCAGCTGACAGCTTGTGTAGCGCTATGCGCGGAGCTCCCCCATCCAACAGCAAAACGCACACAGCGCCGTTTATATTAGAAAAATAGGATTCAGGGATCCTATTCGGGGTTTTCTGTAGCACATAAAGGAAACGAGGCAACACCAACATTTTAAAAAGGGCAGCACATCCCAGAAGAGTTAGCTGGAGGATAGGCCAGTGTCCCTCCCATCTCGCTAGGCATATGTAAAATTGTAAGCCACAGTAACAAATTTTGGTAGAATAGAATATACTCATCACTATCTCAGAGAGCAACCTTTCAGGCCAATGGGTCGGTACAGCTCCATCTCAACCAGCCGGGGGGGCCACATCGATCACCCCTATGCCAGACGGTCTACAGTGGGCTCATCGCCCTATCAGCCCACCTCCCATGATATAAACCCTTGGGACTCTCCGTATAATTATCCATGATATAGAAGCGAGTGTAGGACACATATGTATAGTCTGGGGAACCCGCTCCCTGAAGGCCATCACCTCATGTCGGAGCTATATATTAACAGTGTACATCAGTGTTTATCGTTCTTTCCGCTCCTGTCGTCCTTTTTCTCCGACACGTCGTCAGCCATCCAGCCACTCCCTCGCCTCTGCAGGATCCGTGAAGATCCAGCTTTTACCCTCTGCTTCCACTCGTAACTTCGTAGGGAACATCATGGCACGTTTGAGTTCCCTTTCCCTGAGAGCTTTCTTAACTTCCAGAAAGGAACGTCTTTGCTTCTGAACTTTAGCAGTGAAGTCAGGGAAAAAGGTGATAATGGTGTTTTCGAATTTAAGAGGTGGGGCACCTCGGACCGTCTGAAGGATATGGTCTTGATCGCGGAAATTGAACACTCTCGCCAGGATAGGTTGCGGGCCCCCCTGGTTTGGTCTACCCCATGGGATGTGATGGGCTCTCTGAAAAGAGAAGTAATTGGAGAGGTGTTTAGGTTGCAGATGTTTGGTCACAAGATCTTCAACGAAGAGGTCAGCGGCTAGGTCCTTCGCCCTTTCCGGCATCCAAAAGATGCGAATGTTGTTGAGTCGCGACCTACACTCATAATCGTCAGGCTGAGTCTCCATATACTCGGTCTTTTGTTGGAAAGCAGAGACTTGTTTTTTTCAATGAGGCCATGTCCATTCCTATTTCTTGTGTGGTGTCTTCCACTTCATTCATCCACAGGTCCATTTTACGTAGGTCTGCTCTAAGGAGGGAGATGTCTGTGGAAACCGAGTTGATAGGACCCTCGAGTGATGTGTGGACCCCATTGATAGCCGCCAAGACATCTTGAAGCATGGGTGTTTCTTCTTCATTCGTTTTCTGCTGGGGATCGTGCTCTGCACCAAGAGCTGGATTTCCCACCTTCATGCATCCTTTGCACGGCAAACGTATCAATTTTTTGTTGGTGTACAGTTTGGTTGCCCTTATTTGCCGCCATTTTCGGTTTACGACCGTAGAGACCACAACCAGGGGTACTCACCGCCACCTACCGCATTGGTCAACGCGTAGCCTGTCGGCTTCCTCCGCCTGTTGCAGAACCATAGCCTCTCACAGTGGTGATGCTCGGGTCTGGCTGATTAAAGCGTCTCTGTACATACGGCGATGGGTCAGTGTCTCTGGGCAATTAGGGGCAGCAACATCAGGTCCACGGCCTCATTGAAGTAGGCTTCAGCCCTCAGTGTAGGGAGAAGTGTTAGAATGGCAAGTAAGAATGCCGACTCCAGTGCAGGAGACCAAGGTTCTAGACCAGGTGGTGTGTTTATTTATTTTGGGAAAATGCTTTTTTCTCAAGCTGTAAGCAGGGGAGTAAAAAACCTTTCCTGCTCGCAAGCTAGCCGGTCCTAGCTTGCAGGTCGAGTCCAGTACAATTAAAGACACTTCCACTGCTGCCTTCAGTAGAGGGGGGGTGCTGCAAATTTTATTTGCACTTTGGTGGTAGAGCTTGTGTGTTTTTTAACAGGTCCCTGCAAATTTATTCAGGCTGATGAATTGTAGCCACACTGGGAGCGGTTGTCCTGCAGGCTCCTTCTGCTCCTGGTCAGCTTGTGTATTAGAAGAAGTCAAGTATTTATCTTGTGCTTGGCTAACATGTGTTCATTGCCAGGAGGTGTTGTCTATCCCATTCACGCTTCTGAGGATTGGGTTAGGCACACGCTGGAACGGAAACTGGGGCCAAAGCCAGAAGCACAGCACTGAGCTTGGTAAAAACAGACGTGAGTCCAACTTGCCATCTACGCGCTATGAATGGTAATTGTTTGTATTCCTATCAACTGTGCCCATATGACTACAATGACACCTTCTTACACAACCGTGTGCCTTAACATCACTAGCAAGGGTAAACCTGTTTGCTCCATGCATACCGTCTATCAACCACCAGGTGAGGACCTCGCCATCATCGAACACTTCATGGACATGGTTTCATCATATACGGGGCGACAAATTACCCAAATATTCCTCGGAGATTTCAATCTCCATTTGGATGACCCTAACAACACCGCAGTGAACAGTCTTTAGAATTTCCTGGCTGACCTACAACTAATGCAATCTGCAACATCCCAACACATGACAAAGGATCAATTCTGGACTTATTAATCTCTAAATCAGACTCCATTCAGCTGGAATCAATCCTACCCAGCGACTGGTCAGACCACCACATCATCACTTTCACCATTAAGGAAACAGTGAAATTGAACTCAGCCCAATCTACAAGATCACAAAAATCTGGAAAAGAGACCTGAAAAACCTTGATCCCAACACCGCAGGAATATCCACAGTTCACGATCTCACCAGTCACTACATCACGACCATGACTTCAATAATAGGCGAGGTAGCTCCTCTGCAACTAAAAAGAGTCTCACTGAAAGATTCCAAACCTTGGTATAACGGTATACTCAACGAGGACAGGCGCTCACTCAGAATTGCAGAATGGATCAGGAGACTCTTAGGACAAAGAGGAACGCATATTTCCGCAAGATCAAGCGCACCAAAGCCAATTTTTTCAGCCCCCAACTTGACCAGGCTAGAAACCGTCCCAAAAAACTCTTTGATCTGATAAAAACCCAATCTAAGGAGACACCCCAACGACCACAAGACTCTGAATACTTGCAGCCAAATTGTGAAGAATTCTCCACCTTCTTTACCCTGAAGACTGACGCCATCAAGAACGACCTCCTAAAGGATCTAACCTTATACGCAAGACTGAATACACTGACCTCTCTTGTCCCCAGACCTAGGCCTTGCCAACTCTCATCAAAGTCCTATCCAAAAAATAAAGCAGACTGGTCATCATTCTCCTCTTACTCCGAAGATGCTTTAGGCAAAATTCTCAGTGCATTGAACCCAGCTAACCACTCTTCCAACCCGCTTCCGGCAAACGCAGTCAAAGCCCTTACTCCACTACTTCTACCTCTCTGGTCCAAGATCATAAACAGTTCACTTCAACAAGGATGCATCCCAGACACCCTCAAAGTGAGCCAGGTCTCTCCAATTCTTAAGAAGCCCACGGCAGACCCCACAGACCTAAACAACTATCACTCTATCTCCAATATCCCTACCGTAGCCAAGTTGCTGGAAAAAGGTGTGCACCTACAGCTAACCAAACATATTGACCACTGTTGGACAGGCCTCGTGGAAGGCCCGCTCCCTCCCCGCATGGCGGGGCCCGGACCCCTGCTCCCCCTGTATCCAAGACAAGAACCATCCCGGCAACCCACCGGGGCAACCCCCGGCCCGTCCACAACGGGACCCCAATTCCTGAACACCCCGATATCGGCTGGCCCGGGCCCCCATCAGTACCACTGCCCCGGCCCAGCCGCCATTTTTTGGACACTACACGACAAGGCCGCGTGGCCTCGGGTCGACCCCAACCCTGGGCCTGGCCAGGCCCCGACATCGAGGCACCACCATCCACCCAGGAGGTGAAGAGACCACTTGGCAGGTCAATGGGAGAAGGAGTGCCAATGGCTCCCCTCCGCCAGGTGCCGATCGCCCCCGGCCTCCCCGGGCGCTGGCTCCACCCCCCTGCTGGGTGTCTGGACTCCCTCATCCCGGACCTCCCGACCTCCAAGCGCGAGGGTCCGGACATCAAAGGAGGCCAGACCTATAACTGGGGCAGCTCAAGAGCAGGAAGGTAGTTGTATCCTGGAGTCGAGAGACACCGAGACAAACTCATCCTAGGAGGCCTGCTGGCGCTGCCGCAGCCCTTTCTTGTGAACCATCTTCGAAGCCTGCTGGCGCTGCCGCGGCCCTCTCCATCGTGAACCATCGTCCCGGCCTGCTGGCGCTGCCGCGGCCCTCTCCATCGTGAACCATCGTCCCGGCCTGCTGGCGCTGCCGCGGCCCTCCCCAGCGTGAACCATCCTCGGAGCCTGCTGGCGCTGCCGCGGCCCTCACAACCTCGAACCATCTTCGTAGCCTGCTGGCGCTGCCGCGGCCCACCTTTGCGAACCCTCCAGCTCGAGGATTGTGAGCTCCATCGATTGCTGTTCCAGTACCGGCCCGGTACTAAGACTGTCCCGCTACCCCTTTTCCCCAAAGAGACTAGAATTGGCAGGATCCTCGTATCCTGGTCCCACTGTATCATTATCCCCTTGCCTCAAGATTCGTATATAAAGTGTGTTGAACTCATCCTGGTGTGGTGTCCATCTGTGGGGGGGAAGTTACTTGTCTGTACGATCATCGGAGACGGCCCTCACCAGAGGCCTCTCCCCCCTGTACTCGGCCGACCCTCCGGGTCCCCGTCTAACATTGGTGGCCAGCGGCGCGATCCGAGCCGACGCATAATCGTACAGAGAGTAACTCACCCCACGACACACAGCCACCATGACGACAAAGGAGAGTGGAACAACGGAAAAATACCTGATGGAAAAACTAGAAGAGTACAGCCACAAAGAACTAAAACAATTCTGCATCGAACTGGGCATTGCTACCACAGGACTGAGCACGAAAGAGGACCTCAAACGCGCCTTGGAATCTTGGGTGGAGACGGGTACGGATGTACCCCAAGACCAAAGCCTCGAGACCACCGAAACAAGCACCGCTCCTACAGAAGAAAGAAGACCGGGTCTCTCACTGGAGGAGGCCCGAGAACGGGAGAAGAGCCTGCTCCACGAATTAGAACTGGCTTGACTTCGCTTAGATGGAGAACTCAAATTGGCAGAAAAAAAAATAACTTTAGAACACTTACGGCTCCGAGAGGAGCGAGAAGAGAAACAGAGGCAGAGAGAGCTGGAAGAGAAAAAACTAGCCTACGAGCATGAGCGCAACTTGAAGGAACTAGAGATTCGGAGGCAGAACAAAGACCTCGGAGTCCCCGGGCACCAGAGCCCCCCTGTCACTACGGACCCCAAGGTCCACATTCCCAAGGATGTCATCAGAGAATATTACCGGAACGATGATATCCAGCAATGGTTCAAAGCCTACGAAGTAGCAATGACCTCCCACCGGATCCCATGGAGCGACTGGGGAGCCGGGTTATGGGGGAGGTTTGTCAACGAAGGGCGAGACGCCCTGCTGCAACTCCCGGACCATCAGATGACGTCCTACGACCACATGAAAGCCGCCCTCCTCACTCGATACGGACTCACGCCCGAGATGTACCGCCAGAGGTTCCGCGACTGCAAACGGATCCCGGGTACGACTTGGGTGGAGTACGTGAACTTCTTTAGCCGAGCCTTCGAGGGGTGGATCAAGGGCAGCAAGGTGACCACTTACGAGCAGCTCTTCGATCTTATTGTATGGGAGCACCTCTCTAATAACTGCTTCGTCGAGCTCAGGCAGCACCTCCTTGACAGTAAACTGGCTGAACCTCGGCAACTCGCCATCGAGGCAGACCGATGGGAGAGCACCCGAGTTTCTCGAAATTGGCCCAGCGAACAGAACCGAGCCTCCCAAGGACCCCATCGCCCCCTAGGGGGAGGAGGAGGCCAGGGTCGGGGCAGAGACACCGTCCCGGTGCCCACCACCAGCAACACCCCGCCCCCGGCCGGAAGAGGAAGCCCGCCGACGCGACCAGGATTCCGCGCCAACGTTACCTGCCACCGATGCCAACGACCCGGCCACTACGCCAATGATCCCAACTGCCCGAAAAACCAGAGTCCCATGCCCCGCCAGCTCGCTGCTGCCGCCCTGGGGGAAGAACAAGCCCAAGAAAACACCGAAGAGTACGAGCCAGAACCCCCCGAGTGGGAACCAGCCGCCATGTCCCTGGTCTGCCTAGGTGAAAGAGACCTGATTCCGCGGGCACCCCTTCCCGCCAACACGCAGAAGTACAGCCAGTGGGTCAACATTAATGGGCACCGGGCTGAAGCCCTCCGCGACACAGGGGCCAGTGTGACCGCAGTCCGCTGCCACCTGGTGACCCCGGACCAGATCTTACCGAACATCCTCTGCCCAGTACGGTCGGCCGATAACTCCGAGAGCCTGTGTCGGATGGCCTGCGTCCCCTTCGAGTGGGGAGGGGTTTCCGGCATGCTAAAAGTGACTGTCCGCGACGATGCCCCCGTGGACTGCCTCCTGGGGAACGACCTTGAAAGTTCTCCCTGGGCAGCCGTTGAGCGAAGAGAACACCTGGGGATGCTGGGCCTCCCGGAATGGGTCTGCGTGACGACCCGGTCCATGGCCGCACGCGCCATCCCCAGTCCCGAAGAACCAGAATGGCCGGAACCCCCTCCACCGATCGTCCAAGAAGGAGCAACCCTGGAATCCAGTTCCCTGGAGTCCAGCGAAGAAGGACTTGATCGGCTCCGGGACCTTCCCGAACTGGCCCAGTGGCGTCAAGAAGGTGGCCCCACTCAGGAACAATTTCGACAGGAACAGAGAACATGTCCCTCCCTCGAGGGACTCCGACAGCAAGCCCTCGCCCAGAGCGCAGGAGACACCTCGGGGGCCCACTGGATTTATTGGGACAATGACCTGCTCTACAGTGAGCAAAAGATTGCTGAGATGGTGGCCAGCCGGGTGTTGGTGGTCCCCCTCCGCTTCAGAGACTTCCTCTTGAACCTAGCACACGATGTGCCTCTTGCCGGGCACCTGGGGCAAGACAAAACGTACAGCCGCCTGGTGACCCACTTCTACTGGCCCAAGATGCGGAATGATGTAACAAACCACTGCCGGGCCTGCCCAACCTGCCAGGCCAGCGGGAAGAGTGGCCGAAAACTCAAAGCATCTTTGCAGCCTTTTCCCATCGTCACCACCCCATTTGAACGGGTGGGAATAGACATTGTGGGGCCCCTGGAGCCCAGAACAGCACAAGGACACCGGTTCATCCTGATCCTGGTGGACCACGCCACCCGCTATCCCGAGGCCATTCCTCTTCGGACCGTGACGGCGCCCGTGGTAGGCCGAGCCCTGATGGGGATCTTCTCACGGGTGGGCTTCCCCCGGGAAGTCGTCAGCGACAGGGGCACAAACTTTATCTCTAAATACATGAGGTCCCTCTGGCAACAGTGCAGGGTCACCTACAAATTCACGACTCCCTATCACCCACAAGGAAATGGACTAGTCGAGCGGTTTAACCGCACCCTCAAGGGGATGATCATGGGCCTGGAAGAACCCCTACGTCGCCAATGGGATGTGCTGCTCCCGTGCCTCGTGTTCGCATACCGAGAAGTCCCCCAGAAATCCCTGGGCTTCAGCCCATTCGAGCTACTGTATGGACATCCCGTCCGGGGTCCCCTCAGCCTAGTCAAAGAGGGATGGGAGGTGGCCCCTCAGAAGACTCCTCCGGATGTATACAAGTATCTCCTGACCCTCCATAACCAGACCCGGCGATTCAGGGAAATCGCCAAGGCCAACCTTGAAGCCAGTCAGGAGGACATGAAGCGATGGTATGATCAGCATGCCTCCTCCATCGAGTTCGAGCCGGGACAACAGGTCTGGGTGATGTCCCCGGTTGAACCCTGCGCCCTACAGGACAAATGGACGCGGCCCTTCAAGGTGGTAGAGCGCAAGGGTCCAGTCACCTACCTGATCGACATGGAGTCACCCCGGAACCCCCTACGGGTCCTCCACGCCAACAGACTCAAACCCCACTTCGTGCGCTCGGAACTCAGCCTCCTGATGGCTACCGATAGTGGGATGGAAGAAGACTCTGAGCCCCATTCCCGACCTGCAGAGAACGCTCGAAAAGGACGGCTCCGTGGAAGGGGTCAGACTCTCCGATGCCTTATCCTCAGAGCAACGCCAAGACTGTCGAGACCTTCTGCTCCAATTCGCCGACCTGTTCTCCCTCATCCCCGGGGTCACCCCCTGGTGCCTTCACGACGTGGATACCGGGGATAGCCCCCCTATTCGACACAGGGTGTACCGAGTGCCGGATCGAGTGCACGCCTGCATCCAGACAGAAGTCTCCAAAATGCTGGCTCGGGGAGTGATCGAACCATCTGACAGCCCCTGGGCCAGCCCAGTCGTGCTGGTCCCCAAGGCGGCCGCCCCGGGCGTCGCCCCCGAGCTCAGGTTCTGTGTGGACTATCGGGGTCTGAACGCCGTTACCAGAACCGACGCTCACCCCATCCCCCGGGCGGATGAGCTGGTTGACCGCATGGGGGCCGCCCGCTACCTGAGCATCTTCGATCTAACAGCGGGCTACTGGCAGATCGGCCTCACCCCCGGGGCCCAAGAGCGATCCGCCTTCTCTACCCCGGATGGCCACTACCACTTCAAGGTGATGCCATTCGGCATGAAAAATGCCCCAGCTACCTTCCAGAGACTCGTGAACCAGGTACTGGCGGGCCTCGAGGAATTCAGCGCCGCCTATCTGGACGATATTGCTGTGTTCAGTCGCCACTGGGCAGAGCACCTCCAACATCTCCGAGAGGTCCTGAACGCCCTCCGGCAGGCCGGGCTCACCATCAAAGCCAGCAAATGTCAGATCGGCCAAGGGTCCGTGACCTACCTGGGACACCAAGTGGGGAGCGGTCTGGTGGCCCCCCCCCAGCTCAAGATCGCTGCCATCCAAGCCTGGGAACCTCCGGTCACCCAAACAGAGGTCCGAGCCCTCTTGGGGCTCACCGGGTACTACCAGCGGTTTGTAAAAGACTATGGCAGCATTGTGGGGCCCCTCACAGAACTCACCTCCAAGAAAAACGCCAAAACAGTCAACTGGACTCCGGAATGTCAGGCGGCCTTTGAGAAATTGAAGTCCGCCATGTGCACCACCCCCGTGCTCCAGGCCCCCGACTACAGCCGGGAGTTCATAGTACAGACGGACGCCTCAGATCATGGCATTGGGGCCGTCCTCTCCCAACTCAACTCCGAGGGAGTCGATCAGCCAGTGGCCTTCATCAGCCGACGCCTGCTGGCCCGAGAACAGCGCTGGAGCACCATCGAGCGGGAGGCCTTCGCCGTAGTGTGGGCCCTCAAGAAGCTCCGGCCCTATCTCTTCGGTACCCACTTCCGGGTGCAAACAGATCACCGACCCCTGCAATGGCTGATGCAGATGCGGGGAGAAAACCCAAAACTGTTGCGCTGGTCCATCTCCCTGCAGGGGATGGACTTCACCGTGGAGCATCGTCCAGGCCAAGATCACGCCAACGCAGACGGCCTGTCCCGCTTCTTCCGCCTCGGCGAGGAGAGTACCCAAGAGGATGGGTGACTCTCCCTGCCTTCAGCTGGGGGGGACGCATGTTGGACAGGCCTCGTGGAAGGCCCGCTCCCTCCCCGCATGGCGGGGCCCGGACCCCTGCTCCCCCTGTATCCAAGACAAGAACCATCCCGGCAACCCACCGGGGCAACCCCCGGCCCATCCACAACGGGACCCCAATTCCTGAACACCCCGATATCGGCTGGCCCGGGCCCCCGTCAGTACCACTGCCCCGGCCCAGCCGCCATTTTTTGGACACTACACAACAAGGCCGCGTGGCCTCGGGTCGACCCCAACCCTGGGCCTGGCCAGGCCCCGACATCGAGGCACCACCATCCACCCAGGAGGTGAAGAGACCACTTGGCAGGTCAATGGGAGAAGGAGTGTCAATGGCTCCCCTCCGCCAGGTGCCGATCGCCCCCGGCCTCCCCGGGCGCTGGCTCCACCCCCCTGCGGGGTGTCTGGACTCCCTCATCCCGGACCTCCCGACCTCCAAGTGCGAGGGTCCGGACATCAAAGGAGGCCAGACCTATAACTGGGGCAGCTCCAGAGCAGGAAGGTAGTTGTATCCTGGAGTCGAGAGACACCGAGACGAACTCATCCTAGGAGGCCTGCTGGCGCTGCCGCGGCCCTTTCTTTTGAACCATCTTCGAAGCCTGCTGGCGCTGCCGCGGCCCTCTCCATCGTGAACCATCGTCCCGGCCTGCTGGCGCTGCCGCGGCCCTCTCCATCGTGAACCATCGTCCCGGCCTGCTGGCGCTGCCGCGGCCCTCCCCAGCATGAACCATCCTCGGAGCCTGCTGGCGCTGCCGCGGCCCTCACCACCTCGAACCATCTTCGTAGCCTGCTGGCGCTGCCGCGGCCCACCTTTGCGAACCCTCCAGCTCGAGGATTGTGAGCTCCATCGTTTGCTGTTCCAGTACCGGCCCGGTACTAAGACTGTCCCGCTACCCCTTTTCCCCAAAGAGACTAGAATTGGCAGGATCCTCGTATCCTGGTCCCACTGTATCATTATCCCCTTGCCTCAAGATTCGTATATAAAGTGTGTTGAACTCATCCTGGTGTGGTGTCCATCTGTGGGGGGGAAGTTACTTGTCTGTACGATCGTCGGAGACGGCCCTCACCAGAGGCCTCTCCCCCCTGTACTCGGCCGACCCTCCGGGTCCCCGTCTAACAACCACTTTGACCTTCTCAACAAACACCAGTCAGGTTTCCGTGCTGGCCATAGCACAGACTCAGCCATGACACACATCATCGATGATGCGCTGCAAATACTCTACCAAAATAGATCTTGCCTACTCATCCTACTTGACCTCTCCTCGGCCTTTGACACGGTCAAGCACGAGAATTAGTTAGACCTCCTGAAACACAGAATGGGCCTATCTGGTGTAGTGCTGAGCTGGTTCACTTCTTTTCTCCAAAACCGGACACAACAATTCAAAGTCAATAACACCCTGTCCAAGCCCATCCCAGTAACCCTGGGGGTACTGCAAGGAGCCGCACTATCCCCAACACTGTTTAATCTCTTCTTGGAACCTCTCGCCGAAATTCTACAATCCTCTAACGTGCAATATCACATGTACGCAGATGATACACAGCTATACCTCAAGATACACACCCTAGAGGACATCAAATTACTTAACACAGCACTTAGGAACACCCAAACTTGGCTGGCAGAAAATCATCTTAAATTGAACGTCCTCAAGACTGAATTCCTACTAATAGCTCTGCCAGCTCAAATCCCGAAAATGCAAAACTTGATCAAACATATCACGGCGTTTAACGTACAACCTACCATTGTGGACTCAGCGAAGTCCCTTGGAATAACTTTAGACAGTAACCTTAACATGCAAGAACACATCAGCAATGCTACAAAGGGAACTAACTTCCAGATAAACACATTAAGGAAATTGAAACCCTTCCTACCACATAATGACTTTAGGCAGGCAGTTCAAGCTCTGGTTATACCCAGAGTGGAATACGGTTGTGTCTCCCTATGTGGCCTACCCAAAGAATCAATTGCACCTCTCAGAGCCTCAATCAACACCGCAGCAAGACTCATAACTGGATCTAAACGCAGCTCCCGCATCTCCCCGGACCTTCTATCCTTAAACTGGCTACCCCTAGAGGCGAGAATTAATTTGAAAATTGCATGCATAACACACAGGGCCCAATTCACAGAATGAACTTAAGACTCAATCCTAAACTTACTACTATTTTGGTATTCACAGAATGCACTTACTACTTTTGGCATTCACAGAATGAACTTACTACTTTTGGTATTCACAGAATGAACTTACTACTTTTGGTATTCACAGAAGTTAGGATTTTGTCTTAAGTTTGTCTTAAGACAAACTTAAGACAGACTTAAGACAGACTTAAGTTATGATTTTGTCTTAAGTCTGTCTTAAGTCTGTCTTAAGACAAAATCCTAACTTCTGTGAATACCAAAAGTAGTAAGTTCATTCTGTGAATGCCAAAAGTGGTAAGTGCATTCTATGAATACCAAAATAGTAGTACGTTTAGGATTAAGTCTTAAGTTCATTCTGTGAATCGGTGCCCCAGAGCCCTACATCAAAAGACACCCAGTTACTTGGCACAGAAACTTACGATCTCTGGTGGGGCCAGATCCTCAAGAAATGCTTAAAAATTACTTCTGAAACCACAAAAATTCCAGAAGAAAAAAACTTATAACAGATCCTTCTCTGGGAAGGCACCCAGAATTTGGAACGCCTTACTCCCAGAAACCGGACTTAGCCTGTCCTCTACTTCTTTTAAAAAGGAAGTTAAATCCATCCTCATGGCCAAATACACATGACTAGGGTCTGCTGAATCCCTGTAATGAGATGCTTTTGGCTCTCAACTACAAGACACTTATTGATGCTAAATCTAACTATGCTGCTTTTTACTATATTTTATGTACATCTAATTGTATCTATTTCTATTTCCTGTATAAGTAACATTTATTGTCTGTACACCACTCTGATATCCGCTAGGATCTTGTTCGCGCTTTATAAAACTCTCCAAATAAAATAAATAAATAAACCGGCAGTTGCGTGAGAATGTCTCTGTCCTGCCTCAGACGACCGTTGGACCCTTGATGACAGGCCGAATAGAGCAGCGGTAGGAGAGAGGCGCCCTCCTCGCTGACACAGAATAGTATTTTGCAGCTTTACTTAGCTCGAACTCGACCCGATTGGCTTGGGCACAAAACATAAGCTCCAAAGGATAGATTCATTTTATTTTGGCAGGCGCAAGGAATGTGCTTTCCTTTCGGGAGGGCCCGTGCCTCGCCAATACGGTGGGAGCGTGAAACCCAAGACTAACCAGGCCCCTCCTGATGGGGCGCCCTACGCATCGCAGAGTTTGTTTGTCTGTTGCTGCACCTTGTTCAAACTCGATCGTGCCACAGTTCTCTGCAATTTCGAAATACCTTGACTGGGTGCGCACACGGTCAGCGCGGAGTTATGTTGTCCATGAGGAAGGATTGGTATGGGAGGTTTTGGTACCACTTCATATCTCAGGATTTCGGGCACGGTCAACATATTATGTCATGGCTCTACATTATATGCACTATTATGCTGCAAAGGCTCTGGTCATGGCCGGCCACACGTAGGTCAGCAATGCTCATGTTCCCTGCCCTGCTGCCTCTATGCCGCGCAGCGGCGGGTTATGTGGGCCGGTATGCTCGGGACCCTCATGCTTTGGTTGTGATCAGCATGTTTCCTGTGTGTGGGGCAGGCACAGGGGCCACATGGTGCTTGGCAGCTTGCAGAGAACTGGGAGCTGGGGGAGTGTGAGTGTTTGCAGGTGGTTGGCAGCTCAGCAGGGGGCGCTATGGTTATTGTTTCAGATAGCGTTTCTCGCTTCACATGGCCGGTCCTTACTGGTTATTTAGTCCGTCTCTTCTCGCGAGCCTATTTTTCAGAGGCTGTGCGACTTGTTGAGCTATACTCAGGGTAAGTTCATGTCTGTGATAGGCCCGGACAATAAGGTTTGGTTTTGAAAGTATTTCAGGTCAGTATTGGGCTGAGTTTTATAGCTGTGAATAAATAGGCGGAGGTGAGTTTAACCCTGCACGCATACAGCACTAAGTGCCCTCCCGCAATGGTGCTTTCTAGCGGTGGTACGATTCCCGTTAGGGTTTTGATCTCCTTTTGGGGCATCGTCTGATAGATTCATGTTTTCATCTCCTGCTCGCTCGATTATGCTCACGAGAAAGTGTCTCGCGAGTCGGTATTTTACACTAGTCACGCGGACATCATGTAAATCTCACTTATAGCAATCCTTTCTTGGGCAGCTATCTCCATGGCATTTGCTCCCATATCCTGTTATCCACAGTGAAGGATTGACTATGACTGTGTTTGACACAGTTAACAGCAGTTTACATTATCTCACGGGTGGCATAATGTTCACGTCAGGAGGGTGGGCATGCGGGTGTGCTTGCTGGATCACAAGCAATGGTCTGTGTCAGCACGCTCAAGGGATAGTTTGCTATATTGTGTACAAGCTCAGTTGCTGCTTATTTCTCTCTGCAGCTAACTTTGACAAAGCCAACTTCCCCGACCTTGTCAATGATCTTCTGGCTGGATCATATTACGGATGCAATGACAAAACAGCATAATGCCAGCCAGGCGGCAGATTGGCTCCCTCAGGCACAGGGGGAACCGGGTCTAGGTATCCAGGGTGTGTCACTGAGGGCAGGCTTACACCAGGCTATGGTAGCAAGTACACTAGAGGGAACACTGGGTGCTTTACTCAGGTGTGGTTACGGTGTGTGCAAGTACCCACAAGATGTCTCGGTCTGCAAGCATGGCACGTTTCCTGGTATTACGACTAAGCATGGGCGGAAAATCCGTTACGCTCGCGGATTTTGCGGATTTTCGGTAAATTCGCAATCCGCGAGATCCGCAAATTTCCCGCAAAATCCGCAAATTCGCACGCAGCGGATTTTTTTTCTCTTGGTGATACAATTTTGCTGCGTGCGGTGTAAGTTCGCAATTGCGAACTGGTACAAAACCCTCGCGAACTGGCAGAAATCCTTGCGAACTGGCAGAAATGCTTGCGAACACAAAAAAAGCAATCAGCAGGTTCAAAAGTTCAAACTCATCATTAGTAACCATTCCCTGTAGTGCTTCCTGACAAGGGCCCCTCCAGAGTTCAGTTGCTAGTTGCAACAATTATATGACCCTGCTCTGACCCTCACAGCAGGCTCATAGAATAGCTACAAGTAGGCCACAAAGGTCCTGGAAAAAAAAATTGCACTGCAACAGAAAGCAAATTACAGATAAGGAAGCAGGTGCCAGACTGGAATTTTAAAACAGTGACACATTAATAAATCAACCCCAAATTAATTCATGTCAGTTGAAGCAGGCAGGTGTGCTTGCTTTTCCCCCCATAATCTACAGTGATGATGAACCAGAGGGTGGCATTGATGCACCAGAGGATGGCATGGGTGAAACAGAGGGTGGCAGGGGTGAAACAGAGGGTTCTGGGAACCTGTGATGATGAACCAGACGTAGAAACAACATAATCGTGACCGTTGCGAGCCGACATGTAAGTTCGCAATTGCGAACTGATACAAAACCCTCGCGAACTGGCAGAAATCCTTGCGAACTGGCAGAAATCCTTGCGAACACAAAAAAAGCATTCAGCAGGTTCAAAAGTTCAAACTCATCATTAGTAACCATTCCCTGTAGTGCTTCCTGACAAGGACCCTTCCAGAGTTCAGTTGCTAGTTGCAACAATTATATGACCCTGCTCTGACCCTCACAGCAGGGTCATAGAATAGCTACAAGTAGGCCACAAAGGTCCTGGAAAAAAACATTGCACTGCAACAGAAAGCAAATTACAGATAAGGAAGCAGGTGCCAGACTGGAATTTTAAAACAGTGACACATTAATAAATCAACCCCAAATTAATTCATGTCAGTTGAAGCAGGCAGGTGTGCTTGCTGTTCCCCCCCATAATCTACAGTGATGATGAACCAGAGGGTGGCATTGATGCACCAGAGGATGGCATGGGTGAAACAGAGGGTGGCAGGGGTGAAACAGAGGGTTCTGGGAACCTGTGATGATGAACCAGACGTAGAAACAACATAATCGTGACCGTTGCGAGCCGACATGTAAGTTCGCAATTGCGAACTGGTACAAAACCCTCGCGAACTGGCAGAAATCATTGCAAACTGGCAGAAATCCTTGCGAACACAAAAAAAAATCCGCAAATTCGCGAGAATTCGCGGATTTTGCGGATTGCGAGTTCGCAAATTCGCAAAATTCGCGAACGCCAGATTCGCAAAATTCGCCCATACTTAATTACGACCATCAGGACCAGGGCATCTAAGTTCACGAAAAGAAAGGGTTTTTTCTAATGGAATAAGGGGACGTAGGACAGATGTGACATGACTTCACCCTCGGTCGCCTGTCCCTTAATTCTGCAGTGAGAGGTACAAAGATGACTACCGAAGTTGTCACCGTCAGACCGTTTGCTGATATTCAATGGGGATTTGATTTTGCAGAGGGAGGGATACATTCATTTACTCCACCCTGCCCAAACAGTCACAAGGATGAAATAGTTCAGATTAATTTCAGGCCTTATATGTACAGTCTGGTTCATACCTCATGGCGGTTTAGTTGCCCAGGACCATTAATATAGGGCTTAAATGTCCTACTACTGCTTTACAGCAGATAGTTTGGCTCATTGGACTGGGTGGTTTTCTGGTGCACTGCTAGGAACAGCACAACCAGCCAGTGTATTTCATCAGGCGGTCCGACATACCCCCCAGCTTAGTTGGCTACTGGTGTGACCTACTTTAAGTATTCGTGACTGTTTACAAATAGGCCAAGAGGTGACAGGTTGTTGGCCAACTTATCGGGTTTCCAAATTGCTGAGATTCTTATTCATCTGTTGTTGTCCGTACACATTAGGTAGTGAAGTAACGAGGATTTATTTCAGTAATATTAAGAGCTGCTGCTGTGTTACAATGTTTAAAACACAAGTTTCGACAGGCTAAAAGCCATTACTATGTGGAGCGCATATCTCTTTCTAAAAACAATGCTAAATAAATGGTCTCAATTGTGCAGAGCTCCTTAACCCTAAGTGCTGAGTGTATCGCCTTTCCTACCTCGGATACCTGGTGCGAGAAATCGTCTAGCTTCTTTATTGACAAGATACAGGCGATTCAGGCAAGTTTTGGGTCTTTTACCCTCTCTCAGGTTGGGAACCCCCTCCAGACTATAGGCACAGTTAGCTCATCCTCACTATCTTCCCTAACGGCATTCTCCCCTATTGCCTCACAAGACTCACTTACAATTCTGAAATCATTGAAATCCGGCTCCCCGTCTGACCCTTGTTAGCCTCAGTTGCTGAGGCCGTAAATCCAAAGATTAATACCCTTATTAATCTGTCCCTTCAGACTGCCTCTTTTCCTCTCGACTGGAAGCAGGCCACACTGTTGCCTTAATTAAAAAAGCCATCCTTGCACCCTTCGACTCCAGCCAGCTATCGCCCTATCTCCCTTCTTCCTGCTGCGGTGAAGGTGTGCGAGAAAGCTATTAATAAACAGCTCTCTAATTTTGTTGAAACATCTGGCTTGCTTCATCCAGCTCAATCAGGTTTTAGGGCCACCTATAGTACAGGGACGGCTCTTGTTGAACTCTTAGAAGCAAGTAGAGAGTGTTTGGACGCAGGTGGCAGAGCAGCTCTTCTTCTATCAGACCTCTCTGCCGCCTTTGATACAGTGCCACACTCTCAGCTACTGACCAGTCTTCTGGACATAGGTGTGTCTGGACTAGCCTGGAACTGGCTAAAATCGTTCTTAGAAGATAGATCGCAGCAAGTGTGGCTGCCTCCGTCTTCTTTAACTCTCACAAAGGTGACTACTGGAGTACCACAGGGCTCTACTTTGAACCCTCGCCTCTTCAATTTATACATTACGCCTCTGATCAATTTGGCGGAGGAGCTCGGAGCTAACATCATTGTTTATGCGGATGATACCCAGCTCCTCTTTACTTGGTAAAAAATGATTTATCTCCGACGGCGCTAAAGCTTGTATTACAGCCGTTTTCAAATGACTTTCAGCTGCGCAGCTCAAGCGTAATGAGGACAAGTCGGAAATTCTTCTATGAGGGGCTTTCCCTCCTCACTTTAAGGAATCACTTTGGCCGGCAGATTATCCTCTACCTAATTCTGAGGGCCAGCCAGGAAAAAACCTGGGGATCTGGTTTAATGAAGATCTCTGCTTTTCGACTCGGATAAAGAAACTAGCAGGGCAGTGCTTCGGCACATTGAAATCTCTCGGAAAGTTTTTTCCCCTTTTACCCAGGGCAGCCAAGGAAATGGTTACTCGTGCCCTGATCCTCTTCCACTTAGATCACGGTATCGCTCTTTACATTGGCCTGCCTGGGTACCAGTTGAAGAAACTGCAGATTATACAAAATGCTGCTGCCAGTGCTTTGCTCAATATCCCAGGAAGATCAAGCATAAAGCAACATCTGCTTGACCTACACTGGCTTCCCATGGTCCAAAGAGTTACGTTTGAAGCACTCACTCGGGCCCATGCTGCCCGGTACAAATCTGGTCCGCTTTATCTGAGGAAGCGCTTTAGCTTCTATGTGCCACAGAGACACCTGCGTTCAGCTGCACAATGTCTGACTGTGATTCCCCGTTTCGATTTCTCAAGAATTGGGGGTAGCCTGAGGCGGGGGAGGCTTGGAACTCCCTTCCCCAGGAATTGTGTGGTATTCAAGATCCTAAACAGTTTAGGTAACGGCTGAAAACTTTGCTTTCCACCTAATTCACAGTTCTTTCATTCATGCTTCATTCTGGCTTCCGCACCGGGACACTCTTGAGTAACCACGTGCAATAGAAATGTCTTTAACATAACATAACAGTGCCTCACTGGTGTGGAGTGCAAAAAAAACGATGGATTTGGGCCCAGATCTTTTGACTGGGGGAGTGTGTGACATTGATCCACATTCAGTCCATCACTTGTTGTTTTTGCAATTGCCGCCCTAAGTGCGCTGGGGATGCCCAGACGTGGGTCCCAGGCACTCCACACCACTTGGAGTCAAGCTAGCCGGGCTGATGAGAGGTGTTACCTCGAAACCGGTCCGGTCCTCGGATGCTTGATTCCGTTCTGGGAAGGACATGGCTTTTGTAGTTCGGACTGGACTGTTCCCATGGGGCAACAGGGTCAGAGCTGATTTGCATATCGCCATTGTCTAACCCAGGGTGGTGTGGAGTGCAAAAAAACGATGGATTTGGGCCCAGATCGTTTGACTGGGGGAGTGTGTGACATTGATCCACATTCAGTCCATCACTTGTTGTTTTTGCAATTGCCGCCCTAAGTGCGCTGGGGATGCCCAGACGTGGGTCCCAGGCACTCCACACCACTTGGAGTCAAGCTAGCCGGGCTGTTGAGAGGTGTTACCTCGAAACCGGTCCGGTCCTCGGATGCTTGATTCCGTTCTGGGAAGGACATGGCTTTTGTAGTTCGGACTGGACTGTTCCCATGGGGCAACAGGGTCAGAGCTGATTTGCATATCGCCATTGTCTAACCCAGGGTGGTGTGGAGTGCAAAAAAACGATGGATTTGGGCCCAGATCTTTTGACTGGGGGAGTGTGTGACATTGATCCACATTCAGTCCATCACTTGTTGTTTTTGCAATTGCCGCCCTAAGTGCGCTGGGGATGCCCAGACGTGGGTCCCAGGCACTCCACACCATTTGGAGTCAAGCTAGCCGGGCTGATGAGAGGTGTTACCTCGAAACCGGTCCGGTCCCCGGATGCTTGATTCCGTTCTGGGAAGGACATGGCTTTTGTAGTTCGGACTGGACTGTTCCCATGGGGCAACAGGGTCAGAGCTGATTTGCATATCGCCATTGTCTAACCCAGGGTGGTGTGGAGTGCAAAAAAACGATGGATTTGGGCCTAGATCTTTTGACTGGGGGAGTGTGTGACATTGATCCACAATCAGTCCATCACTTGTTGTTTTTGCAATTGCCGCCCTAAGTGCGCTGGGGATGCCCAGACGTGGGTCCCAGGCACTCCACACCACTTGGAGTCAAGCTAGCCGGGCTGATGAGAGGTGTTACCTCGAAACCGGTCCGGTCCTCGGATGCTTGATTCCGTTCTGGGAAGGACATGGCTTTTGTAGTTCGGACTGGACTGTTCCCATGGGGCAACAGGGTCAGAGCTGATTTGCATATCGCCATTGTCTAACCCAGGGTGGTGTGGAGTGCAAAAAAACGATGGATTTGGGCCCAGATCTTTTGACTGGGGGAGTGTGTGACATTGATCCACATTCAGTCCATCACTTGTTGTTTTTGCAATTGCCGCCCTAAGTGCGCTGGGGATGCCCAGACGTGGGTCCCAGGCACTCCACACCACTTGGAGTCAAGCTAGCCGGGCTGATGAGAGGTGTTACCTCGAAACCGGTCCGGTCCTCGGATGCTTGATTCCGTTCTGGGAAGGACATGGCTTTTGTAGTTCGGACTGGACTGTTCCCATGGGGCAACAGGGTCAGAGCTGATTTGCATATCGCCATTGTCTAACCCAGGGTGGTGTGGAGTGCAAAAAAACGATGGATTTGGGCCCAGATCTTTTGACTGGGGGAGTGTGTGACATTGATCCACATTCAGTCCATCACTTGTTGTTTTTGCAATTGCCGCCCTAAGTGCGCTGGGGATGCCCAGACATGGGTCCCAGGCACTCCACACCACTTGGAGTCAAGCTAGCCGGGCTGATGAGAGGTGTTACCTCGAAACCGGTCCGGTCCTCGGATGCTTGATTCCGTTCTGGGAAGGACATGGCTTTTGTAGTTCGGACTGGACTGTTCCCATGGGGCAACAGGGTCAGAGCTGATTTGCATATCGCCATTGTCTAACCCAGGGTGGTGTGGAGTGCAAAAAAACGACGGATTTGGGCCCAGATCTTTTGACTGGGGGAGTGTGTGACATTGATCCACATTCAGTCCATCACTTGTTGTTTTTGCAATTGCCGCCCTAAGTGCGCTGGGGATGCCCAGACGTGGGTCCCAGGCACTCCACACCACTTGGAGTCAAGCTAGCCGGGCTGATGAGAGGTGTTACCTCGAAACCGGTCCGGTCCTCGGATGCTTGATTCCGTTCTGGGAAGGACATGGCTTTTGTAGTTCGGACTGGACTGTTCCCATGGGGCAACAGGGTCAGAGCTGATTTGCATATCGCCATTGTCTAACCCAGGGTGGTGTGGAGTGCAAAAAAACGATGGATTTGGGCCCAGATCTTTTGACTGGGGGAGTGTGTGACATTGATCCACATTCAGTCCATCACTTGTTGTTTTTGCAATTGCCGCCCTAAGTGCGCTGGGGATGCCCAGACGTGGGTCCCAGGCACTCCACACCACTTGGAGTCAAGCTAGCCGGGCTGTTGAGAGGTGTTACCTCGAAACCGGTCCGGTCCTCGGATGCTTGATTCCGTTCTGGGAAGGACATGGCTTTTGTAGTTCGGACTGGACTGTTCCCATGGGGCAACAGGGTCAGAGCTGATTTGCATATCGCCATTGTCTAACCCAGGGTGGTGTGGAGTGCAAAAAAACGATGGATTTGGGCCCAGATCTTTTGACTGGGGGAGTGTGTGACATTGATCCACATTCAGTCCATCACTTGTTGTTTTTGCAATTGCCGCCCTAAGTGCGCTGGGGATGCCCAGACGTGGGTCCCAGGCACTCCACACCATTTGGAGTCAAGCTAGCCGGGCTGATGAGAGGTGTTACCTCGAAACCGGTCCGGTCCCCGGATGCTTGATTCCGTTCTGGGAAGGACATGGCTTTTGTAGTTCGGACTGGACTGTTCCCATGGGGCAACAGGGTCAGAGCTGATTTGCATATCGCCATTGTCTAACCCAGGGTGGTGTGGAGTGCAAAAAAACGATGGATTTGGGCCCAGATCTTTTGACTGGGGGAGTGTGTGACATTGATCCACATTCAGTCCATCACTTGTTGTTTTTGCAATTGCCGCCCTAAGTGCGCTGGGGATGCCCAGACGTGGGTCCCAGGCACTCCACACCACTTGGAGTCAAGCTAGCCGGGCTGATGAGAGGTGTTACCTCGAAACCGGTCCGGTCCTCGGATGCTTGATTCCGTTCTGGGAAGGACATGGCTTTTGTAGTTCGGACTGGACTGTTCCCATGGGGCAACAGGGTCAGAGCTGATTTGCATATCGCCATTGTCTAACCCAGGGTGGTGTGGAGTGCAAAAAAACGATGGATTTGGGCCCAGATCTTTTGACTGGGGGAGTGTGTGACATTGATCCACATTCAGTCCATCACTTGTTGTTTTTGCAATTGCCGCCCTAAGTGCGCTGGGGATGCCCAGACGTGGGTCCCAGGCACTCCACACCACTTGGAGTCAAGCTAGCCGGGCTGATGAGAGGTGTTACCTCGAAACCGGTCCGGTCCTCGGATGCTTGATTCCGTTCTGGGAAGGACATGGCTTTTGTAGTTCGGACTGGACTGTTCCCATGGGGCAACAGGGTCAGAGCTGATTTGCATATCGCCATTGTCTAACCCAGGGTGGTGTGGAGTGCAAAAAAACGATGGATTTGGGCCCAGATCTTTTGACTGGGGGAGTGTGTGACATTGATCCACATTCAGTCCATCACTTGTTGTTTTTGCAATTGCCAGCCTAAGTGCGCTGGGGATGCCCAGACGTGGGTCCCAGGCACTCCACACCATTTGGAGTCAAGCTAGCCGGGCTGATGAGAGGTGTTACCTCGAAACCGGTCCGGTCCCCGGATGCTTGATTCCGTTCTGGGAAGGACATGGCTTTTGTAGTTCGGACTGGACTGTTCCCATGGGGCAACAGGGTCAGAGCTGATTTGCATATCGCCATTGTCTAACCCAGGGTGGTGTGGAGTGCAAAAAAACGATGGATTTGGGCCCAGATCTTTTGACTGGGGGAGTGTGTGACATTGATCCACATTCAGTCCATCACTTGTTGTTTTTGCAATTGCCGCCCTAAGTGCGCTAGGGATGCCCAGACGTGGGTCCCAGGCACTCCACACCACTTGGAGTCAAGCTAGCCGGGCTGATGAGAGGTGTTACCTCGAAACCGGTCCGGTCCTCGGATGCTTGATTCCGTTCTGGGAAGGACATGGCTTTTGTAGTTCGGACTGGACTGTTCCCATGGGGCAACAGGGTCAGAGCTGATTTGCATATCGCCATTGTCTAACCCAGGGTGGTGTGGAGTGCAAAAAAACGATGGATTTGGGCCCAGATCTTTTGACTGGGGGAGTGTGTGACATTGATCCACATTCAGTCCATCACTTGTTGTTTTCACAATTGTTTGCCGGCATGCGTGTCTCCTGTTACATCACTACATCTGGTGTGTGGCATCGGAACTGTTGGTCCACGGTCTTTCTTCTTTTTGCTCCCCAGTCCATTAATCTTCTAGGACAAGCCTGTTCATTTGCTCTCCCCCACCAGCATGCTTTGCACCGATATGTAGTGAGATGAATTGCTTTATTCTTGATCCACTTGATTGCCTGGCTTCCCATGTCTCCTAGGGGGCCTAAGACACTGGAGTGGATTCTGTCAGCTGTGACCAATGACAGCGGCTATGTGAATAACTCCCCGCCCCTTGAACCTCCCGAACTCCAACCTCCCTCTCCCCTACCCTGCATTCTAGCCTTAAATCCATTTGGCCTCCCCAAGTCACAGAGCGCCAGTCACTGCCCTTACAACTTTCTGTAACTTCATCAGCTCTCCACAGCTCAAAGAGCACTGTGTCCCCTCAGACCTTTAAAGCTGTACTTGGAACCCATTCCCTGCAATATGACCATTGATCGCTCCACCGATTCCACCAGCAGAGCAGATCCATGTATCTAAGTGACGGCCCTTACCATGTTCAGTGGGGAGCTTAATATTTGTCTTCTCCAGCGCATCTTTCTGTCCTTAGCATTTCCAGTCCCCCTCTTTATCACTTATCAGGGAGTTCCCTCTGTTTACGCCGGTTGCTGCTGTCAAGCTTGTTTCATGTGCCAGTGGTTTTCAATGCCCACCTGAGTGAGGAATTCTACTGTATTAGGGGCTCCCCCATCATTCAGCAAACCTAGTTCTTGGTGTGGTTTTGGTCTAGTGCTTTTTTGCCAACTGGCTCATGGTTGGTCTCCATCCTTTGATTCAGTGCCTGACCTCCTCTGGTGTAGCAAAATGCCAGGACGTCCCTTCTTCCATGATGCTCAACTTAGCTGGATACACCATCATGTATGTAAGATATTTTTCCCTGAAGACTAGCTTGAACTTGTTGAAATTTTGCTCCAGAGTTTCTGCACCTGTAGAGTGACTTCCGGGAAGAGGGTGACATTTACGTTCTCATAGATAATTTTCTCCATATACCTGGAAGCTTGTAATATAGAATCCCTGTCTCAGTAGATGAAGATCCTTGCAATGATTGTCTGCAGTGGAGCACCTGGCTGGGGAGTTAGGATGTGGACTCTATGGGATTAGCCTGTGGGTTGCAAAGTGTTGAGGTGTTCCTAGAACAGTTCCATGCCAGGTTCCTTGGCTCATTCTGGTACCCCATTACTCTAATATTGTTTTTTGACAATGTCCGTAGGGACACAACACAGAATCAGCCTCACATCTCACCACAAGTATCCTTATATTCTGATTTCAATCTTGTCCAATTCCCCCGTCTCTGCATTCTCTCAACTTAGGCCAGTATAACACTGTCCCACAGAGGGGTTTGATTTGTTAATGCCTTCTCCGATTCCAGGTATCAAGTGGCCTCCTTCCATGCTCTAATCACAAACCCAGTATGTGCCGGCAGGCCTGCCCTTGTCTCACATCCATACAGAGATAACTGTAGCCTCTCTCTCCCATAACCACTACATCTGCTATTAGGGATAGGTTAGATGGCACCCACGGCAGAGCCTCTGTAGAAAGTTGGCTTTTTATTTGATATACCAATCGTTGGTTATATTCATATAAAGAGTCCAGAGATTCCCCCAGAAGTGTACCGGCTCAATGCAAACCCAAGGTGCTCTATTTGTGGTAGTGTGGTCGAGCAGCTTTAGGCTTAACACAGAGGAATGTAACACATTTGTTATACACACAGCAACTAATAAAGGACACACAACTCAAAAAGGAGATCCACACTAATTTGAAAAAAAGCTTCTTTCTAGATTTATTTTAAGACTAAGATGTACATTAAAAAGTAAGTATGTTTTTCAATAAATATGCCTTTCACTTTAAAAAGTGGACACTGTAATTTTTTCAGTTCAGCATTGTTAACCTATGGGAGGAAAACAACAAAGCAGTTTTGAAGGTAAATACACAAGTTACAAATCCTGTCTTTGGGGTCTGTGGTCAATACCAGGTAAGGTTAAAGTTAGCACCAAGACTACACCACCAGCCACACGGGGGGCCGGGAGCCGAGGTCAAATTCAGAGTCAGTGCCCAATGTTAACCAATGGAGATTGGTGGTGATTGAAGATGCCCTGCTCACGGTTAAGTAAAGCGGTGTCAGTGGTCAATCTGTGGGTAAGGTAAACACTAAGGCGGCCACAAGACAAATCCAAATGTACACCCACAGTGGTGGCCGATGCATGGTTCCAAAACAGAATCGGATGCCCAATTCAAATCAGTGGGGGAGATCGGTTTTGTAGAAAGGCTGCAAGCTCGGACCCGAAGGCTGAATGAAGAAAACCCACAGCTGCCCAGGTAAGTTCTGATTCTAGGGGACATTGGGAGACTGTTGTTCAAGCTCCCAAAGGCCCAATGGCTTCAGGTGCCGGGGTTTGCATTGGGAACAGCTTGCCTGGCATGCCGCAGTTGTGGTGGGTCATCACACAGAGGCTGCAGGGATCGATGTGGAGTCTGGCAGGGGTCAACCCACAATTGACTCTTGCTCAGAGCTGGGGAACCTTTGCAGGACCATTTGGTCACTTGAACTCAGCAATGGGCGTCGGGTGCAGAGGTGGGTCCAGTGGGCAGTTTCACTGCTCCTCAGGACAGAGTTCTTGTTCTTTAAAGTTGGTTACTTCTGGACAGGTCCACTATCCACGGAAGATCATGATCTTTATTGAAGGCAGGCATTCCTCCCATGGTTTTGGAGGTCACTGGTCCTTCAGGATGAGTTGGCTTTTATAGCAAGGATGAAAGCAGAAGACAGACCGGCAGGGCTGGCACCAAGTCAATCACTGGTCTTTCTTCTTTCTTGCTGTTGCAGGTCTTCGGGGTCCAGGCTTCATATGTTGTCAGGAATCTGATTTCAGGGTCTGGGGATACCACCTTAATACTAGATTTAGGGAAATTATAGAGGAGTGACAGGTATGGACCAATGGGTACTTTACCTGGGATGTCTACACCTTCAATCATGTCACAACCCTGTGGGAGGGGAGCATAGAACTAGCCCTTATTGCATAATCCTCATGAAGGTTGGCACTGCAAAATGTGCTTCACTTCACCTTCAGCACTTGAGGGGTTAAGTTGGCCAAGGGGGGCACACCTCCTCTTCTCACTTATATTTCCCGCCAAAAGTGGGGGTTTGAACCAAAGCTGCCATCTCCTGCTAGCAGCAGAGGCTGGTTTTGCATTAAAAGGTGGCAAGGCCTTTGAAGCTTCCCTCTCATGCACTGTGCCCTTTCTGGAGGAGGAGGTGTGACACCTCTGTCCAGGATGGGCTTTGTTTCTGGCTTCAGAGAGCAAGGGTTCTTGACCCAGGGGTACAGAAACATGTCTCTCGGTGGCAGACTGCCTAATGCCAGTCAGAGACCCCACCAGGGTTGGTGGGTTTTTAGGGGGCACCTCTGAGGTGCCCTCTGGTACATGTTTTAATAAACCCAACACTGGCATCAGTGTGGGTTTATGAAAAGGAGTTGTTGGGTACTGAAGACTCCTGGGTTTAGTGAAGCCATCATGCTGCTGGGGAATTCGAGTTGTCAAGTTTCCAGCACATGTACTCTCTATGGTTTCCTTGGCACTTACAATATTAAGAAAAGACTTACATACTGTAGGAGTTTATCTGCTGATGCAGATATGCCCACACCTAAGATATAGTTCACCCTGCCTTAAGGCGTGTAAGGCCTGCCAGAGGGGTGACTTACTTATACCTTAGACAGTGCTGCTTTGACATGGCACACAGGCAGTGTGCCATGTCGACTTTATCATTTTGGTCTGCACTAAGCCATGCAGGCTGCAGTGGAAATTTGCATGGTCTTGGTGAGGGGTCCATAGTGGACACTCGTCAGTCCAAATGCCCTAGGTACCAGGGGCACCATTTACTAGGGACGTACAGGGGGTCTGAAGTGGTGCCAATTGTGGTACAGTTTTAGGGAAGGAGGCAGGGACCCTGTGCACTTTTAATCAAAATCACATCATGTTACAGGCGAAAAACTAATGGGTTAACCATGTCAAAGGGCACTTTCTCCCCTTGAGAGCACTTGTGAGGAAGGAACAGGCAGTAGGTTAGAAGACATTTGTGGTCCCCATTACCAGGCAGGATGCTTAAAATGGCGCATCGGTGAGGGTAAGAGCATTGGCACTAATTAGAGGGTAATGCTAAGCACGCAGAGATTATGTGTTAACCCATGCACAGATGCCACAATGCTTAGGGGAAGGAGTCCTCGCTCTGTCCGTCGTTGCCTCAAGACTGTCCTGGGCACGGTCCAGGAGAGGTGTGGTCCAGTCCCCGGTCAAGCTGGATGCCATCTGCATTCAATTGATGCAAACGATTTGTTCATAGCAGGTTGTATTTATACCAACCTTTATAGATTGGATTTTCTTATTTTCTTTTATTCTCAACACTATTGTATGCAGTAGCAATCTTTGAGAGCAGAGGCCCTGACGAAAGCCTAGGGATTATTTGCCTGATTGGCTGAAATATGTTGGCCCTTTATGGCAGTCATTTGTTCACACTGCCCTTTCCACTGTTCTGTTTTTAATCAGGGGATGTGCCCATACCTTAATAAAATGTGCATTATTTTTGGTCACACCACTCTATTTTAATTCACCACTTTTTGTGTTTTTTGCACTGCACTCTTTCTCTTACTTGCAATCAACTATTCAGTTGTTGTCCAACGAGTGACTGTGGGCAAGATCCAGCTTACTATCATTGCAATGGTAGTATGTCTCTATGATCAAGAGGCATACCATTTAATTAACTGGATGACCAAATGATAATACTGATCACATGGTTAAGTTGATGGCAATCCAGATACAAGAGCTTGGATCTTGATATTTATCACTCAAGTGCTCTCTTCCTTTTAGGAGTTCTCTGTTTTGGGTTCCTTTTGTTAGTAGTAGTAGTAGTAGTAGCTTTATTCGATAAAAACATATCATAAAAGCATTTACACTTCATTTATAAAAACATTTTTACAACATCATCAATTTTAAGAACATTTCATTCATAGAACAGTATATTAGTTGAATGGGCCCATTTACTGGATTAATAGTTTTCTTGCGGATCTTAGTCGCCATGCCCACCCCAAGAATTTTGCCATACAGGTAGAAAAGAAAGGTCTAGCATCTGTACGTAAAATACGCAAAGCTTCCAAATGAGAGCGAGTTCCCAAAGATCTGCAAAGGGGCTTCAACCACCTACGTCTCGGGGCTGCATAGACACTACATTCGAACAGCATGTGGGGCACAGATTCTACCCTTAGGTTACAAAAGGGGCAATAAGGAACAGTTTGAGCTGGGGGTTTCCATGTGGAAGTAAACTCGTATACTGGGAGCACCCCCAATCTGAACTTAATGTATAATGCTCTGTCCCTCGGGTCCTGTATGATGTCTAGATAGGGTTCCCTTACCGGTGACTCTTTAGCTGACAAAAACAAAAGTACAGATTTACAATGAGTTGTGGATCGTGCCCTCTCACTGTCTACCCATGCCCAATAGATTTTCTTCAACTGTTGTTTCGCGGGTGCAGATTTATTTGACCAAGCCTCTTCTAGGCCTAATTTGTAGAGCAGCATTTTAACCTCCCTGAGCCAGATGATCTTATGAGAGCCGGGTAATGACAAAATGTCAGATAGGGCATCTGCATAACTACTTAATTCCTGCACATTCCAGATTCTAGACCATAACAGGAGTGGACGTAGTTTTGCTTGATCGCAGATTGCCCGGGTACCTGCATCTAACAGCAATGGGGTTGTTGGTGTGCTGTGGGGCAAACCCATTAGATCTTTGTGAAAGTTGTTCTCAAGGTGGGCCAGAGTGTCAACTTTTTGAGTGCCCCACAGCTCAGCACCGTAAAGTGCCGCACTTACAACCCTTGCCCTATAGATATCTAAAGGAGCTCCAATGGGTTTTGATGGTGATGAGCGCTGCTCCTTGAGCAGCGCACCTGCCACCCTTTTATGGGTAAGGAAGACTTTTTGATGGTGTGACTTCCAGCTCATAGTATCACTGATGCGTATACCCAGGTAGTCAAATTCCTTTACACGATCAAGTGGAACGGAATCCAAAACCGGGGGATAAACAGTTTTTTTTGGCGGGTTAAGGACTAAAAACTTGGTTTTGCCTATATTTATTGCTAAACCCCTTTCGTTGCAGAAGCTTTGAAACCTAGAAAGCAACGATTGAATGCCCATCGGTGATTTTGAAATTAGGAGGGTATCGTCGGCGAACAGAAGCGTTGGGATCTTCCTTCCAGCCAGGGTAGGTGCATCTGATGGTTGTTGCAGAAGATGCTCCACCACTCCGTTAATATAAAGAGAAAACAGAGTGGGGGCAAGCACACACCCCTGGCGGACGCCTCTGTCAACGGGGATACGGGGTGTTTTCTCTCCCTGTCTACCCCATCTAATTTGGGCAAAATTACTATCATGGAATTTAACAAGCAACGACAGCAAGTAGGGTGGAAGGCCTAACTCATCGAGGACGTTCCACAGGAGTGTGCGTGGCACTAGGTCGAAGGCAGTCCGCAAGTCAATGAAGACTAAATACAGACTGCCCCCTCCCAGCACCACCACTTTCCAATAGATCATTAGAAGGCGGAACGTCTGCTCGATTGTCCCTGTTCCTGATCTGAAGCCTGCTTGTAGATCTGACAGAATATGGTTTTCATCTGCCCACTCAATGATCCTGCCCAGTACCACCTTCCCTGCTACCTTTTGAGAGGAGTCCAGTAAACTAATTGGGCGGTAGTTCGCTGGGTCGTCTCTAGAGCCTTTTTTAAAAATAGGTACCACCTCAGCGCCCCTCCAAGAATCAGGAAAGTCTCCACCTAACATTACTTCATTCAGGAGCAAGGCGATTAGTCTACTCCAAGGAGATGGGTAGTTCTCGATTAGGTCTCCTGGGATTCCATCTGGACCCGCTGCCTTGTTCTGGACAATGCATTGAATTGCTCTTTCGACTTCTAAGTTGGTAAATGGGCCATCATGACACGAGGGGTTAGCTGTAAGACACATGGATGGACAGGCTAACTGAGCTGGATCTGAGGGAGCGGAGTACAGTTGCGAGAAATGTTCGAACCATACACCCCCTGTTATATTACAAGTTAGTTGCTGGTCTATTGGCTTTTCCCTAGATCTTAGTAGGTCCCAAAACCTCCTGGCATCCTTACTATTGCTGGCCTCTACTAGATCTCCCCAGAAATTAAAATCATAAGTCCGCTTGGCTTCAGTTATGGTTTTTTTATAAGTTCTCCTAGCTGCCCTAATAGCAACCGCATCTTTAGACTTTAAAGACACAACAAGTTCCTTCCTGGCCTCACAACATTTTTGGGTATACCACTTGTCTGACTGTTTAGGCAGTAATTTTGGAATACCCCTTCGTGTGGTTTGCGGGACAATAAATAAGTCACTTAGTGCTTGCACAGTCTTAGTGAATAGAGGTAGGATCTTCTCATCACCTTGGTTAGTATTGATCAACCTGGACTCCACCTCTTCCAAAATTGTTCCGGCTTGGTCAATTCTTGCAACATCTGCTAGGACTTTGGCCCACTTTAACCGCCTACTGCAGTTTGCAGGGGCTATTTCATGGGAGGATTTCCACTTGTGATCGGTTCGGCCTTGCCTTTCTGCCTGCCAAGGGAGTGAGATAGATAGCGATAAGGGGTTGTGGTCGCTATCACCCGACACTATGACCTCCATGTCTAGATGGTGTTGCCAAAGATTATAATTAAGCATAATATAGTCAATCCTAGACGTGTGGTCTTGCCTGTTATAGGTGTGATTTGGAACGGCCATTTGTTGGTCGCAAATTGTGCTCCATGCACAAGGCATTGATCTCTATTGCATTTTGCGACCATTTGGGGATCGGAGCAAGATTCAAAATAGGAATCCCTCTCCTAGTGTCCTCCTCAAACGTGTCCAAGATATCTTCATTGGCCAGGGGCTCAAAACAGCAGTTAAAATCCCCAACAAGCAGTATATGAGAGTCCGCATCACAGGTGGCCAAGTTGCGGTTTAAGCCTGTGGATTGTAAATGGGATGCACCGCCTTTGGCACCCCTCAGGTAAATGTTGAAGACTTCCAGTTTTTTCCCCCCTTTATGTGTTACCGTTAGCCACTGGAGATCCGAGGATTGGGTGTTTCTTTCTGTTACCCTGAAGCCTAAAGCAATGCTGATCCATATTATGAGGCCGCCCGACGGACGACCTCTAGATCCTTGTTCCCGTACTGCGGGGATGAAAAAAGTGGAAAATCCCACTCGGTGTCTTGGCTCCAAACACCAGGTTTCCTGTAAGAGGCAAATATGGAAGGGTTCCAGGAAGTCACTCCATTCAGGGATGTCAAAGTTACGACCAAGACCAGCCACATTCCAAGATAAAATTTTTAGGACAGAGTCAGCTGATGGAAAAGCCCTGGTGTGGTCAATAATCATCGGCCTAGGAGAAGCAGATGTGCCCGCAGATTTTAAAGACCTCACAAGCGACTCAGTTTGTGGGAGATTGTGGGACACATAGAGGGCAGGGCAGGAAGAAACCAATTGTTCAGGAAAAGTAGGTGCAGAGAAAGTCTCGCAAGATGGATTTGGCCAATCAACCCTGTTGCAATTTGCCGCCGTTTCCAGTGACATTGTCACACCATCAACCCCTGCATTGCTGGATTGTCCTACTCGAATTGTTGCAGATTCAAGGGCAGCACAAACAGTGAAATGATGCCTTTGCGAAGTCGAGGATACCTTCCGGGGTTGCTTAGCTGTTTGCTTAGAGAGTCAATCCACCTCCTCTAAACCACCAAATCTGTTATAGGTAGAAAGGCCATTCCAGTGTAGCAAGGTCTCCCTATGGCCCCAGGACTTATTCTGCCGTTGGTGTTGCTGAACCGATGTCCAATTGTCCCCCTGATTACAAATGGGTCGAGGAGGATAGAAAAAGGATAATGGCTTGGGTTTAACTAAAGAGTCATCATTACTGGGCCAACTGCAAATGTAGTGCGCCGTGTGAGGATCTTCAAAGGTCACTACTATGCAGTCTCCCGGACTGGATTTCCACGTTGGCCCTACCCAGGGGGTTCTGCGGACCATCGATACCCCACTTTTCCTGCCATTGGGGATAGGTCTGTTTACATTCAGCCAGTGCATTATTTTGTTCTTAAGTGACCAGTGGTTTTCAAATTGGCCATTACCTAGCGTTGGAACCCCCGTCAGTACAACGACATAGTCGTTTGCCTCTGGGGGAAGGTCAATATAGCCACCTCGGAAATTATCTTTGGCTGGGGGGGCCTGGGTTACACTAGGGGCAGGTCTAGTTGTTGTTACGGATTTGGGGTTTTGCAAGTTACGTGTATCACCTCGTGGAGGTGCCTTTGGTTTAACACGAGCTTGCTCCACCGTAACTGTCCTTGGTTTGGGAACCGGTTTTGTTGTAGGTGGGACCAAGGGGGAAGCTAGATTGATTTGGGGTATGATAGGTTGTGGGATTGGGTCAGCTGTGATGGTGCCCTGGTTTTCCAGACTTCTCAACCCAAGAGTGGCCAACGCAATAAGGCTCTTTTCCATTTCTAACAGATTGTTTTCTATCCTTGATAGTCTTAGGTCCAAAGGTGACAGAAGTTTTTTAAGTGTGTCCCAGACCACCTCTATAAATTCTTTGTTGTTGTTAGTTAGCCCGTTTGGTTCGGAGTCCTCGGCTAATGTGTTATTAGGGAGGGGAATGGATGCAATATTTCCATATCCCACATTACAAGACAGGGAATTGGAGGTGGACTCAGCTCCAGTATTGGGTGTTATGATGTTATTCACAGACAGATCTTTGGGAACAGCAATTTTTGCTTTCTTACGAAAGTAAGCTGAGCGAGAATTGCGTTTCCTCTTTGGTTGTTTGCCTCTGGAGATACTGTTAGGCACATTCGGGAGAGGTATAAAGGGAGTAGGGTTTTGCACACTAGAAGGCGTCAGTGGGATAGCCTCAACCTTACTTCCTGATGCAGATTTAGGAGTGACCGGGATGGGTAAATGATGAATATCTACCTGAGTGAGTGTGCAATGTGGGCGTTCCGGGCGCTCGGGGGTAACAGAGGATGCTATGTGGCCTAGGGAGGATTTCTTGGAAAGTCCGATTACTTCGGACAGTCTTCTTGCAGCATCTAGTTCTAGCGACACCCGGGTTTGGAGCTTAGATATTTCCTTGTCTATGGCTATGTTGGTGCGGGTTATAAAGTCGTCCATTGGGCCACTAACTAGAGACCCACGTTTGGAGGACTTGCTGCGGGTTACCCTTGGATCCATAGTACTGGGGCACTCTAACAAACAAGACTGTTTCCCCCTCAGGTAATAATATTATAGTTACCAAAATATTAAACCAAGGGGGGTGGCCCAGACCAGACCTCTGAGACCTCGAACGGCCTCAAACGGCCCGCTCTTTGCCCGGTCTTAGCCCCGGACGCTCCTGCGTGCTCCCGCGCAGCGTCTCTCTCCGATACTTATGGGCCAAGACCACGAGGTGTATGGTAGGAAGGTGGGGGCGGGGCAATCAGGGAGAGCGGGGCCAGGTGGCTCAGCCTCACGCTCGCAGCCCTGAAGCCTCGCACGCCCCCACAGAGCAGCCCAGCAGGAGACCGCGAGCTGGCGGTAAGTTTTGTCGGTGGTCCGCAGCGGGACCCGCGGAGCGGGTTCCGCAAGTCGTGGCGAGTTGGCAGCCTTAGCGAGGGATAGCTCCAGCCAGGTCCAGCAGGCAGCGAGCAAACAAACAACGTCCCAAGAGGGGAGGGTCCAGTTGCCTTTTGGGCTGTAGGAAGGTGGGGGCGGGGCAATCAGGGAGAGCGGGGCCAGGTGGCTCAGCCTCACGCTCGCAGCCCTGAAGCCTCGCACGCCCCCACAGAGCAGCCCAGCAGGAGACCGCGAGCTGGCGGTAAGTTTTGTCGGTGGTCCGCAGCGGGACCCGCGGAGCGGGTTCCGCAAGTCGTGGCGAGTTGGCAGCCTTAGCGAGGGATAGCTCCAGCCAGGTCCAGCAGGCAGCGAGCAAACAAACAACGTCCCAAGAGGGGAGGGTCCAGTTGCCTTTTGGGCTGTAGGAAGGTGGGGGCGGGGCAATCAGGGAGAGCGGGGCCAGGTGGCTCAGCCTCACGCTCGCAGCCCTGAAGCCTCGCACGCCCCCACAGAGCAGCCCAGCAGGAGACCGCGAGCTGGCGGTAAGTTTTGTCGGTGGTCCGCAGCGGGACCCGCGGAGCGGGTTCCGCAAGTCGTGGCGAGTTGGCAGCCTTAGCGAGGGATAGCTCCAGCCAGGTCCAGCAGGCAGCGAGCAAACAAACAACGTCCCCTTTTGTAACTTGGGTACTAACTTACCACCGTGAACTTTAGATTAACCCACTCCTATAAGGGCATTTAGACCCCCGATTCTTGTTTGTTGATTATAGGTATTATTTGGGGATGTGAACCTGGGCAGGTCTTTCAAATTTCCCTATGACCCTATCCCCTCGTTATTGTTGTAGTGGGTGAGAACTCATAACACAATTTAATTTTGTTGGGAATTATTGTAATCATGTGCCTAAAGCCTCTGGAACACTCCTTCGGGGCAGAGTGTAAATTATTTTGCTATTCTACTGTGTATGGATGTCGGATAGAATCCCATGACAGTGAAGGAAAAGATACTTCCATGTAAAATCTTAGTTCTCTGTCATAACTATGACTTCCTGTCCCGCGTCTCCACATACACACATTCAGCGGAGGTGCAACAAACATACACGATTGACACATATTCACACACAATGGGAAAATAGAAAAACACGTCCCCTTCAAACACATATTGGCCCTCACAAGTTTCTACATTAAACATTCCTTCCCATCTTGCAGGCATCTTTCACGAGCTACTACACTTGACAGGAGTAAATCCAGGCTATATGATACTTTACTTTTAAAGCGTGCCAGTTTCCACATGTGAAGTTCTGCTAGTAGAGTACTTTAGGAGATGTTCCATTTCCAAATGCATTTTTAAATGATATAAGTAATTTAGGCAATGAAAACCCAGGCTATATAATAGTTTACTGTCAAGAGTGTGCCAGTTTCCCCCTGTGAATTTCTGAAAACTGAGTATTTAAGGACATGTTCCGTTTCTAAATGTATATTTAAACTATATAAGTAATACATGCTATAAAAACCGAGGTTACATGATACTTTAATTGAAAAAGTGTGCCAGTTTCCACCTGTGAATTTCTGCTACTGGAGTATTTGAGGAGATGTCACCTTTCCAAATTTCCATCTAAAGGCAGGAATGTAGGTGTAAAGTGTGAAGCACAATATACTTCACTCCCCAGCTTGTCAACGAACACGGTGACCGACGAAAGCGGCGCAGTGTCGAGAAAAAATACATAGTGAGAAACCAGAATTAAAATTTGAAAGGAGATTGCAAATTTGACTGAGTATTGTGGACACACCGCACGAATCAGAACCCCAATGTGGGTCGGAAGTATCACCACTTTTCACATTTCATGATTTGAAGAATTTAGCCTTGAGGAAGTCGCAGGAATACATCCAAAGGCAAAGTAGCATGATGAAAGCTTTGAATGTAGGTGCAAAATGTGAAGCACAATATACTTCACTCCCCAGCTTGTCAACGAACACGGTGACAGACGAGAGCGGCGTGGTGTCGAGAAAAAATACATAGTGAGAACCCAGAATTAGAATTTGTATTGTGGACACGCCGGAAGAATCGGAACCCCAATGTGGGTCAGAAGTATCACCACATTTCACATTTCATGATTTGAAGCATTTAGCCTTGAGAAAGTTGAATACACCTCCAAAAGCAATGAAACACATGTTGGCTTTGGCTGTTTTCAACTGAAATACAAGAACACGGAAATAAAACGAAAAAAGAACCAGATGGAATTGTTCATAATTTATGTTGCATGATGATGATACAATGAATTGTTCTCAATCATATTAGGGAAACCAGTTTGCAATTTTGACGTGTGCTGGGGAGTGAAGTATATTGTGTACAGAGTTATGGCTCAAAATTTGAGGAGTCTTGTGGTTCTCTACATCTTACAGCACCGTCTTTTATAAATGTTATAAACCTTATTCAACTTGTGTAATTCTACCAAGAGGCGCCATAATCCTAGTTGTAATACCACGTTTTGGAGGTTTTTTGCTAAATGTAAAGCAGGCCGTACCCATATTCCTTCTCTGCCACTTAAAATGTAAGATAATACTTCATATCTGTCTGTACCGACGTAATAATTTTATTATTTTCTCTTCACCTGCTCTCACAATCTGTACTATCTATCACATCTTCCGTCTTCTCAAGCAGCTCCCTCCTTTTTTACTATTATTTCCAATATCGCCTCTCTGGCATCTCTCCTTCTTTGTCTTTCACTAGTCTCTTATCTCACTCACCTTAACTTAATTTCCATCACTGACTTTTACATTAAAAACAGAGCTTTGGACTATACCATTTCCCGCTGAAAGGCAATATTTCTCTCCTTCTGTTCCCATACCTGACGTGTCATGCAGTTTGCTTACTTTCCCTCCATGTTAAAGAGCAGTAGATGTTTCAGCACCCAGACTAATGTGATGACTACCTAAATACTTATAAGGTCCCAAAAGCTAGACCAATTGCATTGCAAATGCTTGTTTGATGAGCTCCCCATATCATAGTTCGTGAACTAACAGAGTTCAAGGTAGAGCTTGTCATCTTTCCATGGCTTCTTACTGTGACTGATAGAGAAAAAAAACTTCTGCGATCCCGGGGATGTGACTGCGAACACAGCACTTGACAACTGTGAGCCGTCGGTAATGTGAGCGCCAAAGTTGTGTCTACCTGCGAGTATATACTGCCCGTCTGATCAGGTTGATGGCACATAAATAATTATGCGCAGCGTGTGGCTGCCTACACGTGTACACTGATTGCCTGCACTTTTTTATCTACCTGTTGAGAATGCATAGAAGTGTACACCACTATTATGTGTCTGCTTATGTTGTAGCCGCCTGTAGTCCACAAATGTCTTTTTCTTGTGTATGCACATGTTGTGGACACATGTAGGCTTAGGCTGATTGTGTTGATGTAGGATTGTGTGTTTCTCAGCAGTGACTGTACGCACCTGTACAACACTGGCACCTGCGTTGTAGTGTTCTTGTATGTATGTTGTGGGCCGGGTGCATGCACGTGTGAGAGTTTTTTTCTGTGTGGCTGTGTGCACGTGCATAGCCTGTGCGCATTATGCAGTTTATGTATAGATCAGTATGAAGGAATGCACGCTAGAGAGGCATCCTATCTACACATGTATGTACAGTGTGAACACCAGCACGTATGTGTTGAATGGGCAGTGGTAGGTGCATGTGTGAGATTGTTTGAGAGAAAAACAAACATTGAAAATGTTTGCACGAGTCTAAACTTGATTGCACAATAGATGAATTGATGGGGCTGTGGTCAGGCATAACTGTCGGCGCTGTGGTCAGGCAGAACTGTCGGGGCTGTGGTCAGGCAGAACTGTCGGTGTGTGATCAGGCAGAACTGTCGGGGCTGTGGTCAGGCAGATCTGCCAGTCTATGGTCAGGGAGAACTGTCAAGGCTGTGGTCAGGCAGAACTGTCAGGGCTGTGGTCAGGCAGAACTGTCAGGGCTGTGGTCAGGCAGAACTGTCGGGCTGTGGTAATGCAGAACTGTCGGGGCTGTGGTCAGGCAGAACTGTCGGTCTCCGGTAAGACAGAACTGTCGGGGCGGTGGTCAGGCAAAACTGTCGGGGCTGTGGTCAGGCAGAATTGTCGGCGCTGTGGTCAGGCAGAACTGTCGGGGCTGTGGTCAGGCAGAACTGTCGGTGTGTGATCAGGCAGAACTGTCGGGGCTGTGGTCAGGCAGATCTGCCAGTCTATGGTCAGGGAGAACTGTCAAGGCTGTGGTCAGGCTGAACTGTCAGTCTGCGGTCAGGCAGAACTGTCGGTCTGCGGTCAGGCAGAACTGTCAGGGCTGTGGTCAGGCAGAACTGTCGGTCTGTGGTCAGGCAGAACTGTTGGGCTGTGGTCAGGTAGAGCCAGTGGCAGCCTGCATGGCTCTCGGGTGGCGGGAATATTGGGGTGAAAAACAAAAAAATTTGGCATCGTAATTGATAAGCACTCGGGCTCCCCTGACCAATCACAATGCTGCAATGCAGCGTTGTGATTGGTCTGAGCGCTGTGACACGGCGCTCAGCCAGGGGCTGGAGCGGTGGGCATTTTACTCCATGCAGGTTGTAATGCAGCCTTCATGGAGAACAGGGAAAGTGAGCATTACTGGTTTGGGTGGCCCGAGTGGGCCGACCAAACTGCCATTGCGCACTTAAGAGTAGGCAAACCACTCCTCCCCTGCTCTGAGAGCTGATCACCCCCGCCCTCCCGCAAGCAGCACGAAGAATAAAATAATAATAATGCAAACTTACTATAATTTTATGTTTCGCGCTTTGCAATGCCACTAGGTAGAGCTGTCAGGACTGTGATTAGGTCGAGCTGTCAGGGCTGTGGTCCTAGTGGAGCTCAGGGGCTCCTGTACTATGGACAGAAGCGCCCTCGGAAGCAATCTGTACACATCGCCAGGGAAAATCACCTGTGTGCAGAGGAATTGGGCACTCAAACCCAACCAGAGGCAGCTCTGCCGATAAACAGTGCTTTAAATGGGCAGGTGCTGTCGGGTATGGAGTGTATGCACTTCTTTCATTTGAAAGGGACAGTACCTGCACTTCTCAGCCCTGGTACAGTACTTTTAATTGGAGAGAACAGCCTAGGGTGAACTGAAGTATACATGAGTTTTAACACATCCTCTTCCCTGACGTTCTAGCTGCGCCGAAGGTCTTTAAGTTCTGAGGCCCAGGTGAGCTGTGTCCCACTTTCCTCTCTTCAGACAGAGCTGAGTCCCACTCTACTCTCTGTGGACAGAGCTGTGTCCCACTCTACTCTCTGCAGACAGAGCTGAGTCCCACTCTACTCTCTGTGGACAGAGCTGTGTCCAACTCGACTCTCTGCAGAGAGAGCTGTGTCCCACTCTGCTCTCTGCAAACAGAGCTGTGTCCCACTCTGCTCTCTGTGGGCAGAGCTGTGTCCAAATGGACTCTCTGCAGACAGAGCTGTCTCCCACTTTCCTCTCTGCAGACAGAGTAGCGTCCCACTCTACTCTCTGTGGACAGAGCTGTGTCCAGCTCGACATTCTGCAGACAGAGCAGTATCCCACTTTACTCTCTTAGACAGAGGTGTGTCCCACTCTACTCTCTGTAGACAGAGCTGTATCCCATTCTACTCTCTATGAACAGAGCTGTCTCCCACTCTAATCTCTGCGGACAGAGCTGTGTCCCACTCTATAATCTGTGGACAGAGCTGTGTTCCACTCTGCTCTGCTGCGGACAAGTCCCAGTCAAAGCAACACATTTCAAAACTATATGCTATTGCCCCGTGTAGTATGTTTTCATCTAGTAGGTTTCACGCGTTAACTAACACACCCTGAATGCAGAGGGTTGTAGTTAGTGCTTAATTTGAGCCAGTGGTTACAGGTAAGGCCCATCCTACTAATTTTTGTTGGAACATAGCTCATTTTTCCACATCAAAACAGTGAAAGACATACAGGGGAGGGAAATAAAAAAGTTGAGAAAACACAGCAAACATGACAAAGGTAGAAGCAGAAAGCTGCTAGGGTGAGATAAAGGAGCAGAGTGTGACTGGTGGTAGATTAAACAGGCATCAGGTGGACTCAAGACTACGCAGTGCTGGTATTCAGCACCCCGATACTCAGTAGTGTTGACTGCGGTCTTCTCATCAAAAAGTTAGGCCCCATCACGGTCACAAAGAAAGCACTAGTTACAGTTAACAAATGGCAGGTTATTAACAAGTCTACTGCTTATTTTACCATGCCCCTATTTTCTCTCTCTGCCTTTCATTCCAATTCCTCCTACAGTATTCCCTCTTATTTCTCTTCCTTGCTACTTCCACCTTGTCTGAGATCTCTTTTTTACATTTTTTCTTCCGTAATATATCCTGCATCTCTTGCTCTTTCTCTCAATTCACTTCATGTACATTACTCAAATTCACTATGGCTTAATCAGCATGTCACAAATGGGGGGTAGACCCAGTTTGATAGGGTCCCCACTATTTTTCAGAAAAAGGGCTGTTCCACTTTACTCATTAAGCATGCGTCAGAGGTGTTACTTTGTGCCCCAGCACTGCAGTTTCTTGCATCTGTAAACACTGACCTCTGCGTGTTTGTAACTATCCGTCCCACCAGCAGTGTCCCCTTTATTAGTGTGAATGGCACAAGAGAACAGTGAACTTGACAAAATTAAACTTTCTATTACTTTACGCACTGTAAACGTGAAACACTTTCGGGCGGTATAAAGAACAACGTCAGGAAACAAACGCAAATTAACAGCACATTTTATTTATTCGCATAAAAATGTTTTAAAATGTAATTTCCAAGTTCCACATATCTGTTTAAAAATATTTACACTTTCAACAATTTCCAAGATCAGTTACAAATTGATAGTGAGAAAAACACCAGGTATAAAACACAAAACCAAACTTTTCTTTTTATGTTTTTTTATGTTTCTTGTTATTTGTATATAAAATAGGCAGTCAACCATTTAAGTGAGAATTATTATAAGGGCCTGCCATCACTACATTTGACGTCATTGTGATTTGCATCTGATAACTGGCCCCCTCACTATTTTCCTTAGAACCTGTGCCCTGTTTATTGGCATATGAAAAGAGAAACAGGCCCAGCTGCACGTTTCAAGTGCTGTTAAATTTATTTAACAGACTCAAGTCCATTAGCCAAATTAACTGGACCGAAGGTATTGATTTACCATATAATTTCATGTATTTATGTTATTTTCACATAATTTCATGCATAAGCAACAAGGTGATACATAAAACAATCGGTATACATCATAACAATATTCAGACATAACATAAGCACGTAAATCGTGCAGTTAAGAAAAAGAATACGTTGTGAACAAAGAAAATCAGTTTGAACATTTATCCTTAAAACCATTCATGATTACACAACAATAGCAGCACTGAACACACATTTTTTTACCACTTTTCAATAGAATCAAAGAGTTGTTAGTCGCAGGGGAAAACACAGTTGTGCTGCGTAGAAAAGCATTAATGGTCAGGCCCTTCGAATATCCTAACTTTAAAACCCAGACCTGATGCTTTTCTTAATGAAACTAATGTGCCCCTTCCCTTCTCTAACTATTCACCCACAGCGCATCCTCCCTTTAATTAACACTGCTACTTTAGTCATTCGTTTGAATGTGTTCTTGATCAGCTCCCACAATATTGCTTCTGGATTCAATCCCCGTATCCGAGTCCCACAAGTAAGTACTTTGTTCTTAAACATGGTATTTCACCTGGTTGGAGAATACTGTTTGGCCTCAAATAGGAATAATAACATACATACCGCTTTGACTTCCATCTTTTATATTTATTCATCCAAGAACACGATAGGGTTGTTTTCCCTTCCACCTCAGGAGAGCAGGTAATTACCTCAGGTGTAATACATATATTTGCATCTTGTCAGAGGGTTTGAGGTACAACTTTTTTGGTAAAGTATCGTATTACCCATTTTTTCCAAATTCCAGTCAATGCCCTGAAGAGATTCCCTTACACAAATCAGGGTTTCGAAACACATCGGCAGGCATCACACACTACAGGCAACTTTGAAATTGCTTTATTTTGCCTCTGTAGAAAACTATTCAAAACTATTGTTCTACGTGTTGCAACTGCGTTTTCCTCTGTGACGAGAAGCACTTGATTGGTAGAATAATGTGTGTCCAGTGCTGCTATTGTTGTGTAATCATGACTGGTTTTCCGGATAAATGTTCAAACTGATTTTCTTAACTAAACGGTTTATTTACGTGCTTATTTTATGTCTGAATGTTTTTATGATGTATACCAATTGTTTTATGCATCACCTTGTTGCTTATGCATGAAATTATGTGAAAATAACAAATACATGAAATGAAATGGTGAATCAAAACCTTAGGTCCAGTTAATTCGGCTAATGGACCAGAGTCTGTTAAATAAACTTTACAACACTTGAAAAGTGACGGCTGGGCCTTTTTCTCTTTTCATATTTATCAAGCCCTGTCCAGCCACGTTGGCCCAAACCCCTTCTATGCTTATGTATTTTTTGGCATGGCATTAGTCTATAAGCATTGAAAATATATAAATTCACAGGTATTCAAGCCGTTTCTCTGGTGGTGTTGCACATTCACAAGTATATGGTTGCCTCTTCTGTCTATTTTTGGTGAATACAAATCACCTAACATTCCCCCTCCTTCTATGTCTCTCTTTCTTTCTTTGTTCTCCCTCTTTCTTTGTCTCTCTCGCTCTCAGTGTCTCACTCCCCCACCCCCCCACCTAGCTCCCACACACTCCTGTTAGCTTCATGAATGGCTCTGCCAATATTTTTGTATGTGGGGCAGGCTTATAGCTTGTTAAACTACATGAAAGTGAACACAGTATGTGAGAAATGTCAACATGTGTGTTTAATAAGGCTAAACGTGAGCTAAGGCAGGATAATATACTTACTTTACTGGAAAAACAGAGGTTACAGGGACGTCATAGTTCGGTTCAGATTTCACGCGCAAGACAATAGAAATTCAGTAGTAAAAGTTATCTGACCTAACTACAACTTATACCCCCGCAACACCCTGCTTATGGCCTCACATATTAATTACATCACTCATGACATGATCAGTGACATCTCTAATTACATCTTAAAAGGCCTCACTGATATATATCTCACTCTGTATATTTATGGCTAAGCACCCTTAGGATTATGGAATTACTAGCCCCTCAAAGGAAATCACTAAACTCTCTTTTACAAGTTAATTATGACAACAGCTTAAACAGGTTCTGCTCAGTACACCTGCGGAGTAGCTCCATAGATTGCCTTTGTTAAAATGTTTGCACTGTATGTTCTTCAAGGGTCTCAGAGGAACAGCCTCACATATTATGATAAAAATAATAAAAAACGAAGTTTGTTCGAGACATAACAAGAGTGACATTCTTGATATGATCTTCGCAGGAGCGTTTCAACAAAAATCAAACACTCAAATATCTGCTTGCCCATCACCTTTTCCTGGTGCACTTAGTTTTATGAGAAGTTCTTTGTACTGGGTTGCACCATTCCACAAAAATTCCTAAGAACATTTCAGCCATCATGCACTGATACAGTCCTTTAACCAGGTAGCATTTGGATGAATGGTTCTCTGTAAATAAGAAACTCATAAAACATATTCACATACAATTAATCTAATCACAAATCATTTACAAAGCAGTGAGCCAAGATCTAGCTCGATGTTGAACACCTCTGGGGAATGCCACTATGATGGGTGCATTTACAGATGCATGGAATGAGGGTCATTAGCATCACTTCTTCCACATCAGGGCTTGGAGCGTAAATGTTGTGCACTGCAAGCATTAACCCCAACAGCCCACATTTTGGCACTTTCAATTTTCGACTTTGGACACTGTTCTCTAATCGCTGTCACAGAATCATTAATTTTGTATGAAATGACTAAACATCACAATCAGCTGTGAATCTTCGCCTGTGCACCCTTGTTAAATTAGTTTTTCTTGCATGGACTCAGTCTGGGGTTGTTAAGTTTATAGGTTTTGTTCACTAATCCCTCAGGTTAGCTGAAAATACAGTTGTTAGTACCAGTACTGTTTAGTGTTGCTTTTACAGATAGCTGTGCTTGGATGTTTTTCTTGGTCTCTCTTCTTCACCAAATAAAAAACACCAATGTTTCTTTTCTGTTAGTCCACATTTGGCTAGTCTCCCAATGTGTTTCATTGTATATCATGATGGTTTGCTATGTGAACAAAAGTGAAACATCAGACACTTTTATAAACCTGCAAATATGGTTATCTGTTTCTCTTCTTTCCTGCTAGCCGGGTCTTCTATCATTTGGTATTTGAATGTCCACAAGAACTGTAATTATATATTTTTCTGCAACTCCTTCATGTCACAATAACTGCACATTTTGCTCCTGTCTGTGTCCACAGATGGGTCAATATTATTGATAATGTTCTTAAGTTCTGTCCAGATTCGCTGCATCTATAGGATTATTTCTGTGTAGTTAAATGAAGGTGTGTGCTCGCTGAGGGCTGTGAGGGATCGAAAATGTACAAAAGCTCTTCACACTTTCAGTCTACTTCTATGTATTCTCCCTGTGTGTTCACTGATGACTTTGTAGATCTGATGAGTCACAAAAGCACTTCTGACATTGATTGAAATTATATAGTTTTTCCTCTGTGTGTATTCGCTGATGTATCCATATCTTTAATAACTGCCAAAAGAAATTCACATTTACTGCACCTGAAAGGCTTTTTCTGTGTGATCCCTGACGAATCATTAATATTGACAAGTCACTAAACCTACTTGCACATTCATTGTATTGGTATGGGTTAGCACCTGTGTGTATTCACTAATTTCTTTCCGGCTTTGATAATCAACGAAACCTCTTCACACATTCACTGCACCTGAATGTTTTTGTCCCTTGTGTGCATTTCTTGATGTCTTTGTTGGCCTGATAAGTGACTAATGCTCTTCACACATTCATAGCAATAGAATGGTTTTTCTCCGGTGTGCGGTCCCTGATGATTCCTCCATGCTGAAGAGTCAATAAAACTACTGCCACATTCACAACAATGGTAGGGGTTTTCCCCAGTGTGCGTGCACTGAGGTTTCTTTAGGGCTGATAAGTGACTAAAGCTCTTCACACATTCACTGCATCTAAATGGCTTTTACTCGTGTGTGTGTCCGCTGATGCACTTTTAGTTGTCCCGAGTGAATAAAGCACTTCATACATTCACTGCACTTGAACGGCTTTTCCCCTGTGTGTGCTCGCTGATGAATCCTTAATGATGAAGAGTCAATAAAAGCACTGCCACATTCACTGCACTTAAATGGTTTTTCCCCTGTGTGCGTTTGCTTATGTCTTTGCAGGTTTGAAGAATGACTAAAGCTCTTCATACATTCACTGCACTTGAATGGCTTTTCCCCTGTGTGTGTTCGCTGATGAATCCTTAATGATGACGAGTCAATAAAAGCGCTGCCACATTCACTGCAATGGTACGGCTTCTCCCCTGTGTGTGTTTGCTGATGTTTTTGTAGGTGTGAAAATTGACCAAAGCTCTTTGTACATTCACTGCACTTGAATGGTTTTTCCCCTGTGTGTGTTTGCTGATGTATTTGTAGCTGCGATACCTGTCTAAAGTACTTTGGACACTCAGTGCACTTAAATGGTTTTTCCCCTGTGTGTGTTCGCTGATGAACCCTTAATGATGACGAGTCAATAAAAGCACTACCACATTCACTGCAATGATACGGCTTCTCCCCTGTGTGTGTTTGCTGATGTTTTTGAAGGTGTGTAAATTGACTAAAGCTCTTTGTACATTCACTGCACTTGAATGGTTTTTCCCCTGTGTGTGTTCGCCGATGTATTTGTAGCTGCGATACCCGTCTAAAGTACTTTGGACATTCAGTGCACTTGAATGGTTTTTCCCCTGTGTGTGTTCGCTGATGATTCCTCAATGTTGAGGCACGACTAAAACTACTTCCACATTCATTGCAATTGTATAGTTTTTCCCCATTATGTGTTTGTTGGTGTAGTTGTAGGTTTGCTAATCGACCAAAGGTCTTCACACATTCACTGCACTTAAACAGCTTTTCCCCTGTGTGTGTTCGCTGATGACTCTGTAGGTTTGATGAATACCTAAAGCTATTTCCACATTCACTGCACTTGAATGGTTTTTCCCCTGTGTGGGTTCGCCTGTGGCTTTGGAGCTGTGATGACTGACTAAAGCACTTTGCACATTCACTGCACTTGAATGATTTTCCTCCTCTGTGTGTTCGCTGATGAATCCTGAGAATTGAGGAATCACTAAAACTATTTCCACATTCATTGCAATGGTATGGTTTTTCCCCTGTGTGTGTTCGCTGATGTCTTTGTAGTTCTGATAACTGACTAAAGCTCTTAACACATTCACTGCACTTGAATGGTTTTTCAACTGTGTGCGTTTGCTGATGAATCTTTATTAGTGATGACAAACTAAAGCTCTCACTGCATGTGTTTGATTCTTCCTTCGTGCTTTCTGTCTGTGGGTCAGGTATATATTTGTCTACATCCCAAGACTGTGTTCCCTGAAGGGCCAACATGGCTGATAAAGCACTTGTGTTATTCTCACACTCCCTGTATGTGTGTGGTACTTTGCACATTTGATTTCTGATTCAACAATAACGTGCCATAGTCACCAAATACTTACCACACTCATATGTATAAGGTTTCTTTGTAAGTGATAGTGCCTTTAGATTGGATTATATATTATAAATTGGGACAGTCCATTGCATTGTAGATAGCAGAAGCCTTCTTTGTGTAGTTTTTAGGTTGTCTCGCTCCACTCAGTTTCTCTGGTTGCTGAGGGCTAGCCAGAAATAGTTTACAATACACCTAGACCACTTAATGATGGTCTGTTATTGCCTGAGAAAACAGAGTACTGTGGTAACCGCATCATACCGATCCTGGTCAAGGCTGGTGTTGGACATCAGTTTATATAGGGGGTGGTTTGCCAGTTTTCTTGACTAAATGTTCTAGAGGTCATTTCTTCGTCTTGTGGCGTTGAGGTGTGCAGCTCAGACTCTTACATCCAATGAACTGCCATTGACTGCTTTTTCATGCATCTGTCAGTTTATGTGCAGGTTCCTCTGTCACCGACTGCACCAATGGTGTTCTGGATACTGGAACTCGTTGTTTTTGCTATGTTTGCAGAGTTACAGCATTAGCTTCAATGTTCATAATCATTTCATGCATTCAAGGCTTTACTGTTGGATATAAAAATATTTAGAATTACTAAATGGAAACATAATGGGACAGGGGTTCACAATGTTTAACTGATAAAGACATCTCTTATTTACTGTCTTTGAAATTTAGGAATATTCCAAAATAAATTGACATTTAACAAAGAATTCTGTTCATCATCTCCTTTTCTGAAGTTAATGTGATCACATTAACTTCAGAAAAGGAGATGATTTACCAGTGTTAACAGAGTACACAAAGCACCCACATGCTAGAGGCACAGATTTAGGTAGATGCACATGGACAAGATTTCATTTAAACAAGAACAGATTGAGAGGGATCAGGATGGTCTGCTGTTAATTCAGTAACTCTTCATAAAGTATATAACAAAGGTAACACTTCAGCAAATATATAACAAAAGTAATTCAATTCACACACTTCTTCTCAATGCTTTCTGTTTATGTTGGATCAGCTCAAATACCAATTGCTGTTCATTAAGTTACCTTTGACCCTTCCAACAGCTTCCCTGGTTTAAGCGTTTCTGATTTCTTCTAACCTGGAAGATTGGAGCAATATTGTGAGTTGATGTGGGTTTGCTATCACCACAACATCAGTCCATCTCCCTAAAACTGGTGCAGCTTACAGGGCATGTTTCTGGCCCTGAAAGATAACTTAAGAAAGCAAGTGTTTGGTTCTTCATAAAGTACATAATGTTCTGTAAGATGCAGCTCCTTCCAGTGCATTTTCGTGAAACAGAATGAGGGGTTCATTGTAATGCCCATCAATTATATTATACATGCGGATAAGGCAAACACATACTGATTCATATCATCTAATATTCAACAATAGCAGTCATTTAGTCCTTATAGAGAATCTATCACAACCAATAATGTATCCAACATGTCCCTGCAACAGATGTGTGCATATTAATCTATTTTCCCCCTTTTCCACCTTTACATGGTATCTGACTTAACTTTGGAAGTTTGGGACCCAGGATGCTACTTTGTGACTGAATGTGCATTTGATAGAGCGAGAGGATGTGTTGGTTGTCCACAGGTGAAGCACCATTTCTACCTTGCCATATTTCTTATATTGAAGTTTACCTCATTTCCTGTCCTTCTGCTCTCCTACTCCCCTCTGTCAGCACACTCACTCTGCAGGGTTCAGCAGAAGTCAGATAATGACTGATAGTCAAGAGGCCAAGGTTCTAGCTCCTTCTACAACCCTTGATGCAGACAAAGGGCCTGTTTTAGAGTTTGCTGGACAAGTTATTGCCTCAAAACAAGACCCATATCCCGCCTGCCGTTTCACAAGGACATCATGCATTTTTAATAGGGTGGATAAGATATCTGTCACTTCAGTGACGGAATAAACCATTCACTGAAATCAAAATCGGTCTCTTGGTGTACCCTGTGTCCAGTGCGGCCATTGGGCTTACAAGATCTTGTGGTTTGTGGGTCTCTCACTGCTTTAAGGCCACCGCCATGCAGGACTTCTTAGCACTGCCTTGTGCAAATCTCCCTTCCAGGCAGGACTTCTGTCAGCTGTGCCTTGTGCAGATCTTTCTTTAGGGCACAGGCTTCTTTCCTAAATGTCAGTTCAAAGGTCGGGTGAGGCAGAACTGGTCTAGGGCGTCTTCTTTGTTGGAATTCAACTGGTCATGCCACAGAGCTCAAGCTGTGAGATGAAGGGGAATATGGCTTTTCGGAGCTCTTTGGGACATTGAGACAGCCCTATCGCATCCACAATTTACTACAAGACTCAAGACGTTGACGCTACAAGTACTGCTCCAAGGTACAATTCTACCTCTGTATCTGAATAGATCCTGGGAAATGACAACTAGAGAATAAAGGTCCTGCTGTAACAGCACATTGCAGAAAGCTTTTCAGGAACTTCGAGGTAAATGGACTTTCTCTATCCGTCGTACCTGAAGACAGTAATCCCTGCTAACATCTATCCTCTTTGGACAAGGTGCTCCATTTTGCTATCAGATTCCAGGGATTGGTGTCGTTACAACGCAGGCTATTACAACACCTGCTGTTACAACGCGGTTTTTACATCGCATACCATTACAACGCATAGTGCTTTTAAGCGCTGGATAGTGAATTATTTAATTTACTATTCCAACTCCAGTCCCCGTGGATAGTAGGGAAGGTGTTGGATAGTAAATTAAATATATTCCCTATCCTAGAGCGCCCCCCAGCGCAATGCGTTGTAATGGTTTGAGTTGTAATGGTTGCGTTGTAATGGTAGTGCGTTGTAATAAATGCGTTGTAAGTGATGTTTCCCGATTCCAGCCCAGACACACACCCTCATATCGTGTTGAGTGACGCTGGGTAGTTCTCAACCAAAAACAGGGCCCTTCACAAATTTCTGTTCTTTTCTTACACCCCTGGGCAGCCATGCCAACACAGACCAACTGCACACCCTCCACAGATTACCAATCTATTTGACAGAACTTGGCAGTCCAATCCAGGATAAAAGGTAGCACGTTTGTTAGAAAATCTGCACCTATTAGAATAGTAACATAATGAACACAGAGCACACAATAAAATAACACAGGTCAGGTACTAGGAGAATCTGAGGCAGACGATGCAATACCACAGGTCAGGTACTAGGAAAATCTGATGCAAACAATGTAATATAAAGTCTTTCTTTTCCTCACGCTTGCAGTTTCGCCTGAGCTTCTTGTCCTCCCTGAACTGCGGCCGGGCTTGGCTCCGCCATTCTTGAACAGCAACCGACCGGCCGGGCTTGGCTCCGTCGGCCGGACCACAACCCCCAGCAACCTTTGGGCCAGCGACGACGCCTGTAACGAGCGCGCCAGGAGGCGCATAAAGCACCGGCAGAGCCTTCGTCCCGCGAGGACGCGCGCGGGACGCGCCTGACGAAGCCCGGACTAAGGGCGGACAGTCTAAGACAGTCCGAGACAGGTAGAGACTGGACTGGGCCAGTTACTCTGCTCGTTATTTTCAGGTGAGACTGTTCCATTGCTCGAGGACGATCCTGGACATTATCAGGCATTGACTTTATATGCATTGTGCCTAATCTGATTTGAGAGACTGAGGTACACACTTCCAGTGTATTTACACTGTGTTTCTGGGAGGGTTCTGTTTTCTGTCTTATTGGTGTGCTATGCCTAGTAAAAAACCTTCCCCGGTAAAAAACACTATGGACAACTACTTAGTGCAGGTAGTTGCTAAAATTAATAGTGAGAGGAGATCCTCACTTGGTTTGGGTGTATCTCCTAAGTCTCCTACATCAATTCTTTCAGAACCTGACCCTGTTCAATCCCCTAACATAGCTAATAGTAGTTGTCCGGTTGTAATACCTGATTCTGACGACAATGCTCTCCTGGACCAGACTAATTGTGCACTTGAGGTTAGTGATAGTGAAAATGAGGCTGAGTTACACCCCCAAGAGGTAAAAGCCCCTACCCCAGTACCTGCGCCACGCACTACTAGAGGAGCAAAAAAGGGTCAGCAAAAGCGGGGAGGGCTCCGTTCAAGTCGTAAGAAGCCTGCCTCCCCACCAAGCAACACTGTGGTGGAGGAAGAAGGGCTACTTGACGAAGTCGGTGTGTCTTTAACGAAAGAGCAGTTTAGGAAGTTGTTGGCTATGATAGACATCAAGATCCAGGGAATTGTAAAGCCGCTGGTGGGAAAGATAGATAAGCTCACTAATGAAGTTAAACGATTAGGGGGCCTTCTGAGTAAAACTTTGGAGGAAGTAGAAAAATTGCCTGCAGAAATGATAAATAAGATTGAGTTAAAGAATGGAACATCAAGTTCTGAGGGTGAGGGAGGAGCATTCCCCCTGTCTAATCATCCTGTGGTTTCACAGGTAGTGTTAGGGGAGGGTGTGCAAGGGGTAGTTGTCCCTCCTGTTGTACTTCCAGAACAGGAACATGCGAAAGGCTCGGTTGAGCTTATAGTTGAGGCTTCTCCCTTAGTCCTTGTTCTAGCTAACGTTCCTAAACTGGCTCCAGGACAGGATGAAACTACAACTTCATTGCTGTCTAAAGCCTTACACTGGCTAACCAACAATATGGTAATAACCCCCTGGGGTAAACAACAACTGGCAGAGGAATTAGTTATGGCTAGGAGGGTGGAGTGGATAGGTAGCAGCCCAAAAAGATTCAGGGGTGACTGTGTTGTTTTGAATTTTTCAGACCCTGAGGTGTTAATCAACATCTTGCCCAATCTCCTACCACCACAGCGAAGGTCCACTGATATTATCCCTCTTACCTTAGACTTTTTCTACTACCGGAAAGGGGGGGTTTCTAATCGGTGTACATTAAGAACAAAATGGAATGCGGTTTCTGCAAAGGGGAAGAATGCTGCTAAATCTTCTGAGTGGGGAATACATCTTGAGAATAGGTTCTCAGCCCTCTCCAATTTGAATGACTGTGATTGACTTCCAGGGGGTAAATGTTCAGTACCATCAGCTGTAAAAGCACAGAGAATATGCTCCCTGAATGTCCACAAAGGTAATGAGGTTGCCCATTTGAATCCTACAAGCACTTTAGCGCAGACAAGTTCAGCGATATCAGTGGAGGGAGTGCCCTCTTCTTTGATTATAACTCCTGATGTTCAACTTGATTGTCCAACCGGGGTGGGGAATCTAATCTCTTGGAACTTGGCTGGGCTATGCTCCAGACTAGATTGTGGGGGCTGACTTGGCTTTGTTAATTCATATGATGTATGTATGTTTCAAGAGACTTGGGCATGTGAACCTGTATTTGTGCTAGGATATTTAAATTTTTCAGTGCCAGCAGTAAAGGGCCCGAAAGGGAGACCGATGGGGGGTCTTACAATCTGGGTCCGACAAACCCTCAAACTTAAAATAAAAAATATCGAGACTAGTCATAATGACATTCAGTTAATTAGGGTAACCAGTGATGAAACAGGGTCATTAGATATATACAACATATACGCTAGGAATGTTAAGGGTGTTAGATCTGATGTTTTAATCGCATTGGGTAACCTCCTTGATAAATTCTCCCCTGATAATAAGGTGGTGATAGCAGGCGATTTTAATCGGACGTTTGAGCCCCTGGTCTTATGTGAGGTCTCCATTGGAGCAGAAGAGGACTCCCAATGGGGCATTCCCGCGTTAGATCTGAAGCCAGTTACCCGTTGGACTGAGGAAATTATAGATCTGAATGCACTGTGCTTAGAAAAAGGTCTGAGAGCTTTGAACGGACGTACAGCTTTGGATAGAAAAGGCTCCATGACCTTTGATAATGGAAGACATAAAAGTAGGATAGATTATGTTATTTGCAGCTTATTGCTGTGGTCATCAGGTCCGTGATATGGAAGTCGTTATGAGACCTGAGAGCGATCACAATCCTTTATGTGTGGAGCACAAATGGTGGGCAGTTGGGACAAATCCTATTTGTTTAAATACTCTTGCTCCGCCCTTGCTCATCCCAGAAAATAACATGCGTAGGCTTAAATGGGCCAGTGTTGTGACCAATCAACAGGCTATTGAGAACATTAATTATGAAACTGACCAAGCCATAGCTGCTTTGGAAACAACCAGTGTTTCCCCCTCTGGCCTGAAGGAAGTGGTTAATATTCATGATACCCTGTTCGCCAAGATTAAAAAACATTTCCTGAAACCTGTTAGGCGAAATGGGGCTAGAGCTAGTAAAGATGCAAAATGGTATAACGCCGAATGTAGGGCTGCACGTCTGGCTCTAGGACAGGCAATTTAAAGGAGGGTGGCTGAAAACACTTGTCTAGCCAGAAAGAATTATAAAGCCTGCATAATGAAAGCTAAAAGAGCCTGGGATGAGCTACACTGGTGTAAATTGAAAAAAGCAAGTGACAGAAAGGATTCCAGAGCGTTCTGGAATATCGTTAAATGGGGTAGTGAGAGAGTAGAGGAATCCCCTAATAATAATGTACCTCAGGAAGCTTGGGTAGAATTTTTTAGCTCGCAGTATGCTCTTAACACACAGATTACAGGGGAGGACAGTATTACTATGTCTTTTTCTCACGGTAATCTTTTTAATGATAAAGAGATTTTGATTGCTATAAATGCAGTGAACAGAGCACGCGCCCCTGGATCAGATGGCGTTCCCGCAGATATCTTTTTAAATGATAAAGAGCGGTGGTGTAAATATATCTATTTACTTATCAATTTTATTGCTAAGGGTGCTGAGGTCCCAGCCTCTTGGAGAGGAGCTGTGATCATCCCTGTGTTTAAAAAGGGAGACCGTGCACAGCCAGGTAATTATAGGCCAATAAGCCTTATCGACAATGTACAAAAAAATAGTCGGCCGTGTGGTGGTAAATAGGCTCCTAGATTGGGCAGAGGACAACAATATTCTATCACCGTACCAAGCAGGATTTCGAAGGGCAACTAGCACGGTTGACCAAGTGTTCTGTTTGCAACTGCTTCAGTGGAAGACTGTGGTGCTGGGAGGAGGCAGCCTTTATGCTGCATTTGTCGATTTGAGGGCTGCCTTCGACCTGGTCCCACGGGCAAAATTGTGGCAAGTTCTACAGAGTTTGGGGGTCCCTGAGGAATTACTGACCTTGGTAATGCGATTACACGAGCTCACTTTTGCCAAAATACAGTGGGGAGGGCATGACATGGTCACAGATGAATTTCCAGTTGAAAGGGGGGTTCGACAGGGGTGTTCAATGGCCCCAACCTTGTTCACTCTGTACATAAACGGCGTTGTCCCCCGTATGGTAACAGCCCCTGTAGACGCTCCATCTCTTTCAGGGTTAAAAATCCCTATTTTAATGTTTGCGGAAGATACGCTTATTATGTCGAAAACGCCTAGTGGTTTGCAGCGTGCTCTGTGTATTTTTGAGAATTTCTGTGGGGAGCATGGGTTAGAGGTGAACGCCACTAAAACCAAACTCATGGCTTTTAAACCACATCGTAGCTGTAAGTCTAACATCATCACGAGTGGGCGGCCTCTTGAGGTGGTAAACTCATTCACATACCTAGGAATTCTCATCGCAGATAATAATAGATGGAGCCAGCATATAAATATTGCCACTCTGCGACATAAGCAATTGTCGGGTGCCATTAATATGGAACATAGGAAATCTTTGACCAAACCTGTTAAGCCAGCTTTACTGGTTTATGAAGCAAAGGTTATAGGGTCGGCACTTTATGGTGCGGAGATGTGGGGCTTTGAAAATTTGAATTCTTTACAGGGGTCGGAGAATAAATTCTTAAGATTACTTACTGGTACCCTGAAAAACACTCCTCTCCTGCCTTTAAGATATGAGCTTGGTAGGAAGCAAATCAAGGATCTAGCCAGACTACGACCAATCCTATATTGGCGAAGACTTTGGACTACTCCCGAGCTTGCGCATTATGCCGAAGGTTTTATTGATGTCATAAAGGCGGACTGTTTTCATAGAATTAGTTGGCTCAATTCACTGAAGGCAATACTGTTCGAGCTTGGGTTAAGTTCTATATGGCTCGATCCAACAGGTGCATCATTCCCTACCAAGTCTGCCTTAAAAATTATATTCTGGGAACATGTTGCTAATAAGAGTTTGAGTAATTTGAGTAATGGGTCTATGTCCGCTGGATTCCTTGAGGTAAAACTGTACCCGGCTTTGGAGTCGTACTGGGATATTATTTCAAAGCCGGGCGACAGGAAGCTTCTATTCCAACTGAGAGCTGGAGCCCTCCCTATAAGATCATTGACAGCCAAATGGGGCCCAGGGGGGAGTGACATCTGCCCAGCCTGTGGAACGGGGAAGGAAACTCTTGGACATTTTCTGTTCTCTTGTGGAGCATATTGTGTCCCTAGACGTGCTTGGCTAGCACCTATGTGTAGGAACCTTGGTACCACTTGCAGTTCTGTTGCTCTGCGCAACATATGTACAAGCCCATTAACATGGATATCAATAGCGACAGCTAAATATACTGGTTGGGCATGGGTGATCCGTCAGAGACTGCTAGTCATTTAACTATTCTCTGGGTGATCAGGCAGAGACTGCTAGTTATTTAACTATGCTCTGCCTGTAAAATCTGTTTTTATAAAACCTCCTTTAGTTTTTAGAATAACAATTAACTTGGTAGATATTCAGAGACTGCTAGTTATTTGACTATTCTCTGTATGTAAAATTTGTTTCAATGAAATTGACACCGCTCGCTCTTTAAAATTGTATATACTTTTTAATGTATAAATCAAACCTCTTATGAATTCTTTTTAAATCTTTTGTAAATACTGCGAGACTTCGTTCTAACCAAATGTATTGTATGTATGTAGTAGTGCTTTGTAAATGTGTCTGATTGTAAATTTAATTCTATTTTAATACTGTCAATATTTTGTGTATGTTTGCTTTTATGACTATACACTCGAATAAAGCACTTTTGAATTGAATTGAATATAAAGTGCTGAGGCTAGCTCTGTATATCAAAGGTAAAGAATGGATTCACACCAAGTCATGGTATATCTGCATAGTTTAAGCCAACACGTTGTCTGCCCCTGTAGACTGTTGGTCTTAAGGACTCTATTGTGATGGCATTGTGTGAGACTTGGCACTAGTTCAATGGGCAGAAATATCATAAACAGGTAAAAAAGGATGCCACTGCTCAGGGCCCAAATGGGTCTTTGCCCCACAGGGTCAAGCACTGAAAATCCAGATCTGAACTCTTCTGTGAAATGATGTCTGTCACACACTCTTCAGCAATCACCTCAGTGAAACAGGCAGGATTCTACAATAAGCTAAACCAGAAGACATTTTTTGAATTCACCTTTCAAACCAGTCTCCAATCGACAAGGCAGCTTTTTTTGTGTAATTTGGAGCAGTTGCCAACAAGAATATAGGATATTTTTAGTTCATCTCCGTCAGGCTTTCTGCTCTGATGTGGCGGCAAATCGGATAGAATAGGCTACAGGAGGCTAAATGTCTATTCCACACCCTGTGTCAGACATCTATTAAACAAGAGGGTTCCTCAGAGAAGGTACCAGGGGTTGCTTTGTTAAGCAGGCCACATATACAAGGACTCACCCTCATGTAGGGAATAATACAATTTCCTATTCCTCTCGTACATTAGCTAGATAAACGAGGATCAGTGTGACACTGATTGAAGCAAGCAGCACCTGTGGTTCTGGAAACATTTAGTTGGATTATAGAGAACAAGCCTAGGGTTTATAAAAGGGAAATATACAAAGTAAATCTCCAGAAGCTAGAAGTTTGGTAACAGAGAGATGTATGTCTGTGTAACGGACAGACTGGATAGCGGAAAGAATCAATATCTAACTGAGATTATTCATGTCCTAACCTCTCTTCCACTGTCACAGTAAAAAGCAGCACTAGATGGAAAGATGACTTCTACTGCAAATGTCTCCTCAAACTGAAGCACAATAAAAAGTAGTGCGGAGTAGAAATGTTGTTTTCTGTTTGCACTTTGTAAGTAAAATGCAGTGCAATATGGACAGATTCTCGTTTAATTAGTATCCCTCAAACTGTCAGTAATATTTGGTGCATTTCATTAAGGATTTCTGAGTAAATTCCCTTTGTTGTGCAAGTAAAACGCAGTGTACAGATACTTTATACTCTAAACACTTCTCTTAGTGTGAGTAAACATCAGTGCACCTTACAGATCAATAAGCCCCCCTTATAATGTAGTAAAAACAGGGCTTTGTGATTTCCTCTTTCGTAAAAATCCCTCACTGTGTTCTAAAAAGGCAGTGCAGTTTGCACAGTTTTGTTCTGTAAATCTCCCTGGTAGTGTAATAAAGAGCAATGCACTGTACTCAGATTTGCTCCTATTACTGCACATTACAATACAGGAAAAAGCAGTGCAGTGTATACAGATTCTCTCTGTAAAGGCACATCATAGTGTCAGTGAACAGCAGTGCAGAGTGTACAGATTTGCTCTTTTGTATACACCCCTCATTTTGTTGTAAAATAGATTTCCTCCTACAGCTTTAAACGTTGCTTCTAGTTCAGTTAAAAAGTAGCAAGGTGCACATTTCCTCTTCTGTAAATGCCTCTCGTAATGAAATAATCAGCAGTGCAGAGTACGAAGATTAACTAATTTCTAACTACCCCTCATTCTGTTGTAAAATAGATTTCCTCCTGTAGATGTAAACACACCGCTTCTAGTGCAGTTAAAAAAATAGTGCAGCAGATTTCCTCTTTTGCAAACACCTCTCGTTATGTAGCAAAGAACAATGCAAGTGGAGAAGTGTGGCTCAATGGTTAGAGTGGCAGACCTTGATGCAGAACTCTGGCCCAGGACCAGGGTTCGATTCCCACCTCGGCAGGTCTCGGGCTCAAAAATTCCTCGGACCTGATATTCTCGCCTCAGTGCCTATTCCAATCATGGGTCCCACGCTGCAACTCTGGGCAATAGCTTGCTTAATCTCCACAATCTCCACAGCGCTAGGATGCCTGGCTTCACCCTGGGGGTGCCCAGGAGTGGACACTTCACAGGGAAAGCCAGGAAGGGTTCCACAGCGGTATGAGTAATAGCGCCACGAAACTGCTTGGTAGCAGTGCGCTCTACAAATAATTTACATTTATATTTACAATGTGCACAACTCATCTCTTATGAACATGCCACACAGTCACATAGTGTAGTAAAAAGCTGTGCAGTATGGATGGATTTTTCATAGTGAATAGTAACGAGCAATGCCCCCAGATTTTCTCTTTTTTTGACAACCCCTCGAAGTGTCCTTAAAAGTGATTCCGTTTGTAGGCTACAGATGTGTTCTTAGCACCCTTTGCAGAGTAGTCAAAGGTAGAGAGGAGTCTACACAGATTTCATAATTTATTTCAAATCCCCCCCATAGTGCAGTAAAGAGCAGTGCAGTGTGCACACATTTCCTTTCCTGTCAACAGCCATCACAGAGTAGGAAAAACTAATGCAATACACAGATTTTCTCTGAAAGACGGTTAACAGAGATTAGTAGAAAGCAGTGCACACATTTCTCACAAAGTAGGAAAAAACGGTGCCATTCTCCTCAGTCAATATCCCACAATGTGTAGTAAAAAGCAGCAGTTTGTACAAATTCAGAGCAGTTTGCACAGATTCCTGAGTGTTGTGACACAGAATTCTCATACTTCAGTAAGATGCAGTGTGGTGCATACATTACTCGTAGTGGTAAATAAGCAGTGCAGCGTGCAATGCTTCCTCTTACAGCAGTACGATGCAGTGCAGTGCACAGATTCCTAATAGTGCAGTAAGATGCAGGCAGCGTGCACAGATTTCTCTCAGTGCAATGATGCAGTGCTGTGTGCACACATTTCTCCTAGTGTAGTAAACAGCAGTGCTGTGTGCACACATTTCTCCTAGTGTAGTAAACAGCAGTGCAGTGTGCACACATTTCTCAAAGTGCAGTAACATGCAGTGCAGTCGCACATATTTTATGCGGATAGATTCCTCATAGTGCAGTAAGACGCAGTGCCCACAGATCACTTCTTCAACACAAATGATAAACACAAACACCTCCAGGGCCAAAGCGAAAGACACCCCCCAGGACCCCGGACAAACCTGTTCAGACATTTCCAGGCTCTCTCCTCCTCCTGAGGGTGGGGGGGCAGGTGCACCTTTGGAGCCTTCAGGCGGCGGGGATGGAGCAAAGACAAACTGGGATTCTGCCTCCTCCGCAACAGGCTGGACACAGAGTGTGGCCGGAAGTGATGATTTCCTACTTGTGCTGTCTCTGCCGCTGGTGACACGGAAGAGGAAACTGTGCTCCGGATTTCAGCAGCATGGGAGGAGCGCCCTCCGGTGGCCGCTGACAGAACCTCAGCCTCCAGTCTCCAGCAGGGAATGATGTTTACGCTTCTTGTGGCAGGAAAGACCTGGGATTTTAGATGTCGCAGACCTGGTTGTTTTTAAAATTCACACAGTCCTAGTATACGTTCTGACGAATGTGGGTTCTTCCTGGGGTCATAAAATAGCCAACATCGTGCATTCTTCTAACACCATGCACTCTGCACACCAAACTGCGCATCAAGGCACATTTTGCAGCTTTGAGGATTTCCATTTCTTCATGTCCTGCCCTGCCTGGAGTGCGGTTGCTGCTGTATTATCATCTTCACTTCATGCGAGCATCTTCCAAACGCTGATATAGAGGACTGACGTGTATGTACAAAAAAGGGACAACTGGAACTATTGGTTTTGTCAATGGTTGTTAGTTGCATTAAAAAAGGCAGTAATCATGGTGGGGCTAGGGAGCTTGGCAGATGAAGAAGCATGAAGAGAGCTTGGAACATGAAGGAGACAGCACCAGGGAGTGCTGTAGCGGGGCGGGTGAGTATGTGGCAGGGGGAGACGCACACAAGGAGAGGGATAAAAAAATGCATTCTCATTAAGCACAAAAAAAAGGGGGGGGGAGTTCACCTAAAAGCGAGCAGTGGAAGGCTAGAAGACAGCCAATCACACAGAGGACAAAGAGAAGATGGCCAGGATGGGACAAGTAAAGACACTGAATAAGAAAAAAGTAAATGAGAGAAATAATAAAGCCAGCCAAGGGTGAGCTACAGGTGGGCTGTAAGTCCCTGTAAGTTCTTGGAGAGCCCACAATAGGTCTTTTGCATCCAGCCAGATTGTGCTGCATAGTACACTCGATCTAAAAACACCCAGAACACCCCACCCTTTCCATATATAGACCAAAATCCAATGTTCATGCAGTTATTAAAATACTCTAGTAACTGGAAAGTGGATGATCAGATTGGGTGGGTTGGAAAGTTAAGAAACAAAAGCAGCAGGGAGAAAAAGCTAGGCAGGAGCATGCAAAAGAAAATTGACAAGCACCGCATGCTGCTGTTCGCACGGATTTTTAAGCACAAAACGTGCCACCGGTGCAGAGTGACAGTGCGATGAGCATTTACTTGCCATTTACAGAACCCTGCCAAATTTCATGGAATTTTTATTTAACTCTGTGGAATTCCACAGAGTGACATTCTACGAGTTCTGCCCAGGCCTAGTAGTGAACCGGGTTCGAGTGCCAGCCTTGTCTCAACTGCCTGTGATTCTGGGCAAATCACCTAACCTCCCGGGAACTTAAATAGCAGATGCTCATGTAAAGCGCTGCACTGCATTTGGATCAAGTTTGCGCTGTATATAACTGCAGAATAAATAATAAAGCGTCTGGGCACTCCAGTAGTCTCCTGATCTCCAGATTTCTTCAAAGTAATGTAAAAGAGAGGCTGGAACTGGGCACCTCTTCTAGACTGGGAGAACTACTGCCACATTATCGAACCACCACATCCCGGACGGCTGTAATAAAGCATCTGCTTCCAAAGTGTGCAGCCATTATAGCCCTTTGTTGAAAAGAGACATTTGCTTGCTTTCCAACCCAAGCCCAGATTGTCATTCTGTATGTGGCAGTCAGCCGCAGACAGAATGACCATGGGCAGGTGGGGCTGCTCCAGTGCTCAGAGGAGGAGTGCGAGGCGCCCTATCAGGGGGCTGAGGCTTCATGCAGGGTATAGTGCTGTTCCCTGCAATGCCCAAAATTACAGACAAAAGGCATCCGTAAAAATAAGGATTGTCACGGACAACGGATGTGAGATCCAAATCAAGGACGATCCTTGAAATCTACGGACGTTTGGTCACCCTACCTGCCAGTGCAAACTCTTCAAGCTCCTCCAGATGTGATACAATGCACTTTATTGCGAAATTTGCACAGAAATACATGTAAAGATGAATTGAAGATGTACATATTACTATGAAAATGTGTCATGGTATTTATACCGATATGAAATGTATGCCAAAATGCAATATGGAGCCAAAAATTGCTTTAACAGCCAATGTACAGATTTGTTATTATTATTAGAGCACTGTCACTTTAAATTGCATCACTAACAAAAGAGAAAAAAACGCAAATGTTGGTATATAAGAAACCAGGTGACCATTTACTGTGTCATGTGATCAAGGTACGTCAGTACCGAAACGCGTAATGGCCGACTGAGTAACAGCTCAATAAACCGACAATTTTTCTACTTACTTGGGTCTGTGCTCCATGTGTCTCTTCGGGAGAAGAGAGCGCCTGCGTCCTGCTTGCGAAGTGGAGTGGCAGAAATATTGATGACCGGTGTCCTTTCTCTACCGGTATTACACAGACCCCTCGCCTGAAACTGAAAAGGGCTCTTTCCGGAGTACAGAGGAGGCGTCCGGCAACGGACAGAAAACTCACAAGTTATCCAGGAGGATTGTAAATCTACGGAGGGCCCCCCAACGGTGCTACACGTGCAGCAAGTTCTTTACGGAGTAAGCGGAGTAGCGGGAAGTCCCGGGTCGGAGGACGCGAGACGTGCCGGCGAAAAGCTGACGGTAAGAGCTAACAAAGCACGGCATCAACAAGTTGGGTGGCGAGGAAAGTAAGCGTTGTCACGTGACCGCAGTGTTTGAATACAACGGACACCTAGAAGCGGTAGTGATTAAGCAATAAACCATCGGTAAATTATAAGAGCTGGTACAATGTCGTCAGACACGTTGAAAGATCGAGAGGCTAAAGCGGTGGAAATGTTTGATGAAGCAGTAACGCCGCGACTGAACACCAAATCCCAGAATGCACCTGGGACATCAAACGCAAAAAGTGACACACTAAAGGACAAATTTCGGGCACTGGAGAAAATGTGCAAACAGGAGCAAAGCAAATGGTGGGAGGGAAGGTCATTACAAAGATATTTGGACGTAAAACGAGTACCAAGGGGGCTGCGAACCCTCCTGGCACCGAGTTATGAAACCCCCGACCCAAACATGCTGAAAGAATGGGCGGAAGCTAATCTGGAGTCATCGAGAAAGCTGATGATAATTCTGGTAAAGTACGCGGAACTGGACCACGCAAAACTACAAGAAAAAATAGACGAGTTGAATGAAGAAATAAAAAACATGGGACAAACAGACGAAGCAAATAAATTAAGACAGGAAATGACCAACAGGCTTCAAAAAGAGGAAGAAAAAATAAGAGAGCGCAAAACGTACAAGTATCACCGAGACAAAAACGATTATGAGTGTGGCAGAATTTTCACTTTCGCCAAAAAGTACGAAAACATGAAAATCTCAAAATTCAGTGGCATAAGAGGTGCGAACAAAGACTCCCGACAAGACATTCAGGGAGGATCATCAACCTCCAGCTTAAGCTCAGCAATCGAAAGTGACTCTGAAGACATAAGATCTGGACGAGTACCAACCAATATAACAATGGTGGAAGAGCTTGATTTTTTAGTCGAGGAACAAAAACAAATCCTTCGGCCAAAGCGCCAAACATCAAAGCCGCAAACGAAGAGAAAGGAGACGGGCAAGGAAAAGGAGAACCGACAAGGAGATATCAAACGCGCAGGTGGAATCGAAAATAGAATCCCCCAATGCAATGACGGAGCCAACAGCAATTGCAGTCACGAATCTATCAGACATAACGTTAAATACAGCTGAATTACAACTCCTGTCTTTGGGGTTGTCCTTTGCCCCGGAAAGTACCTTCGACTACGCAAAAACGCGAATGGATATTTACAAAGGGATCAGGAAACTAAAACTGCGCAAACACCATCTAATAAAAAGCGGTAAAGAAATACCAATACCTGAAACACCTTTGACAAATGAACAAACTGAAAGAGACCAAATGTTTAATACCCAAGAAAGACATTTCATTGAGGAATTGGCGGAAATGGAAACAACACAAACACAAGACGGTGAATCATTTATTGAGTTAAAAAATCCAACAGAAATAAATACAACTTGTACTACCAATTTCAAACCTCGATCAAAGTTTGTCCCAATAATGCCAAGAGATGGGATAGACATCTACCATGAACAGATCACGAAAGAATTGAAAGATCTCAATATGGCTATAAACAAACCAAAAAACAGGAAGAAAAGGAATATGGAAAAAAGATATAAACAACTGATGAGCAAACTATCTAAGAACAGACAAGTGGTGATAAGAAATGCAGATAAAGGAGGCAATCTAGTTATCTGGAAGAAAACAGACTATCTACTAGAAGCCCAAAAGCAACTTATGGATCAGGACTGTTACCGCAGATGTGACCCAAATATTTTGAAATTGACAAATGAAAAATTTTATGCCAAGTTACTTGCGTGGAAAAGCAAAGGTTTGATAAATAAAGAGGAATTTCTATTTTTGAAAAATACCACCCCAACAACACCGGTGCTATATTTCATTCCAAAGCTTCACAAAAATAATCTGAACCCGCCTGGCAGGCCGATCATTTCTGCAATAAACAGCCTAACAGAACATATGTCGCAATATATCGACCACTTTCTACAAGAACATGTCCAACATTTACCCTCATATCTGAGAGACACAGGAGACTTCTTGGCCAAAATAAAAGATATAAAGTGGCAATCAGACTTCCTGCTGATAACAATGGACATTACCTCGCTATATACGAGCATTAGTCATAGAGATGGCTTGCGGGCTACAGAATTCTATCTAAATCAAAGAGATATTGTTTATGCAGAACATAGCAAAATGTTATTAGATATGATGGAATTCTGTTTATATAATAACATCTTTCTCTTCCAACATAGCCTGTACCAACAAATAAGAGGCGTAGCTATGGGAGCTAGTTTCTCCCCTAGCTACGCCTGCCTCCATATGGGGTGGTGGGAGGAATTGATTCTCCATCGCAACTTCATCAACATACTGAGTGATCATGTAAAATGTTGGTGGAGATATATCGATGATTTGTTTATTATATGGCGTGGCACTAAATTAGAGGCCGAAACATTCATTGATAAGCTTAACCAGAATGACATTAACTTGAACTTTACTGCAGATATCAGCCCCACAAATGTAACATTCTTAGATGTTGAGGTCTATATAGAGAATGGCAATTTGGAGACAAGAATACACAGAAAGCCAACAGCTGTAAACTCCATATTACATGCAACCAGCCATCACCCGAAACATCTTATAGAAAGCATTCCATACGGTGAAATGCTACGAATTAAACGCATATGTAGCACACCAGAAGAACTCTCCAAAGCACAAGAATCAAGCAAGAACAGATTTTTAGAACGAGGGTACTCCATAAAATGCATTGAAAAGGCAATAATAAAAAGCAACGAGGTAGACAGAAGCTCCCTTTTAGAAACAGCCTTAGCTAAGACAAACACGAAAGTATCAAAAATAGAGATACCACAAGATGACGACTTCAGAATGATTGTAAGCTACAATAAACAAAACAAAGAAATTGGTCGAATTATTCGAAAAAATTGGCCATTGGTTAAGAATGACCCAGTATTAGGTCCTCACTTACCAAGCAAACCAACAGTCACTCATAGAAGAGCACCAAATATGAGAGACAGATTAGTAGTGAACAATCCAATAGAAATCGCCAAAAAGAACTGGTTTAACCAGAGACAAGGTTTCTATAAATGTCAAACGTGTAAAGCTTGCTTGAATGGGGTGAACAAAAAGAGTTTTACACTAGCATTTGGAAAAAGTGACCAACAAATTAAACATATGCTAACGTGTAAAACGGAATATGTGATCTATATCCTCGAGTGTCTCTGCAATTTAAGATATGTGGGAAGCACAAAACTGCAGGGACATAAAAGAATATTGCAACATATACGTGCAATTAAAAACAAAGACCCGAGTTACCCAGTTGCCCGTCATTTTAATGAAAAACACCAGGGAGATGTTAAATTACTGAAATACTACCTCATTGACACAATACCCCCAAGTAAGAGAGGAGGGGATCGTGACGAAAAATTAAGAAGATTGGAAACTAGCTATATATTAAAGCTAGATTCTAAACAACCGTATGGGCTTAATATAACTGAAGATCTGTACACATGCCTATAATAACAGTCAAGAAGTAAGTAGTAAAGATTCTGTGAAAATGGAGTATAGCAAAAGAAACAGAACAACAACATATACCCACAAATAACTCCCTTGGTAAATAGAAATGAAATTTAGTGTATCACGAAAAACATAGCCGTAACAGAAAACAACAAAAATAGCATAAATAGTTTTTTACTAGTAACTGTTTTTTAATAAAACAATTCATGGATAAAAAAAATCGTGAATTGTATGTTGCTACACTTTTTTTAGGGTGTTTTCTTTTTTCTGTCATCAGGGTTTACACGACAACACGTTTCTTTTCTTCTGTAACACCGTTCTTATCAGAGGCTTCTGAATAGGACTTTTTAAATCACACCAAAATCTGTCCAGAACATACAAGTGGCCCCGACAAATCAATTTCAGAGACACTATACATATGTAATGTGAAAATCTGTAGAGGTATTATCTTGCACATGCGAATTTGCACAAATCATACAAAATGTGATAGAGCTAGAAAGGAAATGTGTTCTTTTAATCAAATGTATATATATTTATTTATTTATATATTTATTACACTCTTTTAGAAATCTGCTCTAGGGTATTTATACCGTGATACAATGCACTTTATTGCGAAATTTGCACAGAAATACATGTAAAGATGAATTGAAGATGTACATATTACTATGAAAAATGTGTCTTATGGTATTTATACCGATATGAAATGTATGCCAAAATGCAATATGGAGCCAAAAATTGCTTTAACAGCCAATGTACAGATTTGTTATTATTATTAGAGCACTGTCACTTTAAATTGCATCACTAACAAAAGAGAAAAAAACGCAAATGTTGGTATATAAGAAACCAGGTGACCATTTACTGTGTCATGTGATCAAGGTACGTCAGTACCGAAACGCGTAATGGCCGACTGAGTAACAGCTCAATAAACCGACAATTTTTCTACTTACTTGGGTCTGTGCTCCATGTGTCTCTTCGGGAGAAGAGAACGCCTGCGTCCTGCTTGCGAAGTGGAGTGGCAGAATATATATATATATATATATATATATATATATATATATATATATATATATATATATATATATATATATATGTATATATATATATATGTGTATATATATATATATAACGTTTTATTTGGCATTTAGCTACGTAAGTCAATGCAACCAACAAAAACGGTGCCAGGAAGGAAAGAGACCAGAGCTGGGGAGGAGCAGCTGGAGGGTGGGGAATGAAAGGGGAAGGTCATAGGGTTAATCATAACATGAGAATGACAATAAGCAAATGCATGTCACATTCAAACCAGAATAAAAGACCCAAGAAAACCATACAAAGCCACCAGGTATTACCTGAACCCCAGTGAGGAATGCAACCTAGGACCTAACATAGGAGCAATAGACAGACAGGTCCACGTGACTGCATGTACTTATAGCGGAAGACACAGCCTGATACCGCAGGGAACAGCACATGTCAAAGGGGTGAACCTTGGCAAACCCTCATTGTCAGGATTAACTCCTGAACGGTTGTCTCCTGAGGCTGAATTGACAGGGGTCCTTTGTCCCATGAAAAAGAGAAAAGGTTCCCATATATCCTTGGGACGAGAGCGGGAAGACATCAACTCCCAAAAATTAGACAGCTGCTCCTGACAATACGCCATGTCCTGGAGCCATATTTTTGTAGTGGGAGCCGGCTTACAACCCAAGTGTATGGCCACTCTTTGCTTGGCCAGGAGGAGCAGCACCGCGGTGAGGCGGCGTACACCAGCAGGCCTCCAAGGGGATGTCAGGGTTTGAGTGCCAAATGACTGTGCGGATAGTCGAGGACACTTCTGTCCAAAAAGCTGCCATTTTGGGACAACGCTACACAAGATGAATGAAGGACGCCTGGGGTGCGGAGTACCTAAAGCATCTGGAGTCGGCACTAAGACCCATTTTGGCAAGCTGTAAGGGAGTGCAGTAGAGGTGGTGTAAAAGTTAAAATTAATAAAAATGTAGTCTGTAGTTTGGAGAGAGTGACTGTAGCTGACTGCAGACAACGACCTTTGAGTATCAGTTATGGGGGAGTCTGTGTCAGCTTCACATGCTGTGCGCGCCCTGGGCACTGTGAGTGACGCAGAGGTACCCATGCTGTTATAAAGGCTGTGATCAATTTTCGTGGTGAGGCAGTGGTGACCACGTGTTCTAATCCAGGGACATGGGGAGGAGGGTGGGGGGCTGGGAACGTATCATGTAATGTCCAGCAGGTGGCTCTGAGTTGATAGTACAGTACAGTGTCAAGCATGGTGGGAACCAGAGATGTCCTGGACTCAAAAGGTGGGATAAAGTGATTGTCGAGGTACAAGTCAGACTAGGTTATGAGGTTACGGACACGTGCCTTCTCCCTGGCACCGATATCCAGCAACAGTGGTTTTGTAGGGTCATTGCCGTCTGGACAATTTTGGCCTCCTTCTCAGTCCCTCCAAAGCCCATCATACTCTCCCAACTCTCTATATGTCCGCCCTTGGAGCCCTGTAGGCACATAGAGTGCCGTGGTCAGTGGCGAGAGAGCCGCCCAGTCAGTTTCTACAGCGATGTGGGGCTGGAAAGGAGTGGGGTTGATCCAATAGTGTAGAAATTGGGCTTGAGCACACAGGGCATTTACTGGCATATCAGGAGCCCCAAAACCCCTGGGCAAGCAGTAAGGTGAGGAGATCCCATGACACCCGTGGTTGTTCACCTGCCCAAGCTAGATCAACCAGGGCAGTCTTGAAGCATCTGACAAACAGCACCGTGAGAGGAATAGGTATGTTGAGAAAGAAGACCTTCAATATAGCTATGCATCCCGCTAGGGACAGGGGCAGCTTGGTCCACACTGTAAGTCTATCTTTAAACTATGCAACTGCCCGGCCATAGTTGGCACGTCAGAGTTCTTCAGGATCCCGGTTGGGCCAAATGTCCTGGTACCTCACCATGTCAGTCACCCATTTGAAAGGGAATTCGAGGGAAATAGTGGTGTGGCTTCCGTAAGAGGAAATGTGACAGATTTGGACCAATTAATCTGTATACCAGGATAACAGGCAAAAGGCACCACCTCACGCGTTAGGGAGTCAAGGTTTTTCTGGGGGTCGCAGACATACAGAGTGATATCATTCTCATACAACGAGACTACCAGGCCTCTAGCTGTAAAGTCAATACCCTGATTTGTATGATGTTGCCCAAGTCTCACCGCCAGAGGCTCCATTGCAATCGCAAACAAGCATTTACAATGCAATAGGTCTCGCAGCATTAAAGTTTGAGTTACTGGCATTGTAACATTTTTTTTTTAATTTGCAATTATGCAAGATTAAATTTTAGGGCCATGCCTAAAGCATGGGGTTAAGAGGAGGGTTAGGTTTTTCACGTTATTTCTAAAAAACAATGTTGATTGATAAAACTGAAGTATTTTCGAGGGCATGACCGAATACAAGCTTTCAAAGAAATGTTTCAACCCCACCTTTCACGGAATCGTCAGTTTCAATGTAATGTAAAGCAAATCGCACTTCATATTGTGTTCAATGCAAACATTTTACTAGCACTGTAGTCGTCATACATGCACCAAGAAGAAACAGATCTAACAATTCACAGTCCTTAAAACACAAAAAATAAATATATGCCAGCATAAACTGAAATGCCTGGATACATGTAAGGCAAGAATCCCCCTGTATATTTATTATCAACATTATCCAACAGATACTCGGCTATCAATAGTGACACAACTGTGATTTAAGTCATAATCAACCCAAAAGGATCTCAATGAGAAAGCAGCTGAAGTAGAAAACACGAGTCCTTAGCACACGACCAGCTAAGCCCAAAGCCATAACGAAGTAGCAACCCAAAAAATAAACCTATCAACATTCTGAAATTCAGAGAAAATACACAGACAGAAGAAGCCAAGCATTTGTCATTTTTATATTGAACAGGTGCACCGAGCCATAGTTGAGCACTTTACCGATTTAAAAGCCATACAAGGAATATTAGTTTCGTAACCTTGAACAGCTTGTAATGGCTTGGGAGATAGGGCAGGCATAAAACGTAATCAGCTGACTACCTTGGGATGCATAGCTAACATTAACCTGCTGTGGATCAGAACTGATCAAACAGATATTCGACTGATTATCATCGGTTTAGTACAAACTGATGTTAGAACTTAGTAGTTGTACACCTGATAACTCTCCTGTGACAGATAAAACAATGTTTTTTTTTGTAAAACGCTCACCCACCAGGGTTACCCATTACGGCATGCTTTATCATTGGGTCCATCCCAATCTGTTGCGGTCCACAGTAGGTGACACAGCGAGGATTTGCCTAGATGAGAGTGTGACAATAGGCCACCCTCTCCCCGGAGGAACCATGATGCACTATTAATGCTCCCTCCCCTTGTTTCTCACAGTTTGCAAGCTGGGAGAAACAAGGGGAAGGAAGAGGGTGGGGCGAGTGAGGAAAAATGCAGGAACATAACAGTGTACATACATGCCAACTGACAATTCAGGTGGGAGGATTTTTAAACAAAAAAAACTTTTTGTTGGTCTTCCTCCTAAACCTGCAAATTGTTTCAATGTACTTTAATGGGAAAAATTAAATCCCACTCTTTTTTTTTAAAATCTCCCTCTTTCTAGTTGTAAAATGTTGGCATGTATGTAGCACATATTCACATCCTTTACAACCTTGTCACCCGTACCAATAAAACATACCAGGGCAGCCAGAACAAAGAACTGCAGGCCTAATTTGAAAATTCCTTTTCAAATGCATGTTATTAGTTCAATATATTGGAGGGTCCATGTAAGAATCGATACAACTGTTTTATTTGTATTTTAGGTGAACCCTCGTTTCACCTGTAAGACGTTGATCTGAGGAATATGCATCTGTGTATTGCCTCTATGTTGGGCTCAGGACATTAGAAAAGGAAAGAGATCATGCAGTTGAGTTTTTTAGAACGATCATCTCTGCATGAAATGCTGTGGCCTGGCTGCACATGTTGGGCACTACATTTCCCAAAATTCTACTGAGGCGTCACTTGTTGATGGGGCGGCTGGCTCCACCCAGTCTCGCACCCCTCTCGAGGAGGCACGCGCCGCGCCTTTTAGCCAATGGAGGTGGACAATGGGCTGTCACGTGCCGGTGTCTGTCGCTTTTGTTGGGTTCGGGCAGCTAGGGCGAGTCTGACAGAGCGGAGCAGCAGGGAGTGTGGATCCCTGGTTAATCGTGAAAGTGGATTATGGGGCGGTAACAGAAAATAGGTAAATGTTGGGCTAACCATTAGAGGGCAGTGAGGGACCACAATGAGGTAGCCACTATTTTGTGAAAGGGTGTGTGATTCTAGTACCTGTAATGGCATCTTGTGCAAATGCGCAAGAACTGCTGTTGGTTGCCTTGGATCCCTTTGCCGTGTTAATCCTCCGAAAGGCCTCCAGCAAGGGTAGTCATTGCTTTTGTGTTAAATTACATTTTTGGTAGGTAGATAAGGGAATGGGATCGTTATTTGCTCGAGGTACGGTGTCCCGCCTTCTCAAATACTTCATGGTGTACCAATCGACCTATTTATCTCTTTACCCTCCAGCCCCCATATCTGCCCCTGTTATAAATCATACACGTTTATTGTTGTACATGCCCCAGGCGCGCGCACTCCTCCGTTTGCATCCAGGATAACTGCCTCAGTTCTCCGCGCGCTTCGCTTGGCAGACAGGTGGAGCGCCAGCAAATGGCGGACGACGGTCCCTGTTGTGGGCGTGGTCGGCCTCGCACCCGTTCGCTTTGTGTTGCTCGAGGAGCCCGAGCGCCCCACCCTCCATGCTGATTCCAGAACAACAAAGGGGGCTTCAGGCACTGGATGGAGCTGGCGTGCGCGCGGCTCCGAGCAACCCCGTCCCCTCGAATGCTGGGGCCGTGTACTGGAATGGGGCACCGGGTGCAGGAAGATCTCCGAGGGGAAGCGGTGAGCGGCTTGGTATAGAGCCTAGAGGCGCTAGGAAGGGGACAGAGGTTATGGAAGGGGGTTGTGGAAGACATTAGAGGGGACAGATTCCTATCGAAATTTGCGCTCGTGTGTTTGTGTGAGCGTGTGTGTATGTGTGCGGCGGCGGGGGGGTGTCTCTGTATGTGCGTGCGTGTATGTGCGCTCGTGTGTGTGTCTCTCTGTGTGAGCATGCGTAAGCAGGGGGAGGTGTGGCTGTGTATGTTAGAGCTTCCCAGGAGACAGGAGATGTGCACACCCGCGCGCGGCCCGCTCTGATCCGATTATGCGCGTGGCCATCTCTTGTCTCCTGGGAAGCTGAGCCGTTGACAATAGGTCTCCGGCGAGACCGCACTTTTGTGCGGTTAACGCCACGAGACCTAAAAGACCGGTCAATGACAGGCAACCTGTTGTGTACCTCATGAGATCAGAAAAGGGTCTGACAGCAGCCAGTTCCGACAAATTCACTCGGTCAAAAGTGTGTAGAGGAGCTAAATGTGGCAAATGAAACGCTAACTGAGTCCAAGGTGGGCATGCAATGGAAAAAGGTGTGAACGCTCCAGGGTATCGAATGTCTTAGTGGCATCAAGCAGGGCAGCTAATGTGGTAACTTGGGGGTCGAGGTGGTGCATGTCCCTGAAGATGGTGTGGAGGTTGTGGGACTTTGAACTGCCTGGGATGAAGCCGGAAGGGCCTGGCTGAACTATGTGGGGCAGGGGTGGAAGTAGTCTATTCACCTGAATTTAGCAAAGATTTTAGTATGCACATCAAGGAAAGAAGTCTATAGGAATCAAACAGTGTACCAAAGTTGTCTGGTTTGAGAAGCGTTACAATGTCTGCCTCTCAGAGCGAAGGGGGCTGGGAGAAGGTCTCCAGGGAGTCCCCAAACATTGGCAAAAGATGCAGCGCTAGCATAGGGAAAAACTCCTTGTAAAAGGCGGCAGAAATGCCGTCTAACCTCAGAGACTTGTCTCCGGGAAGGCTGTAAATAACTTGGACTATCTCCTCAATGGTTATGGGGGAGTTCAAGTAGAATCAGTCCAGCCATAGCAGCTGCAGATTGTCCAGATACACGGACAGGTCGGACAGGCCTAGGACAGGGGTGGCAGAGCATAATTTGGAATAGAAAGAGGACATCACATGAAAAGTTTGGAGGGGGAGAACAAAAGGTTGTACTCTTTATCCAGACCTTCCGTCATGTACGATGACGCCTGCGGCAAGCTATGCAGGCCCGTAAGCTTCCTGCCCGGTGATAACCCTCGCCACAGTCACGGGCCCGCACGTCACGGTGGAGGAAGGAGCTTTCCCTGTTAGCCTTCTCATAAATTCGGTTACTGTCCTGTGAATGGAGACCAACAAGGCCTCATCATGAGAGTGGAAGTGTACGGTTTCCTGAGCTACAATGTCGCTTTCAAGCTGTGACTGCCTCCCTTGGTTTGCTTTAAGCACACCCGATTGCTTTGTGACACACGCCCTGCTTAAAGCTACCTTGAAAGCCTCTCAGAGCATGGAGGCTGACCAGACCAAGCCCTCATTGTGTGAAAAGTAATCCACTATTTCCCTGAGGATTTCCTCAGAGAATGCCTGTAGGAAGCTGTCTCTGTTTATACTATACCAAAGTTAGGTATAGTGTGTACAGAGTCCAGTGGAATTCAAAAGGTAGGCAGAGCTAAACGTAGATAGCACCTTACTATTTGTGGTAGTGTGGTCGAGCTGTAAGGCTGTATCTGAAGGTAGTTGTAGGAGAGTAGGGTCTGCTATCCTATGGTCACCCCAAATTTTTGCTTTTTGCTTCACTGGTTTTCAACTTACTGAGGCTGTGGGCCTGCTAATCAGACCCCCAGCCTGCTGTTCTCTCTCTAAATTTGTAATACATGTGCTATAGGTACATACCACAATTGGAAATGGACTCCTTGTCAGCCCCTGAACCATGCACTATAGGTGCTCAGGGCATAGGTGCCACCAAGGCCTACCAGGGGCTGCAGCATATCTTTTGCCACCCCTGGCTGGTTCTTAAATTGACACAACTGGCTGATCACTCAGCTGGGGCAAGTTGGTGTAATCACCTCTTGCTTAGATATAGTATACCTATATCTAAACCTATCTGGACACATTTAAACCTGTGAGCCACTCCTATGGAAGGCCTTATCAATCCTGAGGGCAGAGTGCGTGGTTTAATGTGAGATGGAGCTCGAGCATGAGCTGAGCCTGTCTGCAGTTGTCGGGAACAACTCCCTAAGCTGGTTCCGGGATAATGCCAAACCATATACTATTAAGTGCATTATAATCCTCGCAGTTATATAGCAACTTTGGTTTGGCTTTATCAAAACATGTCGTGTAAGGTGTCATACGAACTGGAATACTATCCCCTCGACAGTCCTGTCTACGGGGATAGCATTCTACCCCTCTAGAGGGAGAAGACATGTTACTTTACTGAAACGGGGTTGATTTTTAAAAGAGCCTCAGATCCACAAAATGGATGCTTCTGCCACAGACACGAGTCTGACCTCCTGCTGCTGACCGAAACTCAGCAGAGGAGGCTGGACAAAGGGTTTCCTGTCGCAGGGCGGTGTTACACCACCCCAGACAGGAGATAGTGGATTGTAGCAGGGAGGTTTGAAAGAAACCAGACACTGCCTGGGGAGCACAAGGCTGCCCCTTGCATAATCCGGCCAAACCGGTTCTGGGGCACACCAGCCCTTGTCCCAGCGTGGCCTGAATCAAAGGAAAGGGGTGTATCCACCCCCTTCCTGGGTCCCACCCATAGGAGGGGACCTAGCAGGCAATCCAGCCCACCAGATTCGAATAAGAGTGGGAGCAGTGCCAATGCAACTCAGATTATCCTGATGAAACATAAGAAACGAAACTCTGGACCCTTCAACATCCTACTCAACATAGAAGACTGAAGAATCTCCCTTGTGGTCAAGGAGTGACCCCCCTGTGAAAACATGCACCATCCAGCACCTCAACGTCTGCTTTGTTGCAGTTCCTGCCGGAACTCGAGCGACAGAGATCAACGAGATCAAGCTTGCCTGCCTTCTTACAGCCCGATCCACAGTGCCTGCAGAGCTGAGACTCGTGGAGGCGACCGGAAGTGTGGGGCACGCCATCTTAAAAAGACCACAAGACGCTGACTGTGCAGCCCACGAGTGACCCTTGAAGCTGTACACCGGGGTTTGAGAAGCCCCAACCCTGAGCCACTCTTGCACCGAAGCTCACCCCTCTACACTCGACGAGTGCTGCGTGGGCCCTTCTGCTTTCTTTGGCTCAACGCGTTGGCCCGGTCACTTGCCAGCTGGCTTGTGGCCCCTGTGCCGGCGAAAACCTAAAACTGACTTGTGATTCTGGTTGCTCCAGACTTGCACCAGCTCCTCTGAAAAGGAGCCCCCGCTCTGACCCTCCTAGTCCGAGTGAGAAGCAATCTTCCAGTCCTGCGTGGATTGCTCTTGCCAAGTGTTGTTTGCTCTGCTCTTGAAGCCGACAGCGCCGACGGTGAGAGCCTGCCTGGGACAGCTCGTGACCCACTCCTGGACATCGCAGATGCCCCAGAGCCCACGTGGCAGCGGAGAGAATCTCCTTGACAACCACCTGATTGCGCCCGACATTGCCTGGTTCCGTCCTGGTTCCACCCTGGTCATTGCTGAGTGACCCAGACTCTGTCCCCTCTGCTTTCAGGCACTTTTCTACTCTGATCCACCCTTGGATCACACTGGACACTTCTCCTTCACATCGCCTGCAGCATCTTCAGCTTCAAGCACCAAGAACCTGCGTGACGAAACCCGACGCCACTTCGACCCTATGCACCCGCTTCCTGTGGGTGAGGTAACATTGCAACACCGGTGTTTCCTCACTGGTACACACCTCTAGGGTCTGTGTCTAAAGTTTTGTCCTTCTAAGTTCATCGGAAGTATCCTAAAACTCTATTTGTGTAACTTTTACGCACCATTGACTTAACATTGGTGCATGCGTATGCTTTAAGCGCTGCACCCGAATCCTGCGGGCTTTTCCCGACTTCAGCATTGCTTGTCCCGACTGCTTCCAGCGATTCACTAGGCCCTAGGCCTAACCACTGTTCAATTGGTATCTCTTATACCACTTTCTTAATATATGGTTTGAGTGGCCCCCCCACCCTCATCCATAATTGTGCAACTTTGTATGTTATACTATGCTTTTGATTTAACGCTTGTGCCCCTTTGCTCATAAAGAGTACTTGGGATTATTTTTAGAAATAAACACATATATTTTTATAATATATACTTGTGTGGTGTCCTTTCATTTAATATTACAGGATTGTGATTGGTAAAACAGCTCGCTTAACACGACCTCTTGAGTTAAGCCTTTAAGGCTGCTTAGTCCATGCGACCCCTAGGATAGCTTGTCTAATAAGGTTGACTTACAACCAGACACCATAAGGGTTGTTTGGACTGATAAAAGATGGTTCCAGAATTGGAAACATCATATATCAGGCCAACTTCTCACATTGGTGCGCAGCGGTGCGGATTTGAGCTTGCTGTTGTTTTACCATTGCAATCTTTTTATCAAATTGAAAGATCACATCAAGTACCTTAGGTACATATAAATCAAAAGCTTAGCATATTAAGTTCTACTGAACTTAGTAGTTGTAGATTAAAGGGATTAGCACACCCTGACTACAACTCACTAGCAAGGTACAGTAGGAAAACACTTAGTGTAGGTAAGTGCACCACTTGCACCTCACTAGCAGTCATATAGTTATGTAAGAGCAGAGAGGCGCACACAGTGAAGTCAATAGTGTAAGAAAGTCCAAAAAGAATTGTAGATCTTCGGTTCTTATTTATAAAAGTATTCTTTATTTTCATGTACAGCGGCAGAGCCAACGCGTTTCATTCCCATTCGTGCCTTGGGAATTTCATCAGGGCATGTACTAGACAATCTAGTCCGTGCGGTATTTCTCGAAGTCGTACTTCTTCGAAAACAGTTTAAAGGACAGTCACGGTAGGTCACAGTGTGTACCTGCAAGATGCTTTGTACTTGATTTCCAAGTGGAATGCTGATCCAAGTCCCCCCGGACTGTCTGGTCACTGTCACTAGGGCAAGTCAATAAAGATAAGAAATCCGGACCCCTCGGGGGAACTCCGGAAGGGAAGGGGGGTCTGAACGCTCGGTAAAGTATCCGGCTTCAGTGGGGTTTTTAATAGCGTGTTAACACAACGGTGCCTTTGATATGGCCCCCGTTCTCCGCCGCTCCTCCGCCGCTCCACCACGAGTGCTGCGTGGGCCCTTCTGCTTTCTTTGGCTCAACGCGTTGGCCCGGTCACTTGCCAGCTGGCTTGTGGCCCCTGTGCCGGCGAAAACCTAAACCTGACTTGTGATTCTGGTTGCTCCAGACTTGCACCAGCTCCTCTGAAAAGGAGCCCCCACTCTGACCCTCCTGGTCCGAGTGAGAAGCAATCTTCCAGTCCTGCGTGGATTGCTCTTGCCAAGTGTTGTTTGCTCTGCTCTTGAAGCCGACAGCGCCGACGGTGAGAGCCTGCCTGGGACAGCTCGTGACCCACTCCTGGACATCGCAGATGCCCCAGAGCCCACGTGGCAGCGGAGAGAATCTCCTTGACAACTACCTGATTGCGCCCGACATTGCCTGGTTCCGTCCTGGTTCCACCCTGGTCATTGCTGAGTGACCCAGACTCTGTCCCCTCTGCTTTCAGGCACTTTTCTACTCTGATCCAGTATTCCACGAGGAGGAGCGGCGGAGAACGGGGGCCATATCAAAGGCACCGTTGTGTTAACACGCTATTGAAAACCCCACTGAAGCCGGATACTTTACCGAGCGTTCAGACCCCCCTTCCCTTCCGGAGTTCCCCCGAGGGGTCCGGATTTCTTATCTTTATTGACTTGCCCTAGTGACAGTGACCAGACAGTCCGGGGGGACTTGGATCAGCATTCCACTTGGAAATCAAGTACAAAGCATCTTGCAGGTACACACTGTGACCTACCGTGACTGTCCTTTAAACTGTTTCGAAGAAGTACGACTTCGAGAAATACCGCACGGACTAGATTGTCTAGTACATGCCCTGATGAAATTCCCAAGGCACGAATGGGAATGAAACGTGTTGGCTGTGCCGCTGTACATGAAAATAAAGAATACTTTTATAAATAAGAACCGAAGATCTACAATTCTTTTTGGACTTTCTTACACTATTGACTTCACTGTGTGCGCCTCTCTGCTCTTACATAACTATTGGTCTGATATACATCCTTGGCAGCGGATGGTGAGAGTAGTCGCACCGCCTAATAATTCTGAAACAGACGAAGTGGATGTGCGAAACCTTGGTCAGCTGCTGGTTGCTTCTGTTCATTATTCACTAGCAGTCATGTCTGACGCAGGTGGAGCTTCAGGCTCTGCCCCTGTGACAGTTGACCCTACCAAGGCAACTTCCAGCTATGACAAACTTAGCCACAAAGACTTGAGTGCCTTGTGCATTGCAAGAGGGCTAAAAAGGGGCAGACACCCCACCATTCCTACCCTGATAGCCATCCTGGAAAAGGATGACTTAGATAAGGCGAGTGCAGCTCCCTTAGATTTAGGAGATGGAGTGACCCACCCTGAGAATGAGACCACTCCAGAAGAGGAAGAAGAGGAGGAAGAGGAGGAGGGCTCAGAAGTAGATGAGCCTGAGGATCAGGATCAGCAGGGTAACCAGGTACATGTTGGCAGGCTTAACCAGACCAACTTGAACCTACATGGGAATGGAGAGGGCCAGCACCTCCCCAGACCATACACCATAATTCCTGCAGGCAATAGGAGAGTGAGCTCCCCTTCCAGGGAGTCTAACATTTCTAGTGTCTCCAGAGAATCTCAAAGGGGAATGACTTCCCCCAGAGGAAAGAGCATAGGGCCAGGATGAGGGCTGTCCAACTTCAGATAGAGAGGGAAGAGATAGCCTTGGCTCAAGCTAAACTTGCTTTAGCAAGAGAACAACAATTGTGTGGCTTAGATGCCACTGGTGGCAGCATAATTCCTAGAGAGAAAGACAGGGCCTATGATAATATAAACCTGACAAAGATTGTAGCCCCCTACAAGGAAGGGGATGACATCCACAAATGGATGACTGCTCTTGAGAGAGCCTGCATGGTACAGCAGGGTCCTCAGGATCAGTGGGCTGCAATTTTATGGTACTCCTTTTCTGAGAAAGGGAGGGATAGGCTCCTCACAGTTAGACCTGAGGATGCCAAAAACTACTCTGTCCTGAAGAGTGCTTTGACTGAAGGGTTTGGCCTAACCACTGAGCAATACAGGTTGTTGTTCAGAGATACCCAGAAAGCTCAGACTCAGGACTGGACTGATTTTGTTGATTGTGCCACTAGGTCTCTGGAGGGTTGGCTGCAGGGAAGTAAAGTCTCAGACTATACAGGATTGTACAATCTTATAATGAGAGAGCAGATCCTTAATAACTGTCAAAACCAGCTGTTGCATCAATACCTTATTGACTCTGATCTGACCTCTCCCCAAGAATTGGGAAAGAAGGCAGACAAATGGGTCAGAACAAGGATTAAGCAGAAACCCCAGACCCATGGTGGTGACCAGAAGAATACAGACCAGAAGGGTGGGAATCAGAAAGATAAAGAAAAGGGCCAGAAGTCTTCAGGCCCCTGTTAGACCCGGGACCCCGGCTGGCCAAGGCTCACGCCAAAATCAGTCAGGGACCACTAGGTCTAAGGTCAGGGCAAGGGAGTTACACGCCAAGATAACCCCTGCTCACCCTCTAGGTAACGTGGCGCGAGCAGCAAGGCTAATCTCAGAGGCGATGTGTAAAGCGTCTGCGCGCGCACCCAGCAACAACACCCAAGACCCACCACGAAGGAAACTCCACACAAGCTTATATAAAAAATAGCCTTTGTATTATAGCAAAACACATTAGATAACATACAAACTTTACAGGGTGCCAACAGGCACGGGCAGAATTTACAAGGGATTATGTACAGGACAGGGCCACATGGACCACTGTCAGGGGTAGGCACTTGTTAGAAATAATACTTGTAGGTATAACACTTAGCACATAAACATATAATGACTGTAGCACCAAAATAGTAAATGTAGCACACAACCAGTAATTACTGGTAAAGAGTAAATAACTCCTACGCAATCCTAAACACTGTAGGAAAATCACGCAGGGAACTAGGACCTTATCATCAGGACCTAAAGAAGGAAAACCATCACCTAAGCAGGTCACTTTTAGCAAAGGGAAGGAAACCTAGACAATCACCTAAGCAGGTCACATTTAGCAAAGGTGATAAAACATAAAATACCTAAGCAGGTCACTTTTAGCAAAGGTAATGGGACATCAACAATCCTCTAAGCAGGTCACTTTTAGCAAAGGGGATAAGCATAAAATACCTAAGCAGGTCACTCTTAGCAAAGGTAATGGGACATAAACAATTGCGCATGAGGCATTAAACACATTCAGAGGTGCAGGTTAGAACATTTGCGCAAGAATCACTTCAGCAAGTAACTTACAATGCGCAGGGTGCATGTAGCCCAACACTAGAACTTGTCCCTCAGGCCAACTGGCCTCGCAAGGGCTGGAATGCCCTGAGTCCAATGTCAGGGTAGGCTGCGCAGGCAGCACAGAACACAAAGCCTAAACGTAGCAACTGTCCACTAAGTGCTGGACAGTTGTGAATCACAGATGGGCACAGGTTGGAGCCTCGTGGGCTCAAGAACCACCACTGTGGCACTGCTGAGCCTCTCTGTGCTCTAGAACAAATGTGGACAAGGAGCCTCTCTGGGCTCTGGGCAAGAACGGGCGCCCTGAGCCTTTCTCAGGCTCTCCACAGGAATGGGCACTCGAGCCTCTCTGGGCTTGCAAAGCAACTGGCACCCTCAGAGCCTCTCTGGGCTTTCAGCCACGAATTCTGCCTCACTTGGCAGGGAGGGCAACTGGAGAGCCTCTCGGGGCTCAAAGAACAAGTACTGGCACGTTGGAGTCCCGGGGGACTCAGACTTAAATAATGCCCCCAGGAGAGTCGTGGCTCCAACCTTCAAGAAAGTGCCCCTTCTCTCCTGCGGAGCGGCCCGCTGCCAACCAGGGCCGCTCTGCACACAATGAAGCAGCCTCGCACTCACCGGGTCCTCGCTGGAGCTGCGAGGGCAGGAACACTGCTGGCTCACCTTCTCTGGGCAGCGCGGGGCTCCTCTTCACTCGGGGAGCCTCGCGGACACGGCAGCCGGCTTCCTGCTTCTCGGGTCCTCCCCCGGTGACGCGGCAGGAGGCTCGGCCGGCTGGGCCTATCCCAGCGCGGCCTGGCGATGACGCTGGCGGCTTTTTGTCTCGGCCCGGTGCTGCGGCGGTGATCACGGGGCAATGCCGGGTGGGCTCCGGCTTTAAATAATAAAATAACAACGGGGCAATGCCGGGTGGGCACCGGCCTTCAAAAATGGCAATAATGCGAGGTGGGCACTCGGACATCAGACGGTGGGCACTACCAAATCAGCAGATGCCGGGTGGGCACCGGCTGGGCACCCAAAGCGCTAGCAGCGCTAGCAACGAAGAACAGGCGCTCCCAAGCGCCACAGGACAAAATAAAGCGCTCACAGCGCTAGGAGTCAAATAAGGCGCTCTCAAGCGCTAGGCATGGTATTCCAGCGCTCCCCAGCGCTGAAGGACAGAGAGCAGCGCTCTCTAAGCACAAAGTCAAGCTCCAGCAGGGTCTGGAGGCAGGCAGAGGGGGCAAGGCAGGGCCAGAGCCAGCTCACTGGGTCTCCAGGCAGGGAGACAGTCCAAGTGGCGGTCCTCCTGGCCCCAGCAGCAGCAGCAGCCCCCTCTGGCAGGATCCTGGAACAGAACAGAGAATCAATTGTATGGGGACACAGCCCCTTCTTATACTGTAAATTCCTTTGTCTGTAGGTGCAGGGTGGGGGGAAACCAGTTGCAGCTGGTTTTGAAGTACCCTTGATAGCTCAACCACCCATTTCATTCACTGGCAGGGCTAGGGTCATCAGTCGCACTACAGGGGGTGGAGCCAGCATTGTGTGGGGAAAGTCCAGCCCCATCAGGGACCAGGTACACTCCTCCCAAGCCATCAACATGCTAATCTCACACTCACCACCGGGCAGACCCATCCAGCCTTCCTGGAGCCAGGCTCACCAGCCAGCTCCAGCCAATCACACGGCAGGCATATTTTACATTAATATGCCAAGTCCTAGAAGTGGCATTTCTACACATGACACACTCATGCCACATACATCGTCGCGAAGCATTCATTCTCACGAGCTCGCACATACCAAATTTGAGTCTGCACTCCCCACGCATCAGGAACTACCAGGGACATTCCCCATGCATTCCTATGGGAGAGTAGGCCAGACTAACTTCATGCACGCACTTTACTCTGGGACACAGGGAAAAAGTGCGCAGAGACCAGAAAATCATTAACACAGACCATATATTAAAAGCAAAAAGATTAGGGGTGAACCTGCCAGAAGGGCCAAGTCCAACAGCCCCCAAACTAGTAATAAGGAAGGGTGATTCCCAAAATGGAAACAAGAAAAAGAAGAATGATGGCCCAAAGAAACCCTGGTGTAATACCTGCAAATCAGTTTCACACTGGGGCAGTGAATGCACCAAGAAAAATCCAGTCCCCACCACTGAAGCTCCTAAAGCACCTGCACCCCCTAGTACAGTTAGCAGCGGTGGTACACAGCCAAAGGGTATAGTAGGGTTAACCTTGGGTACTGAGATGGAATCTGGCCTAGTCAGAATCCCTACTCAGGCAGTTCTCCTATATGATGTGGACTTATCCTTGTCTACTAAAGTGAGTCCCAGTAACCTGGGCAAATATAGGCAGACACCTTTGATAAATGAGAGACTGGCTCAAGCCTACAGGGACACATGTGCCAGTGTCACTATGGTGACACCTGACTTTGTGGATCCTGGACAGATTGTACTAGGTGAGAATTACCTAGTGACCAATGCAAGCAACTCCACTACTACACATAGTGTGGCTGTTGTCAACTTCTCCTGGGGAGGGGTAAATGGCCTAAAGAAAGTTGTGGTAAGTGCAGACCTCCCAGTAGACTGTCTGTTAGGCAATGATCTTGAAAGCTCAGTTTGGTCAGAAGTGGAGTACAGGACTCATGCAGAAATGCTAGGGATTTCAGCTCATGTCCTTGCAGTGACAAGGTCTCAGGCAAAGAAGTGCCTTCCTGAACCAGTGGGGGATCTTGAAACATTAGACCAACCACAACCCAAGAGAAGGAGCAAGAGGGTTAAGGCTCTGCCTTCCCACTTGCCCCAGGTTGAGGATCAGATTTCACAGGAAGCTGATTCTGCAGTCCAAGAGGAGACTGTCTCTGAAGAACTGGAGCCTGATCAGGTTGAGTTTCTGGGGACAGGGGGACCCTCAAGGGAAGACCTGGGGCAGGCCCAATTACATTGCCCTTCACTTGAACCCCTCAGACAGCAAGCTGCTGCTGAGGCTGCAGAGAATGCTCAAGGTGCCCATAAAGTATATTGGGATAATGGACTCCTTTACTCAGAGGCTGGAGACCCCAAGCCTGGTACCACCAGGAGGTTGGTTATACCTTTGAAGTTTAGGGGTTTCCTTCTCACCTTGGCCCATGATATTCCCCTCGCAGGACACTTAGGCCAGATCAAGACTTGGGACAGGCTTGTCCCTCACTTTCACTGGCCTCATATGTCAGAAAATGTCAAGGAGTTTTGTCACTCCTGTGTCACTTGCCAAGCCAGTGGTAAGTCAGGTGGCACAACAAAGGCCCCCCTGATACCACTACCTGTGGTGGGGGTACCCTTTGAAAGAGTTGGAATAGATATTGTGGGTCCCATGGATCCTCAAACAGCATCTGGGCACAGATTTATACTGGTGGTAGTGGATCATGCCACCAGGTACCCAGAGGCAATTCCCCTGAGGACCACAACAGCACCTGTTGTGGCAAAAGCCCTCATTGCAGTTTTCTCAAGAGTGGGCTTTCCAAAGGAGGTTCTTTCAGACAGAGGTGCCAACTTCATGTCTGGATACTTAAAAGCAATGTGGAAGGAGTGTGGAGTAAACTACAAATTTACCACACCCTATCACCCACAGTGCAATGGGCTTGTGGAGAGATTCAACAAGACCTTCAAGGGAATGATAAAAGGATTACCAGAGAAGCTTAGGCGGAAATGGGACACCCTTTTACCCTGCTTGCTCTTTGCTTACAGAGAGGTCCCACAGAAGGTGGTTGGCTCCAGCCCTTTTGAACTTTTGTTTGGCCACCCTGTGAGGGGTCCACTATGTTTGGTGAAGGAAGGATGGGAGTTACCTCTCAAAAAGCCTAAGCTAGATGTTGTGGACTATGTACTTGGTCTCCGCTCCAGGATGGCTGAATACATGGAGAGAGCATCCAAAAACCTGGAGGCCAGTCAAGAATTACAGAAAGCTTGGCATGACCAAAAGGCTGTTCTGGTTGAGTTCCAGCCAGGGCAGAAGGTGTGGGTGTTGGACCCAGTGGGCCCAGCAGCACTCCAGGACAAATGGACTGGACCCTACCCTATTGTTGAAAAAAAGGGAGAAGTCACCTATGTGGTTGACTTTGGAACCCCTAGGAGCCCTCACAGGGTGCTCCATGTAAATCAATTGAAAGCATTTGTGGACAGGGAGGAAATGAGCTTGCTCATGGCCACAGATGGGGAACAGGAAGAAGAGAGTGACCCTCTCCCAGACCTGCTTTCCCCGAACCCTGATGATGGTTCAGTTGATGGAGTAGCCTTGGCAGGCAGCCTCACTGAGCAGCAACAGGCGGACTGCAGACAGGTTTTGCAAGCCCACAGACACTTGTTTTCACTCACACCCAGTCAAACTAACTGGTGCACCCATGAGGTGGACACCGGTGACAGTCTGCCTGTCAAGAAAAAGATCTACAGGCAACCTGACCATGTCAGGGATTGTATAAAGGCTGAGGTGCAAAAGATGTTGGAGCTTGGAGTGATTGAGCCATCAGAGAGCCCATGGGCTAGCCCAGTGGTCCTTGTGCCAAAACCTCATACCCAAGATGGAAAGAGAGAAATGAGGTTTTGTGTGGACTACAGAGGTCTCAATGCTGTCACTAGGACAGATGCACATCCCATTCCAAGAGCAGATGAGCTCATTGATAAATTGGCTTCTGCCAAATTTCTGAGCACATTTGATTTGACAGCTGGCTACTGGCGGATTAGGTTAGCTGAAGAATCAAAAGCCAAGACAGCATTCTCTACCCCTAGTGGACATTATCAGTTTGTGGTAATGCCCTTTGGTTTGAAGAATGCACCTGCCACCTTCCAATGGTTAGTGAATCAAGTCCTTGCTGGGTTGGATGACTTTTGTGCAGCATATCTAGATGATATTGCTGTCTGTAGCTCCACCTGGGAGGATCACCTGATCCACCTGAAGAAGGTTCTGGAGGCCCTGCAAAAGGCAGGCCTGACTATCAAGGCTACTAAGTGCCAGATAGGGCAGAGCAAGGTTGTGTACCTGGGCCACCTAGTAGGTGGGGGTCAGGTTCAACCACTGGAGAGCAAGATCCAGACCATACAGGACTGGGCTCCTCCAACTACCCAGACACAAGTCAGAGCTTTCTTGGGCCTGTCTGGGTATTACAGAAAATTTGTAAAGAACTATGGGTCCATTGTGACACCATTGAATGACTTGACATCCAAGAAGATGCCCAAAAAGGTTCAGTGGACAGTTAGCTGTCAAAAGGCATTTGATGACCTGAAGAAGGCCATGTGCTCTGCACCTATCCTGAAGAGTCCTGACTACTCCAAACAGTTCGTTGTACAGACAGATGCTTTTGAGTTGGGGGTGGGAGCTGTGCTTTCACAACTTAATCAAGATGGTCAAGACCAGCCCATTGCTTTTATTAGCAGAAGGCTGACCCCCAGGTAGAAACGTTGGTCAGCTATTGAGAGGGAGGCCTTTGCTGTGGTTTGGGCCCTGAAGAAGTTGAGGCCATACTTGTTTGGAACTCACTTCCTAATTCAGACAGACCATAAGCCCCTCTTGTGGCTAAATCAGATGAAGGGCGAAAATCCCAAACTGCTCAGGTGGTCCATTTCCCTACAGGGGATGGACTTTACAGTGGAGAACCGCCCAGGGACTGACCATGGTAATGCAGATGGTCTCTCCAGGTACTTCCACTTAGAACATGAAGACTTATCTGGTCAAGGTTAAGGTTAATGTCCCTGCGTTTGGGGGGGGTGGGGTTGTGTAGGAGAGTAGGGTCTGCTATCCTATGGTCACCCCAAATTTTTGCTTTTTGCTTCACTGGTTTTCGACTTACTGAGGCAGTGGGCCTGCTAATCAGACCCCCAGCCTGCTGTTCTCTCTCTAAATTTGTAATACATGTGCTATAGGTACATACCACAATTGGAAATGGACTCCTTGTCAGCCCCTGTACCATGCACTATAGGTGCTCAGGGCATAGGTGCCACCAAGGCCTACCAGGGGCTGCAGCATATCTTTTGCCACCCCTGTCTGGTTCTTAAATTGACACAACTGGCTGATCACTCAGCTGGGGCAAGTTGGTGTAATCACCTCTTGCTTAGATATAGTATACCTATATCTAAACCTATCTGGACACATATAAACCTGTGAGCCACTCCTATGGAAGGCCTTATCAATCCTGGAGGCAGAGTGTGTGATTTAATGTGAGATGGAGCTCGAGCATGAGCTGAGCCTGTCTACAGTTGTCGGGAACAACTCCCTAAGCTAGTTCCGGGATAATGCCAAACCATATACTATTAAGTGCATTATAATCCTCGCGGTTATATAGCAACTTTGGTTTGGCTTTATCAAAACATGTCGTGTAAGGTGTCATACGAATTGGAATACTATCCCCTCGACAGTCCTGTCGACGGGGATAGCATTCCACCACTCTAGAGGGAGAAGACATGTTACTTTACTGAAACGCGGTTGATTTTTAAAAGAGCCTCAGATCCACAAAATGGATGCTTCTGCCACAGACACGAGTCTGACCTCCTGCTGCTGACCGAAAATCAGCAGAGGAGGCTGGACAAAGGGTTTCCTGTCGCAGGGCGGTGTTACACCACCCCAGACAGGAGATAGTGGATTGTAGCAGGGAGGTTTGAAAGAAACCAGACACTGCCTGGGGAGCACAAGGCTGCCCCTTGCATAATCCGGCCAAACCGGTTCTGGGGCACACCAGCCCCTGTCCCAGCGTGGCCTGGATCAAAGGAAAGGGATGTATCCACCCCCTTCCTGGGTCCCACCCATAGGAGGGGACCTAGCAGGTAATCCAGCCCACCAGATTCGAATAAGAGTGGGAGCAGTGCCAATGCAACTCAGATAATCCTGATGAAGCATAAGAAACGAAACTCTGGACCCTTCGACATCCTACTCAACGTAGAAGACTGAAGAATCTCCCTTGTGGTCAAGGAGTGACCACCCTGTGCAAACAGGCACCATCCAGCACCTCGATGTCTGCTTTGTTTCAGTTCCCGCCGGAACTCGAGCGACAGAGATCAACGAGATCAAGCTTGCCTGCCTTCTTACAGCCCGATCCACAGTCCCTGCAGAGCTGAGCCCCTTGGAGGCGACCGGAAGCGTGGGGCACGCCATCTTGAAAAGACCACGAGACGCTGAATGTGCAGCCCACGAGTGACCCTCGAAGCTGTACACCGGGGTTTGAGAAGCCCCAACCCTGAGCCACTTTGCACCGAAGCTCACCCCTCTACACTCGACGAGTGCTGCGTGGGGCCCTTCTGCTTTCTTTGGCTCAACGCGTTGGCCCGGTCACTTGCCAGCTGGCTTGTGGCCCCTGTGCCAGCGAAAACCTAAAACCAACTTGTGATTCTGGTTGCTCCAGACTTGCACCAGCTCCTCTGAAAAGGAGCCTCCACTCTGACCCTCCTGGTCCGAGTGAAAAGCAATCTTCCAGTCCTGTGTGGATTGCTCTTGCCAAGTGTTGTTTGCTCCGATCTTGAAGCCGACAGCACCGACGGTGAGAGTCTGCGTGGGACAGCTCGTGACCCACTCCTGGACGTCGCAGATGCCCCAGAGCCCACGTGGCAGCGGAGAGAATCTCCTTAACAACCACCTGATTCCGCCCGACATTGCCTGGTTCCGTACTGGTTCCACCATGGTCACTGCTGAGTGACCCAGACTCTGTCCCCTCTGCTTTCAGGCACTTTTCTACTTTGATCCACCCTTGGATCACACCGGACACTTCTCCTTCACATCGCCTGCAGCATCTTCAGCTTCAAGCACCAAGAACCTGCGTGACGAAACCCGACGCCACTTCGACCCTATGCACCCGCTTCCTGTGGGTGAGGTAACATTGCAACGCCGGTGTTCCCTCCCTGGTACACACTTCTAGGGTCTGTGTCTAAAGTTTTGTCCTTCTAGGTTCATCGGAAGTATCCTAAAACTCTATTTGTGTAACTTTTACGCACCATTGACTTAACATTGGTGCATGCGTGTGCTTTAAGCGCTGCACCCGAATCCCGCTGGCTTTTCCCGACTTCAGCATTGCTTGTCCTGACTGCTCCCAGCGATTCCCTAGGCCCTAGGCCTAACCACTGTTTGATTGGTATCTCTTATACCACTTCCTTAACATATGGTTTGAGTGGCCCCCCGCCCTCATCCATAATTGTGCAACTTTGTATGTTATACTGTGCTTTTGATTTAACGCTTGTGCCCCTTTGCTCATAAAGAGTACTGGGGATTATTTTTAGAAATAAACACATATATTTTTATAATATATACTTGTGTGGTGTCCTTTCATTTGATATTACAGGATTGTGATTGGTAAAAAAGCTCGCTTAACACGACCTCTTGAGTTAAGCCTTTAAGGCTGCTTAGTCCATGCTACCCCTAGGATAGCTTGTCTAATAAGGTTGACTTACAACCAGACACCATAAGGGTTGTTTGGACTGATACAAGGTGGTTCCAGAATTGGAAACATCATATATCAGGCCAGCTTCTCACAGTAGTGCTAAGCATTTGTTGTACACACTCAATCAGCAAATAATATCACACACTCAAAGACTGAATTCAGACCAATGGGTTTTGTATAAACATTTTCTTTTAGTTATTTTATTTTTCTAGAACCAAGCAAGCCTGGCACAAGTAAACAATAAATACTTTACAGTAGTAATGCAGTTTGTCAACAGTTTGAATTGCATTTGTATGGGCACTTTTATTTGATTACAGTTGAGTTACTGGTAATGCAATGCTTTTGATATACTGTACATATTCTTTGTAAAAGCTTTTTAGTAGAATGTCAAGTAGATTGCTTTACAGATTACTTTTCTTAGCCAGTGCAGTACACCTAGATCCTGCACTGGGACATTTCCTGTAAACAGGTAAGTAAAAGCGTTTTGGTTATTTATTTATGGTTTTAAAGGTTTTCATAGATTTCACACTTTGAGAGTTCCGAAGAGAGCATGCTCTTGGTGACAGATGATGGCCTGGAAGAGGAGAGTGAACCTCTCCCTGACCTCATGTCCACAAAGGAGCATGATGGGTCAGTGGAAGGTGTGATACTCTCTCCTACACTGATCCTTGAGCAGCAGGGTGACTGTCACCAGTTGTTGGAATTGTTTGCTACACTGTTCTCTCTGACACAGGTGTTACTCACTGGTGTACCCATGATGTGGACACTGGTAACAGCCCTCCTGTAAAACATAAGATTTACAGGTTGACTGACCGGGTCAGAGCCAGCATCAAAGAGGAGGTCTCTAAGATGTTGGCATTAGGGGTGATAGAGCCCTCCAACAGTCCTGGGGCCAGCCCAGTGATCTTGGTCCCAAAGGCTGCTGCAGTCATTGCCACTCCCGAACTGCGGTTTTGTGTGGACTACCGTGTGCTCAATTTCGTCACCAGGACTGACGCACACCCCATCCCCAGAGCAGATGAGCTCATTTATCGGTTGGGGGCTGCCAAGTTCCTCAGCAAGTTTGATTGGATGTCTGGGTACTGGCAGATTGCCTTAACTGATGAGGCTCAAGGAGAGGTCAGCATTCTCAACCCCATAAGGATATTACCAGTTCTGGGGGAAGACCTTTGGATTGAAGAATGCCCCTGCCACCTTTCAGAGGTTGGTCAACCAGGTGTTGGCTGGACTGGAGGACTTCAGTGCTGCATACCTGGATGACATTGCAGTGTTCAGTTCCAGCTGGGAAGAACACTTGAAGCACCTCTGGGAAGTGTTGAAGGCTCTGCAGAGGGCAGGCATCATGATCAAGGCCAGTAAGTGCCAGATCGGGCAGGGTTCTGTGGTGTATTTGGGACATCAGGTAGGAAGTGGCCAGGTGACGTACCCACAGCCCAAGATTGACACCATTCTGGCTTGGGAACCCCCAAGACCCAGACAGAGGTGAGAGCCTTTTTAGGTCTCACTGATTACTACAGGAGATTTGTTAAGGGCTATGGCACCAGTGTTGCTCCCTTAACAGAGCTGACATCCAGGAAGCAGTCCAAGAAGGTGATGTGGACTAGGCCCTCCCAGAAAGCTTTGATGCATTGAAGGCAGCCATGTGCATGGCGCCCGTGCTAAAGGCACCCGACTTCTCCAATGAATTTTTCGTGCAGGCTGACGCTTCAGAGCATGGTGTGGGAGTGGTACTCTCACAACTGAATGAAGAGGGCCTAGACCAGCCTGTTGTCTTGATTAGCAGGAGAAAACTCCCCAGGGAACAGAGGTGGAGTGCTATAGAAAGAGAAGCTTTTGTTGTGGTCTGGGCATTGAAGACGCTAAGACCCTACCAGTTTTGGACTCACTTCTGAGTTCAGACAGACCACAGGCCCCTGAGATGTTTGATGCACATGAGGGGTGAGAATCCAAAACTGTTGAGGTGGTCCATCTCTCTACCTGAATGGACTTTACAGTGGAACATCGCCCTGGCACAGAACACACCAATGCAGATGGTCTGTCCAGGTTCTTCTGCCTTAGTGAAGAGAACTACCAGGAGGTTGGGTAGGTCTCCCTACTTTCAGTTGGCGGGGACATGTGTTAGACTTGACATCTTTTGCCATGTTCCCCCAGTCTTTTTGCTTTTTGACCTCCTGGTTTTGACTCTGTTTTTGTTGGGTTAGTGTCTATGCGCACTTTCTCACTGCTGTTCAATGTTAAAGTGCAAGTGCTCCTGTAGTAAATTGTTGTTATGAATTGGTGGGTTCCTGATTGGGTATTTGATTTACTATTCAGTCCCTAGTACAGTGCACTGTCGGTGCCTAAGGGCTGGTAAATCAAATGCTGCTAGTGGGTTTGCAGCACTGGTTGTGCCACCCGCCCAAGCAGCCCTTCAAAGGTAACTCAGATCTGCCACTGCAGTATCTGTGGGGAGTCTAGTACTGCATGTTGACTTGGCAAGTGCACCCACTTGCCAGGCCCTAACCTTCCCTTTCCTTACACAGGAGTTAGCCCTAAGGTAGACACAAGGTACCCCTGTGGGCAGGGTGCCGTGTATGTGAAAGGTAGGACATGCCCTGATGTGAGTGGCATGTCCTTATAGTGAAATACTGCCAATTCGTTTTTCACTATTGCAAGGCTACCTGTTCCCATAGGATAGAATGGAGAGTTTGCTTATAACATTTTATAAACATAACTACCCCTGGGAACAAGGTAGGAAAATAAAGTTTAGTATGCCTGGACTAAGAATGTTAAAATGCATCTTTAAGTGAGGGGGATTTTTACATTTGTGTTTGAAAATACCACTTTTAGAAAGTAGGTGTTTTCCTGCCTAGCCATCAAGTGTGCCTCTCCTTGGTTTGTGGATTGACTGCCTAGCTCTGGAGTGACAGGAGCTGGGGAGGTGCCATGGCTCCAGAGAATCCAGATGGGTCAGGGCTGGGCATAATAGACCCGGGCTGCATTTAGAGTAGGGGGAGGAGATATACTTTCACCTGAATGAGCCTGGTCTGCCTCTGACAATGCTTTCTCAACCTCCTGCCAGAAAGCTGCACCAGTAAGGATAAGACTTGTTCTGGCTGGGTACAGACAATCTGTGCCTCCAGAGAACAAAGAATGTTGGGCTATGAACAGTGGGGCCCAAACTCCTAAACTTTAGAACTCTTTTGGAACCAAGAAGAATGCCAAGAAGAAGACCCGGAGAAGCTGTGAGGAGGGACTACCACTTTGCTGTGTTGGCCTACAGTGTCTGCTTCTGTCTTGGGCAATGAAAGAACTGGACTGAACTTTATGCAACTTCCTTTTTGTTAGTTTGTCCAAGGGCTTGAGGTAGAGCTTGCCCCCTGAACAAGAAGGCTCGGGAACAGCAAAGCCTTCAAGTTCTTCTGCCATCAGCACTGGGGACTGTGTGTTTTGTGATTCACTAGAAGAAAAGCAACCTGATGCTGTCTACGCTGCCGCTGCTGACTTAGTTTCCTGACGGCACTGCAGAGGGCACCGCCGCTACACCGCAGGGCAACCCTGGACTCACCGACGACGCCCCCGGATGCTGCCACCGGGCCGCTGCTTGCACCACGACCGGTAGGCACCGCACTCGCACCACCTCACTTCACGCCGTTGCCTTGGTATCCCCGATGCTGCTGTTCCACGGTGACATTGATGCCGCTACTTGCACTGTGGTTCGAGGGCACCACTCATAAATTACATGACGCACCGTCCTCATCCTGCACCGCAGCCTCTGCCTACCAACGCCGGCGCCATAGAATCCAGTTTGCCAGCTGACGACTGGGCTTCAGCAATGACGCCACTGCTTGCAATGTGACCTGCCAGCACCGCAGCGAGCACCGTATTACTTCGCACCACAGCCCTGGTCTCACCAATGCCACTGGATAACCGTCACTGAGCCACTTCCTGCACAGCAACCTGAGGGCACCGCACGCCGCACCGCTGCACTTCACACTGCAGCCCGACGCCTGCCGACACCGGCCCTCCTGACTTCAACTGCGAGGAGTTCGATCTGCAACATGTGTGACTTCAAGGGCCCGACGACTCTTGCACCAACCTCTGGAACTGATGCCTGCGGACACCGGCCTTTTTGGGCTCATCGAGCGGTTGCTGACGTCCTGCATTTCTAGAGGTACTGTTTTGCAGGTCTTCCCGACACCGTAGCTGGCCTGCGATGCCGCAATCAGCCAGAACTGTTTGGATTTGTTGTTCATGATGCCATGATAGCCCCAGACTGAGCTATTGACTTTAAAGAACTATATTTCAAGCCTATGGTGTATTTTTATTGTCTTGGGTCTTGTTTTGGATATATAAAAATATTGGATATTTTTTTATATTGGTGTGGTGACCCTTGACCCTGCTTCAGGGCTGGTTGCTCCTGGCACTGCGTGACTCCCCGTGAGTGTGCCCAGGCTTCCGCCTACTGCCACGAGTTTGCTGCTGCCCTGCAGCTGAGTATTCTGGGCTTGGTTTTTGGTTTCTCTGTGCCTGTATTTGTCGCTGTATTTACTGTATTCGTGACTTGCCCCCTCGTGCTTTTGGCTTCTCTGTGCCTGTATTTGTCGCTGTATTTTCTGTATTCGTGACTTGCCCCCTCGCCTCCGTTTCCCGCTCTGTTCTCCATCCGCTCCCTGCTCCCCGCCGCTGCTCCCCTTTGGCCCCGCCCCTTTTTCTTCTGTACCCCCTTCCCATTCGCCACCCCGCTCCCACCTCCCAGCTGCCCCTCCCTCCCACTTGGCCATTTATGGCGGAGTCCACGCAGTGCTGAGCTGTGACCCTTGACCCTGCTTCAGGGCCGGTCGCTCCTCACACTGTGCGACTCCCCGTGAGTGTGCCCAGGCTTCCCCCTACTGCCGCGAGTTTGCCGCTGCCCTGCAGCTGAGTATTCTGGGCTTTGTTTTTGGTTTCTCTGTGCCTGTATTTGTCGCTGCATTTACTGTATTCGTGACTTGCCCCCTTGTGTTTTTGGTTTCTCTATGCCTGTATTTGTCGCTGTATTTTCTGTATTCGTGACTTGCCCCCTCGCCTCCGTTTCCCGCTCTGTTCTCCCCTACGCCCGCGCTCCCCGCCGCTGCTCCCCTGCGGCCTGCCCCTTTTTCTTCTGTACCCCCTTCCCATTCACCGCCCCACTCCCGCCTCCCAGCTGCTCCTCCCTACCACTTCGCCATTTATGGCGGACTCCACGCGTACACCCAGCATCCACGCGCAGCGAGCGCGCCGATATCTCACCGATGCAGTGATCAACAGACTGCTTCTTCCTCGAGTTTGAACAGGACACGGCTGATTGATTCCCGTACTTCTGCCCGGACTTCACGACGGCGCAGCCCTCCGTCCAGGAGCCCAACGCGAGTCCAGCTTTGATTTCTACCGCTTTGGCTCCAGAAATAGAAAGAAAAAATCTCACAAACATGCGAGCTATTTCCTGAACAGCACACCGCTACTGTGGGCGCTCGATATCCAGTCATATTTGACACTATCACAGAACAACCTTTGTGGCTTCAATCCCTTTCCTCGTGCAGTACCTGTGCTGTTGGAGAAGGCAAACATTTAACCAGTCCCTGTCCTGAGGAGAACCCACACTTATGACGGTTCGAAACGCGTTGACCCCCAGCCTGTGTCAAGAGAGAAGGGTGCAGATAGGGATTAACTAATGCCACTTGAGTGGCCCTCTCTGTCAATCTAATAAAATTTCTACCACAGGTGTTGTGAGATAGGCAGGCAAATCCATTCTTGAACCGCCTGTCCACTGGTTGTGCAGTCTTAGGACTGGTGCTTTCCACCCATGAAATGTTTTTTCTGTAAATAGTGTTTATGTTGCAACCACGTTGCTATGTAATTTGTTTCAAATGCTTTTCGGTGTCTTCAATTATTGTGATTCTCTCGTTTTGAATGTTCACTTGTATATATTGTACATATTCTTGCATGTTTTTGAACTGAATGTTTAAATAGGAAAGTTCCTTTGATGTCATATTTTTCACATTAATGCAAACTGAGTATATGAAAAAATAAATTTGCTTGGAAATATAAAATCCCTGTGACGCAGTATGTTTTGGCTGCGGGTACTTGTTATTCATATTGAAGTTATCCTGGTCAGCCACGCTTTTCTGTTTTCTCATTTAACTGGATCTAGGCTGATCAGTTGTTGGATCCAATACCTTCATTTGTACACAGATATCTCACCGAAGGCGTGCCAAAGGCAAGCCCGTCTACACCCGTCCGCCCAGCACCAGGACCCCTGGCCCTCAACGATACCAGCCCACCCTACTGATTTATGACGCCACCACCCTCCACGCACTCAACACCGGCCGGAACCCCGCCTGCCACCGAGCCACCCCGGAACGCACCCACGTGTCTTGACAGGCTTTTTGGCTCTATTTCGGAGTGATTATCAGCCTGATTCATGTAGCTAAAAGCGCTCGCAAAATGGCCAGATTCTGAGAATCTGGCCCTTTGCGAGTGCGATTTTTGCATTTGGTATTCATGATCCCAAATGCAAAAATCGCTATTAAAGAATTAGCTGACATGCGAGGATTAGCATTTAAGGAATCTCTATTAGAGATTCCTTAAATGCTATTCATGAACATTACAAAATTGCGATTTTGCAAATTTGGGCCGCTATTTACCGAGAGGTCAGACCTCTCGGTAAATAGCAAAAACTTAGAAAAATGCTTTTAAAAGCATTTTTCTAAGTTGCATGTTGCACACACACATGTCCTTTGGACATGTGTGTGCGCATCACCTGTTACAATTTGCATTTAAGGGGTGCTACAGGGTGTCCTTTGGACACCCCTGGCACCCTTAAAATCGCTATCTGATTTGCGAGTAGCAAATTGCTACTCGCAAATAAGGGATACTCCCCATTCATTCCTATGGGCCTTTTGGCCCATAGGAATGAATGGGGAGTTATTCCTTTTTTTGCGAGTAGCAAATTGCTACTCGCAAATAGAGAACATGTAGGAATCGCTATTTATTTAGCAATTCCTACATGAATGCCGTTTTGCGTGTCCTCAATAGCGAGTCGCTATGATTCGCTATTAGGGCCACGCAAAACGGCCCGTACATGAATCAGGCTGAAAGACTTTAATCTTGCTCACATCTAGGATATGTATTCCTAGCTTGTGTTGGCTCTTTTAAGCCCTTTCTTCCAGACCTAGAAGAGGATAGTTGCTTTATATGATGATAGATCCCTTACTCTAATCCATCTATTACCTATTGGCTTTGCCTGTCATTATTTTGCTTATAGTAGAGGTTGGATCCTGTGGTCCTGACTTTATATTACACATTGGTATGGTTTATGTAGGTACTCTGACAGAGCTTAGGGTTATTTCATCCTTCTCAGGCCTACAAGGCCCAAAACTAGATAGACTCCATTTTGATGGAGCTGAGAGGCTTCAAGGGGAAAGGTAAAGTTTATAGTTAAGGCTGTTGACTGCTAGGGGAAAACCAGTCAGGACTGCTTCTTATCGGAAGAATGTGTTTGTCTCTTGGGCCCAGACGTAACATGCAGCTGGCCACTGCGGTTGCGCAAAGAGCTCTGGAGCTAGCACAGGAATTCGGTGGGAGGCAGCCCTCGGTTGGAAATTTCCATGAGGGGAGAGGAATCCATATTAGCGAATTGCAGAAGAGGAGGAGTGTTCAGTTTGGTTCTTGCAGAGGGGAGAGTAGGATGTCTGCTGGAGCTGCAGAATACCGTGCAGTTCTATTGGTTTTCTGGAATGGAGAAAGAAGGCAGATGATTGCTGAAGCTGAAGAGAGAGCAGTAACTATCAGCTGGGACTGCCAGTTTGTCAGAGAGCATTAAAGCAGAGGGAGGAGCTGAGGCTGTCAGCTGGAGCAATTGAGCCAGAGGCGTGTAGCTGTGGTGACGGAGGGAGAGACAGAGAGAGAGCCCTGATCCCACCAGAGACAAAGAGAGAGCCCTGATCCCACCAGAGACAGAGAGAAATCTTCCTTCTAATAGGTGAGGTAGTCTAAACCAGTCCCCTTTACAATTACACCTTAATCTTGTCTTTATTCCCTAGGCTATTGTATGTCTAATCCTTTGCATCCAGCGGTGTGTTAAAAGTTCCTGTTAGTCAAGAGACCCCACAGATAACCTTGCCCTCATACTGTATGTCTAATCCTTTTCTTTCAGCGGTGTGTTAAAGTTCCTGTTAGTTGTAGAGACCCTGCAGATTTGTGTATTGTTGTTGTAATAAAGATACCCCAGTTCTTAGTGAACTAGTGTGCATGTGTTGTTATTCCTGCATACAGTGTGTCCAATATTTCCAAAGCACAGGTAACCTTTTCTTCTAGTCAGATGTTACAGCCAGAACAGATGCTGCCCCTGATCCGGTAAGTCTGAATAATTAGGGAGAGAGAGGAGCCCTTGCGCTAGGGAATTATTGACACTAAGTGATTCGGCCATCCCATAATATTATTGTAGTAGCAAACCCTTAATGAATAGTGAGAGAGACTTCCCAACATAGAGACAGAGAGCTGAAGGTATTCATAGGAAAGTGGTCGTCATTGGTAAGTGGCGTTAGTGAGAACACTGATTGTGGTCAGTGTGTATACCCGCCAGATTGCGGCTTGAGTGAGCACTGAGGGTAGTCAGTGTGTAGATCTGCCGGATTGCAGATCGGATTGAAGTGAGTGAGCACTGGGGCTGCAGCCCAGTGTGTATGGCACGCCGGATTGTGTGTCGAGTGAGCACTGAGGGTGAGCAGTGTGTATACCCGCAAGATTGCGGCTTGAGTGAGCACTGAGGGTAATCAGTGTGTAATGGTAGATAATCAGAACTGCCCCAGGGTAGATTAGTCTGGACCCATGTGGTCGCGAGACTATGAGGTATGAGTGTGGTGTAGGGCATGGATGTCCCTAGTAATCAGTGAGTATTCTTAGTATCCCTATAGATTTAGTGGTGTTTCTGATGATATGAGCTTGTATATTGCGAGTTCCCCATCCTCAGGTAGGTACCCAGGTGCCTGGATAGATGGTCCTGAGGAGGGAGGTGGTTACGTTCCGGCTGGGTTGGAGGGGCTCTCAGGAGCTGATCCCATCTAGTCTAGAACCCGGTCGTTACACCACGGACCCTGGAGTACCGGGTTTTTATGGACCCGGCGGTGCCAGGGAGAACACCTGAAAACTCCGAGTCCTTGCTGTTTCAGACCACAGAAACACCGAGTCTTCTAGGTGAAGTCAAAGATCGTATTTATTGGCTGCAACCAGTAACAGATATCCTAGAAGTACATCGGCATGTATGTTCTCAGGAGACTGCTCAAAATTACAAAGCCAGCCTTCGTCTTTTATACAAAATAATGAGCTTCGGGCATAAATTCCTCATTTTACAGTAGGACCATACAAATATTTTTACTACAAAGAAAAAGCAGAGTCATGATGACAAGCACACATTTTAGTTCGTCCAGCCAGTAATTGATTACCCGGCAAGACTCAGTATCTTCATCAGATATCGACGGACCCCCAATAAAATCGGGCACCTCCTCCTCGTAAAGCGGGTCATAAAGCAAGAAACAGGGACAGGTGTGTGTAAGATTAGGCATGGTTTGTGTGCGATGAAAGGTTTATGATATGTTGTGCCTTGATACTCATCTTGCTCGGCCACTGGGGAAGGACCTGGCCGAACAGGTTTGGCTTCGGGCAGTGGAGTCAGCTTGCCCAGGTCACAGAGGAGTCAGCTAAGGTGTACGTGTCCTTTGGACCAGGTTTTGGCTTCTAGTCATTTTGACTATGTGAAGGCAATCACAAAATGGATGCCGTTCACAAAATGGAACCCGAGAGTTCGGAACAGAAATGCTGGTTTCAGGGTGATCCCGTCACTCGATCGTGACGGAAATGCTCATGTCTGTTCCTTAAATCATTACCGGTTCGCTGATACCAAAATCGTCATGGTGCGACGATGTTTTATGACAAGGGTCCAGAATTTTCAGTACCACAGACCCTCCTTTTGCCCTTACATAGGCAACACAACCAATACCCATGCTAATCTGAGTCTAGGTCTATGTCCATGAAGTCATTGAGATGTTGCTGTAGCATCATCCTATTACTTAGCTCATCCCTTGATACAGGTTTCCTTACACATGATGTAGCGCAGAGGCCACATATTGCAGGAGCGCACTGTACGCATAGGCAGAACAGGAAAAGAATGGCTAAGGCCATCCCAATGACTATCAGAAGTTTCCATCCCCAGGCCGATATAAGTTCCCAGAACCACCCCATCAGTGACCAGTCTCCTTTATCCACATGAATTGATTCAGAGATTTTATGCAGTTTGGAGATGGCCTGGTATACTGTCGGGGCGTTATCTGGGATGAAAATGCAGCAACTCGATTGGATCACTTTACATACCCCACCTCGGACTGCAAGCATGACGTCTAAGGCGGCTCTGTTCTGAAGAGTCATAAGGCGGTCTGACTGGAGCTCCGCAGTCAAGTTACTGAGGGCACCGGCAGTTTCAACTATCGTAGATTCAACTACCCTTGTCAATTGGCGAATGTTCCTGCTGTTCACCATAGGCCCCCAAAACGGCAGAAAACCTTTGACGAAGTCACCAAATTCTCGACCCGTAGTGTCGTCTTGGCTCACGACACCTCTAACTGTCCTTGTCCTATGGTAATCTGCTGCGGCCGTGAAGGTGGGAGGCAACAGGAACGACATGATGCATGTGCCCGAGAAGTCACGGGGCAACCATGTATATGCTCTATCATGGCAGATGAAGTAGGTACCCTTAGTTGCTAAAAACGGGGGAGAGGTCTGGGACGAAAAGACGTAAGTTTCAGTGCAGACAGTCTTCCCTAACTGAGCTCTGGGATTCTTGCCATTTCCCTGCAGACATAGGTGACCCTAATGGGGTACGATCCAGATCGGGGAGGATCCCTTCACTAACATGCTTTCACTCAAGGCTACTCCATACCCTGTTGTGTTCCATCTACTTTAAGCCTTTAATTCATCTCTGGGAATAGTTCTATATATGTCAATATCTCTGCTTATATTTGTGATTCCCACCACTAATGCCTAGTTGCTTGAGTTACTTTTCGTGGAACGTGGGGGGTATGGTTCGATGGCAAACAGGAACATCGTTTGAAATGCCCATAAAGAACCATAGTAACTAAATGGCAAGACAAAATATGGGATACCTTTATCTGTTGTGTGTGGCATGAGTCCACACACCCAACAATTTGTCGTGTTCATTATCGACTGGTGCTGGTGTAAGAGTTGAACAAAGGAATTATTTACGAACTCCAATCTTCTGGCAGATTCGTGTTCAGGTAGAGGGTGAAAAGAATGCGGGAAGCAAGAGAAGGAGGTGTGGGCTGTGCAGTGTGTGCAAATGTCACTCGAAAAGTGAATAAAGCATAACCTATTAAAAACATCATTATGCTACAAAACATAAAAATGCATACTATTAAAAATCGTGTTTTTGCCATCACTGTGCATATTCTGGTTTCAAAGTTCATTGGTTTGGCAGGTCTCTCCGTCTTGAAAGACTCCATCCTCTAGAATTGCTGCCCGCGGCGGTAGGGTGATTCTGCTAAGGAGTGCTTCTGTCAGTCCAGGGCAACTCCCTTAGACCAACCAGAACCGTCGACCTAACGTCTTCGGCTGCACTCCAAAGACTTTGGGCAGCCGCGACCCTAGCAGCTGAACCCGGATGGCGGTTCGAAAAAACAAAAATAAGCAAGGAGAGAGAGCTGCACTTTCAAAAATGAAAACAATTTTATTTGTCCATAGTCATAGTTCTCGACCTCAAATTGTAATGTGTTCTTCCAGGTGTTGTTTGGTCCTGGAACAAAAGTTTAGGCTCTGTGGTGTCCAATCGCATTGACGGTGGCACAGATCTTTGCAGAATGTTGTCACTTTCGCGTACAGAGTTTGTTCCTTTCACCTGTGCATCACTAAAGAGTAAGAAACGAGGCAAAGTTTCGGTCTCAGAGTCAGCAATCCCCTCCTGGACCCACTGGTTGTAAGGCAGAGGTAACGGGACCCTCTTGCAATGGGTCCCGTGGATCCAATGTTTCTTTCCTTCCACTCGAACTGCTGATCTTGTGGACAGAAGCACTAGGTGAGGACCAGTCCAGCGGGGCTCATCATTCTTTGTCCGCTGGAAGTTTTTCATGAGTACATACGATCCAGGATCGATAGGGTGTCCTGGAGCTTCAGTAGCTTGAGGTAGAGTATCATGTACCTGTTGGTGTAAAACACGCAATTTAGCCGTCAATTCGTACAGATAATCAAGCAGTACAGGGTGCTCTAATTCACTGAATTTTGTGAGCCTCGGCACTCCCCAAATGTTGGCCGGACGGCCGAACACTATCTCGTAGGGGCTAAGTCCCACTCTCGAGTGTACAGTCATTCTTGTTGATAGGAGTGCCAAGGGTAGAGCGTCGGGCCATTTAAGACCAGTGCTCGCTTGGATTTTGGCCAGTTTTAATTTTAGGGTGCCGTTATAGCATTCTACTAATCCAGCTGATTGGGGGTGATTTGCAGCGTGGAATTTTTGATCAATGCCTAGCCCTTCACATACTCTCTTCATCACTTGTCCCACAAATTCACTCCCATTATCACTCCGGACCATTCTCGGCATTCCAAACCTAGGGAAGAATTCTTTGACAAGGGCTTTAGCTGTGGACATGGCAGTATTGTCTTTCAATGGGTATGCTTCTATCCATCTTGAAAAGGCGCACACGACAACGAGTACGTATTTCAGATTGTTGCACCTCTCCATGTGGATGAAATCTAGCTGCAAAACCTCGAACGGGTACGTAGGAGGAGCAAAATGACCAGCTGGAGTTGGGGTTCCCCCTACCAGGATTGTACTTCAGACACACCATACAGTTCTTGACTACGTTCTCTGCATGCTTAGGGATTCTAGTGTTCTGCCATACTGGAGCCAACAACTTGCAAATCCCTTTCACACTGATGTGTGCCATTCCATGCGCCATTGTAACCACTGAAGGCACGTACGCATCGGGTAACAACCATCGCTGATGTTCTGACAATCCGACCCAACAACCATTCACATCCAGTTTACCCGTCCTTTCTCTCCACACCTTCAGTTCTTTCTCTGTCGCTTCAGCTTGGATGGATTTCACACTTTTAATCGTGTCTTCACACATGCCTTTATCCGGTACCCATCTCGCCGGACCCGCAACATACATTCGACTCATCACATTCCTTGCAGTTTCTTTCACGACTTCATCCGCAAACGCATTTCCGCGACCAGCATCATCTGTCACCTTTTTGTGTGCACTGCATTTCATGATCGCAACTTGTAACGGCCAGTGACTCAAGAAGCTCATTCACCAACTGACCATGCTGGATCTTAGCACCATGTGAAGTCAGAAAACCACGTTCACGCCACAATCGTCCAAAACTATGGGCAACACCAAAGGCATACTGACTGTCAGTGTACACATTTACTCGTTTCCCTTTCGCCAACACACATGCTCTTGTAAGTGCAATCAACTCTGCAGCTTGCGCTGAATTATGTGGGATACGTGCGGTTTCAACAATAGTGTGCAAAGTCGTAACAGCATATGCCGCAGTCGTATCACCATTCGGCAACTTGAAACACGAACCATCAACCCACAAAGTACCATCGCACTCAGTAAGAGGAGTGTCCCTAAGGTCTATTCTCACTTTCGTTTCTTCTTCTGTCCTAAAGAAACAGTCGTGCTGCTTTTCAGCATCTTCCGTATCAACTGGAACTGGCAACAGCGTGGCTGGGTTCAATGTATTACATCTTTTAATATGGACATGACTCGCTAACAAGGTGAGCTCATAACCTGACAATCGAGCACTAGTTAAGTGCTGTGTCTTGGTTCTATTTAACAAAGTGTCTACCGCATGCGGAACCATCACGATAAGCATGTTGTCCATCACCAACCCAGCAGACTGTCGAATAGAAACAGCTGCTGCGGCTGTGGCTCTTAAACAACTTGGCAACGCCCTAGCTACCGGATCCAAAATCGACGAGAAATACGTGCATGGACGTTGCTTGTCCCCAAAAGGCTGTGTCAATACTGATAATGCACAACCTTCCTTCTCATGGACATATAATGTAAAGGGCTTACTGTAGTCGGGGGTACCCAACACAGTAGCCGAACACAATGCATCGCGCAATTTGGAAAAACTTTTCTGACACTCTTCAGACCACGGAATGGGATTCGGTGTATCTTTACAAGTTAATGCCACCAAAGGTTTGGCCAACAATGAGAAATTTGGTATCCATTGCCTACAATATGATGTAATGCCCAAGAAAGCACGCACTTGTCTCTGTGTCCTTGGTACACTCAGATTCGCAATTGCCTGAATTCTTTCTGGGGTCAGTTTCCTTCCCTCCTTCGATAAGAGGTGACCTAAGTAGGTTACTTCTTGTCGACAATATTGTAACTTAGAGAGGGACACTTTGTGATGAAAATCAGACAAATGACGCAACAATGACAACGTAGTCTCTTTACAAATCTCCTCAGTATCAGCAGCTAAAAGCAAATCGTCGACGTACTGAACAAGCGTAGCGCCATCAGGTAAAACAATCGTGTCAAGCTGTGTTTTCAGAGCCTGGCTATATATTGATGGACTTTCGCAATAGCCTCGAGGAGCGCGTTTGAAGCGGAAACTTCGGCCTCGTAAACTGGAACCAAAAATATCTCTGCTCTCCTCGGCAATCGGGATGCTGAAGAAAGCATTTTTCAAGTCAATCACCGAGAACCAAATGACTAAAGCTGGAATCATTGTCAATAGGGTCAATAGGGATGTCAGGGACAACTGGAAACTGTGGCACAACTATTTTATTCACCTCCCTAAGGTCAATCACGAACCTATAACCAGGTGGTTGGGAAGGATCAGTACGCTTCAAAACAGGCAGAACCGGACTATTACAAATGTTGCCTCTCGTCTCTTCGATCACATCCTTATCTATCAGGTCATAGATGATCGCCAACAACGCTTTTTCACCTTCGCTAGATATTTTGTACTGGGGAATGCGCGGCATTCTAACGTTGGCTTTCAATGTCACGACGTATGGTGATATTTCCAAAAGACCTACATCATTAGGACCAGTAGCCCAAAGAGTATCCGGAAGGGAAGCCAATTCTGTTTGGAGTTTATCCTTACATAGATAGATCGGGGAGACCACTCGTTTACCTAGTGTCAGTTGTACTCCTGAAGGAGAACAATACAGAGTCGCATATAATCTTTTCAACAGATCCAATCCCAACAAATTCTCGCCGCAACCTGTTGTAAGAATAAGGGGTGCTTCGATTTCACAAGGTCCAACAGAAAGAGTCATAGGACTAGAAATTGGGTTCCTTACCGGGGCGCCAGAAAAACCTACTGAAATATTCATTTCGCCAGACAAAGGTGCGCCAGGGAGTTTTGAGTGCATAATAGAACTCTTTGTAGCACCAGTATCCAACAGAAAAGGTTCTGCCACACCTGATGTAATCACCTCCACATAAGGTCCGTTCTGATCTACTGGAACTGAAACAACTCCCTCTCTTTGTCCATGGCTGTCCTAGCAATCATTGCCTACCATATTTTCATTTTCCGCATAGTAATCATCAGCATAATACTGAGTCGTCCTGCCAGACGCGTTATTCTGTTGATCAAAACTGTTTATTGAATTCTGCGTTGGAAACGGACGTGCGTTTTGTGGGAACGCACCGCGTCCCCTACCTCTAGGCACCTGTTGAACACCGCGACCTCGCACACCTGTGGCGCCATTCGTACGTTGTAACAAAACCGGGCAACTATTCTTAAAATGACCTTCCTCTTTACAATACGCACACTGATTGGGACCATACGGTAAACGCTGTTAAGAAGACTCGTTCCTTTGCGAGTTTCTGGAATATTGTTGAGGCTGCTGATAATCGCACTGCTTATTAGTGCGGGGTGGATACGCTTGCTGCAGCAGAACCTTAGTATTTAATTCTTTAGTCTTCTTATCCGCTTTCTCTAACTCATCCTTGCGTCTATTTTCATAGTTCTGGGCTGTAGCTAAAATCTGCGCTGACGTTGAGACGGCCCAAGCACTCTCGGAATCCTTCAACTTAGCACACAACTCCGGCAGTAGATTATGCACAAATTTGTCGACGAACAATCTCTGGCCACCTTCAGTAGCCATATCCTGACCGCTATGATCTACAAAGGTTTCTTCAAACCGCGTGAAGAAATCAGACACCGCTTCGTCTTTCTTCTGCTTACATGCAGACAATTTATCCCAATTGACACGTAATTCAGGCATTAGGGTCTTCATATAAGTAATTATTCTACCAGGGAGTTCGGCAATTATAGGCTCGGGTTTAGCGCCATCGACTTGTCTGTTATCTACAGCAGCAATATTAGCCCATGTATCACCTAACTCCTGATCGTGATCGGTGCGGCGAATCTTTCCCCATAAAGGCTGTGGAACCACGTTCCCAAACAACGTGTCTTTATCGGCTAAGTTCATAATGCACGAGCTTGCAGTTTGTGACAATTCCTTATAATACCCTGCAGGATTCTTACGAGGGTCAGGTAATGTCTGTTTGAGAGCCAAGACTTCAGATCTCTTCCAAGGAACATGTACCCAAACGCGCTGAAAATGCGGTGGAATGGCTCGATTAGCATTTGCGTCCCCTTCCCTCCAAACCGGAGGAACCTCTCTCATGGGGTACTGTCGCGCCTTTTTCTTACCAGGTGCGTCACATCCAGACAGTGATCGAGAAGTGCCCCCTCTACTCCGATACGACAACAAGGTCGAAACCGCTCTCTCAACATCGGCGCCTACAATCATACCCTCCGCGAACTTGAACCGTACACGGCACAATTCAGACAGGTCATGTTCTGGATCATTTCCTACCAGATCTTCACGGAGAAGTACACACATCTGTTCAAAAAAATTTCTCTGCTTCAATGCTTCCCATTGACGGAAGACTTCTATGATAGACTCTTCATCATATCTTGCAGTGCCAACAACCCATTTACGCGCTAACCTATCTAGTAATTCTCTCTCCCGATAGTCTGGCAGCTGACTCCGCAACTGCCTTCGCTCTGTGCTAGGGGTCGTGTTAGGAGACCCAAAGAAAGGTGAGAAGAGGCCAGTAACAGTGTTGGACATTCTCTGTCGAATAGAAGGAGAAGCTGGCGGAAAGACAGGAGGAAGGACAGATTGAGGTAATGCAGAAGTGGAGACAGACACGGAAGGAGTATCAGGATAAACAGTTGGAGCAGTAGGCAAAGTTGTAGGGAACACAGATGGAGTAGGTAGCAAAAGCGGCAGCCATTGAGGGGGCTGCGCCGGGTGAGTCAGGACCAGCTGAAGAGGAGCTGGCGGTTGTGGTAGAACCTGTGGTCCAACAATGGGGTGTTGCACAACCAAAGGTTGCTGAGGTGCAGTAGCACTCTGCGCATAAGGAGGTGGTGAACTTAGTAGATGAGACATTAAAGGGTCTTGATCAACTTTTTCCTTTAATTCTTGTCCTTTACGTGGCAAAACTGGGTAACACTTGTCTACCGCAAACTTCCTACTTCTAAGCGTTTGTTCACTCTCCTGCTCTTTCTCATTATCTCTAAACGCAACAGCAGCTTGTACCATTGACATACCTCATTTATTTTTCTTTGCTAATTTTATTTCTTTCTGCTTGGCTTCTTTGCGCCATAGGCGAAAAGAGTCAAACATTGCCGGCCGGGCTTTCTTCTTAAAAAGTTTAACCTCTAGATTATCCAAAATCTCTGTGTCAAAACTACCATATTGAGGCCATTTTAGAACACCATCCTTTCTGGTGTATTGGATCCATACTTCATTATATGTGATGGGGCCTACGCCGTGCTTCACATAGAGTTCATATGTTGGAGTTCCAATCGGAGGAACCGGACACGAGTCCTCCAATCGGGAATCCTTATTACAACCAAGACAAAACAAATTTCCAAGTCTGCTAAAACTAGGCATCTTCGCTCTCTAGTCTAGCTTCAAACTTCGAAGGATTATCGAATACGATAGCTTCGTGAATACACGAGTCCTTCGGTTTTGGCACTTGCAAGTTCCAATACAAAATAATCCCGAAGGATACCAAGAACTAAGAATCAAACTAAGGACTGGGAGACGCTCCGCTTATACTTAACTAAGGTAACGATGACGTCACCAGAAGACTCGTCTATTGTTTTGCTCTACCAATCATCAAGGGTCCAAAATAGGGCGATAGTCAGGGCAGCAGTCCTTCGTAGCCGTCGGGACGCGGGGAACCTCGCAGCAAAGACCTTCGGAACCACGTTGACATACAGGGGTCGCTGAAGTGGCTGGCCGTCCTCCGGAATTTTCACACGAAGCTCCTCATGAACCTCTGGCTTGGACCGGTACCACTGTAATCGCCCTACGTTGGGCGCCAACTGGAGTACCGGGTTTTTATGGACCCGGCGGTGCCAGGGAGAACACCTGAAAACTCCGAGTCCTTCCTGTTTCAGACCACAGAAACACCGAGTCTTCTAGGTGAAGTCAAAGATCGTATTTATTGGCTGCAACCAGTAACAGATATCCTAGAAGTACATCGGCATATATGTTCTCACGAGACTGCTCAAAATTACAAAGCCAGCCTTCGTCTTTTATACAAAATAATGAGCTTCGGGCATAAATTCCTCATTTTACAGTAGGACCATACAAATATTTTTACTACAAAGAAAAAGCAGAGTCATGATGACAAGCACATATTTTAGTTCGTCCAGCCCGTAATTGATTACCCGGCAAGACCCAGTATCTTCATCAGATATCGACGGACCCCCAATAAAATCGGGCACCTCCTCCTCGTAAAGCGGGTCATAAAGCAAGAAACAGGGACAGGTGTGTGTAAGATTAGGCATGGTTTGTGTGCGATGAAAGGTTTATGATATGTTGTGCCTTGATACTCATCTTGCTCGGCCACTGGGGAAGGACCAGGCCGAACAGGTTTGGCTTTGGGCAGTGGAGTCAGCTTGCCCAGGTCACAGAGGAGTCAGCTAAGGTGTACGTGTCCTTTGGACCAGGTTTTGGCTTCTAGTCATTTTGACTATGTGAGGGCAATCACAAAATGGATGCCGTTCACAAAATGGAACCCGAGAGTTCGGAACGGAAATGCTGGTTTCAGGGTGATCCCGTCACTCGATCGTGACGGAAATGCTCATGTCTGTTGCTTAAATCAATACCGGTTCGCTGATACCAAAATCGTCATGGTGCGACGATGTTTTATGACACGGGTCCAGAATTTTCAGTACCACAACCCTTCACCTGCCAAGCCTGCAAATTCACCTGCCTCCGTACCTGAACCGCACCCGCCAGGCCAGGCACCAGAAACAATCACTTCAAGTGCATCCTGCTCAACACCCGCTCCGTCCACAGGCACACCGTCGAACTCTGGAACCTCCTCGACACAACATCACCGAACGTCGCCTTCCTCACAGAAACATGGATGAAGGCATCCTCAGCTCCCGACATCGCCATAGCCATCCCGGATGGCTACAAGATCACCGGAGGGACCGCATCAACCAAACCGGGGGAGGCATCGCCATCGTCCACAGAAATACTATCCCCATCACGACCAACTCCGAAGACACCCTCACAGCGCCGAGCACCTTCACTTCCAGATACACACCGACCCCAAGTCTACCCTCAGAGGCACTCTCATCTACAGACCCCCGGGACCACGCACACAATTCAGTGAAGCCATCGGAGACTTCATCAGCCCGCACGCCCTCACCTCCTCAGACTACATCCTCCTAGGGGACCTCAACTTCCACCTGGAAAACAGCAACAACAACAACACCACCACCCTGCTGGACAACCTCGCCAACCTCGGACTCAAGCAACTGGGGAACACCCCACCCACTTGACCCCGTCTTCTCCTCCAGAAAGCACATCTCCTTCAGCCACTCCACCAGACTACACTGGACAGATCACAGCTGCGTCCATTTCAACTTCAGAAGTACCTCCACCCACCCACCAACCGCAACAGGCTCCCTGAAGAAGGTGGAGCAAGATAACCGCAGACCAGCTCACCACCTCCCTTAGCCAGAACCCTCCCACCAACACGACGAACCCCAACGAAGCAGCCCGCAACCTCACACAGTGGCTCATCAACTGCGCCAATGACCTTGCACTGCTGAAGAATCTTCCCAGCAGACCCGGCAGCAAGAAAGCCTCATGGTTCACCAACGACCTCAAAAACTCCAAGCAATCCTGCCATACCCTCGAGAAAGCCTGGCGCCACGATCAGTCAACAGAAAACATGACAGCCCTCAAGAACGCCATCCGCAAACACCACCAGCTGATCTGAACCACCAAAAGGACAACATTCAGAGAACGACTAGACACCCACAACAGCAAGGAACTCTTCAGCATCGTCAAAGAGCTCTCCAAACCCAGCGCCTGCAACAACGACATCAAACCCTCGCAAGACCTCTGCGACTCACTCGCCTCGTTCTTCCACCGCAAGATCGCCGACATACACAACAGCTTCGGCTCACAGACCACGCACCCAACCACCAAACCAGCACCCCCCACCACCACCCTCTGCACCTGAACCCTGGTCAGCACCGAAGACACCACCCGCATGATGAACACCACCCACTCCGGCTCCCCAACTGACCCCTGTCCACACCACATCTTCAACAAAGCCGACTCCATCATCGCACCCCATCTCCGGGACATCATTAACCGCTCCTTCACATCCACCACCTTCCCGGAGAGCTGGAAACATGCCGAGCTCAGCACCCTCCTGAAGAAACCCACTGCGGATCCCACGGACCTCAAGAACTTTCGCCCCATCTCGCTCCTCCCTTTTCCTGCCAAAGTCATGGAGAAGACCGTCAACAAACAACTCTCCGCCTTCCTCGAGACAAACGGATCCCTCGACCCATCACAGTCCGGTTTCCGAGCAAACCACAGCACCGAGACCGCCCTTATCGCAGCTACCGACGGTATCAGGTCCCTGCTCGACAATGGGGAAACAGCTGCCCTCATCCTCCTGGACCTCTCAGCAGCTTTCGACACCGTATGCCACCGCACACTAATACAGCGCCTCAGCAACACCGGAATCCAAGGGAAGGCCCTGGAGTGGATCATCTTGTTCCTCTCTGGAAGAACCCAGAGAGTTCACCTCCCCCCCCTTCCGATCCGCGGCCACCGAAGTCATCTGTGGCGTTCTTCAAGGATCCTCGCTCAGCCCCACCCTCTTCAACGTCTACATGAGCCCCCTCGCAGCCATCGCATGCCAACACAACCTAAACATCATTTCCTACTCTGACGACACCCAGCTGATCCTCTCCCTCACCAACGACCCGCCATCACCAGAACCAGCCTCCAGGGAGGAATGAAAGACGTCGCGGAATGGATGAAGCTCAGCCGTCTGAAACTGAACTCAGACAAGACGAAAGTCCTCATCCTGGGACCATCCCCCTCTGCCTGGGACGACTCCTGGTGGCCCCCTGCACTGGGCACCGCCCCCAAGCCCACGGACCATGCACGCAACCTGGACTTCATCGTGGACTCCTCCCTCATGATGACCAAACAAGTCAACGCCGTCTCTTCATCTTGTTTCAACACCCTGCGCATGATCTGAAAGATCTTCCGGTGGATCCCCACCGAAACCAGAAGGACGGTCACCCAGGCCCTCGTCACCAGCCGACTGGACTACGGGAACACCCTCTACACTGGAACCACAGCCAAACTACAGAAAAGACTCCAGCGCATATGCACGACTCATCCTAGACCTCCCCCGTCACGGACACATCTCCGCCCATCTGAGAGACCTGCACTGGCTCCCCGTCAGCAAGAGGATCCCGTTCAGACTTCTCACCCACGCACACAAGGCTCTCCACAACATGGGCCCCAAATACCTCAACAACCGCCTCACATTCTACACACCCACCCACCAGCTCCGTTCCACCAGCCTCGCCCTCGCCACCGCCCCACAAATTCACAGAGCCACCGCCGGAGGAAGATCCTTCTCCTACCTGGCGGCCAAGACATGGAACTCCCTCCCCACCCACCTACGGCTGACCCAGTACCATCTCTCCTTCAGGAAACAACTCAAGACCTGGCTGTTCGAGCAGTAGCGGCTCCCCCCCCTCCCAGCGCCTTGAGACCCTAACGGGTGAGTAGTGCGCTCTACAAATATGTTTGATTGATTGATTGATTGATTGATTTTCTAGTATCTTCACTGTATTACTGTTGGCTATGTGCAAATGCTTAACACACTGCCTCTAAGATAAGCCTGACTGCTCATGGCAAGCTACCAAGGGGGTGAGCAGGGGTTATTTCAGGTCTGACTCGGAAAAAGGTGCAAACCCTTGCAAACTAGAGACCCCCATTTCTAACAGCCGGAATTCTCTGAATCATCATTGACAACAAGCTCACCATGAAATCACAGACCAATGGGGTCTCATCAGCCTGTGGCATCACTCTGTGCACGTTACGTAATATCTTCAAATGGCCATGCCTGTACCCGAGACACACCGTGACCAAGACCCTCATCAACAGTTGACTGTGTAATGGTAACACTCTCTACATAGGAATCACAGCACACCTCCTAGACAGACTTCCAACCATACAAAAAGCTGCAGACTGGTTAATCATTGACCTCCTCAATGAACCCTCATTACACCCCACCTCAGGCAATTCCACTGGCTCCCCATGCAGAAGAGATGCCAATTCAAACTGCTGATCCATGTATGCAAGGCTCTACACAACCAAGGGCCTGCCTACATTATCCAATGCCTGAACTTTCACCAACCGTCAAGAAGACTACGCTCTGCCTCCCTCTCACTTGCCCTTAATCCCTGCAGATTTGAAGCTGCAGTGGAGGACGCCCTTTCATCCACATTTCAGCAAAGACCTGGATCAGCCTGAATTCTGAAGGGCCCTCAAGACGGCGAAGAGAACTTGTTCGAATGAGCCTTCCGGGATCTGCAAGCCCCTGGATACCTGATTGGGTATTAGCAGTGCTATCTAAATCCTGATCGATTGATTGATTGATTGATTGATTGATTGATTAAAAAGTAGGAGTTAACAGTATAAAGAAAACAGTCCCCGCATATCTCCTTATATTCTGTGATTAGCACTCATGCGGCTCATTTAGCTGGATACTCCTCCGTCGTATCTTTGGGTAAAAGGTCTACGCGAGGATGGCCTCTCTCTCAGTTTAGCAGTCCCCGAGTATTCTGCAAGATGGCTGCCGTCATTATAGCTCAGGGAAGGAATGCTGTGGAGGAAAGGCTGGTCAGGAAGCCTTGAACTATAAACTGCTTTCTGTCTGAGACATCCTGACTGCCATGTTTGGCGGGTGCTGCCTCAGGGATGGTTGAAATTCCCCTGAGGAAGATCACGTGGGGAGTCTAAGTCCAGAGCTCATCCATCAGACATCTTTCATGGCCAAGCCTAGGCCGCCTGCCTATGGCTTTCTAAGGAATGCCTGTAGGATCCTGTAAGGGATAATTTGGTACACTTAAAGGGTTTACACAGGGTGATCATTTTGAACACTGCAGACTAGCATAGTGTAGCCGGTGCAGGGCCCTCCAGTGCCTAACCTCATTCTTGAAGCTGTCCAAAATGGGGTATCTGTTACATATACCCCTATATATTTTGATCCCCCCAGAACTATTGATATGGGTTCTTGTACCTCATCTCCCAGGGCCAACCTGTTGATGGATGGAATAGGGATTTTTCCCAGTTGATGGTTTATCCCGAGTATGTGCAGAAAATTTGAGGGAGCCTGGAAATGGTGTCATTAGAGGGAGCCTTGAGATTGTGTCATTAGACACGTACAAGAGGATATCATGAGCGTATAGTGAGATTCTGTCCTCCCAGTCTTCCTCTCCTTCCAGTCCTCAAGCCTTCCGGTCTTCCCTGATCCATCAAGCCAGGGGTTCTGTAAAACAGCAAATAGCATTGGGGATAGAGGCCATTCCTGCCTCGTACCCCTGTCCAACCCGAAAGGGGCACACTATAATTTCATCTACTTTCACCCTCACCATTAGTTGACTATAGAAGAACTTTATCCACGTCAGAAGCAGGGGCCTATGCACAGTCTTTGCAACACTCGATTCAGGTATGTGCACCTTAGAGTGGTGGAAGCTTTTGTGGAGTCGAGGGATAGTAGAACCGTATGATCTCTCAGACTAGACTGGCAGCCGTAGAGGCATCTGATATTGAGCGTAGTTCTCCTATGAGGCCCAACTGGTCAGGATGACCCAGCTTAGGGATTTTGTTTTTTAAACATTATTTTATTGATTCTTACATATATATTAAGCCATACTTTCAATTGTTGGTTTCATTACTTCCCTATCAATAATTCCCCCAGGGTTCCACTTTTACTCCCTCAACTGCCCGAACCTTCAGCCCAAACCACATCATACAACATCAGTGTCCCGTCAACCACAGCAGATCATGGTCTGCAAGCCATGTCTCACCTACATTCATAGTTCCACATTATTAGGTAGCCTTTTTTAACAATTTTTGTTAAGCTGTGATACGTATAATCCTTCCTTTAATTCCCATCCCTTCCCTGTATTCCTGTAAGCAGTTATAAGCCATATCCTTCCATTAGTTCCCATCCCTTTACTGTGTTTTTGTATTCCTTCATGGTGGTTCAGTGGCTCACTGGTTAGAGGCGGCAGACCCGAGAGCAGAGGACGGCCCGGGACCAGGGTTCGATTCCCGGCGCGGCAGGTTTCTGGACCAGGGTCAGCGGACTCGATAATTCTCTCGCCTCGGTGCCCACTCTGATCAGCGATCACACTCGGCAACTCTGGGCATTAGCTTGCCTCATCTTCACTAACGGCCCCACCAGACCGCCGGGGATGCCTGGTCTCACCCTGGAGATACCCATTAAGGGACCATCTCTCAGGGAAGCCAGGAAGGGTTTTGCAGCGGTCGAAGCGCCTTGGGACCCTCCGGGTAAGTAGTGCGCTATATAAATGCCCATACATACATATACATACATACAGTCCACCAAAACCTCTCACGTTTGTGCTTCCTCGAAGGAGCTACAGCCTTGTTTGGCTTCTAAGAACAGCACTCAACTTTCATATCCTGCCCATCTCTCAAGCTCAGGCCTCTACCCTGTGCCCTTTAGCTGCCTTCCAATTCCAGGTAATTTCCCGCTTTGCCAGTATTAGAGCCAGGTCTAGAAATCTACTTGTACCCTTATTTTTAGCCGTGTCAGGGAACCAGTTTAGCAAGCAGAGACCCGGTGAACAATGGTCCTCCACCTGCGCAATATCCGCCACCGTAGTCATGACCTCTACCCAGTATTCCACTAGGGCTGGTCAGGATCCCACCATATGAATCTCTGACCCCAATGTTCCCCATCTGGGCCACGCAGCTCCCGCTGCCTGAAAGAAACTGTAATGTAAACAGAAACATTCACCTTTAGCCTTACGCATCTCAGAAGTCACTGAAGATAGCATGCTTCATTTGTTCAAGGTCACTTGTGAAAGATCCTGGAAGTGATCTTAGAAAATTAGCTGATCTAATTTTCTGGTTTGTAGCATAATCCTGTCCTTTAGGTTGGAGGCCCCTATCTTGACTGTAATATCACACGGGCGGGCACCTAGCGCTTTTTGTGGTGGTCCCACTTAATGTGCCCGGATTGTGGGAATCTCATGCATTGTGTCCTCCTTAATTACAGATTGAGAAAGGGACTTACAGTCCAGGATGATGTCATTACTTTCCTCTGGTTTCGAAACGTTCCAGATCAGCACATTATTTTGCCATGATCGGTCTTCCAAATCTGTACACTTATCCCTGAGCGCTTTCATTTCTTCCTCAATCATGGATTGGGATTCTAGCGGTGGTGGCTCCTCTGCTATGGCGGAGGAACTTCCCCTCACTGCTTTTAAGCAGTGCGAAGAAAAAGCATTAAATGATAATAACTTTAAGTTGTTATCATGTAATGCTTCCTGCATTTGGCGACATTTGGTGTTGCAACGTGCGCAATGTAATTCATTTTATTTATTTATTTATTAACTTGCCTCTGTTCTGCCGTATGCCGGAGTTTACTACCCCCCACCCTGCTCCATCCCCGCACTGCCCCACCTCCCCGCAGCACTGCCTAGAGGAGACACTACTGCAGGGGAGGAGTGGCTTGCCCAGTCCTAAGTGCACAGTGACTGTTTAGTCGGCCCAAGACGGGCTGCCCAAACCAGTCATGTGCACTTTCCCTATTCCCCAAGCAGGCTTTCCCCGTTCCCCAGGCAGGCTGCATTACAGCCTGCATGGAGAACAATCCCAGGCTTCCATTCCCCGGTTGAGCATCCAACCAGGGAGCTCAGAAACAATCAGAAAGCTGCATTGCAGAATTGTGATTGGTCAGGGGAGCCTGCGTGCCTACCAATCACAACGCTGAGTTGCTGTGTTGTAATTGGTCAGTGGGGCCTGGCTGTGCTTCCATGAGAGACATAGGAGAGCAGGAGCGGGGACGCAGGACTCGGCGCAAAAGTACGTTTTTTTTTCTTTTTCACATGACCGACCCCCATGTGGATCCCCCCATGTGACCAGCCTGCCTCGCCACCCGCAAGCCATGCCGACCGCTCCTTGATTCCAGTAGGTTCTCAACCTCTTTACCACTTTGCTCATGCCAACAATGTCACCTTAGTTCGTTGCCACCCGGGCACCCAGTGCCTGGATTTTCTTAGTCATGTCAGAGAGACCAGAGACTAAGTTTGCTAACAGGGACACATTTGTGTTGCCACCATATTGTAGTGTTTATCATGCAGGTCACAGTGATCGTCCTTTAGATCGTTGTTCATTATGGAGGTCCCCAACTCTCCAATCTTTCTAGCCACTGTGGGGCTTTTATTAAATGCAGCCACATCATCACTTTGAGTGGCCTCCCCGCCCAAGGCCCTAGAGATCCCCAGTAATCACCAATCTATGTCTGTTTACAATGGCATTCAGAAGATCAGCAATCTTATCTTCAATCAATCAATCAGCATTTATAAAGCATGGCTAATCTCCCAATACGGTATCCAGACACTTGCAGATTCCGGAGGCTCATTCCAAAAGCCATGTCTTGAGTGCCATTCGGAATTCTGGAAGTGAGGTGATGGTTCGGAGGCTGTTCCAAGTCTTTTCTGCAATGTGGTAGAAGAAGCATCCTCCACTTCTACTTCGGTAGATCAGGGCGTATGGGCAACTGAGTGAGAGGCAGAGAGTAGTCTTATCAACGGTTGGTGGAAGTTCAGGTGGTGGTTAATGTAGGCAGTTCCTTAGTTACTAAAAGCTTTATGTACGTGGGTCAGAAGCTTGAATTGGCATCAATTCTGTATGGGAAGCTAGTGGTGTTGCTTCAGGTGGGGTGGCGATGTGGGTTCATCAGGGAAGGCAGAGAATGAGTCTGCCTGCAGAGTTCTGTATGGTCTGAAGTCTCTGTAGGAGGTGGTTGGTGTTTACTATGTTAAGGGCATTTCCTTAGTATATTTGGCTGGTGATGAGAGCCAGTTTCATGGTGCGTCCTGTTTGTAGGGTTAGACACTTAAAGTTCTTACATAGCAGGTGCAGAGTGAGGAAGGAGGCGGAGGAGGCAGTTTTGATCTGTGATTTCATGGTGAGCTTGAATCAATGATGTGTCTGAGGTTTCTGGCGTGGTCGGCAGGAGTGTGTGTGGTTCCTAGGGCTGATAGCCACCACAAGTTGTTCCATGTGTTGGTGCTCTTGCAGACGATCTGTACTTCCGTCTTGTCTGTGTTTAACTGCAGGAAGTTGTTCTTCATCCAGTCGACAATGTTTGTCATGCATCTGTGGAAGTTGGTTCTGGTAGAGGTGGGGTCGTCGGTGAGTGAGAGGTTGAGTTGGTTGTCATCTGTGTAGAAAACTATGTTGAGACCATGGGATCTGATGATGTTGGCCAGAGGGGTCATCTATGCATTGAAAAGTGTGGATCTGATGGATGAGCCCTGGGAGACACCGCAGGTGATCTCCTTGGGTTCGGAGGTGAAATGTGGGAGGTTAATCCTCTGGGTTCTTATGTTGAGGAAGTAGATGATTCATCTGAGTGCATCCCCTTGCATGTCAATGTGGTGGAGGCTTTCAATCCATGTGTGGTGGGATGCAATGGTGGAGGCTGTCGAGAGATCGAGGAGAATCAGAGCTGCTGTTTTTCCTCAGTAGAGGAGGGTTCAGATGCCGTTGGTGGCTGCGATCAGGGCGGTTTTGGTGATGTGACTGCTGCGGATGCCGGATTGGGAGGCGTAGAGTAGCAGGTTCTGCTCTAGATATGTCATGAGTTGCTTGTTGATGATCTTTTCCAGTTTATTCCCTGCATATGAGAGGAGGGAGATTGGCCTGTAGATTATGAGTTCGGTTGGTGGAGGGTTTTTTGAGTAGTGGTCTGACTTTGACATGTTTTCAGGCATCGTGGAATGTTGCGGCGGTGATAGAGGTGTTGAGCAGGGTGGTGCATTGCTGCTCGATCCTATGGTTTCCTTGAAGGGATCATCCTGGGATCCCCCTCAACCAATCTAGGGCAGTGGCAATCTACAAGTAAGTCGGCCACAGGATGTTATAGGGAAGCACAATAAGGCATTCGTACTATACAGGTGCAATTCAGGACATATGCAACCGAGCAACTACCCGCATCTATCTTGCTAATTCCCCAAGTCTAAAGGTCTGAACCCAAGGATATCTTCTACGATGTCTCTCAGGGTTCACCCCTCAGCCCCATGATCTTTAACGCATATAAGACCCAACTGGCCAACATCATCAGATCTCACAGTCTCAAATTAACATCCTACGCAGATGACACCCGGCTCATCCTTTCATTCACGGTTGACCCTCCCACCACTAGAATCAACTTCCATAGATGCATGAAAAGTATTGCCGACTAGATGAAGAGCAAATGCCTGAAGTTAAACACAAGAAAGACGGATGTACTGATTTTCGGCAACAACAGCATACCATAGAACTCTGGTGACCAACAGACCTATGACCTACATCCATACACACTGACCACATAAGAAACCTTGGAATCATCATTCACAACAACCTCACTATGAAGTAACAGACCAACGCCATCTCCTTGGCCTGCTGCCTCACTGTGCATATGCTATGCAAGATCTTCAAACTACTACACCTGCACAGGATATGCACTGTGACACAGGCCTCAACACCAGCAGTCTGAAATATGGCAACGGTCTCTCTGTAGAAATCGACGTACACCTCCTGCATATACTTAAAACCATACAGAAAACTGCACCCCACCTCAGGGAAATCCACTGACTCCCCGTACAGAAGGGATGCCATTTCAAGTTGCTGACCCATGCACACAAGCCTCTACACAACCAAGGAACTGCCTACATTAACCACCGCCCAAACTTCCACAACCATCGAGATGATTATGCTCCATCTCCCTATCAGTTGTCCACACTCAACGTATCTACCAAAGCAGAAGTTGAGGACGCTCTTTCACCTACATCACAGAAAAGACCTAGAACTGTCTCCCCATGCAGCTACGGATCAACACTGCACTTATGGAATTCCGAAGGACCCTCACGGTGGTGAAGGGCCCTATTTCAAATGAGCCTTCCGAGACCTGCAAGTGACTGGATACCCTATTGGGTATTAGCAGCGCTATATAAATCTTGACTGATTGATTGATTGGAAGGTAGGAGGTAACAGTGTAAAGAAAACAGTCCCCACAGATCTCCTTATATTCTGAGATTAGCACTCATTCAGCTCATTTAGTTGAATACACTTCCGTCGTGTCTTCGAGTTAAAGGTTTATGAGAGTTCAGCCTCTTTTTCAGTTAATTAATCCCCTAGTAGGCAGCAAGAATATCACCGCTGCCTTTCGATCATATGTATCATCCTACATCAATGCCAATAGCCACCTCATATCAAGCGCTGTGTTGCGGCCTGGGATAAAACCCACTTGGTCCTCTTGTACTGATGTAGTCATGTAGAGTAAAAGTCTAATTGCCATGACCCGGTATTTTATAATTTTATAATCAATCTTAAGCATAAATAATGGCCAATTGGCCTTCCTATTGTGGGTGGGTCTTCTCGGTTTCAGCAGTGGAATCGCTAATGCCGCGCAAGTGGAGGTTGGAAGCTGTTGAGAAGTCCGAGCTGCTTTATATACTTCTACCAGCTTGGGTGCCAGTGTCTCTACATACGTTATGTAGAATTCAACTGGCAGTCCGTCGGTCCCAGGCGTTTTCTCAACACCATCCCTCAGCCTCTTCTCACGTGAGCTCCTACATGTAAAGTGGAGTCGCAAAGGTGTCCCCTTTGTGAGGGGAGTGGGTGGGGCCGCTTGTATAAAGATCGGTATATAGATTTAAATACTTCCTAAAGTCATCATTGATATCATCCTGCCTAAGGATCCTTTCCCCTTGATCTGTTTCCAACTCTATAATCACTGAGCCTCTCAAAGCAGGATTGGCAAGTACAGCTAGTAGTGAGACCGACTTATCATATTCCGCATGTGCCCGGAACATGTACTCTCTGTAGTCAAAACACCTGAACTTCTCTAGTTGTCCTTCTGGAGTTCCCTGGATTCCAGCAGTGTCTGCTGCAGCTCCAGGCACTCAGGCCTAAAATGTTCTACCTCTATCAACTCTGCCGCAAGGATCGCAATCTCCCTTACAAATGTACACCTAACTCCCACCGTTTCTGCTATACATTGCCCTCAGATCATTACTTTGAAGGCATACCATTTATCAGTGATGTTGACGTCAAGTCTGTGCTATCCTCAAAACAGTGTATGATACAGTCCCCTATCAAATGTTGATAGACCTGGTCTTCCAATGTCTCATCCTTCAGTTTCCACATAGTAATACAGGGCTGTGACACCTCCAAATTCAAATATAATAGCACCATATTATGATCCAACAGAGTTCTTGGGAAGTTTTTGATATCATATATTGCCCTGTTTACTTCAGGAGAACAAAGGAAGGTGTCTAGTCGCACATGCAATTCGTGAAGCCTCTGGTCATCTGGTGGGTGCATTGCCACAACTCCACCAGTCCCCACTGGGACTGCCAACCTGCGATTCTATGAGCCACCCTGATAACCGGGGAATCTCCCAATGGTGGAAGCAACCTATCTAAGGTGGGGGTCAGCATTGCAGGACAGATTGTACTAGATAGAGTGCCAAAACCCGGGACAGTTCCTCTAGAAAGCCCACCTAGTCTACATTCAGATGTAAACACTTACCACCGCCAGGTTTAGTCTGGCTAGTCTCCCAGTCACCACAACACATAGTGCCCAGCCGGGTTCACAAGTTCCTCGGGTCTCTGAAAGCGGGCCCTGAGGTGCACCCAAATAAGAACCCCACCCCCTTGCAAATGGCAAATAAGTGGTATGGCTTTGCACGCACTTATGAAGCGCCATTCCTTCCTTAGAAGTGAGATTTGTTTCTTGTAGTAGGGCTATATGGACGCCCTCCTCTTGGGGTAAGAAAATACCCTACACCATTTGGATCAGTGGTTCTTCTCCCAGACATTCCAGCATAGGAACTTATATTTTAGGGAGGTCTCCATAAGGTAGTAGCTATCTCTGCCCTCCGCAGCCTTATATTAATTCTGCTCCTACTGTGAATCTTACCCTCCAAGATCCAGGACCTATGTGATACTCCCCCAAGGACACAGCTCAAACAAAAATAACAATATCTATCCCAACTCCCCAACCCATAGACAAGTAGGCAACATCCCCCATCTAAACGAGCATTCCAACAACAACCACATGCATGCACAACACATGTGAAACTCAAAGTGAGGGATGTACCAATATGGATGTCTCCAGTTGGATGCCCACCACCCAGCTTCATTGGTCAGTATATCCACACTGCTGAGGGCTGAAGTTCTCTTCCAGGCTTCCTGGAGGTCACGCAATTGGTGTCACCCACCCAAAATCTTTTTCTGGTCGATCCTAACGTACTCACAGTAAAATTAGATCATCAGCTGCCTGAGGTGTCAATGTAGGTAATACAGTATATATATATATTTGTAATACTTTTTTTATTAAATCGTAACAGCAAGCACGGGCAATGCATTTTGGTCAAAGAGGAAAAGGCACCACATTCAGATACAGAGTATACATATCTTTTCGTACACACAACATTCCCCCTTATGCATGTCAGTCTGGTACATCTACGGCTTCAGCCAACAAAGCATTTAAACAAGATTCTCCACAGCATAGTTCCACCTTTTGAGATAAACTGTGTGTGTTCAATGCAGCCCACTTGCGGTCCCATTTTTGGGGGAATTCTCTATGTTTAAAAACGTCTTTCTCTGTGACCATTGCTCTGACCATGTCGGCAGACCAATTTCTAACACATGGCATCTCCCCCACCCCTCACCTCTGTGCAATATTACGTATAGCAATTGCCCACCCCAGCGAGACCCACAACTTCTCGGTCTGAGTAAGGTCAGTGGCCTCCCAAACATTCAACAAACATAGCTTCGGTGATGTCGTCAGTGTCTTTACCCCCCCCATGTCTGTAACTGTGCGGTGATGGATTTCCAGTATGCTTTAGCCACTGGACATTCCCAAAGTATGTGGAAAAAGGTCCCTTCCTGGTGACATTGTTTGAGACAGGACAAATTGGCCCTTCTCCCCATCTTAACCATCACCCCAGCCGCAAAATAGGTGCGTGCAATATTTTAAGTTGGACGAATCTCAGACTCATGGGAATAACCACCTCGTTGGGCGGAGCTAGGTCGTCTCGCCAATCATCTTCATCTAACTCTCCCAGATCTGTCTTCCACTGTTGCCGCAGGCGCGCCGGGGGGTCCGGCCGATTATAAATCCATTTTTTGTATGTGAGGGAGATAGCCTTTTTATCCATGAGGTCGAGTAGTAACCTATCTTCAAGTGGGGGAGCTTCAGGAGGTGGGTCGCCCCCCGGTATTGCTGCTTTGAGTGCATGATTGATCTATGAATATCGGAATGTTTTGGTTTGTGCAAGGTCGTACTCCTTCTGTAGAGTGGCAAAAGTGATCAGCCCCTTAGAGTTCCACAGGTCTCCAAGCCTCGAAATACCAATGAGGTCCCATTAGTCGAAACCTTAAGTGTCCCAGTTGCTCAGGTTCCCACAAGGGGGTTGCACAAGTGATTATATTGTGCCAGCCCAGTTATTGTTATCCCTATGCTGGGTTTCAATCATGCGAGCAGTCGGTCCAGTTAGGTGTAGTTGATTGGGATTTGTGTAGAGAGCTCTATTAAAGCCGCCCTGTCCCATGAGCCACCAGTTGGTGCGGAGACTCGGATCTCCCCTATCTCCATGCGCCCAACGATTGATCACCACCATTGAGACGTCTCATAATATAGCCAGAGGTCCAGCAGCGCAATTCCCCTGTCATGCCACTCAGCCGACAGCTTGTGTAGCGATATGCACGGAGCTCGCCCATCCAACAGCAAAACACGCACAGCGCCGTCCATATTAGAAAACTAAGATTCGGGGATCCTATCTGGGGTGTTCAATAGCACATAAAGGAAATGAGGCAACACCAACATTTTAAAAAGGGCAGCACGTCCCAGAAGAGGTAGAGGGAGGGTAGGCCAGTGTTTGACATCGGAACAGAAACCCGTCAAGGGGCCCGGCAGGTTCATGTCATTAAAGTGGGAGGAATCAGTTGTAATATAAATGCCTAGGCAACAAAAGCCCTCTCGTGTTATCGGGATCTGGTAACCCTTCGGTATTAGTGGTAGCGGACTGTATAACAGATACAATTGTGATTTGGACAAGTTTATTGTATAGCCCGAGTGGTTGCCGAAGATACGGAAGATGTGAAGGATACAATGTAGGGTAGGTGTTGGAGAGGCCATATATAGCAGTATATCATCCGCATATAATAAGATTCTGTCCTCGTGATCGTTGGACCACTTGAGTCCATGGACTAGGGAAAGGAAGCATCCTTGCCGAGTCCCCCTGCCCAGTTGAAACTTTCTGGAGGTGTGTTGGTTCGCCACCACCTGGGCAGTAGGACCGATATAAAACAGCTTGATCCACTTGATAAAATTGGGTCCAAAACCCATTCTTTCTAGGTCAGCGAATAGATAGTTCCGTTCGATGGTGTCGAAGGCCATCTGGGCATCCAGAGACAACAGGGCCACATCCTCTCTATTCGTCTGCTATCTGCCCAATACACCATGTAGGCGACGGAGGTTTAGAGCGGTGTTGGAGCCTGGCATAAAGCCTGATTGATCCGGATGGACCAGTTAGGTGAGCAGGGGGAGAAGTCTGTTAGCCAATAATTATGCAAGTTTTTTAGCTTCTGTAGTGAGACGAGAACTGGGTCGATATGCCTTGCAATCAGCCGTTGGTATACTCAGCTTGTGGATAACCACTATTGTGGCAAGTCGACCTCCTCTGGTAAAGCCCCTTTTTCATAACTCTCTAAATACATTTGGCATAAATGGGGAGATAGTTTAGTGGCTGTTGATTTAAAAAACTCAATTGGGATTCCGTTGGGTCCCTTAGCCTTGCCTGAGCGGATATCCCTAATTGTCAATTGGATTTCATCATCAGTGGGATCTCTTTCCAGAGAGTTCCTGTCTTCTGACGACAAAGAAGGGACCTTGATGGTCGAGAGAAACTCCAGAGCCTCAGATGCCAAGATTGTTGCAGTAGATGTATAAGCCGAGTCAAAATAAGTGGCAAACGTTTTTGCTATTTGTTGAGGATCAGTGATCCCTTCTCCATTGGATCTATTTATTTGGTGTACCTCCTTCGATGATTGTTCTCTTTTTTGTAGCCGGGCCAGAAGCTTGCCCGTCCGCTCCCCATGCTCATAGACATTGTTATAGATAGATTTTTATTTTGCCTTTGCCTCTTCAGTAAGAAGTTGTTGGCAGTCCAGTGTTTTGGCCTCCAATAGCTGCTGTGCCGCTGTATCTTGGGACTGTGCCAGTATGGTATCTTAATAGCACATGGGTTTATGGTCAGAGTCGAACATCTAGCTCAGGCACCCAACGTTATTTTGGTGAAAATAGGGGAATGGCTTGAGATGCCCCGAGCCAGACATAGTGGCACGCTAAATTCAGGAAGGTCATGCACTTGTGTGAGCATATAGTGGATTCGCGACTGGCTGTTGTGGGCCCCAGAGTGGAAAGTAAATTGCGAAGTGGTAGGATTAAAATGTTGCCAGATGTCAACGAGGCCCAGGGCCAATAAAAAGGTGGCTAATTTGGACCCTGAAACAGGATCGTTACGTGGGGGGGACGATCCATCAGACCGTCCACCACAAGATTAAAGTCTTCCCCGATCACCAGCGTGCCTATTGGATGATCAAGAACAAGTTTACTAAGATTTGGCAGAGTGGATTGTTGCAGTGCGGGGGAACATATATCGAGAGTATATTAAGAGTCTTCACCTCCCATGAGTTGGGCACCGCCACAAACCTGCCGTGCTCGTCTATCCATGTGTTCTGCACCATGTAGTTCCTTCATAGAAGCACCCTTACCCCGCAGGAACCCGATGTGAAACCTGAGTGTGCGATTCGCTGATATCCCCATCTGCTGAGGGCCCTACAGGTATTACCAGTTAGGTGGGTTTCTTGCAAGAGGGCAAAATCAGGAGCCTGTCGCTTTAGGTATTGAAGGACTATGCCTTGTTTCAGTTTATCCCCCAGTCCATTAATATTTCAAGTCAGGAACCGAAGATCACCTTTTGGACCCATAGGCAGAGGTATGTAAGCAATTCATGCATATCAGTGAAGGGATTCCCATTTTGTCGAAACCACAGTGGCACCATGAATTGTGGGTATTCATGCCACACAATATCCAATGTTTCCACAGGTGGACATCAATAGGCCTTGAAAAGGACGAGCATTCCCGGAAATGTGATGTGTAAACATAAAGCATCGGTGTATCTGATTCGAGCATCAATCTTAACTTCAGTTGTACATGACCTTGCTGCATAAGACTAAAATAACCAAGTAAGCAACAATCCCTCCCTCTCCAAACTCCCCCGACTCCCCTCCCTGCCTCCCTGCATAACGGAAGTAAACAATCAGTTTCCCCAACAGTGCATAGTGCCAGTCACCCTCCAACCCCTGCAATAAAGGAACCGTGGACTCAACCTGTCCCTCCCATCTTGCTAGGCATATGTAAAATTGTAAGCCACAGTAACTCATTTTGGTAGAATAGAATATACTCATCACTGTCTCAGAGAACGACCTCTCTGGCCAATGGGTCAGTACAGCTCCATCTCAACCAGCCGGGGAGGGGGGGGGTCACATCGATCACCCCTATGTCAGATGATCTACAGTGGGCTCATCCCCCTGTCAGCCCACTTTCCATGATATAAACACTTCGAACTCTCAGTATAATTATCCATGATGTAGAAGCGAGTGTAGGACACATATTTATAGTCTGGGGTCCTGCTCCCTGAAGGCCATCACCTCATGTCCGAGCTATCTATTAACAGAGTACATCAGTGCTTATCATTCTTTCCACTCCTGTTGTCCTTTTCCTGAGACACATCGCCAGCCATCCAGCCACTCCTTCGCCTCTGCTGGTTCCGCATGGCATATTTGAGTTCCCTTTCCCGAGAGCTTTCTTAACTTCCAGAAAGGAACGTCTTTGTTTCTGAACTTTAGCAGTGAAGTCAGGGAAAAGGTGATAATGGTGTTTTCGCATTTAAGAGGTGGGGCACTTCGGACCGTCTTAAGGATATGGTCTCAATCGCGGAAATTAAACACTCTGGCCAGGATAGGCCGCGGGGGCGCCCCTGGTTTGGCCCTACCCACTGGGATGCGATGGGCTCTGTCAATGGAGAAGTAGTTCAAGAGGTGTTTAGGCTGCAGATGTTTGGTCACAAGATCTTCAACGAAGAGGTCAGTGGCTGGGCCCTTCGCCCTATCCGGCACCCCAAGAATGCGAACGTTGTTGCGTTGCGACCTCCCCTCGTAATCGTCGAGCTGAGTCTCCATATACTCGGTCTTTTGTTGGAGAGCAGAGACTTGATTTCTCAATGTGGACAAGTCCACTCCTATTTCTTGTGTGGTGTCTTCCACTTCTTTCATCCGCAAGTCCATTTTACGTAGGTCTGCTCTAAGGAGGGAGATGTCTGTGGAAACCGAGTAGATACGACCCTCGAGTGATGTGCGGACCCCATTGATAGCCACCAAGACATCTTGAAACATGGGTGCTTCTTGTTCATTCGTTTTCTGCTGGGGATCGTCCTCCGCACCAAGAGCTGGATTTCCCCCTTCATGCATCCTTTGCACGGCACACGGATCAATTTTTTGTTGGTGTACAGTTCGGTTGCCCTTATTTGCCACCATTTTCGGTTTACGACCGTAGAGACCACAACCAGGGGTACTCAATGCCACCTACCGCGTTGGTCAACGCGTAGCCTGTCGACTTCCTCTGCCTGTCGCAGAACCACAGCCTCTCACAGTGCCCTCTCTGAGTGGCGATGCTCGGGTCTGGCTGATTGAATCGACTCTGTACATGCGGCGATAGGGCAGTGTCCACGGCCTCATTGAAGTTGGCTTCAGCCCTCAGTGCAACATGCTGAACTCGTGGGTCCGATGTAAGGCCCAGCAAGACCTCCGCGCCTAAATAGCGCTATGCGGGGCTCATAAGATCGCTTTGGCGAAGGTCAGCACCTGTTCTTTCCTCTCCGCCAGCCCGGTATACCCAGATGGCCCGTGTGTCATTGGCACGACCAGAACTACCAGGATGGGGCATTAACCTCAGAGCGCTAGCAAAATGGCTGCCCTCCGTCTTGCAGCTACTATACAGGATTCCACTGGGGGAGAAGGGAGACAAGCCAGTCCAGCCCGAGGTGTCTAGCTGGGGCGGTACTCCAATCAACGCCGCTCGTCCTCTCTGGAGCTCCGCCAGCTCTCTCATCAATGCAGGGCCAGGTGACTTCTCCGCTATGTCTTCAGGCCAGGCTTATTCATTTGTGTTGCTTGTGGGCCCCTCCTGCTGCAGAGGGTCGCGCCCGCCGGCGGCAGAGCAACACGCCCACAGATACCTGGGCAGGACCCACCTTCTTGTAGCCGGGTGCCAGATTCACGTAAGTCTGTGGCGGACTTGCCGCATCAGGCCGCACCCACATCGGCTGCTCCCACCGGCTCTGTGGATGTTCCGGGAGGCTGATACACTTCCCAGCCGCCACATTCTGCAGGAATAGAGCTCCTGTGTTTGGATAAAAGACAGGATAGATGCGAGATTAAGGGCCGAGGGCGCCGGAGTCGCTCTAACTAGCTGCCATCTTCATCGGCTCTTGGCCACGCCCCCTGGGAATCCAGTATTTGAGCCCCTTGAAGAGACCAATACGTGATCAGATTCAGAGTCTCGAGTAGCATCTTCCTCCATCATCGCTGAGGAGCTCTCTCCCGATCTGCTAATCATTGACACCATTTCCACAGCTCGCAAATGTGCATGCTGGACCTCCACCCTTGAAGGGACTGCCTTGTTGAGGCTCCATGCAGGTTTCCTCGTGTCAAGGGAGCTGAGCTACTCTCAGAGGGTGGGCGCTGATCTATTTATTTAATACCACACTTCTTGGGGTGATCTGAAAAACTGCTTCCCTGCTCCACTGTTGATTTCATTTTCTCACCCTCCGTATCGAGGAGATAGCCTACCCACTGGCTTGAAGGCTCCCTAGTATTTGAGCTCCGAAGTTATGGTACCCAAATTTTCTTCAATGTAGCGGACAGTGGCTGTCCTCAACTCCTCAGTGGTGCTTCTATCTTTCATTTACCACGGGTCTAGAGCCTAGACCCATCCCTATCCGCTTACTGGCCCTGGATCTTGGTCCACATCTGCAAGTGATCTGATATTCCTCTTGCCAACGTTCTAGTGTTTGCTTATCTCCCAACCTAGCCACATTGGGTACGGAAATAATCTATACGTGATAAACTGTTGTGTGACCTGGAGTGGAAAGTGTATTGTCCTGTTCTGGGGTGATGTTCTCCAAATGTCAGAAAGGCTGGTTGCCCTTAGGAATCCCCCAAAGGAGTTTCCCCTGATCTTCCCTATTATGGTGGGTATCTGTTATCCCCCCGAACTGACCACTAGATTTAAGCCTGCACCTAAAATTGGCACCCCTCTCAGGCAGGCACTGTAGGAATATGGAGCAAAGGTTGATTTCTATGCCGTCCCAGCAGCCCAACTGTGCAACATATCTCCATTGGAAGTGGGGTTTATGAGCACTGACTTCTTAATTAGCAGTCCTACTCACTTTGTGTCAGGTGTGTATCAGCAATGGGCCAGCTCCCTTTTCCATTGTTGAGCTGAAATAATGAGGGTCGTATCACGCTTGCCGTTTTTATAACAATTTAGCTTTTTAACCGTAAATCAAATCTTTTTTTAAATATTGACTGTGTTGGAATTGTATGCTGACTCTGGCCTGAATTTGAAACTGTTCCTTGTGCACTCACCACTTTGAAGGGCTGGATCTACACCTCTCTTCCTGATGGATCCCGGAGCTGACAAATTAGAGATGCCATTTTTAGGCAGTGCGTGTTCTAGTTTTTCTGGGGGTTTGGCCTCCAATATGCACGCTGCGCGGGAACGCCACTGGTGCGCCTAAGGCAAGCCTGTCTGCTCCCTGGAATCGACCAGCGCCATGCTGTTCATTTTGGGTCTTTTTCCCCTGCCCGTGGCCTATTCTACAGCCGTAAGGAGCTGCTCCTGCTCCGTCCACAACGCTGTAAGTGGACTAATCTGTGGGAGGTTCCAGATAATCTTACCATGACATGTGAGAGCTGCAACTTCCATTTATGTCCCAGACTTGCCGACCCTTCCCTACCAGATATCCGCCCTCAAACCACCTCAAAGGGACATTGCATACAGGCAACCTTGATTAATCCACACTCGTTAGCTAGACACTCCCAGGATATTTTCGATCTCCTATCGGATGAGTCGCTTGATCTGCTATTTTTAACGGAGAGTTGGTTGAATGAGTTTTCTAACCCAGTTATTGAACTGGGCATTCCGGGGGGTATAAAGTCTCCCCAGTGGATCGCAATACGGCAAGAGGCCGAACGTTTTTCCCTGTTCTCCATTAATAAGCGGACAAGATATTCTCTTTCTAAAGCATGGTTTTCTAAAGAGCTTAAGGAGCATAAACAGCATTGTAAAAAACTGGAACGCTGCTGGAGGCTGGCTAAAGTGGCATTAAGGAAGGCACAGAAAGTTTATTTCGCTTCCATTGGACAGGCTAAAAGCCATTACTATGTGGAGCGCATATCTCTCTCTAAATACAATGCTAAATAAATGGTCTAAATTGTGCAGAGCTTCTTAACCCTAAGTGCTGAGTGTATCGCCTTTCCTACCTCGGATACCTGGTGCGAGAAATCTTCTAGCTTCTCTAGTGACAAGATACAGGCGATTCAGGCAAGTTTTTGGTCTTTTACCCTCTCTCAGGTTGGGAACCCCCTCCAGACTATAGGCACAGTTAGCTCACCCTCACTATCTTCCCTAACGGCATTCTCCCCTATTGCCTCACAAGACTCACTTACAATTCTGAAATCATTGAAATCCGGCTCCTCGTCTGCCCCTTGTTTGGCCAGGCTGTTAGCCTCAGTTGCTGAGGCAGTAAATCCAAAGATTAATACCCTCATTAATCTGTCCCTTCAGACTGCCTCTGTTCCTCTCGACTGGAAGCAGGCCACACTGTCACCTTTATTAAAAAAGCCATCCATGGACCCTTCGACTCCAGCCAGCTATTGTCCTATCTCCCTTCTTCCTGCTGTGGTGAAGGTGTACGAGAAAGCTATTAATAAACAGCTCTCTAATTTTGTTGAAACATCTGGCTTGCTTCATCCAGCTCAATCAGGTTTTAGGGCCACCTATAGTACAGAGACGGCTCTTGTTGAACTCTCAGAAGCAAGTAGAGAGTGTTTGGACGCAGGTGGCAGAGCAGCTCTTATTCTATCAGACCTCTTTGATACAGTGCCACACTCTCAGCTACTGATCCGTCTTCTGAACATAGGTCTGTCTGGACTAGCCTGGAACTGGCTTAAATCGTTCTTAGAAGATAGATCGCAGCAAGTGTGGCTGCCGCCGTCTTCTTTGACTCTCACAAAGGTGACTACTGGAGTACCACAGGGCTCTACTTTGAACCCTCTCCTCTTCAATATATACATTACGCCTCTGATCTATTTGGCGGAGGAGCTGGGAGCTAACATCATTGTTTATGCCGATGATACCCAGCTCCTCTTTACTTGGGGAAAAATGATTTATCTGCGAAGGCGCTAAAGCTTGTATTACAGCCGTTTTCAAATGAATTTCAGCTGAGCAGCTTAAGCGTAATGAGGACTAGTCGGAAATTCTTCTATGAGGGGCTTTCCCTCCTCACTTTAAGGAATCACTTTGGCCGGCAGATTATCCTCTACCTAATTCTGAGGGCCAGCCAGTAAAAAACCTGGGGATCTGGTTTAATGAAGATCTCCGCTTCTCGACTCGGATAAAGAAAATAGCAGGGCTCAGAAAGTTTTTTCCCCTTTTACCCAGGGCAGCCAAGGAAGTGGTTACTCGTGCCCTGATCCTCTCCCACTTAGATCACGGTATCGCTCTTTACATTGGCCTGCCAGGGTACCAGATTGCGAGCAGCCCGGTGGCAGTGGGCTTGCTAGCAGGAGCTGAGGGCTGCGACTATATTTTAAAACTTGCGCGTTGTCACGCTGACTGCGAGCGGAGATACGCTCTTACTTTTGCGTTAGATTGTGTTATTTTATTTTCTAACCTGTACTGAAAATCAACAGGTCTTTTAACTTCCACCTTGCTTCCTAGGGGATGTGCGGGGCTGGCAGCTGATTCCAACGCGGGCTCTTAGTGGCCGTGGCCGCCATCTTGGCTTGGGCTGGATCGCCCAACCCCACCCACGCCACTCCCCCCACGCTGCTCCTCCATTTAGGAGCGATCCCGACGTCTCCCCAGCGATTGCGAGCAGCCCGGTGGCAGTGGGCTTGCTAGCAGGAGCTGAGGGCTGCGACTATATTTTAAAACTTGCGCGTTGTCACGCTGACTGCGAGCGGAGACACGCTCTTACTTTTGCGTTAGATTGTGTTATTTTATTTTCTAACCTGTACTGAAAATCAACAGGTCTTTTAACTTCCACCTTGCTTCCTAGGGGCTGCGCGGGGCTGGCTGGCAGCTGATTCCAACGCGGGCTCTTAGTGGCCGTGGCCGCCATCTTGGCTTGGGCTGGATCGCCCAACCCCACCCACGCCACTCCCCCCACGCTGCTCCTCCATTTAGGAGCGATCCCGAAGTCTCCCCAGCGATTGCGAGCAGCCCGGTGGCAGTGGGCTTGCTAGCAGGAGCTGAGGGCTGCGACTATATTTTAAAACTTGCGCGTTGTCACGCTGACTGCGAGCGGAGACACGCTCTTACTTTTGCGTTAGATTGTGTTATTTTATTTTCTAACCTGTACTGAAAATCAACAGGTCTTTTAACTTCCACCTTGCTTCCTAGGGGCTGTGTGGGGCTGGCTGGCAGCTGATTCCAACGCGGGCTCTTAGTGGCCGTGGCCGCCATCTTGGCTTGGGCTGGATCGCCCAACCCCACCCACGCCACTCCCCCCACGCTGCTCCTCCATTTAGGAGCAATCCCGACGTCTCCCCAGCGATTGCGAGCAGCCCGGTGGCAGTGGGCTTGCTAGCAGGAGCTGAGGGCTGCGACTATATTTTAAAACTTGCGCGTTGTCACGCTGACTGCGAGCGGAGACACGCTCTTACTTTTGCGTTAGATTGTGTTATTTTATTTTCTAACCTGTACTGAAAATCAACAGGTCTTTTAACTTCCACCTTGCTTCCTAGGGGCTGTGCGGGGCTGGCTGGCAGCTGATTCCAACGCGGGCTCTTAGTGGCCGTGGCCGCCATCTTGGCTTGGGCTGGATCGCCCAACCCCACCCACGCCACTCCCCCCCACGCTGCTCCTCCATTTAAACGTCCCTTATGTGTCAGCGCAGCGGACGAGCGCAGCGGGCGCGCCGTAGACGCGCCGGAGTCACGCCAGAGTCCAGCCCGTCTGCGCCCGTCCGCGGCAGGCCGGGGCAAGGGGCACCTCCTTATGTCCCTCTGCTGCTATATTCTTCCCCCCTTCTCCTTTCATGCTGGACCCCTGGCTCCGTCAGTCCGCCTGTCTCTGTGCTACTGTCACATCTAGGTCTACTCTCCCGCCCACCCTCCACTCCTCCCACCGCCATTTCAGGTGTGTCCCCCGTGCCCAGCCCTGTCCAACCTGCCCCCTCCCCTTCTTCTGCTCCCCGCACTCCAGCCTTCAACACCACAGCCGCGCTTCTAAACACCCGATCGGCTGTCAGCCATCAGTATGAGCTCTTCGACTATATCGACACTCATGAACCAGATCTCCTGTTTTTAACGGAGACCTGGTTCAAGGCCGACTCCCTGCCCAATGTCTTAGCTGCACTACCTCCCCCATATTCTGCCATCCGAGCAGACCGACCAGAGGGCAGAAGAGGCGGTGGAGTGGCCTTGATAGCCCGCACTGATCTCCATTTTCAGATTCTTCCCTTTCCCCCTATTTCTGAAGTTGACTACCTGATAATCCGCTCTAGCTCTCATTTGGCTCCCTTAACTTCTGTTCTTATTTACCGCCCCCCCACCCTTCTCCTACTTTTGTTTCTAGCCTCCAAGACATTCTGGCAACACTGATAGTGAACAACTCGTCAGTGTTAGTCTTAGGCGACCTAAACTTTTGGCCCAATGACCCTGCCGAAAGTCCCCTCTCTAAAGAGTTCACTGATCTTATGCTTAGTCTCAACTTTACCCCCCACATCCATAGCCCCACTCATGCTCAAGGCCACTCGCTCGATCAGGTCTGGACCCTGAACATCCCCATCTCTCCCCCCATTATTTCCCCTTGCTCCTGGTCTGATCACTTTTTAATTTCCTTTTCCCTTGCCCTAGCCCCAGCCACCAAGCCTCCCCTCCCCAAGAACACCTGGGTCAGAAAATGGGGCAAAGTGGACATGCCATCCCTCTGCTCTTCTCTGGCCAACTCCAGCCCTGATCTTGCCGGCCTCGCCGCCGTCGCCCAACTGGCCACCATTAACAACTGGTTGACCCAAGCAGGCGACGACTTTGCCCCCCTGAGGTGGATCATGGTCAAGCGAGCCCACGCTGCTAACCGTTGGTTCACTCCTGACCTCAAGAAGAAGAAGCTGGCCGCACGCAGAGCAGAGCGAGCATGTAGAAGAGCATACTGCCCCGCCCAAAAAATCACTTATCTCTCTGTACTCAAGGAATATAAGCAAGGCATCCTCGATGCCAAGACCATGTTTTATTCCAACAGGATATTGTCAGCGGAGTCACAATCTAGAGAAATTTTCGCCACGGTGCACGAGCTCGCCTCATCCAACAGAGCCACGGCCTCGATTCCCCCTTCCCAACCTCTTTGCGACTCGCTCAACGACTTTTTCGTTGATAAGGTCGCAAAGATCAAGGCTAATATTCCTCTTCCATCCCCCACATTTACCAATCCCTCCCCCCTGCCACCATCTCCAAACTAACTTCCATCCCCCCCCTGACCAAAGCCACCTTCCTCCCTCTGCTTCAAAGGGTGAAGTCAGGTTCCCCCCTGGACTTTGCCCCTGCTCATATCCTGAGGGAAATCTTCCTAGCATGTCCATCCCCACCCCTTACTCTTCTGAATGATTCACTCAGTAAGGGAGTGGTTCCCACTCCCCACAAATTCGCGGCGGTCATCCCTATTTTAAAAAAGGCCGGTGCTGACCCCTCATCCCCTTCCAATTACCGTCCCATCTCCCTCCTGCCTTACCTGGGTAAGGTCTTAGAAACTCACGTAACCAGCACCCTGAGAACCCACGTGGAAACCAACCACTGCCTCTCCTCCCGGCAGGCGGGCTTTCGCCCCCTCCACTCCACGGAGAAGGTAGTGGTCTCAGTGATGGACAGCCTACGCGAGGGCATTGACATCAACCTCCCGCAGGCCCTCATTCTTTTAGATCTGTCCGCCGCTTTTGACACGGTGGACCACTCCATCCTTCTCACCCGTGTCAGGGCGGCGGGCATAGAGGGCCTAGCCTTCGCTTGGCTCGAGTCCTTCCTGAGTGACAGGGCTCAGGCGGTCCATCTTGCTGGTTTCACTGCTGCCTCCCGTAAGGTTGTGTGTGGGGTCCCCCAAGGCTCCTCACTTTCCCCTCTTTTGTTTAATTTATACATCTTCCCCCTCATTTTTATGTTGCAGCAGCTTGAGGTCACGGTGTTTAATTACGCCGATGACCTCCAGCTAATTTTCAACCTTTCTCATTCCCCCTCAGCCTTCCAGAACGTCCAATCTGTTATGCTGTTCATCCAGGATTGGATGAACTGCAACCACCTCAAACTTAATCCGGACAAGACGGAACTAGTCTTGACCGGAGGTGGTTGCAGTCCCTGGTCCCCATCTCACTGGCCCCTCTCACTTGGTGTCCCCCCACTTCCCGTTCCCAAAGTCAAAACTCTTGGAATCCTCCTTAACCCCTCACTTTCTGTCCATTCACAGGTCAGTTCTGTTGTTTCTTCTTGTTTTTTCTCCCTTAGAACTATTAGGAAGATCTCCCGCTTCTTTTCCCACCCTGCCCTAAAGATTATAGTGATGGCAAAGGTGCTCTCGCGCCTTGACTATGGTAACATCATCTACAATGGCGCACCCGCTTACGCTATTCACCGTCTGCAACTAGTGCAGAACCAGGCTGCCCGCCTGATCCATGGCCTGCCTAAATTCCATCATGCCACCCCTCTACTGCAGGCACTGCACTGGCTGCCGGTGAAAGAGCGAGCCTTGTTCAAGCTTGGCTGCCTCACCTTTCAGGCCAAAATGGGCACCGCTCCGGAGTTCATCTGCTCTGCCATTAAGCCTTATACTCCGGGCAGAGAGCTCCGCTCCACCCACTTGGCACTTCTAACTGTCCCCCGATTTAAAAAGAAAAGGGCTGGCGGAACAAAATTTGCGGTTCTTGCTCCTGTGTTTTGGAACTCCCTTCCTGTGGAACTCCGCATGACACCCTCTTACACAGAGTTTCAGAAAAGCCTCAAAACCCTACTCTTCTCCCGAGCCTTCGTTGTTTAACTTCCTCTGCTCCTGCTGTCTCCTCGCAATCTAAAAGCGCCATGAAACCGCGTGGTATAAGTGCGCTATATAAATGTTTTTAAATTCAAATTCAAATTCAGTTGAAGAAACTGCAGGTTATACAAAATGCTGCTGCCAGGGCTTTGCTCAATATCTCAGGAAGATCAAGCATAAAGCAACATCTGCTTGACCTACACTGGCTTCCCATGGTCCAAAGAGTTACGTTTAAAGCACTCACTCAGGCCCATGCTGCCCTGCACGAATCTGGTCCGCTTTATCTGAGGAAGCTCTTTAGCTTCTATGTGCCACAGAGACACCTGCGTTCAGCTGCAGTGTCTGGCTGTGATTCCCCGTTTCGATTGCTCAAGAATGGGGGGTAGCCTGAGGCAGCAGAGGCTTGGAACTCCCTTCCCCAGGAATTGCGTAGTATTCAAGATCCTAAACAGTTTAGGTAACGGCTGAAAACTTTGCTTTCCACCTGATTCACAGTTCTTTCATTCATGCTTCATTCTGGCTTCCGCACCGGGACACTCTTGAGTAACCACGTGCGATAGAAATGTCTTTAACATAACATAACAGTGCCTCTCAGTTGTTTGCCGTCATGCGTGTCTCCTGGTACATCACTACATCTGGTCTGTGGCACCGGAAATGCTGGCCCACGGTCTTTCTGCTTTTTAAACCCCAGTACATTAATCTTCTAGGACAAGCCTGTTCATTTTCTCTCCCCCCACCAGCATGCTTTGCACCGATATGTAGTGAGATGAATTGCTTTATTCTTGATCCACTTGATTGCCTGGCTTCCCATGTCTCCTGGTGTACCTAAGACACTGGAGTGGATTCTGTCAGCTGTGACCAATGACAGCGGCTATGTGAATATCCCCCCCCCCCTTTGAACCTCCCCAACTCCAACCTCCCTCTCTCCTACCCTGCATCCTAGCCTTAAATCCATTTGGCCTCCCCAAGTCACAGAGCGCCAGTCACTGCCCTTACAACTTTCTGTAACTTCATCAGCTCTCCACAGCTCAAAGAGCACTGTGTCCCCTCAGACCTTTGAAGCTGCACTTGGAACCCATTCCCTGCAATATGACCATTGATCGCTCCACCGATTCCACCAGCAGAGCAGATCCATGTATCTAAGTGACGGCCCTTACCATGTTCAGTGGGGAGCTTAATATTTGTCTTCTCCAGCGCATCTTTCTGTCCTTAGCCTTTCCAGTCCCCCACTTTATCACTTATCAGGGAGTTCCCTCTGTTTACGCCGGTTGCTGCTGTCAAGCTTGTTTCATGTGCCAGTGGTTTTCAATGCCCACCTGAGTGAGGAATTCTACTGTATTAGGGGCTCCCCCATCATTCAGCAAACCTAGTTCTTGGTGTGGTTTTGGTCTAGTGCTTTTTTGCCAACTGGCTCATGGTTGGTCTCCATCCTTTGATTCAGTGCCTGACCTCCTCTGGTGTAGCAAAATGCCAGGACGTCCCTTCTTCCATGATGCTCAACTTAGCTGGATACACCATCATGTATGTAAGATATTTTTCCCTGAAGACTAGCTTGAACTTGTTGAAATTTTGCTCTACAGTCTCTGCACCTGTAGAGTGGTTTCAGGGAAGAGGGTGACATCTACGTTCTCATAGATAATTTTCTCCATATACCTGGAAGCCTGTAATATAGAATCCCTGTCTCAGTAGATCCTTGCAATGATTGTCTGCTGTGGAGCACCTGGCTGGGGAGGTAGGATGTGGACTCTATGGGATTAGCCTGTGGGTTGCAAAGTGTTGAGTTGTTCCTAGAACAGTTCCATGCCAGGTTCCTTGGCTCATTCTGGTACCCCATTACTCTAATATTGTTTTTTGACAATGTCCCTAGGGACACAACAAAGAATCAGCCTCAAATCTCACCACAAGTATCCCGATATTCTGATTTCAATCTTGACCCGTTTCCCCGATCTCTGCATTCTCCACATTTGTTTATGCCTTCTCCGATTCCAGGTATCAATTGGCCTCCTTCCATGCTCTAATCACAAACCCAGTATGTGCCGGCAGACCTGCCCTTGTCTCACATCCATACAGAGATAATGGGTAGCCCCTCTCTCCCATAACCACTATATCTGCTATTAGGGATAGGTTAGATGGCACCCATGGCAGAGCCTCTGTAGAAAGTTGGCTTTTTATGTGATATACCAATAATAGGTTATATTCATATAAAGAGTCCAGAGATTCCCCCAGAAGTGTACCGGGCTCAATGCAAACCCAAGGTGCTCTATTTGTGGTAGTGTGGTCGAGCAGCTTTAGGCCCAACACAGAGGAATGTAACACATTTGTTATACACACAGCGAGTAATAAATGACACACGACTCAAAAAGGAGATCCACACTAATTTGAAAAGAATACGCTTCTTTCTAGATTTATTTTAAGACTAAGATGTACCTTCAAAAGTAAGTATGTTTTTCAATAAGAATACCTTTCACTTTAAAAAGTGGACACTGCAATTTTTCAGTTCAGCATTGTTAACCTATGGAAGGAAAACAACAATGCAGTTTTCAAGGTAAATACACAAATTACAATCCTGTCTTTGGGGTCTGTGGTCAACACCAGGTAAGGTTCAAGTTAGCACCAAGACTGCACCACCAGCCACACGGGGGGCCGGGAGCGGAGGTCAAATTCAGAGTCAGTGCCCAATGTTAACCAATGGAGATTGGTGGTGATTGAAGATGCCCTGCTCACGGTTAAGTAAAGCGGTGTCCGTGGTCAATCTGTGGTTAAGGTAAACACTGAGGCGGCCACAAGACAACACCAAATGTACACCCTCAGTGGCACAGTGGTGGCAGATGCATAGTTCCAACACAGAATCGGATGCCCAATTCAAATCAGTGGGGGAGATCGGTTTTGGAGAAAGGCTGCAAGCTCGGACCCAAAGGCTGAATGAAGAAAACCCACAGCTGCCCAGGTAAGTTCTGATACTAGGGGACATTGGGAGATTGTTCTTCAAGCTTCCCATGGCACAATGGCTTCGGGTGCAGGGGTTTGCATCGGGAACAGCTTGCAGGGCATGTCCCCGTTGTGGTGGGTTGTCACACAGAGGCTGCAGGGATCGACATGGAGTCCGGCAGGGGTCAACTCACAATTGACTCTTGCTCAGAGCTGGGGAACCTTTGCAGGACCATTTGGTGACTTGGACTCAGCAATGGGCGTCGGCTGCAGAGGTGGGTCCAGTAGGCAGTTTCACTGCTCCTCAGGATAGAGTTCTTGTTCTTTAAAGTTGGTTACTTCTGGACAGGTCCACTATCCACAGGAGATTGTGGTCTTTATTGAAGGCAGGCAGTCCTCCCATGGTTTTGGAGGTCACTGGTCCTGCAGGATGAGTTGACTTTTGTAGCAAGGGTGAAAGCAGAAGACAGACCGGCAGGGCTGGCACCAAGTCAATCACTGGTCCTTCTTCTTTCTTGCTGTTGCGGCTCTTCGGGGTCCAGGCTTCCTAGGTTGTCAGGAATCTGATTTCAGGGTCTGGGGGTACCACCTTAATACTAAATTTAGGGACATTTTAGAGGAGTGACAGGTATGGACCAATGGATACTTTACATGGGGTGTCTACACCTTCTATTATGCCACAATTCTGTGGGAGGGGGACATAGGAATAGCAGAAATAGCCCTGATTGCATAATCCTCATGATGGTTGACACTGAAAAATGTGCTTCACTTCACCTTCAGCACCTGAGGGGATGAGTTGGCAAAGGGGGGCACACCTCCTCTTATCACTTATATTTCATGCCAAAAGTGGGGGTTTGAACCAAGGCTGCTTTCTCCTGCTAGCAGCAGAAGTTGGTTTTGCATTAAAAGGTGGCAAGGCCTTTGAAGCTTCCCTCTCATGCACTGTGCCCATCCTGGGGGAGGAGGTGTGACACCTCTGCCCAGGATGAGCTTTGTTTCTGGCTTCAGAGAGCAAGGGTTCTTGACCCAGGGGACCCCGAAACATGTCTCTTGGTGGCAGACTGCCTAAAGCCAGTTAGAGTCCCCATCACCAGGCAGGATGCTTAAAATAGCTTAATGCCAAGGGTAAGAGCATTGGCACTAATTAGAGGGTAATGCTAAGCACGCAGAGAAAATATGATACCCCATGCACAGATGCCACGACACTTAGGGAAAGGAGGAGCTGTGGCTACTATCAAGGGAAGGGTTGAATACAATGCACACAAGGCAACGGCTTCTAAGAAAACAGAGAACAGGAGATCAGAGAGGGGTATAGCATGGCGGAGAGGAGAGCATGATACATAGATCTTTATCATAACAGTCAAATACTGGTCATCTTTTGCTGTAACCTACTTTTATCTCAGTGGTAAAGTTCAGTTTTCACTGGGTATATGTGTCGTCCATACTGAGAAGATCCAAATAGGAAGATTACCATTAATGCAAGATGTGTTGTCTGCTAGTGGACGCAGGATGCACGTTTGTAAAATCAGGGACAGAAAACTATACATAGCAGACATTGTGTTATAATACACACCTCAGATTTGTTTTCGTGTCTTGCAAATGTCCTCACCTGTCTTCTTTGTGTGGTGCACACACAATCGACGGAAACGCCTGCAACGTGATTGCGCAAAAGATCAACGCTGTGAAGACATTATAGTGTGTTGATGGGCAGTTCAGCTGCACGTCTATGAATGACTATGTGATCTGTCTCTCTCGAGGCTATCAATGGCGAGGAATCCCGATTAGACCTGAAACCCGAGGTTACCTGTGGTCTGCAGGACAAGCTTTGAACCGTTGTGTGAACTTTTATTTTTAAGAAACAAAACAGCCACACTCCCTCCCCTAGGAGTGGAGACATCCCTGCTCGGGTAGAGAAATGCAGAATGAATGAATCTGCTGCTCTCGTTAATGTGCACCAACCCCCATGCTGTGTTTGTCTGCTACAGCAGAAAGCATCTTTCCGTTGCATGGAGCATCTGAAAGTAGGTTTCTGTGCGGCTGTGACAGGCCCCTCTTTCTACACACTGCACGTGTCTGTTGCTAGAGGAGAATTGTAAAGATCACCGCATTGGAAGCTGCATGCAGCTGTGCAGTGACGTCAAAATGTGTTTTTTTAGGTCTCGCTTAGAGATGCAGCGCGAATGCGCTACCATCGCTTAGCGAGTCATGCAGTACAACTATAGAGCGGAAGCTTCATGGGAGCTCCGCTCACTCTCCGCCCATGTTTTTCATTGGTGTAGTTCCTAAATCCTGCCTTCCGATAGGTTTTAGGTTTGTTAGTCCCTCGTTATGACGAGAATGCCGTCATTTATACTTTACTCCTAACACTATTTTCTTCCTGTGGCCCCCCCACCTCCCCTTCTTCAGCCCGTGACTCCACCCCTCCCTCTCCCAAGTACCTGACTCCCCTCCCCAACCTCCGGTTTGCTTTCCTCCGCACATTTCACGTTAGTCAAAGTGAAAGTTGCCGGCTTGCAGAGTGCGTGTGCGCAGCCAAGGGGGTGAGACCGAAGACTGATAGCTTCCTACCTCTGGCTTCATTGCCTCTGTGGACACGGACGAGACAGCGGATCTCCGGAGTATTCAACTTGCAGACCACAGATGAACTGCAGTGCAGGAGGAGCAGACGATCCAGAAGGGGGAGCAGCTGGCTCCACACTCACAACCGGCAGACCCGCGCACAGCCTCCAGCCGTCTGCTGGTCTTGCACGAACACTCCGAGTGCACGGGAAGCTGCCCCGCTACTGAGTCTGCTTTTAATGCAGAGCAGACTGTTACATGCTCGCTGTGCCGCTAACCTCCTGTTTAGACCCAGTCTCTTGCTCCCCCGCTGCATTCCTCCTCTGCGATCCCCTGCCACCTCAGCTTTCCCTGTCCTCCTCCAACCCTGTGTGTGCCTCCTCCATGGAACCCATCCGCCTCCCTCAGCCTCCCACTCTCACTTACGTGCAAGCATCCGGGCTGCCCGAGCAGCGTTTCTCTCCCCCTCGTTTGTGTATTGCCAACGCCAGCCAACACACGACCAAACAGCCCCCTCTGTGTCCCGAGCCGCATGCTGCTGCAACCTGACGGTCATCTGACCACACAGCCGAGCTAAGTGTGCTCCCCCCGTGGCTGCCCCTGACTGCGCACACTGATCCCATAGCCCACCGGAGACTCCGAGGTGGCGGCCCACCTGCCAGGGCCCCCTCGCAGAGCACTGTGCCAGGCTCTCACTGCAGACCCCCTACCAAAGCCTTGGTAGGGGGTCTGGCCTTTTCTGGACTGGAAGTTGCTTTCTTTGAAAACTTCTGTTTTTAAAACGTGTTCATTTCATTAAGGTCAACTTAAAATAACACCAAGGATTTACTGTTGAAAAGGACATTTAAACCATGACTTCTCGTCCCGCGTCTCCACATGCACGCATTCAAAGAAGGTTCTGTTCGTGTTTCCCTTTGTTCTCCCTTCCCCTGATTTATTCTCTCCCCCTCCCCCTATTTATTCCCCCCCCCATAAATGTTTCCTTTTTCAAACTTCCACACCAAAATCTTGTTTCCAACAAATATTGCTGATTGCTGGCTTCTGTTCGTCCAAAAACCAAATATTACTATATGATTTGCAGCACTAACAATCTTATAATCATGAAAGTCAATAATATTTATTCTTCCCACCTCAGAATTGTAAAATGCTTATGTTGCACTCCAGAGTAAACACGGATTAGTGCCGCACGGAAAATAACTAATTTATCTTTCCTAGCATTCAAGCCGGCGAGGAAGGGTTGCACCATATCTCTGCAGAATGCACATTAACACTTAAAGTCATCAAAGCAGGGCCTGACACTTTGACTTGCGGATTAAAAGTAAATCTTTCCAAGTCCGCATTAACAAACTGAGTATGTGACATGAAAATTCTGCGCCAGTCTCCGAGGAAGGCGATTTAACCCTTAGCATCCTTGTCAGGTTTCAATCCCATGACTGCAGTTTACACACCCAAACACAGATACATCACGGCAGCACTTCTATTAACCCACTGAGCTACTAAAACCCATAACTGGGAGGTTAAACACATATGAAGTGAAGTGAAGACAATTTGGTAGAGGTGTTTCCTACAAGGGAATAGCCGCACATCAAAGCATATACAAATATAGGAAAACCTAATGGTCAGGGCACATTAATGTCAAAATTTCTGTGACTACCGCAGGGGTGCTAAAAGGACCACTGTCACTCACTATCAGGAATGACTAGAGCAGATCAGTATGACATGACGGCTCAGAAATTGAAAAGGTAAGCACAGCACAACCCAATTTGAAATGTTAAAGGATCTTGTAAGTCTCAAGATTATTTAAACAATAAAACTGTAAAATGCAAGTAATACATCAGCAAATTATCAATTATTTCAAGACAAGATGACCAAATGGGAGTCTATATGCGTGTGAATTTCTTTTATTCTTGTATTCAAGTTCAAGCGTGAGATGCAGCAAACACGTGTTTCGTCAGTACAAAGTTGGTACCCAGACTTTCTCAAGGCAAAAGGCGGTCTGCAGTATCCTAAGTGATTCAGGTCGCTTAAGGATGTGGGATTGTGTCACGGGGTCATGGGTTCGATCCCAGTATCCCCCGTGACTGGTTTTCACTCTATTCTACAGAATTGGACCAGGCCCTTTAATAAAAGCCTGGACTTTCCTGAGGCAACCTCCCCCTCCGTGACGCCGGATTTCGAGGGCCTATCCGCGTCGAAGGTTTACGATGAAAAGACGGTCCTGGAAGAACATAGTGTCGGAGCCGGGAGAGGAGGAAGCCGACACGAGGAGAGGACGGCGAAAGTCCCCGAAGAGGTTCCACACCGGGAAGAGGAGTCGAGGCAGCTGAGGACGTCTAAAGACCCAGCGAGAGCACCAGACGAAAAAGACGTGACAAAGGAGAAGCCAGGAGGCCATCGTCACCAATCTTCGCCCAGCCACGCTCAGGAAAACGCGTGGCTCAGCAAGGTACGGGGCCGGCTCAGAGGTCTTCTCTCGTTCAGAAGAGGGGTGTGAGAAGTTGGCCTGGTATATGATGATCACTATTCTAGTGAGCACAGTGCACCAGTCCAAACAACCCTTATGGTGATTGGTTGTAAGTCAACTTTATAGTCCAGCTATCCTAGGGGTAGCATGGACAAAAGCAGTCTTGGGGTAAACTCAAGAGGGCATCTGTTATGGCAGGGTTTTTGGCTCTATTTAGCAGTGATATAGATCATTAGTCTTGCTCACATCTAGTATAGGTATTCTTAGCCTGTGTTGGCCCTTTTAAGCCCTTTTTTCCAGACCTAGAAGAGGATAGCTGCTTAATATGATGATAGATCCTTTATTCTTGACTCTAACCTGTCTATTGCCTATTGGCTTTGACATATTTGACACATTGGTATGGTTTATGTAGGTATTCTGGCAGAGCTAAGGGGCATTTCATCCCTTTCAGGCCTACAGACCTAGAGCTAGAGGGACTCCATTTTGAGGGAGCTGAGAGGCTTTTCAGGGTAAAGTTAAAGTTTATAGTTAAGGCTGTTGTTCGCTTGGAGAGAACCGGCTCAGGCTGGCCCTTATCGAAGGAATGTATTTTTCTCCACTCCGAAGACACAACTTCAGGCTGGCCAGCTGGGAACGTGTCCTTGGTACGGGGAGGTACAAGAATTTGGTGGGCGGCAGGTTACTGGCCGTAACTTTCCATGAAAGGACAAGCTTCCATATTAGCGAGCTACAGGAGAGGAGGAGTGTTCAGTTCAGTTTTGTGTTCATTCCAGCGTGTGTGCAGTTCAGCCTGGAGCTCAGTTCAGCTTGGAGCTCAGAACAGCTTGGAGAGAGAGGACAGGATGTCTGCTGGAGCTGCAGAATAGAGTGCAGTTCTGGAAAGGAGAAAGGAGGCAGACAATTGCTGAAGATGAGGAGAGAGAATAGAGTGCAAAGAAGGCTGTCAGCTGGAGCAATTGAACCAGAGGCGTGATGATGTGGTGAAGGAGGGAGAGACAGAGAGAGCCCTAATCCCACCAGAGGCAGAGAGAAATCTTCCTTCTAATAGGTGAGGTAGTCTGAACTAATCACACTTACATCTTAATCTTATCTTTATTCCCTAGGCTTTTGTATTGCTAATCTTTTCCCTTTCAGCGGTGTGTTCTATCTATAGTCTTTGTCAGTTACAGATCTGTATATGAGTATTTTATTATTGTTATAATAAACATCCCCATAACTACAGTGCATGAGTTTTTTTATGATAAAGCTAGCCTGGCTTCTAGCCAGTTGCTGTTGAGCCACTGATGGATCAGAAGGGAGTAGGAGCGCTTAAATCAAGAAATAACTCAATCACATAGTGTGTATATCTTTGTCCCCATACAGTGAGGGTAATCTTTCCTGGTAGGTATTACTGTTTGAACAGATGCTACCCCTGATCAGGTAAGTAATAGTGAGGGAGAGAGGAGACCTGCAACTAAGGGACCACGATAGTACACTCTCCCATAATCCTGTAAACAGCGTCTTCTGTTCCAAAGCATAGGTAACCTTTTTCTCCTAGTCAGATGTTACAGCCAGAACAGATGCTGCCCCTGATCCGGTAAGTCTGAATAAATAGAGAGAACAGGGAGCCCTTGAGCTAGGGAATTGTTGACACTAAGTAATTCGGCTATCCCATAATATTATTGTAGTAGCAGACCCTTAGTGAAGAGACATATATCTGAAGGTGTTCATAGGAATGTGGTCGTCGTTGATATACGGCGTTAGTGAGAACGCTGGGGAGGATTACCAGCGTGGAGGGCTGCCGGATTGCGGCCCGTGTGTAAGTGAGAGCGTCAGGGGGGATGACTGGCGTGGAGGTTTGCCGGATTGCGAACCGTTTGGAAATAAGGGAGAGCACTGGGGCTGCAGACCCACGTGTGTAGACGCACCGGATTGTGTGTCATATCTGCCCCAGGGTAGATTAGTCTGGGTCTGAGTGGCCGCGAGACTATAAGTTATCCTTAGTAATCAGTGAGTATTCTTAGTATCCCTATAGATTTAGTGGTGTTTTTAATAATATGAGCTTGTATATTGCGAGTTCCCCATCCTCAGGTAGGTACCCAGGTGACTGGATCGGTGGTCCTGAGGAGGGATGTGATTACGTTCTGGCTGGGTTGGAGGGGCCCCTAGGGGCTGATCCCATCTAATCAGAAAACCCGGTCATTACAGCATCTAAAGCCAGCTGTTTTACCATATGCAATTCTTTTAAATACCAAATGAAAGGACACCACACAAGTTATATATTACAAAATATATGTATTTGTTTCTAGAATAATCCCCTATACTCTTTATGAGCACAGAAACACAAGCGTTAAACAAAGAACACAGTATAACATACAATAAGCTGCACAATTATGGATAGATCAGGTGGCCACTCAAACCATATATTAAGAAAGTGGTACAGGCCTAGGGCCTTGGGAATCGCTGGGCCTACACTGGACTAACGAAGGTTAGGACATAGGAGGCCCACAGGATGCGGGTGCAGTGTCTATAGGCAACCGCGTTTACCATACACGTCAATGGTGAGTAAAAATCAGAAAGTGTTAGGTTTCGGAGACTTCCAACCGGACTGGAACTTAGCCACTTAAAACTAGGAAACTAGAGGTGTAAACCACTATAGGAGCACCAAAGTTATATCGTTACCTCACCCACAGGAAGCGGGTGCATAGGTGCCAAAGTGTGTCGGGTTTCGTCGTGAAGTTCTATGGAGCTTGGAGGAAAAGATGCTGCAGGCGGCCAGGAGAGAAGAGTCCGGTTGGATCCAAGGGTGGATCGAAGGTGAAGAGTACCTGAAAGCAGAGGGGACAGAGTCTAGGTCACTAGCCAGTGACAAGGATGGAACCAGGACGGAACCAGGCAATGTCGGGTTGCGATCAGGTGCTGTCAAGTAATTTGTCTCCGCTGCCACGTGGACCAGGAAGGATCGAGGATGGCCAGCTGGTGAACACGAGCTGTCCCACGAAGGCTCTCGCTGTCGGCGGTGTCGGTACTCGAATCGGAGTCACCAAGCCTTGGCAAAAGGCAACCCACGCAGGACTCGAAGATGTCTTCTTGATCGGATCGGGAAGGTCAGATCAATGGCTCCTTTTCAGGGGAGCTGGGGCCAGTCTGGAGCAACCAGACCAGCAGTGTAGTTTCGATAGATCGTCGTCACAGAGGCCTCTAGACAACGGGCAAGCGACCGTACAACGCGTCGAGCAGGAAAAGTGCATTGGGCCCCACGCAGCACTCGGAGAGTGTGGAGAGGTGATCTTTGGAGCACAGGCTGCTTGGGACTGGGGCTTCTCAAACCCCAAAGCACAGCGGCGAGGGAGCCTCGGGAGCTGCACAGGTAGCACTTTATTGACTTTGCAAGATGGCCGGTCCCACATCTCACGTCGCTTTCACGGGTCTAAGCTTTGCTAGGACTGTGGATCGGGCTGTTGGAAGTCTGGGAGTCCAGGTCTTGTTGGTCTCTGTCCTTTGAGCTTTGGCAGGAGCAACAGCAAAGGAAGTCTCGATGCGCTGATGGTGCCTGCTTGCACAGGGTGGCCACTCCTTGACCACAAGGGAGATTCTTCAGTCTTCTACGTTGAGTAGGATGTCGAAGTGTCCAGAGTTTCGTTTCAAAGTTTCAGTCAGGATGATCTAAATTGCATTGGCACAGCTCCTACCTTTATTCCAAATCAAGGGGCTGGATCACCTGCTAGGTCCCTCCTATGGGTGGGACCCAGGAAGGGGGTGGTTACATCCCTTTCCCTTTGTCCAGTTTCATGCCAAAGCTGGGGCTGGAGTGCCCCAGCAGCGGTTTGAACTGGACTATGCATGGGACGCCTTGTGCGCCCCAGGCAGTGTCTAGTTTCTTTTTCTTTCCCTCCCTCCCCAATCCACTATCTCCTGTCTGGGGTGGTGTAACACCTCCCTGTGACAGGATACCATTTGTCCAGGCCTCCTCTGCCGGAGTTTCGGTTAGCAGGAGGAGGCCAGACTTGTGTCTGTGGCAGCAGCATCCATTTTGTGATGCTGAGGCTCTGGTTAGATTTAACCGCGTTTAAGCAAAGTAACATGTCTTCTCCCTCTAGAAGGGGGGAATGCTACCCCTGTCACCAGAACTGGCGAGGGGGTAGTATTCCAAAGCGTATGACACCTTACACAACATGTTTGGATAAAGCCAAACCAAAGTTAGCAAGTAACCGCGAGGATTATAATGCACCTAAGAGTATATGGTATGGCAATATCCCAGAACAGCTAAGGGAGTTGGTTCAGACAGCTGCAGACAGGCCCAGCTCATGCTAGAGCACCATCTCACATAAAACCAAGCACTCTGCCTCCAGGAATGTTAAGGCTGCCATAGGAGTGACTTATAGGTGTATATGTGTCCAGATATAGGTTTAGATATAGGTATACTATATCTAAGCAAGGGGCGATTACACCACCTTTCCCCAGCTGAGGGATCAGCCAGTTGTGTCAGATTGGATAGCCAGCCAGGGGTGGCAAAAGATATGCTGCAGCCCCTGGTAGGCCTTGGATGCACCTATGCCCTGGATACCTATAGTACACTGTACAGGGGCTGATAAGGTGATCCAATACCCAATTGGTTATGTTCCTAAAGTACATGGTTGTGAATTTAGAGAGAGAACAGCAGGCTGTGGGTCTGATTAGCAGACCCACAGCCACATTAAGTCGAAAACCAGTGAAGCAAAAAGCAAAAAATGGGGTGACCATAGGAAAGCAGACCCTACTCTCCTACATAACCCTCCCCCCCCCCCCAAAACGCAGGGACATTAAACTTAACCTTGACCAGATAAGTCTTCATGTTCTAAGTGGAAATACCTGGAGAGACCATCTGCATTGCCATGGTCAGTCCTTGGTCTGTGCTCCACTGTAAAGTCCATCCCCTGTAGGGAAATGGACCACCTGAGCAGTTTGGGATTTTCACTCTTCATTTTTTTTTTTTTAAATAGTTTTTATTGCAGACATAAAATAGAAAACATACAGCTGTACATACCGATGTGACTGCCCGTCCTCCCAGCCATACATTCCCCATCAGCATTCATTACACAGCCGTAGAGCCCACATCCCGGAGGCTGGGTGGCGCATGAACCGGTAATACACACCCCTGGCAATAGCACAGGGGATAGCAGGATCTTCATTCGGTCCAGGATCTGATATCTGCTTTTTGAATATTATCTCCCCCCCCCAACTCCCAAACTGTGGACAATCCACGCTGTAGTTCACCTTGTAGGTCCTAGCACACACTGACTATATACATCTCCCTCCGTCTTCAACCTCCCAACTATCTCACAGATGTATTGGGGTAACAAACCCCCCAAGTGGGCCCAGTTCAGCATGTCGATACCTCCCTCCTGTGCCTGGTGACTGCTCACGCCACCCCCCCATACCAACATCTCTTACAGCCGCTTTTCGTCCCTTCTCCCCCTATTCCACCCCCCACTTAACTGCAACTGGTGTGGGCCTCGCTAATCTAAATGTCTGAGCCATTGATGAGGCCATCTCGTCCTTATTCCATATACAGTGTATTTCCCGGAATTACCATTCAGAACCCTACAAACACATTTGTCTTCAGTCTCTAAGCTGTTTTTAAATATCTGTACCAAATCTTCCCACGCTCTTGCCATTTCTAAGCACTTTTCATTAGCTGTGTGGGTTGCCTGCCGACGTCTAAGCACTCCTTCACTACTGGCCCATTTGCACATCTCACTCGCCCATCTCCTACTTGATGGGCCCTCCTTCGACTTCCAGTGCCAGGTTATCTCCCTCTCCGCTAACATAAGTCCCAGGTCAATAAATTTACTGGATATCTTAGTCTTCCTCGAATGGGGGAACCAAAGCAGCAGACAGGTCGCCATGTCGTATTCCACCTGTCTGTCCGTAGCTTCATTCAGCAGTTCCCCTATCTCCGCCCAATAGCTCCCCAACTTGGGACAGTCCCATAACATGTGCTCCAACTCCACCTCAGGCATCAAGCATCGGGGGCAAGCTGCATCTTGTGCTTGGAAATATTTCTTAATTTTCCCCGGAGTGAGGTACGCCCTGTGCAACACAAAAAAGTGCACCTGTTGGAAACGCGCATTTCTGCTCCCTTTCCACGTCCTTTTCAGTATTTGGGCCCAAGTCACATCCGGTATGGGCTTCCCCACACTTTCTTCCCATTTCTGCTTAAGTGCCTCCAATGGTGCCAAACCCTCCTGCAGCAAGCAAGTCTGCAGGCAGGTAACCGCCTTGAAAGTTCCCGCCGCCATCACCACATATTGACAGGCCAGCGTGGTCTTGGGTTCCAAGTGCCCTGACTTCCAATGTTTCTTCATGGCGGATACCACAGCCATGTGCAACAGGAAACTTACATCCAAAAGTCCGAAATGGTCCTGTAGTGCCGGGAAGGACAACAACTCCCCTTCAGCATACAGGTCTCCTACCACTTGAAGCCCCAACTCCTCCCATTCCATTAATCTTGACCAGTCCCCCCCATGTGGCAGCGCCGTCAGCATGCCCAAGGGGATTTCAGGCGATACGGATGGAACACACCTGCCCAACGCTGACTCCTGTTCCAACACAACCTCAGGGTTCTTTCTTCCGATGTCAACTCCTTTAACTCTAGCTTTTGTTGCATAACAATATAAGAAAGTACATGCCTCTGGGTTCCCATCCCGCGGACTTCCTCTGGACCCCTGAACTCCCTTGCAACGTTCTGCGTGAGGATCTGTAGCTTCACTGCTAAATAGTAGAGTTCAAAATTGGGGACAGCCAGTCCTCCGTCCAATTTTGGTCTCAGTAGTGTATCAAGCGCTACCCGTCTCCTTCCCTGCCCCCATATAAAATCTTTCGTGAGCGTCCTCAGGTCACGGAAGAACCGTGGGGGTATCCAGAGTGGGAGGGTACGGAAATAATACAGGAGGCAAGGCAGAGCCACCATCTTCAGCAGTGCTACTCTCCCCAGCACCGAAAGAGGTAGCATAGCCCAGAACGCCATACAGCCCCTCAAAGCCCTGATACAGCGGCCTACATTCCCTTCCAACATGGTTTCCGAGTCATGATAGATCCGGACCCCCAGGTAGGTGAAACATGATCTCTCCCATATCAGTCCAGTGGGCAGCGGTGGTTGCTGCATGTCAGCCCTCAGATGGAATACACATGTCTTACTCCAGTTAACCCTGAGGCCAGAAAGTGCCCCAAAGTCTGTCAGCAGGGTCACTGCTCCTTGTAGTGCCACCGTCGTGTCCTCCAGAAACAGGAGCAGATCATCCGCATACAGCGAGATATGATGTGGTCCCCCATTACATAGTATGCCACCATAGGGCCCCCCTGTTCTGGCATGGGCAGCCAGAGGTTCAATGGCCAGTGCGAACAGTAGAGGCGAGTGCGAACAGCCCTGTCTTGTGCACCTTTGCACCGGATATTGCGCTGAGATAACAGGCCCCAATCGCACCCTAGCCGTCGCTAATGAATATAAAATGGCTGTCCATCTCCTGAATCTCTCCCCAAGTCCAAACTTCTCTAACACTTTATCTAAGTAGATCCACTCCAGGCTGTCAAATGCCTTCTCTATGTCCACCGACAATATAGCCGGGAACATGTCATCCTCCAGTCCACATTCTAGCACTCGTACCAGTCGACGTACATTAATCGAGGTATTCCATGTCGGAATAAACCCTGCCTGATCAACGTGTACCAAGGTAGTTATATGGGGTAACAGTCTCTTAGCCAATATTTTGCTCAAGATTTTACAGTCGACTGTCAGCATTGATAATGGCCTATATGAAGTTACGTCGCTACCTTCCCTCCCAGTTTTCAATAGGGGGATCACTAGTGCTTCCACAGCTCCCAATCGGGTTTTCGGAAGAACTACTCGACCGAGACGGCCCTCCTACGAGCGACCGAAACTCTGCGGATGGGTGCAGATGAAGGGCACACTATGGCTCTCATTATGCTGGACCTCAGCGCTGCGTTTGACACTGTGGCCCATCCCATCTTGCTACAGTGTCTGAGCAGTGCTGGGGTCACCAAGGCGGCTTTGGGCTGGCTCAGGGCCTTCCTCTCTGACCGTAGTTTTCAGGTCCAGAATGGCTTGTTTCTTTCTGACAGCATAGCCTTAGAACAGGGGGTGCCTCAGGGCTCTGCCCTGAGCCCCACCCTGTTCAACCTCTATATGGCTCCATTAGCAGAGGTGGTCCAATCATACGGCATAGAATTGGTATCCTATGCCGATGATACTCAACTGCTCATTTCCCTCTCCCAGGCACCCACGCTAGCAGCGGCCAACTTCAAAACCTGCATGCAGGCGCTTGCTGTCTGGATGGACCAACACTGCCTGAAGCTTAACGGCTCCAAAACTGAGGTCCTAGTGATTGGGGGAAAGGATACCAGCTGGACTCAGGATTGGTGGCCTCCTTGCCTCGGCCCAACACCTATCCCTGGCAGGGAGGCAAAAAATCTGGGAGTATGGGTGGACCCGAAACTGTCTTTTGACAGCCATGTCAACAAGGTAACAGGGAAGTGCTTTGGAATAATGAAGACCCTAAACCGCACCTTGGACCTTCTGCCCTTGGAGGCTAGAAAGACCATGACCCAAGCTTTAGTCACCTCCCGCATAGATTATGCGAATGTACTGCTACTGGGGACCACCGAGAAAAACCTGAGGCGGCTCCAGGTGCTACAAAATACTGCAGCCTGGCTAGTCCTCAGACTACCCAAAAGAACGCCATCTAAACCCACTCTGTCTGCCCTTCACTGGCTTCCTATAAAAAAGAGGATCCTATTTAAGGCACTCCTAATCTGCTACAGGATCACCGCTTCTAAAGCCCCTGAATATTTGAAGGACTTAGCTATCCCCTATCAACCCAACAGAGCACTTCGCTCCATGGGCATGGGCCTTCTAAAAGTTCCACGCATTAAAAAGGCCAGAATGGGTGGTCGCTCCTTCCGAGTGCTGGCGGCCAACCAATGGAACACTCTGCCCTATGAAATCAGGCAGGCCAAGTCTGAAACTGTTTTTAGGAAACTGCTAAAAACTCACTTGTTCATTCAGTAGCCTTGCTCTTTGCCGCTCCGATCACTCTCTCCACAGCGCGGGGACACGCCGGGATGGCGTCACCAGTGCGCTTTATAAGCCCCTTTATTATTATTATTATTCTCTCATAGATTGTGGTAAGTGGCCCCTCTCCGCAGCTTCATTATAGACCTCCACTAATCGCGGAGCTAGGACGTCCACATATTTTGCGTAAAATTCTATCGAAAGCCCATCTACCCCTGGCGTCTTGTTCCTAGCCATCTGCTTGATTGCCCCCCGTACTTCCTCCAATCGTATTTTGCCCCCTAACCCCTCTGCGTCTTCTTTCTCCAGCTGTGGAAGCGGGGTCCCTGCAGGTATTCCTCTATCTCTACTTCCCCAGCCTCCAGATGACTACAATACAGTGTTGTGTAGTAGCTCAAGAAACAGGAAAGGATTTCCGATTGGGAATATAGCACTACCCCCGTGTCCGTCCTAATATTTAAAATCGAACACCCCCCTGATACTGGCATCGCCAATTTTGCTAAAAGCGTCCCCACCTTGTCCCCTTCCGCATGGACTTTCACCGTGTACTGCCTATAGTCAAAACACCGCAACCTCTCAGTTTCCGCTGCCACACGCTCTTTGGCCTCCATCAATCGTTCCTGCAACCCTGGCTGCTCTGGTCTTTGTACTTCCTGTTCCCTCAGGCCCTCTTCTGCTTTTGCTACATCAGCCAGCACCACCTTCCGCTCCCCCGCATGATTGCTAATACAGAGCCCTCTCATTACAACTTCAAAGGCATCTCACTCCTGTGAAGTAGTGTGGCTCACTGGTTAGAGGCGGCAGACCCGAGAGCAGAGGACGGCCCGGGACCAGGGTTCGATTCCCGGCGCGGCAGGTTTCTGGACCAGGGTCAGCGGACTCAATAATTCTCTCGCCTCGGTGCCCACTCTGATCAGCGATCACACTCGGCAACTCTGGGCATTAGCTTGCCTCATCTTCACTAACGGCCCCACCAGACCGCCGGGGATGCCTGGTCTCACCCTGGAGATACCCATTAAGGGACCATCTCTCAGGGAAGCCAGGAAGGGTTTCGCAGCGGTCGAAGCGCCTTGGGACCCTCCGGGTAAGTAGTGCGCTATATAAATGCCTATACATACATACATAATACACTCCACTCCCCTGGTCGTTGCTGTACTCTCCTTCACCGCAAAATAGTGATCAATCCCTTCCTGTACTTTGGTGCTAAAAATCAGATCCTCCAGGGTGTCCGGTCGCAACCGCCAAGTGGGTATCGCAGTTCTCTCTTGCTGCCACTGAAACGCCACCACCTGAGGGTTATGATCCGACAGCGTCCTGGTCAAGTACTCTGAGCGGATCGCCAAGGGAGTCAGCTCCCGACTACAGAGGATCGTGTCAATCCTAACATGTAGCTCATGTAGTGCAGAGAAGAAGGAATAGTCCCTATCGTCCGGGTGATGTCCTCTCCAAATGTCTAGTAGCCCCCATTTCTCCTGCCAGTCCGCCCTTAGTCTTGCTGTTCTAAGGACCAGGGAATCAACCAGTGGCGGGTGTGATCTGTCTTGCAGTACGTCAGTTATGGAGTTGAAATCCCCTCCAATTATCACCGTACCAGTCAGAGCAAGTGCCAGTGAGCCAGATAATATATCCAGAAACCGGGGTTGTTCTGTGTTCGGGGCATAAACACTACAGAGTACCACTTCCCTTCCCCACAGTCTCCCCTCCACCGCCACATATCTGCATATCTGCCCTCCAGATTCACCATAGTGTTTGTCACCTGGAAAGGGGTTCCCGCTCTCACCCACATCATAGCCCCCCTAGCAAACGTCGAATATGTTGTACCAAACACTTGGCCCCTCCATCTCCTCTGTAATGCCGTACATTCTTGCTTAGTTAGGTGAGTCTCTTGAAGCAACGCTATATGGATCCCCCGCCTCACCAAATAAGCATGGACTCTATGGCGTCTGGACATAGTATGCAATCCACATACGTTCCAGGTAATACATTTCAGTTCAGGTAATGTCCCCATCAATAAGGCCCATCGAACTCTCCCCTCTCCACCGTTGCCAGCCCACACCAAGAGCTATGAACCTTAACCCCAAGCTTTGTAAAACAACACCCATCCCCCTCCCCCCCAGAACAGGACCCAATAACACATTATCAGTCCCCATCCAAACCTCCACAACAACCACACACTACTACCCTGTAGTCACCACCACAGGCCGCCTTAAGGGCTACAGGGAGGTGGCGTAGGCCCGACAAGAGGCCGGTCGCATCCCAACCCCCAGCCCACAATCCCCGCATTATATGGTGCAGCCTAATATTCATGAAGATCTCCGACTGACCCAGCAGGCACTTCTCTAGGATGACAGTATTTAATCTTGTGGCGTTGGCGAAAGTCACAAGTCATCAGCCAGCCTGGGTGTTATGTCCGGGCCTTTAATACTATCCGTGTCCGAAAACTGAGGCCCCAAATGACGCTTATCTTCTTCAGAGTCTGTGCCTCTATTCAAGTTCTCCGTCTGCGATCCAGTGATTGCAGCGGTGGCTAGCAGCGCGTCCTGTTTGTCCGCCGCTAACTTCGTGGCTTGGGATGTTTTATTAGCTTTTCCTCTGTTGCGGATCCTCTGTGACTGGCGCATTCTCGGTTGTTTATATTGTGCACTGGGCCCCCGAGTCCTGCGATCCGTTCTCGCTCTATATGACTCGAGCCATGACCATGCTTCATCCGGTGTTAGAAAAAACTGCGTTACCCCATCCACGATGACTCTTAACTTTGCAGGGAATAACAGCGAGTATTGAATTCCTTTCTCTCTCAGTTATTTTTTAACCGCTAGGTAGGAGGCTCTGCGTCTCTGAATGTCTTTAGTATAGTCCAGAAATATTGTTACCGAGCAGTTCTCTACTTTGAAGAGCCCGTTCGACCGTGCATTCTGGATTAGTAAGTCCCGGTCTTTGTAATGAAGCAACCTGGCCACCACAGGACGAGGAGGGCGACCCGGCAGGGGCGGCTTGGCCGGCACTCTGTGCGCCCTTTCCAGGGTAAAGAAGGATGATTAGCCCTCTGGTGTTACTCGGTAAGTATGGGCGAATTTTGCGAATCTCGCGTTTGCGAATTTTGCGGATTTGCGAACTCGCAATCCGCAAAATCCGCGAATTCCCGCGAATTTGCGGATTTTTTTTTTGTGTTCGCAAGTGTTTCTGCCAGTTCGCGAGGATTTGGTACTAGTTCGCAATTGCGAACTTACTTGTCGGCTCGCAACCGTCGCGACTATGTTGTTTCTACGTCTGGTTCATCATCACAGCCTCCCAGCACCCTCTGTTTCACCACTGCCACCCTCTCTTTGACCCATGCCACCCTCTGTTACGTCAATGCCACCCTCTAGTTCATCATCACTGTAGAAGATGGGGGGGAAAAGCAAGCCCACCTGCCCTGCTTGAACTGACATGAATTAATTTGGGGTTAGTTTATAAACAACACCTGCCCTGCCCCAACTGACAATAATGAATTAGGGGCTAATTAATGTGTCACTGAATTTGAAGTTCCAGCCTGGCACCTGCTTGTCTGCTCCCTTAGCTGTAAATCAGGACCTTTGTGGCATACAGTTAAGGTCAGAGCAGGGTCACACAATAGTTGCAAGCAGGCAACCGAATTCTGCAGGGCCCCCTCAGGAAGCACTACAGGGAATCGTTACAAATCATGAGGTTGACCTTTTGCACCTGCTCATTGCTTTTGCTTTTGCAAAAATCGTTTTTCGGTTTTTTCGCGCTATTCGCGAGGCGCGGCGTCGTGCGAAACCGACCGCGGAAGCCGCCGATTCGTGCGAATGAGCTTTATATTTTTTTGCGGCTTGTTGTTTCGCAAGTTTTTTTGCAGTATTCGCGAGCCGCTTGCAGCGCAACACGCGAATTTACCCCAGGGTCGAGTACGGGCGCGGCCATTTTGTTTGCGTGACGTATTTCCGTTTCCGCCCGCTATGTATAATCTCGCGCAGTAAGCGCATTGCGAGTACATGTTCGCACGAGATCGCGAGGAAAATCTCGTGCAAACTTACTTTCGCGCTCGTGAACGGGCGGCCATCTTGTTTTTCATTCATTTCCTGTGTCTGGGCATGGTGTTTAATTCTCTTGCTATCTTTGCCACCCTTTGCTTGTTTTCAGTTTTTTTTTAACGATTTTGCTTCTTATCTATCCCTCTCTTTTCCTAGCTGTATATTTTTATCTTTTCTGCTATTTTTCTTTACTTTTAAACTACTTTTTTAAACTCTTTTCTTTTCTTCTTCCCTATCCTATTCCTTCTTAATTTTCTACTTCCTACCTTACCTGCCCAGACCATGGTGAAGCCAGGCGCCGTGAAGCTGCCCAGGCACTGGAGGGCCGCAGCGGCGGCGAGGAGGAGGAGTCCTGGACCCCGTGCCAGGACAGCATCCGGTCGATTGAGGGGGGGGCAGGTGACGCGATGGGAGATCTTCAGCCCGGAGGAAGTGGGCGCGCTGGTCTACTTCGTCCAGCGCCGCCTGCCCAGGACCATCGCGGGAGGCGGCAGGATTGCGGCCGGCGGCTACAACATCCGGGAGCGCCGGAAGCGGTGGGAGAAGGTGTGCTGGGCCATATCCCACCTCTACGGGGTCCAGCGCACCTACAGCCAGGTCACCCACTGCTGGACGGACCTCCTGGACCGGGAGCGCGACCTGCTGGACCAGCTCGGCTTGGAGATCCCCGGGCTTGGTGAGTAGTAGTAGCTATTTCATCACTCACTACTATGATGTTTTCTCCTGCTCTGTGTTGTTGTATTGCAAATATTTGTTTTTTACATGGAGCAAGCCAATAATGCAGTTGATGACGATTACATTGTAGTTAAATTATATTTCAAAATCTTCTGTGCATTTCAGGTGCACTGCTCTCCTTCTCAGTGGCGTTGCTACTATGCTTATTTGTTTTCTATTTTGTGGTCTCATTGGCCTGAGTAACTATTATGTATGAGTGTACTTTACAGAACTGCGTAATGCTAGACACTAGGGGGCAGATTACATTTACAAGCCCCTTGCGCCACGTTTACGTTGCCTTGCGTGACGCAACAGCGGCGTAAACGTGGCGCATCCCTGCGAGTCATTTACAGCATGACGCATCTAGGGAGATGCGTCACGTTATAAAGCCATGGGCCTGCACCACAATGGGTGCGTTCCTAGTACGCAGGGTGGGCGGTCCGGCGGCTGTGCGCCTCGCAAAAGTGCTTGCGGGAAATCTACAAGATTTAACGCAGGCACTTCTGCGACGCTGCTACGTCAATTCAATTCCTTATGCCTGCTTGAAGCAGGCGTAAGGACTGACACAGCATGTTAAGTATTGGGTGGCCCTGAGCATTACTGGAGTTGCATTGCATTGGCGACGTGACTCCAGCGATGCGCCGCTCTTACGTGACGAGATGCGTCACGCAAGTGCCTACCCTTGCGCCAGGGCGCGCCGCATTGTAAATGAGGCGCATCTGCCGTGTCGCAAGAGTAGTTTTGCGTGACGCATTTGATCTGGCGCATCTCTGGAGATGCGCCAGAACGCGTAAGTAAGTATGCCCCTAAGGGGCAGAATTGCAATTACCGTCGCATCCCTGCAAAGTAGCAGGGATGCGCCATTAATTGTGCGGCCCGCTACCACCACCAAACATGGTGCGCCGTATTTGCAATGCGGCGCACCATGGGCCCAAAACGTCACCGAAGCTTAACTGCTGGAGTTGCATCGCAACGATGGCGCAGCTCCAGCAATGCTCTGGGGTACCCTATCTCCCCAATGCTGGGTCAAGCCGTACGTCTGCTTCAAGCAGGTGCAGGGTTTGTGTGACGCATCATTGTCCTAAAGGTGACTGATTGAAATTTTGTAGATTTCCCTCACCCACTTTTAGGATGTGTTCCAGCGCAGGAATGCCCTCCCTTGCGCCAGAACGCCCCCTGATGGCGCAGGGCTTTATAACGGGATGCATCCCCCAAATGCGTCACGTTGTTATAATATTATACGCCGCACCATGGCGCCTCTTTTGTTTAGCTGCTGCGTCACAAAAGTCACGCAAGAACGGAACAAAAGAGCCGCAAGGGGCTTAAATCTGCCCCTTCCTTTGTACCCCTGACAATAAGAATAATAGTGGCAGTGGATTGATAGTTTGACTATTTAAATGACTGGTTATGTACCAGGCAACTGTTAGTGTTGTCACTGATCTGACTGAAATCACAATGGAGTTTGTCTGTCACTTTGCGTCTTGCCTGCGGACTGCTGCCTGCCAGTCCTAGGTGAACCTTTCAGTACTTTGTTTAGTGAGTTACGTGACTTTCGAAGTCACAGGTCCGCAAATCAATGAAAACTAACCCTAATCAATATAATTTCGCGGAAATATTTTGTTATTGTTGTTTTGAAATGTTTGATTTGGTTGACATTGACAAGCAACAATCATCCATGTTTTCTGTTCTTTCTTTCATGTTGTACGTCAGCTCCCCCCAGGGGCGAGGGGGGACACAGGAGCAGCAGGCGGCGGATGCTGTTGAACAGGGCCAGGATCGGGCAGGCGAGGGCTCCTTTGCTGGCCCCAGTAAGTTTTCATTTTAGACTAGTACCTATTTTTCCTAGCGTTCCTCATTTGATTTTTTCAAAATCGTCTTTGATCTTCTTGTAGACTGTATCTAAATTCTTATCCTGCCTCTACTATGACTCCCTGTGGTATTACTAGATTATTCTTATTAGTCTCTCTGTGTAGCTAACTAAGATTGCACGGTTGGCGAAACTCCCATTCTAGTCAGCAATAGCTCTATCAACTTAGTGCAGTCCTCTGGGATTGTCCATAATGTCTTTTGAAGTGTTCTATCTGCTTTGAAAATTCCCAACTATAAAATGTGAATGACCACCAAGAAAGAATAAGATACTACCTTTTGGTTTGGATAGGAGGACAATCCATACCACTACAGTGGCGCGGACAATTCTTCTGCAGAAACAGAACTATGGACAATAAATAGTGCATTGCTTATCAATTATAATAGGCGCTGTTAGAGTTGCCACATACCTCTGTGATAACAGACTTTAAACCCCCAATGTCCTTACTGACTGACTACATAGTGTGGCACAGTCATTTACCTCCCGAATTCATCGATCATTGATCCCCAATGATGATTATCCAACGTAGCTGAAGAGTACGGAGTCAGAGTCAAGAAGTGTCAGAGGCACGGACTCATGCTTGCAAAAATTGCAAAACCTTTCGCTCAGTCACTCTAGTCTGGACCAAAAAACACAGAGTCTCTCTAAGTTTAAAAGCTTTATTAAAAGTAAACACATTTATTAAAATGAAGTCATAATAAAAAAACGAAACGTTTAACTGAGAATGGAAAAGTGGTTAGTGCTGACGATTAATTGAAGACATTTCTTGTGGTCGAGCCGAGCTCTCACCTTGTTTCAACTTGATCTTGTTGTTAGAAGTCCATCTTCTGTCTGTGTGGAAAAAAAATGGTGCATGTTAAAAAGCCAGCCTTCGGGGCTTAAACGTGGGGCAGTGTTACGCTGGGGGAAAAAGGAGGTTGCAGATCAATCAATCAATCAATCATAGACATTTATAGAGCGCTCTACTTACCCGGAGGGTCTCAAGGCGCTGGGGGGGGGGGGGGGCTGCTACTACCCGAACAGCCAGGTCTTGAGCTTCTTCCTGAAGGCGAGGTGGTCTTGGGTCAGGCGCAGGTCGGGAGGGAGGGAGTTCCAGGTCTTGGTGGCCAGGTAGGAGAAGGACCTTCCTCCTGTTGTCGCTCTTCGGATGCGGGGGACGGCGGCGAGGGCGTGACTGGCTGATCGGAGGTGTCGTTTGGGAGCGTAGAAGTTGATGCGGTTGTTGAGGTAGCTTGGGCCTTGATCGTGAAGGGCTTTGTGTGCGTGGGTGAGGAGACGGAAGGTGATTCTCTTGTTGACCGGGAGCCAGTGCAGGTCTCTTAGGTGTCCGGAGATGTGGCTGTGTCGTGGGACGTCGAGGATGAGTCTGGCTGAGGCGTTCTGGATCCGTTGGAGTCTCTTCTGGAGCTTGGCGGGGGTTCCGGCGTAGAGGGCGTTGCCGTAGTCCAGTCGGCTGGTGATGAGTGCCTGGGTGACAGTCTTCCTGGTCTCGGTGGGGATCCACCGGAAGATCTTCCGTAGCATGCGCAGGATGTTGAAGCACGACGAGGAGACGGTGTTGACTTGCCTGGTCATGGAGAGGGAGGAGTCCAGGATGAAGCCCAGGTTGCGTGCGTGGTCTGTCGGTTTGGGTGCGGTTCCCAGGGCGGGGGGCCACCAGGAGTCGTCCCAGGCGGAGGGCGAGGATCCCAGGATGAGGACTTCCGTCTTGTCCGAGTTCAGCTTCAGGCGGCTGGTCGACATCCACTCGGCTACCTCTTTCATTCCTTCGTGAAGGTTGGCTCTGGCGGCGGCGGGGTCGTTGGTCAGGGAGAGGATCAGCTGGGTATCGTCGGCGTAGGAGATGATGTTCAGGTTGTGTTGGCGTGCGATGGCCGCGAGGGGGCTCATGTAGACGTTGAAGAGGGTTGGGCTCAGCGAGGATCCTTGGGGTACGCCGCAGATGACTTCGGTGGCCTTTGATTTGTACGGTGGTAGGCGGACTCTCTGGGTCCTTCCGTCGAGGAAGGAGATGATCCATTCCAGTGCCTTCTCCTGGATTCCGACGTTGTAGAGGCGCTGCACTAGGGTGCGGTGGCAGACGGTGTCGAAGGCCGCGGAGAGGTCTAGGAGGATGAGGGCCGCTGTTTCTCCGTTGTCCATCAGGGTTCGGATGTCATCGGTGGCAGCGATGAGGGCGGTCTCGGTGCTGTGGTTGGCTCGGAAGCCAGACTGTGAGGGGTCGAGGGATCCGTTCGTCTCGAGGAAGGCAGCCAGTTGCTTGTTGACGGTCTTCTCGATGACTTTGGCCGGAAACGGGAGCAGCGAGATGGGGCGGTAATTCTTGAGTTCGGTGGGGTCCGCTGTTGGTTTCTTGAGTAGAGCGCTGAGTTCGGCGTGCTTCCAGCTCTCAGGGAAGGTGGCGGTGGTGAAGGAGGTGTTGATGATGTCCCGCAGGTGGGGTGCGATGACAGCGTCGGCCTTGTTGAAGACGTGGTGAGGGCAGGGGTCGGTCGGGGATCCGGAGTGGATGGAGTTCATCATGCGGACGGTGTCTTCGGTGCTGATCGGGGTCCAGGCGCGGAGGGTGGTGGTGGGGGGCGTTGGTTCGGTCGTGTCGGACGTGGTGTTCATCGGTTGGGTGTTGAAGCTGTTGTGTATGTCCGCGATCTTGTTGTGGAAGTAGGAGGCGAGGGAGTTGCAGAGTTCTTGCGATGGGGTGATGTCGTTGTTTCCGGCGTTGGGGTTGGAGAGCTCTTTCACGATGTTGAAGAGTTCCTTGCTGTTGTGTGCGTTGTTGTCCAGCCGGTCCTTGAATGCAGTTTTCTTGGTGGCGCGGATCAGTTGGTGGTGCTTCCGGGTGGCAAGCTTGAGGGCGGTTATGTTGTCCGATGTTGGCTCCCTTCTCCAGGCTTTCTCGAGGGCTCGGCAGTTCTTCTTGGAGCTCTTGAGTTCGTCGGTGAACCATGGGGCCTTCTTGCTGCCGGGTCTGCTGGGCGGGTTCCTCAGTGGGGCGAGTTCGTCCGCGCAGTTGCTGATCCACTTCGTGAGGTTGTCGGCGGCCTGTCTGGGGTTCGCTGAGCTGGCGGGAGGGTGCTGGCTCAGGGAAGCGGCGAGCTGGTCGGCTGTGATCTTGCTCCAGCTTCTGCGGGCAACCTGTTGTGCTGTTGCTTCAAGAAACTCACATGATGGGCACAAAGGCACTGGGCCTACAGAGGTTTGGTTATCAGCAGGCTTTCCATGCGGGGTTTTCCAGGGGATCTAGGGGAGTGGCCATATTGATACACCGCAGGGTGGCGTACGTCCATGAGAAGCAATGGGTGGATCCTCAGGGTCATTACCTGTTTGTTAAGGGCATGGTGGGCACAGAGCCTGTGGTGTTTGGGAGTGTTTACGCGCCCCCCTGCAGTGGGCCCTGGCTGAGAGGCTGTTTGCAGTGTGGGAGGATGTCTCCGGATCACTGGCAGTGATCGGGGGAGATTGGAATGACGTGATGGACGTATGTGTGGATCACCGGAGACGTCAGGCAGTGACCAAGACCCCCCCCCTTCCCCTCCACCCACCAGATTGTGTGCTATGAGTGAGGGGCTGGGCTGGGTGGATGCTTGGTGGCATATGCATCCTGCAGCCCGTGAGTATACATATGTATCAGCTGTCCATGGCTCCTTCTCGCGGTTGGATTGTGTGTTTGTGCCTAGAGAATGCTTGTGTAGAGTGAAGAGCGCTGAAATCTTGCCGAGGGGCCTGTCCGACCACTCCCCAGTCTCAGTTAGAGTAGACCTCCTTCGGAAACGACAGCCGTTTCGATGGAGGATGTCCTCGTGGCATCTCCTGCAACCTGCCTATACTAAACACTTGCGAGAAGCCATAGACCACTATTGGCGTGAAAACCTGGTAGAGGGTGTCGATGTGGGAGTGGTGTGGGAGGCTATAAAGCCTACCTTACGGGGAGTAGATATCGCATGGTGCTCAGCGGCCCGTAGGGAGCGTCGAGCACAGACTACAGAGGCGGCTGCGCGAGTGGCGACCCTGGAACAAGAAAACCGCGAGGGAGGCGATGAAGTCGGGTTACGGCGGCTTCTGCAGGCACAGCAATCATACGCATCCTTGTTGATGGATGAAGCCAAACAGGCGTGGCTGGCCACGAGAAGTAGGGTGTACCAATGGGGGGACAAGTCATGCTCAATGCTCCATAGACTGTGCCAACACAACTTCCAACCCATCATGCTGCCGGGTCTCACGAATGACAGTGGGGAGGTCCTGACCGACCCAAACGAGTTGGCGGCGAGCTTCGCCACATACTTTACAGCCCAGTATGCCCCACGCGACCAATTGTCAGAGGGCGAGCTAGCCCGTTTTCTCGCAGAGTTGCCACCTGTACCGGTATCAGACGAGACCAAGAAGGCCCTAGATGCACCCCTCACAGCTGAGGAGCTGGGAGACGCTCTGGGGCAGCTCAATGCTGGTAAGGCCCCTGGCCCGAATGGCTACCCGTGTGAATTCTTTAAAAAATTTCATGTGCAGCTGGGGCCACACTATCGCCGGGTGCTTGAGGTGGCACGTGCGCGGGGTGTACTGCCCCCGGACTGGCGCCATGCCGAAATAGTGGTCTTTCAGAAGCCTGGTAGACCCCCAGATAGTCATGACTCGTATAGACCCATCTGCTTAATTAATATTGAGGCTAAGATATTGGCCAAGGCCCTGGCGAACCGACTGGCTCCACATATCACGGGCTTAGTCCATTCGGACCAAGCAGGTTTTATGCCCCACAGGGCAACAAGACATAATATCAGACGTGCGCAGGCGGCGATCGACGCTGTTGGGGCCTTGGGGGACCAGGCGGCGTTGTTGCTGGCTGATATTAACAAGGCCTTCGACTCTGTTAGCTGGTCGTACTTATTTGCATTGCTGCCTTGTCTCAACCTGGGCCCGGTTTTCCTGTCATATGTCAGGCTCCTATATACAGACATCACAGCCTCGGTGTGGGTCGCCGGGGCGGTGTCAGAGACATTTCGCATTGGCCACGGGACCAGACAGGGGTGCCCTCTTTCCCCCTACTTATTTGCTCTGGCCATGGAGCCCCTAGCTGCCAGAGTGCGCCTGGATGCGCTGATTCAGGGCTTTGTGTGGAATGCCACCCTGTCGGATAAGATTGCGTTATACGCGGACGATGTCCTTTTTCTTTCTTACTGACCTGCAGCGCTCAGGCCCGCGTGTCCTAGAGGTTATGCAATTATTTGGGGAGGCTTCAGGCTTATATCTGAACCTACATAAATCCACTCTGTGGGTGCTGGAAGGAGGCACAGTGACGGATCCCTGGGCTTCGGGGCTGCGGGTGGCTACAGCTGGTCTGAAGTACCTTGGGGTATTTCTCTCGGACTCGACGCAACCTCCTGCCCGTCTGGGAGCGGGTCCAGACAGATGTAAAAACTTGGTCTCGAATGCCCTTGTCAATCTTTGGCCGATCTGCAATTTTCAAGATGGTTGCGCTCCCGCGCCTACTCTATCAACTACAGAATCATCCGTATACGATCCCACCCCAGTGGTTTAGGCAGGTCAACTCGGTTTTGGGCCGCTTTCTTTGGGCTGGAGGTGCCGCAAGGGTGGCGCTGCGTACGTGTTTTTTGTCCACCTACTGTGGGGGTTTGGCCACCTCGGATCTGCAGTCGTATTATCAAGCCGCTCATCTTCTCATTCTGAACGAATGGTGGTATGGTGACGGTGGAGACCCAGCCTATGCCCTATAGATAACTCGCTCCACACCATCCTCTACTCACCCCGGCTGCGTCGTTCGTTACCGAAGGTCACTAAACTTGTCTTTGCTGTATGGCGACAGGCCTTGCGTCGCATGGGCTGGTGGGGCAGACTGACTGCGGAAACGCCACTGTGGCGTAACGGTATGCTACCCGAACTGTCTAAGCTATCAGGCTTCGATGGCTGGGACGCAATAGGTATCTCGCAGCTGGGCCAGGTGATGTCCGGGACGACGCTCAAGTCCTTCCAGGTACTTAGCACCGAATTCGATATGCCCCAATCTCAATTTTTTCGATACCTACAATTCCGACATGCACTGACGCCCAGTATCACCAACCTTGACTCACTCCCTGAATTTAGCCCGATTGAGGCGAAGGTCTTCATGGGTGACCTCGGGGATAAAAAAGTATTGCGAATCTACCAGACGATGGTCACCCACTGCTCCTCCACCCTTCTTCCACTGAAGACAACCTGGGAGGCAGATGTCGGTCCGTTAGATGAGGATGATTGGCGGGAGGCCTTAGAATCCCCGAAGGGAGCGGCTATCGCAATACGGTTTCGACTAATACAATTCAAGATTCTTCATAGAGCCTACTATACCCGTGAGCGACTGTGGAGGGCAGGCCTGATTGAGTCCCCAGAGTGTCTGCGATGTGGGGTGGAGGTGGGTACGCTGCTCCACACGGTATGGTCATGCTCCAAACTGATTGGCTTCTGGAGGGGTGTATGGGGATGCCTATCGGAGGTGCTGGGCTGGACCCTCCCCCGTACTCATCGCCTGGGCCTGTTGCACGTCCTGGAGGCGGTTGGTGGCAATATTTACAAGCGACACCTGCTCCTCCTGGGGCTGGTGGTAGCCAAAAGGGACCTGGCCCGAGCATGGAAGGACGTGCGGCCCCCCCCCCTGAGTGCATGGAAGGCTGGCATAGACTTCTGTATGGGTCTGGAGAGACCGATCTTTGAAGCACGGGGATGCCCCCGCAAGCACTTTAAGGTATGGAAGAGGTGGGCGGACTACAGGGGCTTGATACTGGACCCCCCGGCGGAACAAGAGGAAGACCTTTAGCCCCATATGGTCCGTCAAAACCCATTTCCTACGCATACAATTGCCTCATCAAGAACTTACATCAGCACAGTTCGTACACACATGCATGGGGTTAGGGTGGGTTCCAGGGAGGGTTCTGGGAGTTGGGTGGGTGGATAACTAAAGAGATGAAGGTGGGGTAACTGTTTCCTTGTATCCTTGAGTTGCATTGGTTCCTCTATTGGACACTCAGTCCTATGTTGAGATTATATCAAAATGTCTGGTGGTATCATCCTGACTGTGGGGTGCCACTCTATTTCATATGCTCATCTTCATCAATAAAATTGTTGTGAAAAAAAAAAAGCCAGCCTTCATCAGTTGTGCCAAAAAGTGCTGCATTACATTGTTTTCACATGTCTTCATTCCTAGACCAAATACTAGTGAGTGGTTTATTCTAACATTCTTAAATGTACTTTGTAGGTGGAACATCTGGTGGCGGGGCCAACGCGGAGGTGGTGGTGCTCGACACGGAGGCCAATTCCTCAGGGGAGGATGCGGCGGTTCCCGTGCCGGCTGTGAGAGTTCAGACGGTGGTGGTGGCGGGCAGAGGTAAGCTCTTATATATTCCTTACTTATTGAGATTGAAGACGTGGCTGGGAAGGAAAGAATATGAGATGCATGGCTGGGTGAATGATGAAGCAATGATTGGTGGAAGAACAACAGCCTGGGTGGGTGACACAGAAACTGTATGTGTCCATATACCTGGATCATGCTACTATCTGACTCTTAGATAGCATATGTGTATCTAGAGCAGGGGTACTCATAGTACGGCCCGCGGGCCGGTGGCGGCCTGGCAAGCCTTCCTTGGCGGTGCGCAGACCTTGCAGACAATCACTGCTCCCCCGGCCCCCACAGAGCACAGTGGAGATGCAGGGCCACAAAGAGGTGAAATAGAACAAAGCCTCTGCTCTGTGGGGCCGGGCAAGCAGTGATTGTCAGGGTGGAGATGCAGGGGCGCTACAACAAACAAAGCCTCAATAATATGTTAATGGTCTTTTAAAGACCTGTTAAGTACTTTGGTGTGGCTGTCTGTGTGTGCGCGTTGAGGAAGCTGTCTCAGCCCGGGCTGAAGGCTGACACAGACACACACACACAGTGAGATGACAGAGGGGGAGGGAGAGGGAGGGCAAGAGGGAGAGAGAGATGGAGAGGGAGGGCAGGAGGGAGAGCATGAGGGAGAGAGATGTATGTAAATGCTGGGTCTGGTGGCTCAGTGGATGAAGGCATCTGCTGCAGGGACCTGTGTGCAACCTCATGGTCACAAGTTTTCGTTTTGCTTTAGCCCCGCCCCCTCTGACTCCGCCCCCACCAGTGCGGCCCTCGGCCACAAACTACACTGTAAATTTAGCCCCTGAGAGAAAGTTTGTGAGTACCCATGATCTAGAGAGAGTAGACGGTCAGTGGATGAACTAAGTGTAACTTTGAAGAGCATGTAACACTGCACCCGCACGTCCGTTCCAGTGTAGGAAAGGCAAGGAAAAGAAGTTTTAATTTTGTCCAAATACTACCATCAATAGTAGCAGTAGTTTGTATTGCAAGCACAGCATAGATCCGGTTATTACGGTGGCCACTCCCTACCTCTCTTAATAAGTTTAGTAGTACTCAGTCATTCATGTGTGGATGTATCACTGGTCACTCAATAAAAAGCAAAGCACCTAAAGTCATCCCATATATAAGCAAAAACATCCCATGTGAAGTGATAGATAATCAGATTATTTATCTTCTTCAATTTTCCATTTCTAGTACTCATTTGCACTGTAGGCTGAAAGTTAAATTAATTAAGCAGTAGCCCTTGTAACAGAGTATTCTCAGTGCCACCCGTAATAGAAAAGTAAGAGCTTCACCACCTGCATGTACTGGACGGGTACAGTAACGCAACGCAAGTCTAGGTCACTCATCATGGCGTGCGTCTCTTTTTCTCGGGTGCAAGTTCGCTGCGCTGGCATTATGCCGGCTTGCAGAAGATAACGTACCAATTTTCCTAAACAAGAGACAAGAAGAAGAATAAGACTGGTGTACTTTCATAGTCGACTCCAATGGAAGTCCATAGTGCTCGTAGAATTTGTTCCTTAAACTCCCACTAATGTTAGAGCAAGGATGAAGAAGTGGGAGGTTAGATAGATACTGGCCTCAATAGTTATGTAATGCGCTTGCAAGTTGCTAGTTGTACTGTCTGCAACGCAAATTTCTGCTGAATGATTGAGTTAATCTTAAAGAGCATTGGTTACAGACTATGTCTTTCTTTCTTCATATAGATGCTCCTTCCAAACGAACAAGGAGGAAGGAGCTGGCTAGAGCGGCCCGGCAACGGAGGATCAATGCCACTGTTGCGGAATACCGGCGGCTGGTGGCCCTGGAGGACGAAGAAAGTGTGCAGTCGACCACAACAACAACGTCGTCTGCATCGGCCGCCGCGCCCCCACGGGCTGCCACCCAGCACAGTGCTCCACCCAGACTGAGCCGGGCTGCCAAAGCCAAACGCCACCGCCGAGCAGCAAGGACAACAGCTGCCTCTCACAGCCATTGCACCTGCAAGGCAGTGAAGGCACGCCTGCGCCGCAGTACCCTGATGGTGTCCCGCTTTCAGCAGGACCTCCACCACTTTACAAACGTGTTGGAGGGGCTCCGCGTAGAGCACGCCTTGCTCCGCCAGGAGCATGATGCCCTGGCCCAAAAAGTAAAATGCATCCACCCATAGTGTCCCTTGCCCCTTTTTTAGAGACTTTTGGGGGGTGGGAATTGGGAGTTGGGTTTTTGGGGACTTTTGAAGGACAATCGTTGGGGTTAGGGAGGGTCTTGCGGGAGATTATTTTGTTAGGGATATAAATATACTTTTTCAAACTTTATCTGAGCATACCTGTTTTTTACTGCTTGCCTGGTGGGTGGGGGTTTAACAGTGACTTTGTTTTCCTGAAAGTTTAGTTCCATTTTCTTCCTTTAAGTGTAAATGCCCAAATGTTTTCAACACTAAGTGCCTCTCACAGAGTAAGTGAAGTGAATTCAAGAGTCCTAGGACTTTAGTAGTACTACCGTCAGTCTCTCGTCTCTACTAATACTCCATTATACCCCCAAACCACCAAACGCTTATCTTACCTGTAATTTGTGTTTGAAAGTAGGGCTAGACCCAGGGCTGGCTCCACGGGAAACAGCGAATAAGGTTGGCAATCCTGGGCGGATAAAATTTCCTCATAGCGGTGGTACTAGTGGTGTGACACAGTGGCAGTTGCATGCCTATGAAAAAAAAGAAAATTATATCTGGTTTGTCCTCCTGAGCAATTCAACGGTACAATAGAGAATATAGCAGGTGACAGAAGTACACTAGAACAGTGCCACATTGTAGCCTAACAAATGGTAAAGTATAACTACTAATTCGGTTGAAGTTCTTTGACATTAGCCATGGGTCTTTGTCAAGCAGAGTAAGAATATATCCTCGGATTTCTTCACCAGCCTGTTGCTATCACCTTATCCTCCCCAGCAAGTGTGTGGATTTATTGCTGTAATTTAGTCACACATCAATCAAAACCACACAGCCCGGGGGAAGAGGGTTAGGGTTTGAAAAATGGATGGGTACGGGGGTTTTTGGGAAAGGTTTTGGGAGACAAGAAAAAATAGCACAGCATGGACAAACAATTGTGAACATAAACAAATCTTTGGGTACAAACCTATCCATCAATCTTTGAAAGTGCATGCACTACTGCATGCATGTCAGTGAAAAGTAAGTAGTACTTTCGACAACTGTGGAAGAAAGAATGCGACAGTACAGGGTGTGTGGAAATATTGATAACTATATTCAACATAAGGTCTCTGTTGCCAGATACCTGAGAGCCTTGCTGGTCACTATAAATCCATTCACAACACTCAATGGGGTTGGTCTGGAAGGTATAGTAGATAGAAAAGGAGAAATTGCTCTTTTTCTAGGTGTCCCCTCACTCACCAGGGTTGCCCCTTGGTGACATGCTTCATCATTGGGGCCATCCCAGTCCTCTACAGGCTGGGGCGTGCTGCAACTTGCGAATTACGTAGGAGCACTTACAAATGACTATGTGTGGTGCAGATGTGATTGTGGAGTGGACTAAGTGATGTGTTAAGGGATCAATTTAGAAGCAGAGAGAGATCCAAGAAATGCAGTCACAGTCAGAGAAAAACACAATGGATACTGTATCTGTATGTTGTTGTAGTTGTCCTGTTGAAAGTGGTAAGTAAGTTGCCTGCAGAAAAAAAATCCTCTTATTAGCGGCACTCCTCCATTGCAGCCGACGCTTCGTCCATCGATGTTGGTCACCAGAAGACACCCTGTAAAAAAAGCACAGCATGGACAAACAATTGAACATAAACAAATCTTTGGGTACAAACCTATCCATCAATCTTTGAAAGTGCATGCACTACTGCATGCATGTCAGTGAAAAGTAAGTAGTACTTTCGACAACTGTGGAAGAAAGAATGCGACAGTACAGGGTGTGTGGAAATATTGATAACTATATTCAACATAAGGTCTCTGTTGCCAGATACCTGAGAGCCTTGCTGGTCACTATAAATCCATTCACAACACTCAATGGGGTTGGTCTGGAAGGTATAGTAGATAGAAAAGGAGAAATTGCTCTTTTTCTAGGTGTCCCCTCACTCACCAGGGTTGCCCCTTGGTGACATGCTTCATCATTGGGGCCATCCCAGTCCTCTACGGGCTGGGGCGTGCTGCGACTTGCAAATTACGTAGGAGCACTTACAAATGACTATGTGTGGTGCAGATGTGATTGTGGAGTGGACTAAGTGATGTGTTAAGGGATCAATTTAGAAGCAGAGAGAGATCCAAGAAATGCAGTCACAGTCAGAGAAAAACACAAAGGATACTGTATCTGTATGTTGTTGTAGTTGTCCTGTTGAATTTGGTAAGTAAGTTGCATGCAGAAAAAAATTCCTCTCATTAGCGGCACTCCTCCATTGCAGCTGACGCTTCGTCCATCAATGTTGGTGACCAGAAGACACCCTGTCCACTGCCTGCCTGATGCTGAATTGTGGCTCGCTAATGTGAAGCCTGACTTCATCCTTTTTTCCCCATTGCACAGACTGAAACCCGGCCTGTAATTATTCAACGAAAAACAGGAAGTGATATAATATTACAACACCACTGATAAATAAATATAAGGTATGTAGGCTGTGGAGTGCAAAAAGTCACACTTTGATTTTCCTAGTAGATAGTACAATATTTTTGAAAGTGCGTACTCTGTCTTAGTCACCTTTTGAAGGATAAAAAAGTATGGGCAAAAGAATGTAGCGGATCTTTCCCCTCAAGCTAGGTGTACTGTAAACTGTGTTTTAGAACAAAATTAGATCTACCCAGCAGTGCTCCCACCCAGACCCTTACTAAAGCCAGTCGCAAAAATGTAGAAGACCCCCAATCAAATCTCAAAAAACAAGGCCTAGCAGAAAACTGGTGACAAAACGTACTTTGAAAGTAAAAGTAGGCCCAAGTACCCCGTTACCGACCGTGGATTGCATTCAAACCACTTGCAAGCAACCAAGCAAACGTATCCATAGCCAGCATCGCTCCAAGACTCGAAAACCCCCCTCCCAAACACATGCAATAGAATTACTGCTAACCCTAACGAACCCTAAGTTAAGAATAGTGGCAAAGGCTTTCTTTAACTAAGTTATTTAGTGTAGTTAGAGGAGCACTCACTTGTTAATTTTATTCCTCTTGATTATACTGTGATTACTATTTATAAAGTTTTAAACTCAAAGCGTGCAGCTGAGGTAGCACGTCTGCCCTATCACGTGCCCAAATATTTGACAACCTTATCTTAAGTGTAAATGACACTCAACCTTAGCGCACTGTTGCTCTAGCGCGAAACACGCTACAAATTATATAAACACTCTTGAATGCGTTTTCAAAATTGATTTTAGTGATTTCAAATAAGAATTTTCAAAACATTGCAAATAAACACAACATGTTTTCGTTATATATCAAACACAACACATGATTGTAACAAAATGTTCCAAAACTTCAATATCAGTTTCTTTGAGAATTATAATATTTCATCTGTATATGCCCAATGCATTTCGAGCTGTGGGCAGCTCTTCGTCGGGGGCCTGAAAAGATATAATGTGGAATACAATGCAATCACTCAAAAGTCTTGTGGCACAAGAAAAATACTCAAATAATAAAAAGTAGAGCATCATCACTCCAGTAAAAGAAAACCTTCACCAACACCTAAGTGCATGTGTCAGAATGACACCAAAACAAAACTTACTACAGTCGCGCTCCTCAAGCGCTATATCCTTCTGTAAAAACAAAACATACACTCTAACTCATATGTCCTCCGAATAGCTGGGAAAATATCTACAGTCCAAAACATCAACAAAAACTGGTGGAGCGGCACGTTACCTTGTCTTGAACTCCAGTATTCAAGATACTATTCTTTGCACCCAGCGCTTCTATATTCAACCTAAAAATGACGGAAAAACCAATGCCTATCAGTCGGGAAAAAATTAACCCTGGCGGATGTCAATAACACCACTGCTGCAGCGCAGCACGCTCACCTCGTATGTCTTCCTCAACGTGAACAGCAAACTCCTCTCTGTTTCTCTCTCGATCGCTCTCTCTGGGAACAGTGAATGCGAGGGAACAAGCCTCGCCGGTCCTATACACGGAACTGCGTCCAACAAAATAGAAAAAGGACTTCTAACTCAGATCTACCAATACTGACCCGCGCCATCTTGTAATGGCTAAAAATAAAGACCAACCAACTAAATTACGAGGAAAGTTGTGAAAGAAAGAAATAAAGGGATAAAAAATAAATAAAATGTGCCTCAGAATGAATGAAATTCAATACAAATACAATATGGTAGTACAAGTCACAGACAACATACTCAGGTGCAGAGACAAAGTCAAGGGTAATCATAGAAAACATGAAAAATCTACTTTTTCATTGAGACCTTTGGGTTCTTGTGACGATAAAAATTTAATCCAGTGAATTTCTCTCTGGAGGAGGGATCTGGTGAGATCAACCCCCTCATGAATTTTAACTACCTCTAGGATGGAAAACCTTATCTGAGCTATGCTGTGGTTATTGTCATTCCAATGTCTGGCTAAGTTACTTTTGGTGTTTTTGTTTCTAATCGTACTCTTGTGTTCTGAAATTCTTGTTTTCAGTTTTCTTTCTGTTTTTCCCGTGTAGATTTTGCCACACGGGCATTTGATGTAATAAATCAAATTTTTTGTGTTACAATCACCGTTGTAATGTAACTTTATTTCTCTGCCAGTTTGCGGATGGTTTAACGCATTGCCTACAATTACATTGGAGCAATGTACACAGTTTTGGCATTTCTTCATACCTCTGTTGGTTTCTTCAATTGCCCTGGTTGGGGTCATTAGTAGCTCTTTTAGGTTTTTTGAGCGTTTGTAGGCAAAAATGGGTGTATTGTTGTATATCCCATTAAAATCAACTTCATTTCTTAAGAGGTTCCAGTGTTTATTTATTATGGTTTTCAATTTGTTAGATGTTGTGGAGAATTTAGATACAAACACCTGTCTGTCTTGAAGTTTTTTGGGTTTTTGAATGAGCAAATTCTCTCTGCTATAGGCTTTAATGCGGTCTTCAGCTTTCTTCAACACCTCCTCAGGGTATCCTCTGTCTTTGTAACGTTGGTGTTGCAAGTCTAGGTTCTTTCTACATTCATCCTCTTCAGAACAAATCCTCTTAATTCTCATGTATTGAGATACCGGAAGGTTATCTTTAAGATGTTGGGTGTGAAAACTTTGGTACAGTAGTGAGTTGTTGACATCAGTCTGTTTTCTATATATGGTAGTAGAAATTTGTAGATCATCAATTTTGACTAAAACATCCAGGAAAGAAAGTTCTTTTTCACTTATGACATGCGTGAATTCAATATGTTCTGAACATAGGTTTAACCTTTCTATCTCCAATTCCAAGCTTTGTCTAGTTCCTGACCACATCAAAAAAATGTCGTCGATAAACCTCCTGTACAAGGTTGTGTGATCATTCCAAAATTTGTTAGTGTACATGTGATCTGCCTCAAATTTCGCCATAAAAGTATTGGCATATGCCGGGGCCCCGGCAAATCCCATAGATGTTCCATGCTGTTGGAGAAAGAACTCAGAGGACCATTTGAAATAACTGTGATGTAAACAGAAATGTAATAGCTCTAAAATAAACACTTTGTTAGCTCTTATCGGATTCTGTTGTAGCAAAGCCCATTCCACGGCTTCCAATCCAGCTAGGTGGGGAATAGAAGTGTACAATGACTTGACGTCAATGGTACACAATAATGTAGGACTCGTCATGGTGACATTTTTTAGCGTCAAAAGAAAGTCATTGGTGTCTTTGGTATACGATGGCCATTGTTGAACGAATGGTTGTAAAAATGTGTCAATATACTGACCGAGTGGTTCAAAAATGGTGCCACACCCGGTCACAATTGGACGCATGGGGGGATCTAAGAGATTCTTATGCACCTTGGGGAGCATATAGAGTGATGGTCTCCTGGGATTTGACACTGTAAGAAATTGTTTGGTCGTGGCAGTTATGTGGCCTTGGTCAAACGCTTTGGTCAGGATTTCATTGAGAGTTAACTGCAATTCGTCTGTAGGATCTCTATCCAATTTCAAATATGTCATGGTATCTTCTACATGTTCATTCACTTTCCTGTGGTACATTGACTTGTCCATAATAACTATGGCGCCTCCTTTGTCAGCTTTTTGTATGTGAATGTTTTGATTCTCCTGAAGGCCTTTTATGACGGATCTATCATAAATAGAGATGTTTTTCCTTTTTGACTTCTTCAGGTTCATACTCTCCATTTCGTTGAGAACAGAGTTTTCAAAGGCATCCAAAATCTTGTGGGTTACTGGGGCTTGAAATTTGGATTTCGGCTTAAACTCTAGGAATTCTGGTTCTTCTTTAGCCGCTTGTTCAGGTACCACATTTGTGAAGAAATGTCTGAGTTTAAGGACCCTCATGAATTTAAAAAACGCAATCTCATTTTCCAAGTTATTGGTGTCATATGTTGGAAGGAATCCTAATCCTTTGTTCAACATTCTCATTTCGTCATTTGTCAGTTCAGTTTTTGAAATGTTTAGAACCAAATTTACCTCGTGCTTCTTGTTCGGACTCCTTCTCCCTCCTCTCCTTGTTTTGATTGTTTTTTCTGTTGCTTCCCTGGTGGTTGACTTGCATCCCCTCCCTGGGATAAAAAAGGCTGACTTGTAGTGGTGGATTTGGTAACTTCAGTTGATGTTTGACCAGTGCTTGTTTCTGCAATTTGAGTTTGAGCTGCCGGTCTGCTTCTACTCAATTCACTTTCGGATACTAAACTTTCTTCTGAGGTTACAACAGTCTTTTTCTTCTGGAATGTTCTTCGCTGGGCATAAACTTCCGCCCACGTGTACACTTCATTCAATTTATAGTCCAAAGTGTCGCGCTTAAATTTCCTCAATTTGCCCTCTTGAAGCTCCTTTTGGTATCTTTCTAACTTTGAGTTTAGATCCTCCAGTGATTTGTCCCAATCTGTCTTGTCCATCCGAGACTCCAAGTTGTGTTTTATTTCATCAATTTCATTTGATAGTTCATGAATGACTTTTGCCAGCTCTTCTATCAGTAAAAGGATCAAGTCCAGCGAGCATTTGTTTAGAATTGAGAACCATTTCTCCATAAACTCCTTGTTTAGGTGAAATCTGTGTAGCATTGGTTTTATAGACATCCTTAGGCCACATGGAATCCTCTTGACCCTGTGGTACTGCACCAGGGTTGATGCATGTAACTTTTGATTTACCTCTCGTTTTGCAAGAAATTCAAGTTGCTTTAATTGTTGAATGATGGTATTGCCTTGCACATTTGATGATTTAACGTCCTGAATTAAAGTATAAATGCTGTCTGCTTGTTCAGATGTGTAGGCTAGTGGAGGATATAGCGCTTGAGGAGCGCGACTGTAGTAAGTTTTGTTTTGGTGTCATTCTGACACATGCACTTAGGTGTTGGTGAAGGTTTTCTTTTACTGGAGTGATGATGCTCTACTTTTTATTATTTGAGTATTTTTCTTGTGCCACAAGACTTTTGAGTGATTGCATTGTATTCCACATTATATCTTTTCAGGCCCCCGACGAAGAGCTGCCCACAGCTCGAAATGCATTGGGCATATACAGATGAAATATTATAATTCTCAAAGAAACTGATATTGAAGTTTTGGAACATTTTGTTACAATCATGTGTTGTGTTTGATATATAACGAAAACATGTTGTGTTTATTTGCAATGTTTTGAAAATTCTTATTTGAAATCACTAAAATCAATTTTGAAAACGCATTCAAGAGTGTTTATATAATTTGTAGCGTGTTTCGCGCTAGAGCAACAGTGCGCTAAGGTTGAGTGTCATTTACACTTAAGATAAGGTTGTCAAATATTTGGGCACGTGATAGGGCAGACGTGCTACCTCAGCTGCACGCTTTGAGTTTAAAACTTTATAAATAGTAATCACAGTATAATCAAGAGGAATAAAATTAACAAGTGAGTGCTCCTCTAACTACACTAAATAACATTTTGAGAATCTGTCTACACGGAGTGAGCACCATGGCTTATGACCAAATCTCAAGCATGACAGAAAACAGGGCTAAAACACTAGCCTACACATCTGAACAAGCAGACAGCATTTATACTTTAATTCAGGACGTTAAATCATCAAATGTGCAAGGCAATACCATCATTTAACAATTAAAGCAACTTGAATTTCTTGCAAAACGAGAGGTAAATCAAAAGTTACATGCATCAACCCTGGTGCAGTACCACAGGGTCAAGAGGATTCCATGTGGCCTAAGGATGTCTATAAAACCAATGCTACACAGATTTCACCTAAACAAGGAGTTTATGGAGAAATGGTTCTCAATTCTAAACAAATGCTCGCTGGACTTGATCCTTTTACTGATAGAAGAGCTGGCAAAAGTCATTCATGAACTATCAAATGAAATTGATGAAATAAAACACAACTTGGAGTCTCGGATGGACAAGACAGATTGGGACAAATCACTGGAGGATCTAAACTCAAAGTTAGAAAGATACCAAAAGGAGCTTCAAGAGGGCAAATTGAGGAAATTTAAGCGCGACACTTTGGACTATAAATTGAATGAAGTGTACACGTGGGCGGAAGTTTATGCCCAGCGAAGAACATTCCAGAAGAAAAAGACTGTTGTAACCTCAGAAGAAAGTTTAGTATCCGAAAGTGAATTGAGTACAAGCAGACCGGCAGCTCAAACTCAAATTGCAGAAACAAGCACTGGTCAAACATCAACTGAAGTTACCAAATCCACCACTACAAGTCAGCCTTTTTTATCCCAGGGAGGGGATGCAAGTCAACCACCAGGGAAGCAACAGAAAAAACAATCAAAACAAGGAGAGGAGGGAGAAGGAGTCCGAACAAGAAGCACGAGGTAAATTTGGTTCTAAACATTTCAAAAACTGAACTGACAAATGACGAAATGAGAATGTTGAACAAAGGATTAAGATTCGTTCCAACATATGACACCAATAACTTGGAAAATGAGATTGCGTTTTTTAAATTCATGAGGGTCCTTAAACTCAGACATTTCTTCACAAATGTGGTACCTGAACAAGCGGCTAAAGAAGAACCAGAATTCCTAGAGTTTAAGCCGAAATCCAAATTTCAAGCCCCAGTAACCCACAAGATTTTGGATGCCTTTGAAAACTCTGTTCTCAACGAAATGGAGAGTATGAACCTGAAGAAGTCAAAAAGGAAAAACATCTCTATTTATGATAGATCCGTCATAAAAGGCCTTCAGGAGAATCAAAACATTCACATACAAAAAGCTGACAAAGGAGGCGCCATAGTTATTATGGACAAGTCAATGTACCACAGGAAAGTGAATGAACATGTAGAAGATACCATGACATATTTGAAATTGGATAGAGATCCTACAGACGAATTGCAGTTAACTCTCAATGAAATCCTGACCAAAGCGTTTGACCAAGGCCACATAACTGCCACGACCAAACAATTTCTTACAGTGTCAAATCCCAGGAGACCATCACTCTATATGCTCACCAAGGTGCATGAGAATCTCTTAGATCCCCCCATGCGTCCAATTGTGACCGGGTGTGGCACCATTTTTGAACCACTCGGTCAGTATATTGACACATTTTTACAACCATTCGTTCAACAATGGCCATCGTATACCAAAGACACCAATGACTTTCTTTTGACGCTAAAAAATGTCACCATGACGAGTCCTACATTATTGTGTACCATTGACGTCAAGTCATTGTACACTTCTATTCCCCACCTAGCTGGATTGGAAGCCGTGGAATGGGCTTTGCTACAACAGAATCCGATAAGAGCTAACAAAGTGTTTATTTTAGAGCTATTACATTTCTGTTTACATCACAGTTATTTCAAATGGTCCTCTGAGTTCTTTCTCCAACAGCATGGAACATCTATGGGATTTGCCGGGGCCCCGGCATATGCCAATACTTTTATGGCGAAATTTGAGGCAGATCACATGTACACTAACAAATTTTGGAATGATCACACAACCTTGTACAGGAGGTTTATCAACGACATTTTTTTGATGTGGTCAGGAACTAGACAAAGCTTGGAATTGGAGATAGAAAGGTTAAACCTATGTTCAGAACATATTGAATTCACGCATGTCATAAGTGAAAAAGAACTTTCTTTCCTGGATGTTTTAGTCAAAATTGATGATCTACAAATTTCTACTACCATATATAGAAAACAGACTGATGTCAACAACTCACTACTGTACCAAAGTTTTCACACCCAACATCTTAAAGATAACCTTCCGGTATCTCAATACATGAGAATTAAGAGGATTTGTTCTGAAGAGGATAAATGTAGAAAGAACCTAGACTTGCAACACCAACGTTACAAAGACAGAGGATACCCTGAGGAGGTGTTGAAGAAAGCTGAAGACCGCATTAAAGCCTATAGCAGAGAGAATTTGCTCATTCAAAAACCCAAAAAACTTCAAGACAGACAGGTGTTTGTATCTAAATTCTCCACAACATCTAACAAATTGAAAACCATAATAAATAAACACTGGAACCTCTTAAGAAATGAAGTTGATTTTAATGGGATATACAACAATACACCCATTTTTGCCTACAAACGCTCAAAAAACCTAAAAGAGCTACTAATGACCCCAACCAGGGCAATTGAAGAAACCAACAGAGGTATGAAGAAATGCCAAAACTGTGTACATTGCTCCAATGTAATTGTAGGCAATGCGTTAAACCATCCGCAAACTGGCAGAGAAATAAAGTTACATTACAACGGTGATTGTAACACAAAAAATTTGATTTATTACATCAAATGCCCGTGTGGCAAAATCTACACGGGAAAAACAGAAAGAAAACTGAAAACAAGAATTTCAGAACACAAGAGTACGATTAGAAACAAAAACACCAAAAGTAACTTAGCCAGACATTGGAATGACAATAACCACAGCATAGCTCAGATAAGGTTTTCCATCCTAGAGGTAGTTAAAATTCATGAGGGGGTTGATCTCACCAGATCCCTCCTCCAGAGAGAAATTCACTGGATTAAATTTTTATCGTCACAAGAACCCAAAGGTCTCAATGAAAAAGTAGATTTTTCATGTTTTCTATGATTACCCTTGACTTTGTCTCTGCACCTGAGTATGTTGTCTGTGACTTGTACTACCATATTGTATTTGTATTGAATTTCATTCATTCTGAGGCACATTTTATTTATTTTTTATCCCTTTATTTCTTTCTTTCACAACTTTCCTCGTAATTTAGTTGGTTGGTCTTTATTTTTAGCCATTACAAGATGGCGCGGGTCAGTATTGGTAGATCTGAGTTAGAAGTCCTTTTTCTATTTTGTTGGACGCAGTTCCGTGTATAGGACCGGCGAGGCTTGTTCCCTCGCATTCACTGTTCCCAGAGAGAGCGATCGAGAGAGAAACAGAGAGGAGTTTGCTGTTCACGTTGAGGAAGACATACGAGGTGAGCGTGCTGCGCTGCAGCAGTGGTGTTATTGACATCCGCCAGGGTTAATTTTTTCCCGACTGATAGGCATTGGTTTTTCCGTCATTTTTAGGTTGAATATAGAAGCGCTGGGTGCAAAGAATAGTATCTTGAATACTGGAGTTCAAGACAAGGTAACGTGCAGCTCCACCAGTTTTTGTTGATGTTTTGGACTGTAGATATTTTCCCAGCTATTCGGAGGACATATGAGTTAGAGTGTATGTTTTGTTTTTACAGAAGGATATAGCGCTTGAGGAGCGCGACTGTAGTAAGTTTTGTTTTGGTGTCATTCTGACACATGCACTTAGGTGTTGGTGAAGGTTTTCTTTTACTGGAGTGATGATGCTCTACTTTTTATTATTTGAGTATTTTTCTTGTGCCACAAGACTTTTGAGTGATTGCATTGTATTCCACATTATATCTTTTCAGGCCCCCGACGAAGAGCTGCCCACAGCTCGAAATGCATTGGGCATATACAGATGAAATATTATAATTCTCAAAGAAACTGATATTGAAGTTTTGGAACATTTTGTTACAATCATGTGTTGTGTTTGATATATAACGAAAACATGTTGTGTTTCTTTAACTATGCCAAATCCCCCCTTTCCCACCATGGATTTTCTTCAAATGACTCGCAACCAAAATTACACATTCTCACGAGTGCTCTAAGACCCTAGAACTCAGCTGCAAAAATCTAGAACACCCCGAAACACATGCAATCCTGCTGCTAGGGCTAACCCTAACGAACCCTAAATTACAAAAAGTGCTTACACTCAATTCTTGGTCACCCAGACATCCTATGGCCACCCATGCAACCGAAGTTACCATCTTGTCATGTTCGATGTGTTGTTGTCCGCTCTCTCTCCCTTGTAGGCATCTCTCTAGTTGATGGGTTTTTTTTCTTGCATTTATTTATCTCTTTGCATCGCCTGTGTACATGTACGTATTTTTGGCAAACTAGAAAACGGAAAAATGTAGTTTCTAGAATGTGTTGCTCCGCTCATCATATTGTTGGTCACATCTAACCATGTTTTCATTTTGTATTCCTGTTCATATTGTCGCTGATTTTCTTTACACGCTAAGTGACTGTTTTCTCCTATGTACCAACCTAATGCGAATAAAGAGATTAAAAAAAAAAAAAAAGTTACAAAAAGTGCCAAAAGGCTTTTCCGCGAGGATTTTGTCCCAACCACTTCTACCCGGTATTAGACCTTCCCAGGAATGCCCCAAGACCCGCCAACCCACCCGCCAAAAAGCATAACACCCCCAAACAGGCCAAAAGCAAAATCTCATACTTGCAATATTTCTCGGCCTTCGGTCCAAACGCGCTGCGTAGCTAGGCCATAGGTCCGGTTTGCCACCACGGATTTCCTGAAAAGCAAATGCAATCAAGATTAGAGTGTCCCAGCAGTGCTCCCAGACCCCGAAACTCACCCACAAACACCAGGAAGCCCCCCAAACAGGCCCCCGAAAACGCTACATTGAGCAAAATGTCAGAAATAGCAACAAAAAAATCGGCGTGGATTTTGTCCAAACCACTTTTATCCGGTATTAGAGCTTCCCAGCAATGGCCCCAGAGCCGTCAACCCAGGAGAAAACGAGTAGAAGACCCCCAAACAGCCAAAGAGCAAAAGTACAAAAATGAGGACTTTGTCATTTTTTTCCAAATTTCCCAAATCACTCCGCGCGCGCTCTGCAGCTAGGCCCTAACTCCCCTCTGCCACCATGGATTTGCTTCAAACCTCTTGCAATGTAAAGTATCCATAGCCAGCAGTGCGCCCAGACCCCGAAACCCACCCACAAACACCAGGAAGCCCCCCAAACTGGCCCCCGAAAACGCTACATTGAGCAAAATGTCAGAAATAGCACAAAAAAAATCGGCCTGGATTTTGTCCCAACCACTTCCACCTGGTATTAGACCTTCCCAGGAATGGCCCAAGACCCGCCAACCCACCCGCCAAAAAGCATAACACCCCCAAACAGGCCAAAAGCAACATCTCCTACTTACAATATTTCTCGGCCTTCGGTCCAAACGCGCTGCGTAGCTAGGCCATAAGTCGAGGTTGCCACCACGGATTTCCTGAAAAGCAAATGCAATCAAGATTAGAGTGTCCCAGCAGTGCTGACAGACCCCGAAACTCACCCACAAACAGACGGAACCCCCCTAAGAGCACCTCAAAGGCAAGCAAGTCAGCAAAAACACTAAAAAAGTTGAGCCTCGGATTTGGTCCAAACCACTTTTATCCGGTATTAGAGCTTCCCAGCAATGGCCCCAGAGCCGTCATTCCAGGAGAAAACGAGTAGAAGACCCCCAAACAGCCAAAGAGCAAAAGTACAAAAATGGGGACTTAGTCATTTTTTTCCAAATTTCCCAAATCACTCCGCGCGGGCTCTGCAGCTAGGCCCTAACTCCCCTCTGCCACTATGGATTTGCTTCAAACCTCTTGCAAAGTAAAGTATATATAGCCAGCAGTGCGCCCAGACCCCGAAACCCACCCACAAACACCAGGAAGCCCCCCAAACTGGCCCCCGAAAAGGCTACATTGAGCAAAATGTCAGAAATAGCACAAAAAAAATCGGCCTGGATTTTGTCCCAACCACTTCCACACGGTATTAGACCTTCCCAGGAATGGCCCAAGACCCGCCAACCCACCCGCCAAAAAGCATAACACCCCCAAACAGGCCAAAAGCAACATCTCCTACTTACAATATTTCTCGGCCTTCTGTCCAAAGGCGCTGCGTAGCTAGGCCATAAGTCGGGGTTGCCACCACGGATTTCCTGAAAAGCAAATGCAATCAAGATTAGAGTGTCCCAGCAGTGCTGACAGACCCCGAAACTCACCCACAAACAGACGGAACCCCCCCTAAGAGCACCTCAAAGGCAAGCAAGTCAGCAAAAACACTAAAACATTTGCGCCTCGGATTTGGTCCAAACCCCTTTTAGAGCTTCCCAGCAATGGCCCCAGAGCCGTCAACTCACCTGCAAAGAGGTAGAACAACACCCCCACAAGTGCTGAGTCTTTCTTCATTGGGCGTAAACCAGCCCTCTGCTTTGATGGAAATAGGAGTCTGGAGGAGGATAGAGGAGCATGTTCTTCTGAACTTGTGAACCTGAGGAATGCAGACTGCGGCACCTTCAAATCAATTAGCAAACAAGTGAAGACAGTTCTGCTGATGGGCTTGTTTTTGTGATTATCTGATTAAAGTTTGAATTATATTAACTGTGCACAACAAAAAAAGACAGACACACAGGAATAAAAGGGAATAAGGACGAAAAAGAAAGTTATTGATTCGTTGTCTCATTTTCAGGGCTCAGTATCACGGTCCAGGAATAAGAATAAGGCTTCGTCATCATACTCTGCGAATTCAGGCAGGGTGAGCTCAGTGTCACCTGACAGAGTAGAAATTCCCTCATCTATGTTGCTTGCCACTTCGTCTTCATCCGGCGCGCTTTCTCGTACTCTGAAATCTGGTGGTATGAGGTGCTGATTCATCTTGATCATTGTTAACCTCTCCACATTTTTGGGCGAGAGGCGGCTCCGTTTGGAAGTTACAATGCCACCAGCAGCACTGAAAACACATTCAGAAGACACGCTTGCGAGTGGGCAAGACAAGTAGTTTAAAGCCAGGTTGGTGAGCTGTGGCCACAATTCTTTTTTCCCATGCCAATACGCCAATGGGTCAGCATTAACATAGACCTCTGTTGAGTCATTCAGATAGTCCTTCACCATCGACTCAAGGTCCTCATCCAAGGTTCCTCCACTTTGCTTAGCTGTTGCTGTGCCTCTGACCTTTTGAGAACCAAACCCAAGCCGAGCTAGCCAATCCTCTTCAGCCTCCAATGTTTCTGTTGTGTCTGGTGCAGATGATCCGGTTGCCGGTGTCTTTAACGGCTGAGAGGTCACTTGTGCCACAGCCACAGGTGCAGAAGAGGATTGTTTTGACTGGGGATGGCCTGCTGATGCTGATGTACTGCCTTTTCCTTCAATTTTCTGCCGTTCTCTTTCAAACCTCTTGGCTGACAAGGCTAGCCAACGTTTGTACTTTGGAACATGTTCATCATCAAAAGGAAAGAATGCTTGGCCTGCCAGCGCCTTTTTGTAGCGTGGATCCAGAATAGTAGCACAAATGTAATGCTGTTCTGAGTGGATCTTTTTAAGACGTTCATCACCTTGTAGGAGCTCTAATAATTTCTCAGCCAGAACAAAAGAGTATTGGTTTTTTACATCTTTTTCAAACACAGAACACACCTCCTTCAGTTGGTGCTCCAGCATGTACAACAATGGGATAGCTTTTCCCAAATTAAAGTCCTCCTTGCTGACTGCACGCGTGAAGAACTCAAAAGGACGAAGCATGCGTGTCAGGCTTTGAACTATGTTCCATTGCGCCGCACCCATCCTCAGGTCCTCCTGAGCTGTACCCTCTGTTAAGAAATATTGATCGAGTACCGTATACTGCTCATACAGACGCTCAAGCATGTAGAAGGTTGAGTTCCAACGTGTTACCACCTCCTGGATGAGTGCTTTCACTGGCATTTGGCGTTGATATAGCAGGCTCCTCAGCTGCTTCCGTCCCTTAAAAGAATGGCTGAAATGGTTGCACATTTTTCGGCAGGTGTCCAATACTCTGTACGCTGCACTGTCTTTATTACCCAAGAATTTTTGGACAACCAGGTTTATACAGAGCGCCAAACACGGCACTCTGAAATAGTCACCCAGCCTCATGGCCTTAACTATATTGGCGCCATTGTCTGTGGAAACATAACCAACCTGGCGTTTTTTTGGGGACAGCCATTTAAGGACCTTTATGTTAAAGACATCCAAAATGTTTTCTGCTGTGTGACGTTTCTCCAAACCAAACATGGCTAGTGTTGCATGTTTCCGAGCAGCTTTAAAAACAATGTCTGGGTCAACACCTGTGTTTAGCTTTGCTTTAGCCCCTGAAAAAGAGACCCAGTGTACAGTGATGCACATGTAATAAGCGCCTGCGCCACTGATCTACATGTCTGTTGTCAGATGTATAGTGTGAACAGCACTCTTCTGCATAGCTGCCCCAATCACCTCCAGAACATCTTCATTTAGTGCTGGAACCGCAACTCGGGGAAAATAGAACCGGCTGGGAACCTTGTATTTAGGGCAGAGCGCTGCCACTAATTCTAGAAAACCAACCCCTTCTACAAAAGAAAAAGGGAGAAGGTCCAGAGCTAGCATTTTAGCCAGCTTAGTGTTATACAGACGCGTCAGTGGGTGGTTGCGTTCATATTGCGCTTCTGTAAACAACATCTTTTTAATGTTGCCCTGGACCAAGGATTTACGGGATGATGATGATATCTTCGACCCAGTTACGCTCGCTGATGAACTTTTTCGCATTGATGTCTCACTCTCTCCCACACTCTTAGTGTGGCTCACATAGGGTGTGCTGCTGACACGGGTACTGGGTGTACGTGAAGTGTTTGAATCGTCTTCCTCCTCGTCATTATCAGATGAAAAATCAACGTTTTCATTACGTGCAATTCGGGCTTCCTTGACCGCCTCTAGGTGCGCAAACCATTGGACAGTGTGCGTTCTCCTAAGATGACCTCTCTGGCCTCCGGTACCATAGTTGGTACCAAACTTACCACGACTAACTCGAAGCTTACAAATGCTACAAATGGCTACGTTTTCCTTTTTTGGGCAAACACTAAAGAAGTCCCAAACTGGAGACTTGAAATGTCTTTGGGGGCCGGAGGAGGCGGCGATACTGGTGGTGGTGGTCCTGCTGCTAATGCCAGATGAAGTGGAGGATGTGGATTGCCGAACTTCAGTACGTTTTGTACTTTCACCACCACTAATTGAGGTCGAGGTGGATGGAAGTCCCTTCTTGCGAGGAAGAAATATGGAAGCGGTAGGTGTTGGTGTACTAGTTAACTCCAAATCCAATGATTGTTGTGTTTCCATTGACTCCTCGTCGACATCATCATCACGCTCAGCAGCTTCTCGGGATAGGGTCAAAATGTCTCTTTGCTGCATGCCCGCTGGGGCTGCAGTGACCTTTATGATGACTGGCTCGTCGTCGTGAGAGGCTTCATCAGCAGCAGTATGCGTCACTTCTTGTTGAGCCTCATCACACTCCATAGGTATGAGTTTTTCGACGACCTTCCTTTTACGCTTAGGTATCTTTGTCAGATCATGGTGTGCCTCACTCTCAGACAGCCTTGGTGGTTCCCCATCTTCATCCCGATCATCAGAAGGAGGTGTGCTTGAAGAAGATGTAGACCTCACCCTTGATCTCTTCCTTGCTAGGGGTGTGGAAGACAATGAATGATCATCAGGAGGAGTGGCTTCCTCAAATGATACCTCGCCTTGATTGTCGATTTCCTGATGTGCCCCTATGTCGGGAGGAACAACTATTGTGGGCACTTGTGACCCTCCATGCACCTCTGCTTGCGCATCTCCTTGCGCTGCCTCTCCTTCCACATGTACTTGGGCTTGTACTTGCACATGGTGTTGTTGTTGCGGCTGTGGTTGTTCAACACTTGTCAGATGACTTACAACAACCTGTGTTGATTCAGGGACATTGCTGCTACTTTCTTGCGATGAGCCAACATCACTGGTCGATGGTGATTGGAGAAGTACAGTGACTGCCTCTGAAGCACTCAAGGGCTTTGACTTAAGTTGGCGTGGTGGTGGAGGCACTGAACCCAATGGAGCGGGGGTGCTGCTCCCAGCTTGGTCCCCAGCAGATCCTGCTGCTGCAGGCATACTTTTTTTTTTGCTCCCAAAAAACGTGGCGGTTGGCACACCAGCCTCCTTGGTAACTTGCTTCTTCTGCTCCTTACTAGCAACTTTCTTGCTAGAGGAGCTACGGAGACCTTTTTTTGGGGCCATCTTCTTCAGAGCAGGTCAGACAGCAGGCCGCAGTTGCACGAATTGTAGAGTTGTCTGAGGCCAGACGTGACGTCGTGTGACGTTATGCTGCACACACACACCGCTGCAGGACTTCTTCCTGGCACTGGTGGTTCTCTTGAGTCTTGTGCACCTAAAAACAATGGAAGACAGAGGAACATCAGTTCAGTTATACACCCCAAAAAAATCGGAAAAAAAACTGAAAAATCAGCACAATCCCATTCCATCCATGCCCTCCATGATGTTTAAGTTCAAGACACCCCACAAAAAGACTAGGCTCATGCTAGACTCAATACCCCCGGTGAAAAGGCCACAAGTACAGCCCCCAAAAACGAAAATCACTGAAAAATCAGCACAATCCCATTCCATCCATGCCCTCCATGATGTTTAAATTCAAGACAACCCACAGAAAGACTAGGCCCATGCAAGACTCACTACCCCTGGGCATAAAGGTTGAAAAGTAGGCAAAATGGTTGCAGGCCTAACAACAATGCCTACATTCAAAATGGCCACTTGCCTCCCTGCACATGGCCAGGGCCTGTAGCAGCACTCAAAATGGCCCACAGCCACATGGCCTGTCCCTCCCCATGAACACCCCCAAAAATCGAAAAACACTGAAAAATCAGCACAATCCCATTCCATCCATGCCCTCCATGATGTTTAAGTTCAAGACACCCCACAAAAAGACTAGGCCCATGCTAGAGTCAATACCCCTGGTGAAAAGGCCACAAGTACAGCCCCCAAAAACGAAAATCACTGAAAAATCAGCACAATCCCATTCCATCCATGCCCTCCATGATGTTTAAATTCAAGACAACCCACAGAAAGACTAGGCCCATGCAAGACTCACTACCCCTGGGCATAAAGGTTGAAAAGTAGGCAAAATGGTTGCAGGCCTAACAATAATGCCTGCATTCAAAATGGCCACTTGCCTCCCTGCACATGGCCAGGGCCTGTAGCAGCACTCAAAATGGCCCCCAGCCACATGGCCTGTCCCTCCCCATGAACACCCCCAAAAATCGAAAACACTGAAAAATCAGCACAATCCTATTCCATCCATGCCCTCCATGATGTTTAAGTTCAAAACACCCCACAAAAAGACTAGGCCCATGCTAGACTCAATACCCCTGGTGAAAAGGCCACAAGTACAGCCCCCAAGAACAAAAATCACTGAAAAATCAGCACAATCCCATTCCATCCATGCCCTCCATGATGTTTAAATTCAAGACAACCCACAGAAAGACTAGGCCCATGCAAGACTCACTACCCCTGGGCATAAAGGTTGAAAAGTAGGCAAAATGGTTGCAGGCCTAACAACAATGCCTGCATTCAAAATGGCCACTTGCCTCCCTGCACATGGCCAGGGCCTGTAGCAGCACTCAAAATGGCCCCCAGCCACATGGCCTGTCCCTCCCCATGAACACCCCCAAAAATCGAAAAACACTGAAAAATCAGCACAATCCCATTCCATCCATGCCCTCCATGATGTTTAAGTTCAAGACACCCCACAAAAAGACTATGCCCATGCTAGACTCAATACCCCTGGTGAAAAGGCCACAAGTACAGCCCCCAAAAACGAAAATCACTGAAAAATCAGCACAATCCCATTCCATCCATGCCCTCCATGATGTTTAAATTCAAGACAACCAACAGAAAGACTAGGCCCATGCAGGACTCACTACCCCTGGGCATAAAGGTTGAAAAGTAGGCAAAATGGTTGCAGGCCTAACAACAATGCCTACATTCAAAATGGCCACTTGCCTCCCTGCACATGGCCAGGGCCTGTAGCAGCACTCAAAATGGCCCCCAGCCACATGGCCTGTCCCTCCCCATGAACACCCCCAAAAATCGAAAAACACAGAAAAATCAGCACAATCCCATTCCATCCATGCCCTCCATGATGTTTAAGTTCAAGACACCCCATTAAAAGACTAGGCCCATTCTAGACTCAATACCCCTGGTGAAAAGGCCACAAGTACAGCCCCCAAAAACGAAAATCACTGAAAAATCAGCACAATCCCATTCCATCCATGCCCTCCATGATGTTTAAATTCAAGACAACCCACAGAAAGACTAGGCCCATGCAAGACTCACTACCCCTGGGCATAAAGGTTGAAAAGTAGGCAAAATGGTTGCAGGCCTAACAACAATGCCTGCATTCAAAATGGCCACTTGCCTCCCTGCACATGGCTAGGGCCTGTAGCAGCACTCAAAATGGCCCCCAGCCACATGGCCTGTCCCTCCCCATGAACACCCCCAAAAATCGAAAAACACTGAAAAATCAGCACATCCCATTCCATCCATGCCCTCCATGATGTTTAAGTTCAAGACACCCCACAAAAAGACTAGGCCCATGCTAGACTCAATACCCCTGGTGAAAAGGCCACAAGTACAGCCCCCAAAAACGAAAATCACTGAAAAATCAGCACACTCCCATTCCCTCCATGCCCTCCATGATGTTTAAATTCAAGACAACCCACAGAAAGACTAGGGCCATGCAAGACTCACTACCCCTGGGCATAAAGGTTGAAAAGTAGGCAAAATGGTTGCAGGCCTAACAACAATGCCTACATTCAAAATGGCCACTTGCCTCCCTGCACATGGCCAGGGCCTGTAGCAGCACTCAAAATGGCCCCCAGCCACATGGCCTGTCCCTCCCCATGAACACCCCCAAAAATCGAAAAACACTGAAAAATCAGCACAATCCCATTCCATCCATGCCCTCCATGATGTTTAAGTTCAAGACACCCCACAAAAAGACTAGGCCCATGCTAGACTCAATACCCCTGGTGAAAAGGCCACAAGTACAGTCCCCAAAAACGAAATCACTGAAAAATCAGCACAATCCCATTCCATCCATGCCCTCCATGATGTTTAAATTCAAGACAACCCACAGAAAGACTAGGCCCATGCAAGACTCACTACCCCTGGGCATAAAGGTTGACAAGTAGGCAAAATGGTTGCAGGCCTAACAACAATGCCTGCATTCAAAATGGCCACTTGCCTCCCTGCACATGGCCAGGGCCTGTAGCAGCACTCAAAATGGCCCCCAGCCACATGGCCTGTCCCTCCCCATGAACATCCCCAAAAATCGAAAAACACTGAAAAATCAGCACAATCCCATTCCATCCATGCCCTCCATGATGTTTAAGTTCAAGACACCCTACAGAAAGACTACGCCTATGCTAGACTCAAATACCCCTGGTGAAAAGGCCACAAGTACAGCCCCAAAAACGAAAATCACTGAAAAATCAGCACAATCCCAATCCATCCATGCCCTCCATGATGTTTAAGTTCAAGACACCCCACAGAAAGACTCAGTCCACCCACCACTGAGTACCCCTGGGCAAAAGGCCCCAAAACAGCCCAAAAATCGAAAATTCCAAAATTGTAGTTGCAGCAACTGTAATGCCCCAAACAAACTTACTTGTAAAATTTCTAATCCAAAAGTGATCCAAAGAAAGTCAAAAAGGCCTCAAATTCAAATATCCAGCAGCATCCACAAAAAGTAATCCTTCCAGCTCCAGATCCAAATGAAAAGTGACCAGGAGATAGACAAAGCACTGGGAGGAGCCTGCTGGACAGGAACAGGAAGTTGAAGACTGTGGGGCACTTCCTTCCTCCCACCCCCCTCCCCCCCCTCCCCAAAATGGACTCCTCGCAAAAAAAGTGCAGGCAAATGTCAACTTAAGGAGTTATTCAGATAAAAATCATCATTTCAAGAAGGTTTATGCTGCTTGCTGGTGGATTTCTTGTGCAGAATTGCAAATTTTATATTTTCGCGTGTGCGAGATTGTTGCTGCTCGCCGCATCTCAAAGCTCGCAATTGCGAAGTACCGCGAGACGTGATCTCGGCGTACTCGCGTTGACAAACGCTCGCTGCAAAAGTTGGCAAGCCGCGATTACGTAATCGCGCTTGCCAAATTCCCGCGGGATCCCGCAGCAAGATCCAAAATGGCGCAGCACTCGCAAAATATCGAGAAAAACAACTCGGCAAACGATGATAAACGCCGCGCGCCGCAAAATTGTACCACCAAGAAAAAAAAAATCCGCTGCGTGCGAATTTGCGGATTTTGCGGGAAATTCGCAAATCTCGCGGATTGCAAATGTACCGAAAATCCGCAAAATCCGCGAGCGTAACAGATTTTCCGCCCATACTTACTACTCGGGACTTGAACCACTCCTCTAGGTGCGCCACCATGTCCGTTCCTTCAATTTTCTCGGGCAGACCCACTACCCTTACATTATTTCGTTGATTACGACTTTCGGAATCCTCCGCTCTCCGTTCCAGGATCGTCAAACGCTGCAGTGCATCTTCCAGCTTGCGTTCCACCATTACCACCGCCGGTTTCATCTTCAGTATGGTGGATTCAGCATCCTTGACCCTGTCCGCCAGCTTCGCATGGTCCGCTTTCAGGAGCCCTAGTCCGGTGGCTACTTGCGATATATCCTGATGCAGGGAGTCTTTCGTCGCTGCAATGGCTTCCAGGATTTTATCCAAACGGTCAGCCAGCCTCTTTTCCGCCGGCGTGGCCTCCGCTTCCGCATCGCCGTTCTTGGCACCATCTGACGCAGCCGCCTTCTCCGTTTTGCCCTTGGGCTTCATATCAACGAAGCTTATCACCAGGATATTAACAGGCCACCGACCACAACCAGCTAGTCGTCTACTGTTCCGCTCTCAGGGGGGAGGAGGAAGAGCAGGGCAGCAGCCCGCAGGAGTTTCAGTCCCGGTGTCAACTTCCACGGTCTACGATCCGCACTTTCCGCGAATGCACGGTGAGTCCAGTACTCCACCGTTCGGCGATATTCCGCGTACCAACTGCTTCCCAGCACATGCAGGGACTCCTCCGGTGTACTCAGCCATGCCCTAGGCCGCCGCTACGCAGGCACTCACTCTGCTCGACAGAGCAAGATGGCCGCTCGTCGCCTCACCTCCGGGGTCTAGAAACCGCAGATGACCGGTTCTTTTACGTTGCGCTCCTCCGGCGAATCACCCAGTCGGGTATCAGCTCTGCACCCACTGTATCCACGCTTTCTTGCGCTATCTTTCCTTTCCGTTTCAGGCCGTCCATCCACACAGCGCCATATTGGATTTTGGGCTCGGATGCCTCGTTCAGATGAGAAGTTCGAAGTGCGCAGCAACCAGTCAACATAGGTTTCTCACCGCCACAGGTGCCGCACTCGCCGATTCCCCCGTGGTCTGCACCTCTAGGCTCGCTGCAAGCGTAGAAATACTCAGCGCTCCCCGGGGCTTTCTGTCTCGGCCTCAGTCACCGAGCACCACCGCCATCTTGCCTCTCCGCTACCGAACGTAGCAGCTGCAATATTCGCCGTAACTGCACTTCTCGTCCCTCAGTAGGTACCACCGCCGGACAGTGGGATCACCGAGTGTTCAGACACCAGTAGCTGTGAAAATGGCGGCACCACAGGTCGATTTTGCAGGATAATTGGCGGGATCCGGCCCGGAGCTAAGCGCTCACGCCGCCTCCACCATCGGCGTCCAAGCCACGCCCCGGGATTTTCACCCTTCATCTGATTTAGCCACAAGAGGGGCTTATGGTCTGTCTGAATTCTGAAGTGAGTGCCAAACAAGTATGGTCTCAACTTCTTCAGGGCCCAAACCACAGCAAAGGCCTCCCTCTCAATAGCTGACCAGCGTTTCTCTCTAGGGGTCAGCCTTCTGCTAATGAAAGCAATGGGTTGGTCTTGACCATCTACATTAAGTTGTGAAAGCACAGCTCCCACCCCCAACTCAGAAGCATCTGTTTAGACAATGAACTCTTTGGAGTAGTCAGGACTCTTTAGGATAGGTGCAGAGCACATGGCCTTTTTCAGGTCATAAAATGCCTTTTGACAGCTAACTGTCCACTGAACCTTCTTTGGCATCTTCTTGGATGTCAGATCATTTCATGGTGTCACAATGGACCCATAATTCTTTACAACTTTGGATTTTCCCTTCGCGTGTGAGGAGAGAGACAGACTTTCGTTGCCTCCAGCCCTGCTAATTCTGTTACCTTTCGCGACACCCGCTTCGCGGGTGCCGCTCATCTGCCCTGTGACCCTCTGCTCCCTGGTGTGAGCGGCTCCACAGCCGGTGGAGAGATAACGCGCTCCCAGGTCGAGTTAACTTAAAAGTGCACAGTGCGTGGAGCCTACCGGGGGACTGCGAGGACCAGCAGCCCCAGCTCTTCACAGCTGCTGCCTCTTCCCCCGGCGGCCACGCCCCCAGCCTTCAGCCTTATCAACACCTGGGTGTGTCTGCTGAGTGGGTGCCTTTGGATTTTCCCTTCGCGTGTGAGGAGAGAGACAGACTTTCGTTGCCTCCAGCCCTGCTAATTCTGCTACCTTTCGCGACACCCGCTTCGCGGGTGCCGCTCATCTGCCCTGTGACCCTCTGCTCCCTGGTGTGAGCGGCTCCACAGCCGGTGGAGAGATAACGCGCTCCCAGGTCGAGTTAACTTAAAAGTGCACAGTGCGTGGAGCCTACCGGGGGACTGCGAGGACCAGCAGCCCCAGCTCTTCACAGCTGCTGCCTCTTCCCCCGGCGGCCACGCCCCCAGCCTTCAGCCTTATCAACACCTGGGTGTGTCTGCTGAGTGGGTGCCTTTGGATTTTCCCTTCACGTGTGAGGAGAGAGACAGACTTTCGTTGCCTCCAGCCCTGCTAATTCTGCTACCTTTCGCGACACCCGCTTCGCGGGTGCCGCTCATCTGCCCTGTGACCCTCTGCTCCCTGGTGTGAGCGGCTCCACAGCCGGTGGAGAGATAACGCGCTCCCAGGTCGAGTTAACTTAAAAGTGCACAGTGCGTGGAGCCTACCGGGGGACTGCGAGGACCAGCAGCCCCAGCTCTTCACAGCTGCTGCCTCTTCCCCCGGCGGCCACGCCCCCAGCCTTCAGCCTTATCAACACCTGGGTGTGTCTGCTGAGTGGGTGCCTTTGGATTTTCCCTTTGCGTGTGAGGAGAGAGACAGACTTTCGTTGCCTCCAGCCCTGCTAATTCTGCTACCTTTCGCGACACCCGCTTCGCGGGTGCCGCTCATCTGCCCTGTGACCCTCTGCTCCCTGGTGTGAGCGGCTCCACAGCCGGTGGAGAGATAACGCGCTCCCAGGTCGAGTTAACTTAAAAGTGCACAGTGCGTGGAGCCTACCGGGGGACTGCGAGGACCAGCAGCCCCAGCTCTTCACAGCTGCTGCCTCTTCCCCCGGCGGCCACGCCCCCAGCCTTCAGCCTTATCAACACCTGGGTGTGTCTGCTGAGTGGGTGCCTTTGGATTTTCCCTTCGCGTGTGAGGAGAGAGACAGACTTTCGTTGCCTCCAGCCCTGCTAATTCTGCTACCTTTCGCGACACCCGCTTCGCGGGTGCCGCTCATCTGCCCTGTGACCCTCTGCTCCCTGGTGTGAGCGGCTCCACAGCTGGTGGAGAGATAACGCGCTCCCAGGTCGAGTTAACTTAAAAGTGCACAGTGCGTGGAGCCTACCGGGGGACTGCGAGGACCAGCAGCCCCAGCTCTTCACAGCTGCTGCCTCTTCCCCCGGCGGCCACGCCCCCAACCTTCTTGCACTTCATTGGCCTCAGCACCACCGCGACGCGGGACGCGCGCGGGACGGAGCGCGGGGCGAAGACCGGGCAAAGAGCGGGCCGTTTGAGGCCGTTCGAGTACGTGAGAGTCCGGTCCGGGCCCCCCCTCTTTGCCTGTATCCAAAGGTCTTTGAACCGTTAGTAAAATGTGTACTCGGGAAACCAGGAGCAAAACTTCTTCACTAGCTGCATCCGGGGCTGTTAAAGGCCCTATTGACACTTACTTTGCTAAAGCTGGCTCCCTTTTGATTGAGGAAATCGAGGTTTTGGAGCGCAGAATCTCACAAGAAATAGACTGGGTAAGGAGATCTTCAATGGGCCCTATGGCCCAAGCTAGAACCCCAGAAAACAGATCTGGTCTTCCAAACAGCCATAGCACAGACCAGGCAACATGTCCACTCCCAGTCACTAATCCCACCAACCCCGAGCTCACTATTGAGGTCCCGAGTGACTTTGAGGACATGAGCCTTATGGCCCTACCTAACACCCAAATTCCCCAGCTTATAACCACAGAGAACATTGAGACAGCCAAAGTTGCAGGAACCAACTTAGATAGCAATAGGGGTACTAGGGAAGGGGCTATTCCTAAAAAGAAGCAGGGGCTTCAAAATAAAGAAGATCATAGGACCAAAACTCCGAAATCCAAGCAAGTCAGAGGCAAAAGGGAGAAAGGTGCTTCCTCTGACCCTATTGTGAATATATCAGGACCGCCATCTCCCCCTAGAATGATCAATTCAACCTCACTACCACAACTCAGCAACAACGCACCATTAGACACTACCTCAGACGACATCACTTTAGAGGATATAGGCACACTAGTTAGGTCTCTGCTGAGCCCCCTTGAGGCAAGACTTATCAAGATCGAAGCTAGACTAGTTAGCATCGAAAAGGCAACCGTGCAACTTGCCGACTCAAGGAAAATTGTTAACAGTGGGGCCAAAACAACAAGAGATGGACCAGGACCAAAATCCATCAAAGGCAATGGTCCTCCCACAACAATAAATAACAAGCCCCCACAAACTAATCCCAAACCCTCACAACCTGCACCAATCAACGCTCCGGCATCACTAGTTGCAAACAAGGCCCCTATCCCTACCCAACAAACGGCAACTGCTACCCCAAAATCAACCCTTCCACTGAAAGATAATATTCCGCCTCCGGCTAAAGCTAAGAGAGATCCTCCTACTACTGGAGAGAAACCTAATACTACTCCCAAACCTAAATCCATAAACCTCCCCCCAGAAGCAGCACCCTACACTCTAGTTCTGGCGGGGGTTCCTGAACTAAATTCCACCACATTTGAATCCACCACTTCACTCAAAAACAAAGTAATCAACTGGCTCTCCGTAAACAGACCGCTACCGAGAGGAACTACTAGCGATATATCCATGGCTAGGAGGGCAACGTGGGTGGGCTACACTAAGAAATCCATTAGAGGTGACTGTATTCTGGTCACCTTCAGAGATCCGAATACAGCCGCATATATCTGTACCTGTGCTGCTGATGAGGATTTTGCTAGCACCATCCAACCATTACCCCTCTCATTTTTTTACCCCTCAAATCTGTATAACCTTGAGGACCACAGGTGGAGGTACCACCAGGAGTTGCTGGAGGGTTGGGAAAACTGTCACAGGGAGAACAACAACTATCTGTCACACAGGGAAAGACCAACAGAGCAGTTCCCTACATATGGGGATGAGGCCGGCTGGGAAACTGTCACAAGAAGGAGGGGGGGAGGTGGTGGACACAGGAGGGGAATTCCAGGGCCACATAGAATACACTACCCCGCCTATTTATCTACCCATAACCGATACAGCAGTCTTGAAATGGTAGACTGACATGCGGTTGATGAGGGGAGCGCAACTCAAATATCTCCCACAAACGAGCCCAAATTCGCCACAGCTGCTGATACTTATTTTTTAGCACCTGGCACAGTTGATCCCAGACAGGTCCCAAGCGTTACGCCTTCCTCTCCTTCCCCTGATAACAGACCCAAGGGTACGTTCCTCGTCCCCACAAATCCACGGCCGCCCCACGAGTGTACTACTACCAACTCGGTTTTTATGGGCACGGCCTCCACCCAACCACTAGAAATAACAGTGATTTCTTGGAATGTGGCAGGCCTTGCTAGCAAAATAGATTGCACAGAATGGGGTACATACATCAGATCAAAAAATATAATTCTTCTACAAGAAACTTGGGCACGCGAAGAAAGAGCATTCCCGGGTTTTGCCTCCTTCTTTAAAGCAGCTAAATGGGGGGGAAGGGGTAGGCCATCTGGGGGACTAACTACATGGGTAGCCACGGACTTAGGTTGCCAAGCTACTTATTTAGAGACCGCTTCTGATGATCTATTGGCTGTCTCACTTGAGTGGCCGGACTCATCGAAGTTGCTAGTAATCAATATCTACTCAAGGCCGGTTCCAATGCACAAAGAATCTGGCACAGTGGATGAGCTAGCCAAGCTCTTAGAAGGAATCCCAAGTGAACTTGCTTGCCTGGTAGGAGGCGATTTCAATGCTCAATACGAACCACTGCCTGGGCTACGTGATGGTCCTTCCCTGGAGGAAGATTCATATTGGCTTATACCCGAGATGGTGGCACCACCCCCACGGGCCTGGACTCCTTTAGCCCTACAGATAACTGCCCTCACCCTTAACCTTGGTTTAAGGGCATGCAACGGTCGTACCAAATCAGACACACCAAGTACCCATACTTTTAACAAACCCGGCAGCGAATCCAGATTGGACTATATTATGGTCAAACTGTTTATGTGGCCAGCAATAGTCGACTTTAAAGTCACCCCAAGATTAGACAGTGACCACAATTCCCTGGAACTGACTTATTCCCTGCCTGGGAGAGAGGCAATAATCAATGGGTCGGACAAAGATAAAACGGGCCTCCTACTTGAAAATAATCGTAGGAAGGTCAAGTGGGAGAAACTGGCCAGCAACCCAGAACGAATATCCCGGCTATATGAAAGGATAATCCCATTACTGGAGGATGCCTTCCAGCTAGGAACTAGGGTCTTAGACGATGCTACTAGAGGAGAGCTTGCACAAATACATGCAGGCATCATCACCACCCTAGAGCAGGACCTATTCTCATCTGCAAGGCAAAGGAATGGCCCTAAACCGAAGACATCTTGGTATAATGCCGCTTGCAGGGAAGCCAAGGCCCACTTGCTACTTGCTATAAAGGAACACCATAACAAAGATGAAATCCGCGCCAGGAGAAGATCATATAAAATCCTCCTGGAGAACGCAAGGGCAGAATGGGACCACGACTACTGGGAAAACCTCACTAATGCATTAACAGTTAGAGATTCCCGTAAATTTTGGCGCGTAGTGGCGAACGGCACGGAGAATTTATCCTCCGCAATAGAGCCCAATATAGCCCCTACGGTATGGCAGACCCACTTTGAGGCCCTGTACGCAGAGGGTGGGGGTGAACAGAACAGAGATGGTCCCACAATTTCATCCTGTCCCACTAGGGTTGTTTTCACCGAAAAAGAAGTGAGGGACGCCATTAAAGGCCTAGCTGCCGGAAAAGCCCCAGGACTTGATGGGGTGCCCGGGGACCTGTTTAAGCAGGAACCCGGGATATGGGCACCCTATCTTACACTAATATTCAATGCCATTGCGGGGGGACTGGAGGTGCCCGATACTTGGAGGGGAGCAGAGGTGGTCCCAATTTACAAAAAGGGATCCCCCCTGCTCCCTTCCAACTATCGTCCTATCAGTCTAATCGACATATCCCAAAAATTGTTCGGTAGACTGATTCTGAATCGACTGCAGGCCTGGACCGAAGAAATGGAAATTTTGTCCCCTTACCAGGCAGGATTCAGGGAGGGTGTATCAACCATAGACCAAATCTTCAGGTTAAATCTCCTCTACTGGAGAACAGCTGTAATCGAGGGCGGCAGTCTATATACCATCTTTGTAGACCTACGTGCCGCCTTTGATTTGGTTCCCAGAGCGAGGCTATGGAGAGTCATGGAAGAGTTGAATGTCCCTACTGACATCCTGACAATCCTGATGAGACTCCACCACAACAACTACGCTCGCGTAAGGTGTGGCAAAGGTGGCAAACTAACCGAAAGGTTCCCCGTTCGCAGAGGTGTGAGACAGGGTTGCGTGCTCGCACCGACCCTGTTCTGCATCTTTGTGAACGGGGTTGTTGCCCACCTAAACAGGATCCCCAACTCCGATGCCCCAAAATTGACCGGCAGCAGGGTGCCTGCAATCATGTTTGCAGACGACACCCTGCTGCTGTCTAAATCCCCCATGGGGATTCAGCGCATTTTGGACGGTTTTCTAGACTTTTGTAATGATCGGGGATTGGAAATCAACCCCCAAAAAACTAAGTTCATGATCCTGAACCCCAACCCCCAGAATCGAGCCCCACCCAGGCTAGGCACAACACAACTGGAACGTGTGCACAATATTGAATATTTGGGGATCACGTTAAACGAACATCTATCGTGGACGTCTCATCAGGCCAAAGTGACCATCAAACTGGCACAGTTGGCGGGTGGCACTATGCGCCTGGCGAACAAATCCTTTTATCGTCCACTAACCCCAATTATTCACATATATAAAACTCAAGCACGGGCGGGTGTCACATATGGGGGTGAGCTCTGGGGTCACACTCATCTCCTAAAGTTACAGTCCACCGAAAATAAATTCCTGAGACAGGTCACTGCCCTCCCCCAGAGCACTCCATTACTCCCCCTTAGATTAGATCTGGGAGTAAGACCAATAACAGAGGAGCTAGGTCTTAAACCCCTAACCTTTTGGAGGCGTTTGTGGTGCAGCCCCGATCTCTTAAATTACAGAGAGGAACTCCAGGAATTCTTGCAGCTGCGGAATGCCACGAGGATCCCGTGGCTGACCTATGTCAAGGGAAGGCTCGAGGATCTGGGCTACCCGGAACTATGGACGGATCCTTCCAACTCCTGTACAAAGATTTCAAAGAAGGTACTCGCGAGAGCATACTACGAACTGATGCTCACAAGAGCTATCAACGACAGCCGTGAAGGATCCCTGACACACTTATTCCTGAAAGCGAAAGACTCTTACTGTCTCGAAAGTACTCTTGATGCGATCTCCCCTCTGCTAACGAGGAAACTATTATTTCAATGGAGATACGGATGCCTCCCTCTAGCATTTTTTACAGCGTCTTGGTCTCCTCGCTCCACCATAGCAACTTGCCCTGTCTGTGCTCATCCGAAGGAGGATGAAGTTCACGCGGTTTTCTTCTGCAAGGGCTACGAGAGGAGCAGGAAACGTTGGTTAGTCCCGTTACTCAGGAACTTGGGCTTCAGATCCTTCCAACCTGCCTATAGAGTCTTAAAGACAGATCTTTCTCCTATTGTTGTCTTTGCACTTTCAAAATTTTTAACCTCCCTGTGGTTTACTCGTAGTCGCGTGCTGAAAAGACTTGTATAACAGACCCCCTGATAGACTTTAGCACAGTACACTGTACCCTCTGTTCTTCTTTTAATGTATTTTAATGTCTTAACGATTGGATCACATCATGTTTAATACGCTTATAACTGTGTATATTTTGTTATGTATCTTTTATGATCTGTGATCGAAATAAAGATTTTTGAAACGAAACTTTACAACTTTTCTGTAATACCCAGTCAGGCCCAAGAAATCTCTGACCTGTGTCTGGGTGGTTGGAGGAGCCCAATCCTATATTGTCTGGATCTTACTCTCCAGTGGTTGAACCTGACCCCCACCTACCAGGTGGCCCAGGTGCACAACCTTGCTCTGCACTATCTGGCACTTTGTTGCCTTGATAGTTAGGCCTGCCTTTTGCAGGACCTCCAAAACATTCTTCAGGTGGATCAGGTGATCCTCCCAAGTGGAGCTGAAGACAGCAATATCATCTAGTTAAGCTGCACAAAAGTCATCTAACCCAGAAAGGACTTGGTTCACCAACCTTTGGAAAGTGGCAGGTGCATTCTTCAATCCAAAGGGCATTACCACAAATTGATAATGACCTCCAGGGGTTGAGAATGCTGTTTTGGCCCTGGACTCCTCAGCTAACCTTATTTGCCAATAACCAGCTGTCAAATCAAATGTGCTCAGAAACTTGGCAGAAGCCAATCTATCAATGAGCTCATCTGCTCTTGGAATGGAATGAGTATCTGTCCTAGTGACTGACTGCATTGAGACCTCTATAGTCCACACAAACCTCATCTCTCTCTTCCCATCTTTGGTGTGAGGTTTTGGCACAAGGACTACTCGGCTGGCCCAGGGGCTCTCTGATGGCTCAATTACTCCAAGCTCAAGCATTTTCTGCACCTCAGTCTTTATACAGTCCCTGACATGGTCAGGTTGCCTGTAGATCTTACTCTTCACAGGCAGACTGTCACCAGTGTCCACCTCATGGGTGCACCAGTTAGTCTGACTAGGTGTCAATGAAAACATGTGTCCGAAAGACTGTAGAACTTGTCTGCAGTCCTGTTGCTGCTGGTCAGTGAGGCTGCCAGCTAAGGCCACACCATCAACTGAACCATCATCAGGGTTATGGGATAACAAGTCTGGGAGAGGGTCACTCTCTTCCTCTTTCTCCCCATCTGTAGCCATGAGCAAGCCCATGTCTGCCCTGTCCACAAATGCTTTCAATCTGTTTACACGGAGCACCCTGTGGGGGTTCCTAGGGGTGCCAAGGTCCACCAAGTAGGTGACCTCTCCCTTTTTCTCAATTATGGTGTAGGGTCCAGACCATTTGTCTTGGAGAGCTGCTGGGGCCACTGGCTCCAACACCCACGCCTTCTGTCCTGGCTGGTACTCAGTCAGCACAGCCTTTTAGTCATGCCAAGCTTTTTGAAGTTCTTGGCTAGCCTCAAGGTTTTTGGAAGCTTTCTCCATGTATTCAGCCACCCTGGAGCGGAGACCAAGTACATAGTCCACTATGTCAAGTTTAGGCTGTTTGAGAGGTAACTTCCATCCTTCCTTCACAAGACACAAGGGACCAATCACAGGATGCCCAAACAAAAGCTCAAAAGGGCTGTAGCCAACCCCCTTTTGTGGGACCTCTCTGTAAGCAAAGAGAAGGCAGGGTAAAAGGATGTCCCATCTTCGCCTAAGCTTTTCAGGTAACCCTTTTATCATCCCTTTTAGGGTCTTGTTAAATCTTTCAACAAGCCCATTGCACTGTGGATGGTAGGGTGTAGTGAACTTGTAGTTAACACCACACTCTTTCCACATTGCTTTTAGTTTTCCAGACATGAAGTTGATACTTCTGTCTGAAAGAACCTCCTTTGGAAAGCCCACTCTGGAGAAAACTCCAAGTAAGGCCCTTGCCACAACAGGAGCTGTTGTGGTCCCCAGGGGAATTGCCTCTGGATACCTTGTGGCATGATCCACTACCACCAGTATAAATCTGTGCCCAGATGCTGTTTGGGGGTCCATTGGTCCAACAATGTCTATCCCCACTCTCTCAAAGGGTACCCCCACCACAGGTAGTGGTATAAGGGGGGCCTTTGTGGTGCCACCTGATTTGCCACTGGCTCCACAGGTGACACAGGAGCGACAAAACTCCTTGGCATCTTCTGACATGTGAGGCCAGTGAAAGTGAGAGACAAGCCTGTCCCAAGTTTTGTTCTGGCCTAAGTGTCCTGCTAAAGGAATATCATGTGCCAAGGTTAGAAGGGAGCCCCAAAATTGCAGAGGTATGACCACCCTCCTGGCAGCACCAGGCTTGGGGTCTCTAGCCTCTGAATAAAGGAGCCCATCATCCCAATACACTCTATGGGTACCTTGGGCATTCCCAGCAGCCTCAGCAGCAGCCTGCTGTCTGAGGGGTTCAAGCGAAGCACAGGTTCAGGTAAGCACTTTTTGGCCTGTGACCTGGTCACAGCAAGGACATGTGCTGAAATACCTAGTATCTCTGCATGAGTCCTGTACTCCACTTCTGACCACATAGAATCCTCTAGATCATTTCCCAAAAGACAGTCAACTGGGAGGTCTGCACTTACCACAACTCTCTTGAGGCCATTTACCCCTCCCCAGGAGAAGTTAACAATTGCCACAATAATGGGAGTAGTGACATTGCTAGCATTGGTCACCAGGTAATTATCACCCAGTACAAATTGTCCAGGGTCCACAAAGTTAGGTGTCACCATTGTGACACTGGCCCCATGTGTCCCTGTAGGCCTGAGCCACTTTACCATTAATCAAAGGCGTCTGCCTGTACTTGCCCAGAGTACTGGGACTCATAGTAGGGGACATATCCATGTCCCCATCACAGATCAAGACTGCCTGAGTAGGAACTCTGACTAGGCCAGACTCCATCTCAGTACCTATGGTTAACCCCACTATAACTTTAGTTTGGGGGATGCCACTGCTGGCTGTACTAGGGGGGTGCAGTTGCCTTAGGGGCTGCAGTGGCAGGGGCTCCACCTTTCTTAGTGCACTCACTAAACCAGTGAGAAACTGACTTACAGTAATTAGACCAAGGTTTCTTTTGGCCATCATTCTTCTTTTTCTTTCCATTTTGGGACCCCCCCCCCTCATTAGTATTATTTTGGGGACCTTAAGAATACTTCTGGTCTTTTTTTTCTAATCTCCACCCTTCTGGTCTGCCTTCTTCTGATCACCACCTTGGTTCTGGGGCTTCTGCTTAACCCTGGTTCTGACCCATTTGTCTGCATTCTTTCCCAATTCTTGGGGAGAGGTCAGAACTGAGTCAATCAGGTGCTGATGCAACAACTGGTTCTGGCATTTATTAAGGATCTGTTCTCTCATTATTAGATTGTACAATCCTGTATAGTCTGTAACTTTACTTCCCAGCAACCAATCTTCCAGAGCCTTAGTGGCACAATCAACAAAGTCAGTCCAGTCCTGAGTCTGAGCTTTTTGGGTAACTCTGAACAACAACCTGTATTGCTCAGTGGTTAGGCCAAACCCTTCAATAAGAGCACTCTTCAGGACAGAGTAGTTTTTAGCATCCTCAGGTCTAACAGTGAGGAGCTTGTCTCTCCCCTTTTCTGAAAAGGAGAGCCACAAGATTGCTGCCCACTGATCCTGAGGAACCTGCTGTACCATGCAGACTCTCTCAAGAGCAGTTATCCATTTGTGGATGCCATCCCCATCTCTGTAGGGGGGGCACAATCTTACTCAGGTTTCTATTATCATAGGACCTGTCTTTATCCTTAGGGATACTGCTGCCACCAGTGGAATCTAATCCACTTAATCTTTGCTCCCTTGCTAAAGCAAGTTTAGCTTGGGCCAGGGCTACCTCTTCCTTCTCAATCTGAAGTTGGACAGCTCTCATCCTAGCCTCATGTTCTCTTCTCTGGGGGAAGTCATTCCCCTTTGAGATCCCCTGGAGGCATTAGACTGGTCAGATTCCATGGAAGGAGATCTGACCCTTGTAGTGCCAGGGTTAAGTCTACTATTGGGCCTGGGAAGGTGGACACCTTCTCCATTCGCATGTAGGCTTAAGTTGGCCTGGCTCAATCTTCTAACTTGAACCTGGCCATCCTCCTGATTATCTGAGTCCTCATCATCGTCTACCTCTTCAGGTTCAACTTCTGGGGTATGGGTCTCAACATCAACAGGGTTTCCCTCCCCTATCTTACCTGAAGGGCCTGTTACAGATTCCTTCTCAAGATCAGCTTTCTCTAGGATTGCTATGAGGATAGGGATGGTGGGGGTGTGACCCCTTTTCAGCCCCCTTGAAGTGCACAGGGCACTCAAGTCCTTGTGGCTGAGTTTTTCATAACTGGATGGTGCCTTGGGAGGGTCACCCACAGGTAGAGAACTGGATGGTTCACCTGTGCCAGGGATGACTAGTGAGGTGTAAGTAGTGCACTTACCTACACTATTTGTTTACCTACTGGAACCTCTCTAGAGGTTGTAGTCAGGGTGTGCTAAGCCCTTTGGTATAAAACCAATAAGTTCAGTAGAACTTAAGTATGTTAAGCTTTGTTTATATGTACCTAAGGTACTTGATGTGATCTTTCAAATGATATTGTTAAAGATTACAATTGGTAAAACAACAGCAAGCTCAAATCCCACCGCTGCCACCAATGTGAAAAGTTGGCCTGGTATATGATGATCACTATTCTAGTGAGCACCGTGCACCAGTCCAAACGACCCTCATGGTGATTGGTTGTAAGTCAACCTTATAGACCAGCTATCCTAGGGGTAGCATGGACAAAAGCAGTCTTAGGCTAAACTCAAGAGGGCATGTGAAGCCAGCTGTTTTACCATATGCAATCCTTTTAAATACCTCATGAAAGGACACCACACAAGTTATATATTACAAAATATATGTATTTATTTCTAGAATAATCCCCTATACTCTTTATGAGCACAGAAGCACAAGCGTTAAACAAAGAACACAGTATAACATACAATAAGCTGCACAATTATTGATAGACCAGGTGGCCACTCAAACCATATATTAAGAAAGTAGTATAAGTACCACGTCACGAACAATGAACAGGCCTAGGGCCTTGGGAATCACTGGGCCTAACGAATGTTAGGACATAGGAGGCCCACAGGATGCGGGTTCAGTTTCTATAGGCAACCGCGTTTACCATACACGTCAATGGTGAGTAAAAATCAGAAAGTGTTAGGATTCGGAGACTTCCAACCAGACTGGAACTTAGCCACTTAAAACTAGGAAACTAGAGCTGTAAACAACTATAGGAGCACCGGAGTTATATCGTTACCTCACCCACAGGAAGCGGGTGCATAGGTGCCAAAGTGTTGTCGGGTTTCGTCGTGAAGTTATATGGAGCTTAGAGGAAAAGATGCTGCAGGTGGCCAGGACAGAAGAGTCCGGTTGGATCCAAGGGTGGATCGAAGGTGAAGAGTACCTGAAAGCAGAGGGGACAGAGTCTAGGTCACTAGCCAGTGACAAGGATGGAAGCAGGACGGAACCAGGCAATGTCGGGTTGCGATCAGGTGCTGTCAAGTAATTTGTCTCCGCTGCCACGTGGACCAGGAAGGATCGAGGATGACCAGCCGGTGAACACGAGCTGTCCCACAAAGGCTCTCGCTGTCGGCGGTGTCGGTACTCGAATCGGAGTCACCAAGCCTTGGCAAAGGCAACCCACGCAGGACTCGAAGATGTCTTCTTGATCGGACCGGGAAGGTCAGATCAATGGCTCCTTTTCAGGGGAACTGGGGCCAGTCTGGAGCAACCAGACCAGCAGAGTAGAGTTGATGGATCATCGTCACAGAGGCCACTAGCCAACGGGCAAGCGACCGGACAACGCGTCGAGCAGGAAGAGTGCAAAAGGGCCCCACGCAGCACTCGGAGAGTGTGGAGAGGTGATCTTTGGAGCACAGGCTGTTCGGGGCTGGGGCTTCTCAAACCCCAAAGCACAGCGTCGAGGGAACCTCGGGAGCTGCACAGGTAGCACTTCGTCGACTTTGCAAGATGACCGGTCCCACGTCTCACGTCGCCTCAATGGGTCTAAGCTTTCCTAGGACTATGGATCGGGCTGTTGGAAGTCTGGGAGTCCAGGTCTTGTCGGTCTCTGTCGTTCGAGCTCCGGCGGGAGCAACGGCAAAGGAAGTCTCGATGCGCTGATGGTGCCTGCTTGCACAGGGTGGCCACTCCTTGACCACAAGGGAGATTCTTTAGTCTTCTACGTTGAGTAGGATGTCGAAGGGTCCAGAGTTTCATTTCAAAGTTTCAGTCAGGATGATCTAAATTGCATTGGCACAGCTCCTACCTTTATTCCAAATCAAGGGGCTGGATCACCTGCTAGGTCCCTCCTATGAGTGGGACCCAGGAAGGGGGTGGTTACACCCATTTCCCTTTGTCCAGTTTCGCGCCAGAGCTGGGGCTGGAGTACCCCAGCACAGGTTTGAACTGGACTATGCATGGGACGCCTTGTGCGCCCCAGGCAGTGTCTAGTTTCTTTCAGCCCTCCCTGCCCCAATCCACTATCTCCTGTCTGGGGTGGTGTAACACCTCCCTGTGACAGGATACCATTTGTCCTGGCCTCCTCTGCCGGAGGTTTGGTCAGCAGCAGGAGGCCAGACTTGTGTCGGTGGCAGCAGCGTCCATTTTGTGATGCTGAGGCTCTGGTTAGATTTAACCGCGTTTAAGCAAAGTAACATGTCTTCTCCCTCTAGAAGGGTGGAATGCTACCCCTGTCACCAGAACTAGCGAGGGGGTAGTATTCCAAAGCATATGACACCTTACACAACATGTTTTGATAAAGCCAAACCAAAGTTAGCAAGTAACCGCGAGGATTATAATGCACTTAAGAGTATATGGTATGGCAATATCCCAGAACAGCTAAGGGAGTTGGTTCCGACAGCTGCAGACAGGCTCAGCTCATGCTAGAGCACCATCTCACATAAAACCAAGCACTCTGCCTCCAGGATTGTTAAGGCCTGCCATAGGAGTGACTTGTAGGGGTATATGTGTCCAGATATAGGTTTAGATATAGGTATACTATATCTAAGCAAGGGGTGATTACACCACCTTGCCCCAGCTGAGTGATCAGCCAGTTGTGTCAGATTGGATAGCCAGCCAGGGGTGGCAAAAGATATGCTGCAGCCCCTGGTAGGCCTTAGATGCACCTATCCCCTGGGTACCTATAGTACACTGTACAGGGGCTGATAAGATGATCCAATACCCAATTGGTTATGTACATAAAGTACATGGTTGTGAATTTAGAGAGAGAACAGCAGGCTGTGGGTCTGATTAGCAGGCCCACAGCCACATTAAGTCGAAAACCAGTGAAGCAAAAAGCAAAAAATGGGGTGATCATAGGAAAGCAGACCCTACTCTCCTACAGGGGGGGGATTGGTAACGAGGAGGCGGGGAGGGATCCTCAGTGTAAAAAGGGAAACGCTCATGTTTACTCTGTGCACGTTCACTTCACAAACTCAGGGTGAAGCGTCGCTGCGTTACCAACAGGATTAATTTTGTATGACAATGGTGATGGTTACTTCCCTCCTCACAACGTTACCCTCACACCCTACCCCATAGCCTCGGTAGTTTAGAGCTGTGATCTAAATGCCACCTCTCCTTTTCCTTTCTTTTGAGCTGAGCCGGGGACGAGCTATACTACACGGAAGAGCAGGGACGAGAGCAGAAGGACCAGACCAAAGCACCGGACTAAACCAAGACTGTTTTTGCCTGCATACTGTACCCGAATAGAACAGCAGGCTGTGGGTCTGATTAGCAGGCCCACAGCCACATTAAGTCGAAAACCAGTGAAGCAAAAAGCAAAAAATGGGGTGATCATAGGAAAGCAGACCCTACTCTCCTACAGGGGGGGATTGGTAACGAGGAGGCGGGGAGGGATCCTCAGTGTAAAAAGGGAAACGCTCACGTTTACTCTGTGCACGTTCACTTCACAAACTCAGGGTGAAGCGTCGCTGCGTTACCAACAGGATTAATTTTGTATGACAATGGTGATGGTTACTTCCCTCCTCACAACGTTACCCTCACACCCTACCCCATAGCCTCGGTAGTTTAGAGCTGTGATCTAAATGCCACCTCTCCTTTTCCTTTCTTTTGAGCTGAGCCGGGGACGAGCTATACTACACGGAAGAGCAGGGACGAGAGCAGAAGGACCAGACCAAAGCACCGGACTAAACCAAGACTGTTTTTGCCTGCATACTGTACCCGAATAAACCTTCTTTCAAAACGCACTTCATGACTATTGGCTCCTTCCCTCCTTGTCAACCCTAAAGGTTACAAGTGGCGAGCCAGATAGGAGCTGTCCGTCTGCTAAGAAGGAGGCCTTAATAGAACAAATGAGGGAGGGACAAGCCAAACTAGAATAGGCCATAGGACAGTCCACTGACCAGGCCGACCATGACAGGGCAACTTTCACGGCCGCAATGCAACAGCAAGCAGAGAATCTAACAAAAGTAGCGGAAGGACAAACCCAGCTCCTAGGCATCATAGGGCAAACCCGCGCTGCCACTCCTCCAGGAGCTGTTGTTCCCCTTCAAAAATATGTGGCCGGGGATGACCCAGTCTCGTTTTTCTTAAACTTCGAAAGGGCGGCTAGAGCCAGCGCCTGGCCGGGAGAATGATGGCCATTCTATTTGGCGCCTCTTTTGTCTGGGGAAGCCCAAGCGGTGTATCAGTTGGCCAACAAAGATGGGACTGCAACATATGGACATGTAAAACAGTTTGTTTTAGATAGACTGGGAGTTGATGATGAAAGCCATAGACTGAGGTTTCAACAAGAAAGAGGACTCCCGACTGATGCACCTAAAATCTTGTTTTACAAGTTAAAGGATGCAGCCGATAGATGGTTGAAACCTCAGGACTCCACAGTAGAGGACGTCATGAGTAAAATATATCTCAAACAATTTCTGGAAGCTCTACCATATGGCACGCAACGTTGGCTTAGGCAGCACGCCCGACTAACACTGGAACAGCCATAGAGATGGCCAATTCGTATGCCAGGGCTCAATCACGTCCCAACCTTCGTGAAACAGAAAGAACCAACAAAAGCATGATTCCGCTTAAGCAGGAAGAGAAACCACTCAAAACCATGACAGAACCCCCTTTTCGAGTCCGGCCCAGTAATCCCCGAACCCCCTGTTATGACTGGACCACAATGTTATGAATGTGGTGAATGGGGACATATTGCCAGGTTGCGAACGGGCCACGTCCCCTACCTCGCCAAAGCCGCCTCTTCTCTCAAGGTCCCGGACCTCGCCTTCCAATCCTGTGGCGTCCCTAGCAACCCGGACTCCACCCTTCTCTCCCTCTTTGCAGGAACCAATCACGACGAGCGGAAAGCCGGAAGGACTCCTCAGTAACCCCGGAAGTCCCTCCCCCAACCTGGAGGCGGAATACGGAAAAGAAGGAACCGAAGACAGCAGTTCGTTCAAGGAGTTGGACTCGTGGTAGGAGACAGCTTGCAGTGAACCTGATGAGAAGAACGGTGCAGTGGAAGAAGACGAGGAAGTCTGGACCGAGGACTGGTGGAGTCCGGTGGAGGAGCAGGAGAGCGGCCACAACTCGCGGGAGTGTTGCGGCGGGGCAGGTGTGTAACGACCCCTTTGTATATTAAGAGTGTAAATGGTAGTAACGTAAATAGTCACGCCCTCACCTTGCACCCAGCACTGTATATAGTGTATAGTACCTGTTTTCAGTCACGAGCACAACTGCATATAATACCCCGCACTTGCCCATCACTCCATCACCCTTCTGCCCTCCTATTCTTCCTCTTTCCCCCTCTTGACCCGTCCCCTACCTTCCTCACGTTCCGTTCAAATCCCGCACCCCTGGTGAAGGTATACGGTACCGATGCATCCTAGCTAGTCGGATTAACGGCCCTCTCTCTCTCTCCTTCCCATCCTCCGAGGGACCATCAGACCAGACCCGGTGGACAAAGCCCCAACCCGACGTCCGGCCAAGAATCACCCCTCCTTGAGGAACCATTGTCTCGACGTCTGGCCAAGCATTGCATCAAAGACCCTTTCTTCTCTGCCTGGCGCTGCTCTCTTCCTCTCCCCTCCCGAAGTATTAGTAACTCTGTATACTGACAATAAAAAACGGCCCAGAGATAGCCCACTATATACGGCCGCCACGCCTGTTATTCCGGTCCGCGTACACCCCACGATCACACAGGTATTGTCACAAAAAGAAAGAAAAGGAAGAAGAAGAACCCATGGAAGTCGGCTACCTGCCCCATGCCATCATCTATGCTCAGGAAACCGGTCCCACGTTTTATGTAACTGTGTTACTCAACCAACAGCAAACCCAAGCTTAATTAGATTCAGGATGTCATCACTCAGTAGTAAGGAAAAGCCTAATCCCTGCCTCTCATGTCCTTTCAGGCCGCACAGTTCGAATAAAATCTGTACATGGGAACATTCAAACTTATCTCTTAGCAAGGGTAACCATTAAAACTGAAGTAGGGACCCAACTACAGTGCGAATTAGAGGTACTTCCAGAATTACCCGAACCCCTCATTATAGGTACAGACAACACATGTTTTTCCACACTGATGGCAGAGGCCCTACACAAGAATAAGTTACAAGGTACAAACATGCATGGTCTACTAATCTCTGAACCGTGGGCAATAGATTCTAACTTCCGAACCGCCCAACTAAACGATTCTACTCTTGCTCAGGCATGGCAGAATGCCCAAGAGATCAAAAATCGGGGAAAACTTGTCTATCCCTGTTTTGTCTAAAAAAAGTGTCTCTTGTATAGACTAGGAACCGAACATGCTTCTCCCCAACTGATAGTATCAACCGATTTTCGTGACCAAGTCATGTTTTACGCCCATGCACATCACCTGGCAGGACATTCAGGTGCCGAAAAAACCACTGACTCCATTATTCAACATTTCTTTTGGCCTGGGGTTTTTGCACAAGTAAAACGTTATTGTCAGGAATGTCACATCTGCCAAAAACGTAACACCTACATTCCACCAAAAGTACCTTTAGTTCCTCTTCCAATAATAGGGAAGCCGTTTGACCGGGTCGGGGTTGACATAGTGGGCCCTCTTCTTAAATCGACCCTGGGGTACCAATACGTAATGATGGTTGTGGATTACGCTACCCGTTACCCGGAAGCATTTCCTTTGCGAGCAGCGACATCGGCAGCCATTGCACAAAAGTTTGGTAGAGCTGTTCTCCAGAATGGGGTTCCCGAAAGAACTGATAACGGACCAAGGCACTCCATTTGTTTCAGTTATGATAAAGCAAGTATGCTCTCTTTTACTGTTTCAAACGTCTTCGCACTTCGGTTTACCACCCACAAACCGATGGGTTGGTGGAACGGTACAACTGCCTTCTAAAAATCACTGGGACCAGTTGCTCCCGTTGGCTGTGTTTGTATTACGCAGCCAAGTTCAGAGCAGCCTAGGCTGCTCACCCTTTGAACTCCTATTCGGAAGGAAACCCCGCACCTTACTTGAGATCACCCGAGACAGCTGGGAAAGAAAAGGGGCTCAGGATGCCCAAGAGCTATTGGAATATTCCCAACAGCTCCAGTCCAAGTACATAAGCTAAGAACGCTCTCTTATGAGACTCTTGAAAGGGCACAATTCAAACAAAAAACCTTTTAAGACAAAGGAAAAAAGTGGAGAGAATTGGCGGTTGGTGACTGGGCCCTTGTGCTTTTACCCACCTCCACGCCACAACCATCCTCAACCTACTCTGCGAAGAAACTGGAACAAACTCACCATTGACCAGATTTCCTCATCGCTTCTTCAAAACCCCCCGGCCCACTCTGCGAACCCCAACCAAGCAGCCACTAACCTCACTCAATGGCTAACCAACAGCGCCGACAACCTAGCACCTTTGAAAAAACGTCAAATCAAACTAGGCAGCAAAAACGCTCCCTGGTTCAACGATGATCTTAAGAAATCCAAGAAACTCTGTCGCTCCCTTGAGAAGGCCTGGAAAAAATACCCAAACACCAGCACCAGGGACGCCTTCAAAAACGCCACCCGCATAAACCACCAACTGATCCGGACTGCCAAGAAAGCCGCATTCAAAGACCGACTAGACAACAACGCCCACAACAGCAAGGAACTATTCAACATCGTCAAAGAATTTACCAACCCCTCAGCCAACTCCAACGACATCACTCCCTCTCAAACCCTTTGCGACTCCCTAGCTTCGTTCTTCCACAACAAAATCGCAGACATCCACAACAGCTTCAACAACCAACCCGGAGACTAACCCACCCAACCTTCTGCCGTACCTTCACCCCCCTTGAACATCCTTAATGACTGGAACCCAATCTCCACTGAGGACACCATCCGCCTGATGAACTCCATCCACTCAGGATCCCCCACAGACCCATGCCCTCACCACATCTTCAACAAAGCAGACCCCATCATTGCACCACACCTCCGAGACGTCATCAACTGCTCCCTAAACTCCGCCACCTTCCCGGAAAGCTGGAAACACGCCGAACTCAGCGCCCTTCTGAAAAAACCCACAGCTGACCCCACCGAACTCAAAAACTACCGCCCCATCTCGCTCCTTCCTTTCCCGGCCAAAGTCATCGAGAAAGCTGTCAACAACCAGCTCGCCGCCTTTCTCGAAACCAACAAATCCCTCGACTCCTCACAGTCCGGATTCCGAGCAAAACACAGCACTGAGACCGCACTCATCGCAGCTACCGACGACATTCAAACTCTACTGGATAATGGAGACACAGTCGCCCTCATCCTCCTTGACCTCTCCGCAGCCTTCGACACAGTCTGTCATAGCACCCTGTTACAACGCCTCAGAAACATCGGAATCCAAGGAAAAGCACTGTAATGGATCACCTCGTTCCTTACCGGAAGAACTCAGAGAGTCCGCCTTCCACCATTCAAATCAGAGGCCACTGAAGTCATATGCGGCGTGCCACAAGGATCTTCACTCAGCCCCACCCTCTTCAACGTATACATGAGCCCCCTCGCGACCATCGCACGCCAACACAACCTCAACATCATCTCCTACGCTGATGACACTCAACTGATCCTCTCACTCACCAAAGACCCGAGCACAGCCAAAACCAACCTACATGAAGGAATGAAAGAAGTAGCCGAGTGGATGAAGCATAGCCGTCTGAAACTGAACTCAGACAAAACAGAAGTCCTTATCTTAGGTACCTCCCCCTCCGCCTGGGATGACTCTTGGTGGCCAGAGGCCCTTGGAAAAGCACCCATCCCGACGGACCACGCACGGAACCTGGGCGCCATCCTGGACTCCTCACTCTCGATGAACAGTCAAGTCAACGCCGTTTCATCATCTTGCTTCAACATTCTTCGCATGCTCAAAAAAACATTTCGCTGGATTCCCATCGAAACTAGAAAAACGGTCACCCACGCACTGATCACGAGTCGCCTGGACTACGGAAACACCCTTTACGCCGGTACCACCGCAAAACTTCAGAAAAAACTCCAACGCATCCAGAACGCATCAGCCAGACTCATACTAGACATCCCGCGTAAAGACCACATTTCTAGTCACCTTAAAAACCTCCACTGGTTCCCCGTTAATAAGAGGGTAACATTCCGCCTCCTAACCCACGCTCACAAAGCACCTTACGAACTTGGACCCGAATGCCTCAACACACGACTTTCCTTCTACACCCCCTCCCGCCAGCTACGCTCCTCCAACCAAGCCCTTGCTGCTGTATCTCGCATCAACAAAACCACCATGGGAGGAAGATCCTTCTCCTACCTGGCAGCTAAAACCTGGAACTCACTTCCCACTCACCTTCGCCTCACTCAGAACCACCTAGCATTTAGAAAGCAACTTAAAACTTGGATTTTCGACCAGTAATTCCCCACCCTTCTTCAAGCGCCTTGAGACCCTCTGGGTATGTAGCGCGCTATATAAATTATCTGACTTGACTTGACTTGACTCAGAAAAATAGGAAAAACCACTTATGCCTTGAAGATTTCCCCCGCCAAAACCCAAATCTACCATATCAACATCCTTAAAAAATGGTTGGGTCCCCCACCTCATTCACCCTGCTCTGTGTCTACCATTACCACAGTGGCGCATACAGTAGACCAAACAGTCATAAACCCTGACCTCACTGAACAAAAGAAAAAAGAAGTTCTAGACATTCTTTTGAACCATAAGACGATCTTCTCAGATCAACCCGGTAGGACCTCCCTAGCGACCCACTCCATTCCAACCCCTAATGGGATAACGGTAAAACAAAAAGCCTATCGAGTACCAGAAGCACGACGAAAGTTGCTGAAATTGGAGGTAGACAAAACGCTAGAAGCAGTGATTATCGTACCCTCTAAAAGCAGCTGGTCTTCCCCGGTCGTTCTAGTACCTAAACCGGACGGAAGTACTAGATTTTGTATAGACTTCCGTGCTGTCAACAAAGTCTCTAAACAAGACGGGTATCCACTACCGAGGGTGGACGAGCTTATTGAGCGCCTTGGGGAGGCTCAATATATAACAACTATACAACTATTGACCTTACCAAGGGGTACTGGCAAGTACCCTTTCTTCCCCAAGACCGGGAAAAAATGCATTTTCAACACCCGAGGGCCTGTTCCATTTTACCGTCCTCCCCTTTGGCCTGCATGGGGCCCCGGGGACCTTCCAAAGCCTTATGGATACTATCCTTGCCCCATATACTAAATTTGCGGCCGCCTACTTGGACGACATCGTCGTCCATAGTCCTACCTGGGAGGACCACCTGGAACAGATCTTAGGGGCATTGCGAGAGGCTGGGTTACACGTAAATGCTAAGAAATCCGGAGTTGCATTCACCCAGGTCAAATATTTGGGGTATGTCCTGGGAGAGGGACACCTGTTTCCCCAGCATGAAAAGGTTCGAGCCATCCAGTCACAGAACTTCCCCATCCACCAGGAGAGATCTTAGGGCATTCCTTGGACTGGTGGGTTACTACTGCCGCTTCATTCCTCACTTTGCTACGGTCTCTGCCCCCATAACTGACCTGCTAAAGAAGACAGCAACTTCCCCGCAATTAAAAAAACCCTCTCCTCAGGCGTGTATGTCCTTCCAACAGCTTAAGGACATTCTTTCCTCCGCCCCAGTCTTAACAGCCCCAGACTTTGAGAAGCCATTCTTCTTGCAAACTGATGCTTCAGGAGTAGGGTTGGGGGCGGTATTATCACAACAGGATGAGGACGGCAGGGAAAGACCCATCTTGTATCTAAGCAGAAAGTTATTCCCGATGGAAGCAGCGTATCCTACAATTGAAAATGAATGCCTCGCGGTCAAATGGAGTATTGACAAACTCCGTTATTACATGGAGGGCCGTCATTTCACTCTCTTCACCGACCATGCACCTCTGACATGGCTGCAACGGAACAAGGGTCGGAATGATCGGATATTACGATGGTTTCTCTCACTCCAACCGTATGACTTTGAAGTCCGCCATAGAAAAGGGATAAATCAGACAAACGCCGACTTCTTGTCCCGTTATCCTCTTTACCCCGAACGGGAAAAGCTGGGGGGGGAAATTTGTCACGGGATCACGGGTTCGATCCCAGTATCCCCTGTGACTGGTTTTCACTCTATTCCACAGAATTGGACCGGGCCCTTTAATGAAAGCCTGGACTTTCCTGAGGCAACCTCCCCCTCCGTGACGTCGGATTTCGTGGGCCTATCAGTGTCCACGGTTTACGATGAAAAGGCGGTCCCGGAAGAACACCGCGGCGGAGCCGGGAGAGGAAGAAGCCGACCCGAGGAGAGGACGCCGAAAGACCCCGAAGAGGTTCCACACCGGGAAGAGGAGTCGAGGCAGCTGAGGACGTCTAAAGACCCAGCGAGAGCACCAGACGAAGAAGACGCGACAAAGGAGAAGCCAGGAGGCCACCGTCACCACTCTTCGCCCAGCCACGCTCAGGAAGACGCGTGGCTCAGCAAGGTACGGGCCGGCTCAGAGGTCTTCTCTCGTTAAGAAGGGGGGGGACGGGTAACGAGGAGGCGGGGAGGGATCCTCAGTGTTAAAAGGGAAACGTTCAAGTTTACTCTGTGCACGTTCACTTCACAAACTAAGGGTGAAGCGCCGCTGCGTTAAAAACAGGATTATTTTGTATGACAATGGTGATGGTTACTTCCCTCCTCACAAAGTTACCCTCACACCCTGCCCCATAGCCTCAGTAGTTTAGATCTGTTATCTAAATGCCACCTCTCCTTTTCCTTTCTTTTGAGCTGAGCCGGGGACGAGCTATACTACACGGAAGAGCAGGTAAGAGAGCAGAATGACCAGACCAAAGCACCGGACTAAATCAAGACTGTTTTTGACTGCATACTGTACCCGAATACGCACTTCATGACTATTGGCTCCTTCCCTCCTTGTCAACCCTAAAGGTTACAGATTGATAACCACAAAGTGTTTCGGGTCGCTTCAGGAAGTGGGATTGATAACCACAAAGTGATATCTTGTCAATGAATTAAAGCCAAAGAGGCCCCAGCATAAGGTACAGGGCGGGGATAGACTTCCTATGTTCTGTGTAGCCTAAATTACTCAAGTGTCCCCTCTTGCGTCCACATTAAGTGTCCAAAGTATATCTTAGCTAGGCAACAAAAAAATAATCAGAAAAGCCTTAGACAGAGAGACTTAGGATACTACCAACAGCCTTTTGCCTTGAGAACGTCTCAAGGCAAAATGAGTTTCAACACATCCTCTTACCTGCCGTTCTAGCTGAGCCAAAGGTCTTTGTGTTCTGAGGCCCAGGTGAGCTGTGTCCCACTCTACTGCAGACTTAGCTGTGTCCCACTCTGCTCTCTGCGGGTAGAGCTGTCCCCCACTTTCCTCTCTGCAGACAGGGCTGCTTCCCACTCTACTCTCTGTGGACAGAACTGTATCCCACTCTACTCTCTGCAGACAGAGCTGTGTCCCACTCTACTCTCTGCAGACAGAGCTGCGTCCCACTCTACTTTCTGTGGACAGAGCTGTGTCCAACTCGACTCTATGCAGGCAGAGATATGTCCCACTTTACTCTCTACAGACAGAGCGGTCTTCCACTTTACTCTCTGCAGACAGAGATGTGCCCCACTCTACTCTCTGCAGACAGAGCTGTTTCCCATTCTACTCGCTGTAGACAGCGCTGTGTCCCACTCTACTCTCTGAGGGCAGAGCTGTGTCCCACTCTATAACCTGTGGACAGAGCTGTGTCACACTCTACTTTCTGCGGACAGAGCTGTGTCGCACTCTACTCTCTGCAGACAGAGCTGTGTCCCACTCTACTCTCTGCGGACAGAGCTGTTTCCCACTCTACTCTCTGAGGGCAAAGCTGTGTCCCACTCTACACTTTTAGGACAGAGCTGTGTCCCACTCTACTCTCCGAGGACAGAGACATGTCCCACTATACTCTTTGCGGACAGAGCTGTGTCCCACTATACTCTTTGCGGACTGAGCTGTGTCCCACTCTACTCTCTGTAGACAAGAGCTGTATCCCACTCTAATCTCTGCGGACTGACCTGTGTCCCACTCTATAACCTGTAGACAGAGCTGTGTCCCACTCTATAATCTGTGGACAGAGCTGTGTTCCACTCTGCTCAGCTGCGGACAAGTCCCAGTCACTGCAACACATTTCAAAACTATATGCTTTTGCCCCGTGTAGCATGTGTTTCATCTAGTAGGTTTCACGCGTTAATTATCACACCCTGAATGCACAGGTTGTACTTAGTGCTTAATTTGAGCCAGTGGTTACAGGTAAGGCCCATCCTACTAATTTTTGTTCGAACAGAACTAATTTTTCCTCATTATCCTCTGCCCCACATCAAAACAGTGAACGACATACAGGGTAGGGTAAGGAAAAAGCTGAGAAAACACAGGAAACATGACAAAGGTGGAAGCAGAAAACTGCTAGGGTGAGATAAAGGAGCAGAGTGTGTCTGGTGGTAGATTAAAGAGGCATCAGGTGGACTCAAGACTATGCAGTGCTGGTATTCAGCACCCCGATACTCAGTAGTGTCGACTGCGGTCCTCTCATCAAAAAGTTAGGCCCCATCACGGTCACAAAGAAAGCACTGGTTAATGTTAACAAAAGGCAGGTTATTAACAAGTCTACTGCTTATTTTACCATCTCTCTGCCTTTAACTACAATTCCTCCCACAGTGCTCCTTCTCGTTTCTCTTCCTTGCTACTTCCTCCTTGTCTCAGGTCTCTTTTATACTTTTTTTCTTCCGTAATATATCCTGCATCTCTCTCTCTTTCTCTCAATTCAATGTCTCTACATTACTCAAATTCACTATTGATTTATCAGCATGGCACAAGTCGGGGGTAGACCCAGTTTAATAGGGTACCCCCCACTATTTTTCAGAAAAGGGACTCAGTTCCACTTTGTCATTAAGCATGTGTAAGATGTATTACTTTGTGCCCCAGCACTGCAGTTTCTTGCATCTGTAAACACTGGCCTCTGCGTGTTTGTAACTATCCGTCTCACAGCAGTGTCCCCTTTATATGTGTGAATGGCACAAGAAAAGTACAGTGAACTTGACAAAATTAACCTTTCTATTACTTATGCATTGTAAATGTGAAACACTTTGGGGCAGTATAAAGAACAATGTCAGGAAACAAACGCAAATTAACAGCACATTTTATTTATTCGCAAAAAAATGTTTTAAAATGTAATTTCCAAGTTCCACATATCTATTTAAAACTATTTACACTTTCAACAATTTCCAAGATTAGTTACAAATTGATAGGGAGAAAAACACCAGGTATAAAACATAAAATAAAAAAAATGTTTAATGTTATTTTATGTTTCTTATTATTTTTATATAAAATTGGCAGTTGACCATTTAAGTGAGAATTATTATAGGGGCCTGCCATCACTACATTTGATGTGATTGTGATTTGCATGTGAAAACTGGCCCCTCACTATTTTCCTTAGAACCTGTGCCCTGTTTATTGGTATTTGAAAAGAGAAAAAGGCCCAGCCGGCACGATTCAAGATCTGTTAAATTTATTTAACAGACTCAGGTCCATTAGCCAAATTAACTGGACCCAAGATATCGATTCACCATATAATTTCATGTATTTGTTATTTTCACGCATAAACAACACGGTGATACATAAAACAATTGGTATACATCATAAAAACATTCAGACATAACATAAGCACGTAAATAAACAGCGTAGTTAAGAAAAAGAATAAGTTGTGAGCAAAGAAAATCAGTTTGAACATTTATACGGAAAACCAGTCATGATTACACAACAATAGCAGCACTGGACACACATTTTTCTACAAATCAAAGTGCTTCTAGTCACAGGGGAAAACACAGTTGTGATAAGTAGAACAATAGTTTTGAATAGTTTTCTACAGAGGCAAAATAAATCAATTTCAAAGTTGCCCGTAGTGTGTGATGCCTGCCGACGCAATTCGAAACCCTGATTCGTTTAAGGGAATCTCTTCAGGGAGTTGACTGGAATTTCTACAGGAAAAAAGGGGTAATACGATAGTTTACCAAAAAGGTGAACCTCAAACCCTCTGACAAGATGTGAATATATATATTACAACTGAAGTAATTACCTGCCCTCCTGAGGGGGAAGGGAAAACAATCCTATTGAGTTCTTGGATGAATAAATCTAAAAGATGTAAGTCAAAGCTGTATGTATGTTATTATTTCTATTTGAGGCCAAACAGTATTCTCCAACCAGGTGAGATACCATGTTTAAGAACAAAGAACTTACTTGTGGGACTCGGATATCCATAAGCCATATTGTGGGAGCTGATCAAGAACGCATTTAAATGAATTGCTAAAGTAGCAGTGTTAATTATAGGGAGGATGCGCTTTGGGCCTTCTATCATTTGGTATTTGAATGTCCAAAAGAATTGTAATTATATATTCTTCTGCAACTCCTTCATGTCACAATAACTGCAGATGTTGCTCCTGTCTATGTCCACAGATGGTTCAATATTATTGTTAATGTTCTTAAGTTCTGTCTGGATTCGCAGCAAATCTAGGATTATTTCTGTGTGAGTTAAATGAAGGTGTGTGCTCGCTGAGGGCTGTGAGGGATCAAAAATGTGCAAAAGCTCTTCACACTTTCAGTGTACGTCTATGTATTCCCCCTGTGTGTTCACTGATGATTTGATTGCAAATATATAGTTTTTCCTCTGTGTTTATTCGCTGATGTATCCATAGGTTTAATAACTGATAAAAGAAATTCACACATTTACTGCACCTGAAAGGCTTTTCCTGTGTGATCGCTGATGAATCATTAATGTTGACAAGTCACTAAACCTACCTGCACATTCATTGTAATGGTATGGGTTAACCCCTGTGTGCATTCACTGATTTCTTTCTGGATTTGATAAATCAACAAAACCTCTTCACACATTCACTGCACCTTAATGTTTTTGCCCCTTGTGTGTATTTCTTGATGTCTTTGTTCGCCTGATAAGTGACTAATGCTCTTCACACATTCAGTGCAATTGAATCTTTTTCTCCTGTGTGCGTTCGCTGATGATTTCTTAATGCTGAACAGTCACTAAAACTACTGTCACATTCACAACAATGGTAGGGGTTTACCCCAGTGTGTTTGCGCTGATGTTTCTTTAGGGCTGATAAGTGACTAAAGCTCTTCACACATTCACTGCATCTAAATGGCTTTTCTCGTGTGTGTGTTCGCTGATGCACTTTTAGGTGTCCTGAGTGAATAAAGCTCTTCATACATTCACTACACTTGAACGGTTTTTCCCCTGTGTGTGCTCGCTGATGAATCCTTAATGATGAAGAGTCAATAAAAGCACTGCCACATTCACTGCAATAATATGGTTTTTCCCCCGTGTGTGTTTGCTGATGTCTTTGTAGGTTTGATAAGTGACTAAAGCTCTTCATACATTCACTGCACTTGAATGGCTTTTCCCCTGTGTGTGTTCGCTGATGAATCCTTAATGATGATGAGTCAATAAAAGCGCTGCCACATTCACTGCAATGGTAGGGCTTTTCTCCGGTGTGTGTTTGCTGATGTTTTTGTAGGTGTGAAAATTGACTAAAGCTCTTTGTACATTCACTGCACTTGAATGGTTTTTCCCCTGTGTGTGTTCGCTGATGTATTTGTAGCTGCGATACCTGTCTAAAGTACTTTGGACATTCAGTGCACTTGAATGGTTTTTCCCCTGTGTGTGTTCGCTGATGATTCCTTAATGTTGAGGAACGACTAAAACTACTTCCACATTCATTGCAATTGTATGGTTTTTCCCCATTATGTGTTTGATGATGTACTTGTAGGTTTGCTAATCGACTAAAGGTCTTCACACACTCACTGCACTTAAATGGCTTTTCTCCTGTGTGTGTTCGCTGATGACTCTGCAGGTTTGATGAATACCTAAAGCTACTTCCACATTCACTGCACTTGAATGGTTTTACCCCTGTGTGGGTTCGCTGGTGGCTTTGGAGCTGTGATGACTGACTAAAGCACTTTGCACATTCACTGCAATGGTAGGGCTTTTCTCCGGTGTGTGTTTGCTGATGTTTTTGTAGGTGTGAAAATTGACTAAAGCTCTTTGTACATTCACTGCACTTGAATGGGTTTTCCCCTGTGTGTGTTCGCTGATGTATTTGTAGCTGCGATACCTGTCTAAAGTACTTTGGACATTCAGTGCACTTGAATGGTTTTTCCCCTGTGTGTGTTCGCTGATGATTCCTTAATGTTGAGGAACGACTAAAACTACTTCCACATTCATTGCAATTGTATGGTTTTTCCCCATTATGTGTTTGATGGTGTACTTGTAGGTTTGCTAATCGACTAAAGGACTTCGCACATTCACTGCACTTAAATGGCTTTTCTCCTGTGTGTGTTCGCTGATGACTCTGCAGGTTTGATGAATACCTAAAGCTACTTCCACATTCACTGCACTTGAATGGTTTTACCCCTGTGTGGGTTCGCTGGTGGCTTTGGAGCTGTGATGACTGACTAAAGCACTTTGCACATTCACTGCACTTAAATGGTTTTTCTCCTGTGTGTGTTCGCTGATGAATCCTAAGACTTGAGGAATCACTAAAACTACTTCCACATTCATTGCAATTGTGTGATTTTTCCCCTGTGTGTGTTCGCTGATGTCTTTGTAGTTCTGATAACCGACTAAATCTCTTAACACATTCACTGCACTTGAATGGTTTTTCTCCTGTGTGCTTTTGCTGATGAAGCTTTATTAGTGATGACAAACTAAAGCTCTCGCTGCATGTGTAGGACTCTTCCTCCTTGGTTAGCATCTGTGGGTCGGGTATATATTTGTCTACATCCAAAGACTGTGTTCCCTGAAGGGCCAACATGGCTGATAAAGCACTTGTGTTATTCTCACACTCCCTGTGTGTGTGTGGTATTTTGCACGTTTGAGTTCAGATTTAACAATAAGGTGCCATAGTCACCAAATACTTACCACACTCATAATATGTATAAGGTTTCTTTGTAGGTGATTGTGCCTTTAGACTTGACTATAGTTATGCATGCTTAAGGGTAAAGATTTATCTTCCTTCTGGTCTGGGCAAATTGGTACAGTCCATTAATTGTAGATAGCAGAACTCTTCTTTTTGTAGCCCTTAGGTTGTCTGGCTCCACTCAGTTTCTCTGGTTGCTGAGGGTTAGCCAGAAAGAGTTTACAGTACACCTAGACCACTTAATGATGGTCTGCTATTGCTTTAGAAAATGGAGTACTGTGGTAACCGCATCATATGGATCCCATGGTCAAGACTGGTGTTGGACAACAGTTTATATAGGAGGTGGTTTGCCAGTTTTCTTGTCTAAATGTTCTGGATGTCATTTCTTAATCTTGTGGTGTGGAGGGGCGCAGCTCTGACTCTTACATCCAATGAACTGCCATTGACTGCTTTTTCAAGGATCTGTCAGTTTATGTGCAGGTTCATCTGTCGCCAACTGCATCGATGTTTTCCTGAATACTGGAACTCGTTGTTTCTGCTATGTTTACAGAGTTACAGCATTAGCTTCTTTATTCATAATCATTTCATGCATTCAAGGTTTTCTGTTGGATGTAAATATATTTAGAATTACTAAATGTAAACATAATGGGACATGAGTTCACAATGTTTAACTGATTGTAAAAGACATCCCTTTATCATCTTTGAAACTTAGCATGGAATATTTCAACATACATAGATATTCAACTAAAAGTTCTGTGGATCATGTCACATCGCATTAACTTCAGAAAAGGAGGTGATTTACTAGTGTTCACAGAGAAACTTAGTTAACAAGCATTTGCAATGCAATAGGTCTCGCATTAGGAAAGTTTGAGCTATTGGTATTGTAAATGACAATATTTGTATTTATGGGTTGGTTTTGAAAATAGCGAAATTAATAGCTTTGTCATTTACAATGCCAATAGTTATAACTTTGGCAAATGTGACACCTATAGCATTTGTAGTGCAATATGTGTTGTATTTACGTGACTTAGATGTATTGATATTACAAATAACAATGGTTTTTATTTTTTTTAAATAATTAATACTTAAATAAAAGTTAGTGTAATTTATAATGGCAATAATGTAAACTTTTGTAAATACCTTTTGTAAAGATTATGTTCAGTGTATTTTATTATGACGAAAATCCAAGAAAAGAAGTGAAAAATTAACATTTTTTTGTGACATTTGTAATAAAGCTTGAAACATTGATAGAACATATTTGAACCAGTTGTTGTTGAATGGTTGCACAGATTGATGCTGTGGTAGCGCATAGTGATGCTGTGGTGCCCCTAAGTGATGCTGGGGTGCCCCTGAGTGATGCTGTGGTGCCCCTGAGTGATGCTGAGTTGATGCGATAGATAGATAGATAGATAGAGTGAGTGCGATAAATAGAATGAGGGCGATAAATAGAGTGCGGGCGATAGATAGAGGGCTGGCGATAGATAGAGTGAGGGCGATAGATAGAGGCAGCGTGATAGGTGGAGGGTGATAGATAGAGGGCGATAGATAGAATGAGGGCGATAGATAGAGGGAGGGTGATAGGTAGAGGGCAATAGATAGAGTGAGGGAGATAGATAGAGGGAGGGTGATAGATAGAGGGAGGGTGATAGATAAAGTGAGGGTGATAGATAGATAGAGTGAGGGCGATAGACAGACAGATAGAGTGAGGGCGATAGATAGAGTGAGTGCGATAGATAGACAGATAGAGTGAGGGCGATAGAGTGAAGGTGATCGATTGATAGATAGAGGGCGATAAAGGGAGAGCGATAGATAGAGTGAGGGCGATAGATAAGATAGATTGATAGTGAGGGGCAATAGATTGATAGAGTGAGGGTATAGATAGAGTGAGGGCGATAGATAGAGTGAGGGTGCTAGATAGATGGATAGAGTTATTATTTGGTGTGCAATTATGTGGCACTGAGTGGTATTTGGAGTGTATGTTGCATTGAGCGCAGTGTAATTACGAGGCATGCAATTATGTGGCACTGAGTGGTAGTTGGAGTGTATGTTGCATTGAGGGTGCAGAGTGTGTGAGGGTGCAAAGTGTGTGAGGGGGCAGAGTGTGTGGCCTAAAGTAGTGTGTGGGCACAGTGTGTGTGCCCAAAGTAGTGTGTGGGCGCAGTGTGCATGGCCTAAAGTAGTGTGTAGGCGCAGTGTGTGTGGCCTAAAGTAGTGTGTAGGCGCAGTGTGTGTGGCCTAAGGTAGTGTGTGGGCACATTGTGCGTGGCCTAAAGTAGTGTGTGGGCGCAGTGTGAGTGGCCTAAAGTAGTGGGTGGGCGCAGTGTGTGTGGCTGCATTGTGTGGGCGCAGGGTGTGTGGCCTAAAGTAGTGTGTGGCTGCAGTGTGTGTGGCCTAAAGTAGGGTGTGGGCACAGTGTGTGTGGCCTAAAGTAGTGTGGGGCGCAGTGTGTGTGGCATAAAGTAGTGTGTGGGCGCAGTGTGTGTGGCCTAAAGTAGTGTGGGCACAGTGTGAGTGGCCTAAAGTAGTGTGTCGGCGCAGTGTGCGTGGCCTAAAGTAGTGTGTGAGCGCAGTGTGTGTGGCCTAAAGTAGTGTGTGGGCGCAGTGTGTGTGGCATAAAGTAGTGTGTGGGCATAGTGTTTGTGGCCTAAATTAGTGTGTGGGCGCAGTGTGTGTGGCCTAAAGTAGTGTGTGGGCGCAGTGTACTAAAGTAGTGTGTCGCCTCATTTTTCAGCAGCGAGCGCAGATGCTCTTCGAGGGTCTTTGCTTACTTTTCACACAGCCTAAAACACAAGTCTGCCCTTACTCGAAAGCAGAAAAAGGGTGCGTTCCTGAGTTGTGAACAGCTAATGTGAACATGAGCTTAGAGAGCGAAGTGGCGTGCTGTAGAGGCAGCCTGAGAAGATCAGCAGGAAACTACATGTCACCAAGAACGCAGTGCTTTAGTCCTGGATTTTACTGTGCATTCTGGGGACTGTAATTCTAGTTCACTTCTCTTGCTCTAACGTGAAAACAATGATTTCTATATGAGACAAGTTTAACCTATTAGCATTGTAAATGACAATGCGTTTCATTTATGTTTCAAAAACAAAAACATAAATAAAAGGCATTGTTATTTACAAGGCCAATAGCTCAAACTCGGGTAAATGCGAGACCTGTTGCAATGCAATAGGTCTCGCATTTATGAGAGTTTAAGCTATTGGCATTGTAAATAACAATGCCTTTTATTTAGGTTTTTAAAAAGCAAAACAAAATAAGAAGGCATTGTTTTTTAGAATGCCAATAGCTCAAACTCGCCTAATTGTGAGACCTATTGCATTGCAAATCCTTGTTTTATTTGTTATGTTGGCAGTTCTGGGGCCTATACGTTTGAGTGCCGTTAAAAAGATGCTGCTGGCAACGCTCCAGAGTTGGATGAGCTATCATCATGAAACCAAATTGTGAGTTTGTGTAGAACAGCAGTAACATTGACCTGTTGTGACCTGTACACCGTTGCTCAAGTGTGTCTTGGCACTTCCTGATGTTATTGTTTCCCATGTCCACCATATGAAGTTTAGAGATCTCAGAAGGTGGAAGGCCACGAATCTGCTTTAACATTTCTCAAGAATTCTCTGTCCAGTATTATCACCCGAGTCATTCCCCCAGTATTTTAAACCTGTACAAAGATTTTGAGCAATAATCGGCAGAAATAATTACCTACTATTGAAAAAAGAGTCCAGCTGGAGACGCGATTGTCATTTCTTTGAAGTCAGAGCGATTCATTCGTGCAGCATTACCGTCACAGCGCCTGATAATTTTTAGAAAGATTTGTATTGCGCAGGAAGGTTAAACTTCACCTGTAAATGTGTTGCCATTACCCCCACCCTCTCCCGACCCCCCTCTTGAACATTACTGGGAGTGTTAAAATAAACTCCAGATTGGCCTGTTGGGAGTCAAACCTGTAACCAGCGAATTACATCAGATCGCTGGCACAGTGGATTCCTTTCACGCTGAGCGGTCACCGGCAGCCGCACAGAAATTGGAATAATTTTAGGATTGATTTTTGTCTAACAACATGACATTCTGTTTTTTTAGCACGTAATGCGTTTGCAGCCTCAAATTTAAAAACACCCTAAATTCTGTGTTTACTCTAGTACTAGCATCTGAAGATTTTAATCTCTATGACTTTTAGACTGGAAATATGTAAACATGTATGTAAATGCTTGTAGCAAAATGGATTTAGTCGTGCACGATGCCCAGAGAATACGTGACAAGTTGTATGATGGAAATCCATAAAGGCAGTGGATGCAAGAGAATAGACAAAGATCTGCGAGTTTTAAAGGCGCTCTGAACAACTTTATTATGCAATAATGTTTTTATTTTTGTTACCAGCTGTCATGCTGATACAAAAAAAATTGTTTACTTAGGCTCAGTGATCTCAGAAACGACTAGCCATTGCTTCAGGTAATAAAGCAAGCAAATTTCTTCCCTGTAACGCATTTCTACCCCCCAGCTTGTCGGACGCCAACAATAATAAGCTCAACCGGACTAATCAGGGGCGTAGCTAGCGCTTGTGGCGCTTGAAAAATGTCCGAGAGACACGTAGTATGCTGCTAATAGTTACCTCGATCATGCAAGTTACATGCACATACATGACTCACCTCTTCAATTAGTCTAGTCTGTCTCTAGCTGCCAATGCCACTCTCTGCTCTGCCTGAATAAAGCACTGCCCAGTGCCCGCCACCCCCAGGCCAGAATTAATTAAACTACCCTCAGACACAAGTCACACAACCACGACGAGAGCGTATCAGTGAACGAGTAACGCGTCATCACTGCTACGTTCTTCTGCCCTTGACTCGCGAGGGCTGGCCAAAATCTCCATACTCAAAGTCTCGAGCCTGTCTCGAGTCGTGCCTACCTTAGCCTGCCCATCTACATGAAATACCAGCACTCAAATAGGCCCACAGTAAAGATGGATCACACCAACATAAACGTGCACCCGGTACAGTGTAGAGTCCTGCAGCTTAAAAGATGTACCACAGACGTTGCTCCCAGAGGTGTAAAAGTGGTGCTTAATTTGTGCTAGAGGTTTCCGGTGCTCAGCACCTGCCCTCAAAAGTCAACACCGGCTCTTATGGCAGTCAGACACATGGGGGTGCTGTTTGTTACTTTTGAAATGAGCACAACAACAGTTATTTAATAATGTAATATTAATTACAAATTACAAATACCTGCTGCCTGAGGCATTCCTGTAGCTTTTAGTGGCCTGGAATAGTCTTTGCTGCAGATATTTAGGCGTGAGATGGATAGTGGTAGTGCTGGTACAGTCATTAGCAGCGCTGGCTGGCAAGGGTAATGGGCAATGCTGGCTGCTATGGCCACCTGACTACGGCCCTGGTACTTCGTTTTTTACATGTTAAGCACTGTCTGTGTAGAAGCTTCACGAGTGAGAGGGACTGGTGGGGCCGTATTACAGTCATGTCATGCGGGAATTTTTAACATTTGCACCTGTAAGGTCGCTTAAGAGCAAGCAATGCATCCGATCCAAGCTTGAAATACAACCAATACCAATGCCATTGCAGATGAACGATAATAATCTCTAGATGTCTGACTCTCACTCACCTCTTCAGTCGTCTGTCTCTAGCTGCCAATCAATGTCACTCTTTGCCTGAATAAAGCGCTGCACTGCCCAGTGCCCGCCTGCGCCCCCAGGCCAGAATTACTTAAACCGACACCTGCAGGCTGCACACGAGTCACACACTACCACTGACAACGAGAGCGTAGCAGTGAGCGCGTAACGCATCATCTTTGTTACGTTCTTCTGCTCGTGACTCGGCGAGGGCTGGCCTGAATCTCCCATACAGGGACGTCATTGGTAGCCCTCGTGCAGACCCCGCACGGCACGCTTCAACTGATTGACGGCCCTGGGCGAGGGGGTGGGGGCGCCAACAACGGTCGGAGCGAGGCGAGGCAGGAGCAGGGTATACTAACACGGCGGCGGGACTTAGGCGCACGCCCTGCACTAATTTTGCACTGCACTCAGTGGCCACACTCATTGACTGCCACCTCTGTGACTGGGCGGCACTGGAAGCCCGGTGATGCCGCCGCCGCCTTAATATTTTATTTTATTTGGGGGACACACACTGTGAAACCGGCCGGCCACTGCCCACTTCCAAATAAATAATAAAGACAGCCGCGGCCGCAAAACGGGCATCCAGTGCCGCGCGGCCACGGCCGCCTCAAGAATGGTGCCGCCTGGGGCAGACCGCCCCACCCGCCCCCCCCTAGCTACGCCAGTGGGACTAATATCATTTTTTTAGTAGATGCGGAGGCCGAGAACAAAAAAACACTAAAGTCAGCCACATCACCTAACTAAAACAAGAATGAAACGAACTGCTGCACGCACACCAGCGCGAGACACCGCAAAAACGATCCCGTTCCCCAGGTTCAGGCGTGAGTAGTGCACGAGGTTGGAGAGCTCGAGACGCCGCCGTGAGCGTGCACGTAAGCAGGGGAGGATCGCCGGAGAAGACATGGAGCCTGATGCCGATGCCGAGACTGACCTGCTGCGGAGGGAGAGTGACACGCGGAAAGAGCCAGGTGAGTGGGGGTGTGTGGTATTGGTGGCCATGGTTCTAGCTGCTTCTACAACTCTTGTTGCAGACAAAGGTCCTGGTTTAGAGTTGGCTGGACAAGTTATTGCCTCAAAACAAGACATGTGTCCTGACTGCCTTTTCACAAGGACATCATGCACTTTAAATAAGGCGGACAGGATGTCTGTCACTTCTGTGACGGAATAAACCATTCGCTGAAATCCAAATTGGTCCCTTGGTGTACCCTGTGTCCAGTGTGGTTTTCTGGGCTTAAATGATCTTGTGGTTTGTGGGTCTCTCACCTCTTTAAGGCCACCACCATGAAGGACTTGTTAGCTGTGCCTTGTGCAAATCTCCCTTCCAGGCAGGACTTCTGTAAGCTGTGCCTTGTGCAGATCTTTCTTCATGGGATGGGCTTCTTTCCTCAATGTCAGTTCAAAGGTCAGGTGAGGCAGAACTGGTCTAGGGTGTCTTCTTTGTTGGAATTCAACTGGTCATGCCACAGAGCTCAAGCTGTGAGATGAAGGGGAATATGGATTTTCTGAGCTCTGTGGGACATTGAGACAGCCCTATCGCATCCACCATTTACTACAAGACTCAAGACGTTGACACTACAAGTACTGCTCCAAGGTACAATTCTACCTCTGTATCTGAATAGATCCTGGGAAATGGCAACTAGAGAATAAAGGTCCTGCCTGTAACAGCACATTGCAGAAAGCTTTTCAGGAACTTCGAGGTTAATAGACTTTCTCTATCCGTCATACCTGAAGACAGTAATCCCTGCTAACATCTATCCTCTTTGGACAAGGTGCTCTATTTTGCTATCAGATTCCAGCCCAGACACACACCCTCATATCGTGTTGAGTGAAGTCGGGTAGTTCTCACCCAAAACAGGGCCCTTCACAAATTTCTGTTCTTTTCTTACACCCCTGGACAGCCGTGCCAACACAGACCAACTGCACACCCTCCACAGATTACCAATCTATTTCACAGAACTTGGCAGTCCAATCCTGGATAAAAGGTAGCACGTTCGTTAGAAAATCTGCACCTATTAGAATAGTAACATAATGAACACAGAGCACGCAATAAAATAACAGGGGTCAGGTACTAGGAGAATCTGAGGCAGACGATGCAATAACATAGGTCAGGTACTAAGAGAATCTGATGCAAACAATGTAATATAAAGTGCAGAGGCTAGCTCTGTATATCAAAGGTAAAGAATAGATTCACACCAAGTCATGGTATATCTGCATAGTTTAAGCCAACACGTTGTCTGCCCCAGTAGACTGTTGGTCTTAAGGACTCTATTGTGATGGCATTGTGTGAGACTTGGCACTGGTTCAATGGGCAGATATATAAACAGGTAAAAAAGGATGCCACTGCTCAGGGCCCAAATGGGTTCTTTGGATATCAAGCACTGAAATTCCAGATCTGAGCTCTTCTGTGAAAAGATGTCTGTCACACATTCGTCCGCCGCAATCACCTCTGTGAAACAGGCAGGATTCTACAATAAGCTAAACCAGAATACATATTTTGAAATTGCCTTTCAAACCAGTCTCCAATCGACAAGGCAGCTTTTTTGTGTAATTTGGAGCAGTTGTCAACAAGAATATAGGATATTTTTGGTTCATCTCTGTCAGGCTTTCTGCTCAGATGTGACGGCAAATGGGATGAAATAGGCTACAGAAGGCTAAATGTCTATTCCACACCCTATGCCAGAAATCTATTAAACAAGAGGGTTCCTCGGAGAAGCTACCAGGGGTTGCTTTGGGAAGCAGGCCACATTTACAAGGACGCACCCTCATGTAGGGACTAATACAATTTCCTATTCCTCTCATACATTAGCTAGATAAACGAGGATCAGTGTGACACTGATTGAAGCAAGCAGCACCTGTGGTTCTGGAAACATTTAGTTGGATTATAGAGAACAAGCCTAGGGTTTATAAAAGGGAAATATACAAAGTAAATCTACAGAAGCTAGAAGTTTGGTAACAGAGAGATGTATGTCTGTGTAACAGAAAGATTGGATAGCGGAACAAATCAATATCTAACTGAGATTATCCATGTCCTAACCTCTCTTCCACTGTCACAGTAAAAAGCAGCACTAGATGGAAAGATGACTTCTACTGCAAATGCCTCCTCAAACTGAAGCACAATAAAAAGTAGTGCTGAGTAGAAATGTTGTCTTCTGTTAGCACTACTTTGTGAGAAAAATGCAGTGCAATATGCACAGATTCCTGTTCAATTAAGACCTCTCACAGTGTTAGTAATAATTGGTGCAGTTCATTAAGGATTCCTCCGTAAATGCCCTTTGTAGATACTCTCTACTATAAACACTTCTCTAAGTGTGAGTAAACATCAGTGCACCTTACAGATCAATAAGCCCCCCTTATAATGTAGTAAAAACAGGGCTTTGTGCACTGATTTCCTCTTTCGTAAAAAACCCTCCCTGTGTTGTAAAAAGGCAGTGCAGTGAGCACAGTTTTCTTCTGTAAATCTCCCTGATAATGTAATAAAGAGCAATGCACTGTACCGAGATTTCCTCCTTTTACTGCCCGTTACAATACAGGAACAAGCATTTGCAATGCAATAGGTCTCGCAGTTGTTAGAGTTAGAGCCACTGACATTGTAAATGGCAATGCCTTTTATTTATATGTTGGTTTTTAAAACGTAAATAAAAGGCATTGTCATTTACAGTGCCAATACGTTCAACTCTCGCAAATGTGAGACCTATTGCATTGCAAATGCTTGTTTCATTTTAGCAATTGGACTGCAAATCTCACCCTGCTCATTGTTGTTGTTGCAAAATCAACGACTGGCTTACAGTCATAATTAAGACAAAGGGTCAGGTGGCAACTTACATATAACCCATTAGCGCATAATATCCAGCCCCATTGGCTTTGCCAATACTTGCTTTTATTTGGAAATCTGATTCTAGATGAAAGGATGGCAAAAGTCTAAGGAAATCAAATGTAAAGCAGAACCTTGTGGACGGGTGTCAAGCTGGTCATCTCACTTACAGATGGCGAGAAACGGCAGGAGGCTGAGTGAGCCACGTGTCAGACGTGTGTAATACAAAAAGACGTGGTAGGCCTTTAACAGGAGATTTAACTCTCTTGTGTACAATAAAGACAATAAAGTGGTGTCAAAATAAATAAATAACACTCACGAGACCAGTATTGCAAATTTCTTCCCGTCATAATAGCCACCATTAAGCATCTAATTAAAGAGTGTAGTCAAACAGATGTATGCTATTGTTCCCCATGGGCGATGACATCATCTGAGCACCAGGAATCGGGCACGCAAGGTGTGGGTGCTTCTAAACAATACAGCTGGCAGTTTACTACGGTGCTATACTTCAATTAACCATAGCCCCGAAGGGTGGATAGAAAAAATACTACACGAGAAAGAACGTGTTAGTCGATGGAAGGCTAAGCATCGTGGAATCAAATTCTAAAGAAAAGAATAACCGTCCTGTCCTTATGTAGCTCAGAACTGTGTCCAATCTAGCGGACTATAACCACCCTGAACATCGCAATTTAATTGTGCGGTTTATTTGAAGAGCATTAGTTTTAATAATGTTTGAAACCAATCAATGCCCCCGGAATCCCGCCGCGGCCGCCCCGAAAGTCAGGCACGGTCGCCTGTGACGGGGGCGGAGCCACGTCCAGACCGGAAGAGGAGGCAGGCGGAGTCCATGCGTCTCGCGGCTCCTGTGAGCGGTGTAGAGCCCCGGGGCCGCGCTAGCAGGAGGTTGGGCGCCGCGTGCTGACAGCAGAGTCCCCGACATTGGCCAGGTAAGTTCCAAAAGGCTGGGGGAACTTGGTGCACGTGTGTGTGTGTATGCTCGTGTGTGTATGTATGTGTGCGACGGTGACGGCGGGGGAGGGGGGGCCTCGGTGCACTTGTGTGTGTGTGCGCGCGTGTGTGTATGTGTGAGGGGGGGTGTCTCTGTATGTATGTATGTGCGGGCGTGCATGGGTGCTTGTGTGTGTGTCTGTGTGTATGCGCATGCGTGTGTGGTGCTTGAGCTTCCCAGGAGACGCGCCTGGCCACAGCGCGCGCTCCAGTTTCAAATCGCCTCCAAGGCGATGCGCGCGGCCGGCACTGTCTCCTGGGAAGCACAGTCGCCAACAATAGATCTCTAGCGAGACACAGCGCTGACGCGCTGTGTTTCACTACGAGACCTAAAAAGCAGAGCAGTGTATACAGATTCTCTCTGTAAAGTCACCTCATAGTGTCAGTGAACAGCAGTGTAGAGTGTACAGATTTACTCTTTTGTATACACCCCTCATTTTGTTGTAGAATAGATTTCCTCCTACAGCTTTAAACGATGCTTCTAGTTCAGTTAAAAAGTAGCAAAGTGCACATTTCCTCTTCTGTAAATGCTTCTCGTAATGAAATAATCAGCAGTGCAGAGTATGAAGATTAACTAATATCTAACCACCCCTCATTCTGTTGTAAAATAGATTTACTCCTGTAGATGTAAACACCGCTTAAAAAAAATTGTGCAGCAGACAGATTTCCTCTTTCGCAAACACCTCTCGTTATGTAGCAAAGAACAATGCAATGTGCACAGCTCATCTCTTCATCTCTTATGAACATGCCACACATAGTCACATAATGTAGTAAAAAGCTGTGCAGTATGGATGGATCTTTCAAAGTGAAGAGTAAAGAGCAGTGCAGCCAGATTTACTCTTTTTTAACAGCCCCCCGAAGTGTTGTAAAAAGTGATTCAGTTTGTAGACTACAGATGTGCTCTTAGCACCCTTGGCAGAATAGTCAAAGGTAGAGAGGAGTCTACACAGATTTCATCTTTTATTTTAAATCCTGCTCATAATGTAGTAGAAAACAGTCCAGTGTGCACACATTTGCTTTCCTGTCAACAGCCATCACAGAGTAGGAAAAACTAATGCAATACACAGATTTTCTCTGAAAGACGGTTCACAGAGATTAGTAGAAAGTAGTGCACACATTTCTCACAAGGCAGTAAGATGCCATCCGGTGCATAGATTACTCGTAGTGGTAATAAGCAGTGCAGCATGCACAGCTTCTTTTCAGTGCAGTACGATGCAGTGTAGTGTGCAGATTCCTAATAGAGCAGTAAGATGCAGGCAGCATGCACAGATTTCTCTCAGTGCAATGATGCAGTGCTGTGTGCACACATTTCTCCTAGTGTAGTAAACAGCAGTGCTGTGTGCACACAGTTCTCAAAGTGCAGTAACATGCAGTGCAGTCGCACATACTCTATGGGGACATAGTGCAGTAAGACATAGTGCACAAAGATCACCTCTTCAACACAAATAATAACCACTCCAGGGCCGGAGCGAAAGACACCCACCCCCTCCACACCCCCTCCCCCAGAACAAACCTGTTCTGACATTTCCAGACTCTCTCCTCCTCCGGTGGAGATTCGGGTGCACCTTTGGGGCCTTCAGGCGGCGGGGAGGGAGGTGGAGGGGAGTCTAGATGAAGATAATTGCACAGACAAACAGGGGTCCTTCCTCACAGAGTGGGTCGGAAGTGATGTCATCATCTACTACTGGCGCTGTCTCCCCCGCTAGTGACACGGAAGAGGAAAACCTTCTCCCGTTCTTAAAATGTGCAGTATGGGAGGAGTGCCCTCCAGTGGCCGCTAGTGAATACGTTTCACACAAATAGGCTTCTTGTGGCAGGAAACACCTGGGATTATGTCGCAGACATGGTTGTTTTTTTTTTTTTTTTGATTTCAAATATTTTTTATTGAAAAATAAAGTGGCATATACATTGGCAGTCTTACAACAGTGCTGAAGAGCAAAAGAAAAGAGAGAGACGAAAGGAGAAGAAGAAAAAAGGGGGGGGGGATCAGTTAGGCTTCTTTAAATGTTCATCGAGTTGTTCCCACATGCGCTCTTGGGGCTTGTGTTCTTTCGAGAGGTTGCCCGTGATATTGTCTGCTCCTCTTAGGAAGGTGACCCACTTGATCCATGTTTTGAAGTTTGCTTTCCCCGTGTCCTTCCAGTTTGTTAAGATTATCTTCAGGGCTGCTGTCAGGAGCAGGTCTAGAAGGTCTCTTTCTTCCTTGCTGTTCAGGTTCGCTGTTACGTGCCCTGTCGCCAGTGTCACATAGTTCACCATTAAGTTTGTATTAAACATGTCCTTTATGAAGGCGTTTATCTGGGCCCAGAACTTCTTGACTTTGACGCACCCAAAGATGAGGTGTTCAAGTGTGCCCTCTTCTTTCTGGCAGTTCCAGCAGTCGCCTGATTCTGCTATGCCGCTTTTATGGAGCCTGGATGGGGTCCAGTAGGCTCTGTGGAGTAGCCAGTATTTTGTTTGTGCTAGTTGCGGGGTGATTTTGCTTTTTGTAGCTGAGGCCCACATTTGCGCCTGTTCCTTTTCGTTTAGCTGTCTGCCTAGGAGTGTTGCCCATGAGTTTGTTGTCTTCTTGTTTAGAGATTGGGTCGTCGGGGCGAGCAGTTTGTAGATTTTGGCGGTTTGGTGTCCCGCCGAGTTCAGCATTAGCACGTACTTAACTATGCCCGGTTCTTCTCGGGTTAAGTTTGCTCTGGTTATGGCAGTCCTTATTTTCAGAAATGTGTATAGCTCTTTGTTGGGAAGGTTGTGTAGTTGTTGTAGGTTTGAGAAGGTTAGCTGCTTCCCCTTTGTTTCTATTTGTTTGGGAAGGCTTATCCCCTTTTTGATCCATGTGTCATAGTTTATTGCCGCCCCTTGATATGATATTTTTGTGTTGTACCAGATGGATTCCCATGTTGTACCTCTCAGCTTCTGTGCCATTCGCCTGTCTACCCTCATCAGCGCTTCTCTGGTGTGCTTCAGTATCACGTTGGACCACAGGGGGTGTTTGTTTGCAGTTAAAATCGCTGTTGGGTGTAGGCCTCCTAGGAGCTCTCTTTCCAATTCCAGCCAGACTGGTCTGTATTGTTGTGTTTCGTCGATCCATGCGAATCCTTGTTTAGCTAGGCAGGCTGTCTGGTAGGTTTTGAAGTTTGCCAGGTTGAGGCCGCCTAGTTCCTTCGCTAGTCTCAGTTTGGGTAGGCTAATTCGTGGTTTTTTATTTCTCCATAGGAAGGTGTTGATCATGCCGTCTAGCTTTTTGTGGAAGCTATCCGTCATTTGGATCGGTAGCATGTTTAGCGTGTAGTTTATTGCGGGTGTTATCATCATTTTTATCGTTTCTATCCTCCCCCACCAGCTGATGTATTTGGGCGACCACAGTTCTAGTCTATCTTTGACTTTTTTTAGCAGTGAGTCTTCGTTGTGCTGTATTGTTGATGTTAGATCCCTTCCGAACTGTAGGCCAAGGTACTTGAGTGGTTTCGTTTGCCAGGCTAGGCCGGAGTCTCCTAGTACCAATTTGGTGGTGTGTATGTTCATCGGTTTGCATTCCGATTTGTCCTTGTTGAGTTTGTATCCGGATGCTTCTGCATATTCCCCTATTGCCTCCATTAGTGCTGTGATTGACGTTGCTGGCTTGGTGGTGGTGATGAGGATGTCGTCCGCGTATGCTGCGAGTTTGACTGTCTTCTCTCCTATCTTGACACCCGTTATTCCCTCATTGTCTCTTATTTTTGCAAGTAGTGGTTCAAGTGCCAGTAGGAAGAGACCAGGTGACAATGGGCATCCTTGCCTGGTTCCTCTTCCCAGTAGGAGAGGGTCAGATGTGCTCCCGTTGACCACTATTTTTGCTCTCGGTTTGTTGTATAGGGCCATTATCATTGCTATGTACTTCTCCCCCAGTCCAAACTTTGTCATGCAGTTCCTGAGGAATGGCCACGAGACTCTGTCGAAAGCCTTCTCCGCGTCCAGTGCTATCATGACTGCCTGTTCATTGCTCTGTGTTGTGTGGTTGATCAGATGGCACAGCAGCCTTGTGTTGTCTTGCGACAGCCTGTGCTTGATGTAGCCCACTTGTGAGTTGTGTATGATGTCGGGTAGGATTCTGTTAAGTCTGTTAGCAAGCACCTTTGCATAAATTTTGCAGTCCACATTTATGAGTGATATAGGTCTGTAGTTTTGCGGGTATTGGTGGTCTTTACCTTCTTTGGGTATTATTGTGATGTTTGCCTCTCGCATAGTGTTAGTCATCTCCCCTTTCCTTATGCAGGCGGCATAAGCTTCCGATAGTATTTTCCTGATGTTTGGGCAGAAGGTCTTGTAGAACATGGTGGAGTATCCGTCTGGTCCTGGGGCTTTGTTCCGTTTTAGCTGATTGATTGCGGTTTCGATTTCCTCTTCCGTTATGTCCGCCTCTAAGGGTGCTTTCTCCTCCTCCCTGAGTTTCGGTAGGTTGATGTCCTTGAGGAGGGAGTAGCCCCCGTCTTTGCTCAAGTTCTTGTCTTCGGAATATAGGTCCTGATAGAACTGTCTGAATACCTCCAGTATGCCTTTGTTTGTTGTTTGTGATTTGTTGTTTTTGTCTGTTATTGCTGCTATTGTGTGCTGTCTTTGCTTCCCTTTGAGGTAGGATGCAAGCTGTTTCCCTGCTTTGTTCGCTCTGCATAGATTCACCGACTTGAACTTTGTTAGCCACGACCCAGCCCGTTCGCTTAGGATCCTGTTTAGTTCGTATTTTTTTTTGTGAGCGTGGTGAGTGTGTTCTTGTCTGTTATGTTTGCGCAGTGGCCTCTTTCCAGTGCTTCTATTTCCTTTTCTATCTCTGAGATCTTCTTGTTCCTGCTTCTGTTCATTCTTGATTTGATGTTTATCAACTTGCCTCTTAAGGTCGCCTTGAGTGCTTCCCAGATGGTGTCCTTCTCCACTTCGCCATTGTCATTGTCTTCCAGGTAGTTATTTAGTGCTTCCTCTATTTCTTTTACATTGTCTCTGTTCTGTAGGATGTCGTCGTTGAGTCTCCACCTTCTCGTTATGCTTTCATTGTGTTTGCCGTTGAGGGCGAGGGAAATATGTGCGTGGTCGGAGATGGTTATTGGGGCTATCTCTGTGTTCTCAATTAGGTGCGTGCGGTCGCTGGATATCAATATATAGTCAATTCTGCTGTACGAGTTGTGCGGGTGCGAATAAAAGGTGTATTCTCGCGCTGTCGGGTGTTGAAGCCTCCATGGGTCTGCTAGGTGGTGTTTGGTACAGAGGTCTTTGAGGGTGTTGCTGCCTGGAGAGTTGTGGCTTGGCCTGCTTGGGTGTCTGTCCGTGGCCTGGTCCATTGTCTTGTTCAGGTCGCCGGCTACAATCAGGAGGTCCTCCTGTGGTAGCTTGCTGAGCTCGCCGTCTACCATTTGCCAAAAGTCTCTGTCTTCAGTGTTTGGTCCATAGATGTTTGCTACATGTAGCTTGTCTGTTCCTCTTTGGACACTTGCTATCAGCAGACGTCCATCTTCGTCCGTGTTTGTCTTATGTATGGTGAGGTTGGCTTTCTTGCTTAGGATGGTTACCACACCTCGCTTCTTCCCCTTGGCAGGTGAGCATAAGATGTCTCCTATCCATCTTGCCTTCAGTAGTTTAGCCTCTTCCTCAGAGAGTTTGGTCTCCTGTAGCGTGTAGATGTCCCCCTTGAGTTTCCCCAGGTGCTCTAGTATCTTCCTGCGTTTGATCGGATGGTTTAGGCCTTTGACGTTCATGGAGATAACCTTTAGGTTTGCGGAGAGGTTTGCTGGTGTTTGTTCTGTCATGGGGGCTTGTAATTGTCGCGGGTTGTTCTGTCCTTTCCATTGCTGGATTTTGAGGTACCTGCCTTTGTTCCACCCCAGTGCTTTGATCCCTCCCCCCGGGGGTGAAGTGAGTGTGGTGGGAGATGGGTAAGGGAATGGATGTAGAGATCAGTATAGAAAGAAGAGAAGGAGAAAGAGTAGCTACACATTGCACCATTGTCCGTTGTCACACTGGCCTTCATGCCCCCATGCCCCCCGCCCCATCTGTCCGCCCCCCTCCCACCCCTCCCCCCTCCCTCCGCCTGTAGAAAACCGGGTGTGTGACAGCAAGGTTCCTCACACTCCCCTCCCCCCCAAGTCTTGCAGTGTCTCTGCGGACATAAGGCAAAAGGATATGTGCGTCATCGGTCTTCATTGTCTCTACAATCGCCATCGGCGTTCTTGAGGTAGCAGCGTTGATCTTTCGCGATTTGAGGTAGCTTCGTTGATCAGTGTGTGCGTTATCGAGGTAGGTTTGTTGTCTACAGTTCAAGGTTTGTCATTTTTGTTGTGAGCTTAAGCTTTGTCTCGTGTGTTCGGAGCTTGAGCTATTTGTTGGATATTGGCCAGCGCTGCATTCTTGTCATATGCCATCTTCTTCTGTCTCGTCCGTCGAGGCTCTTCTCTTGGCCCCTGGGTTCTGGTGTTCCATCTCTTCTGGAGGTGGCCCTAGTAGGTACCTGTGTAGTTCGTTGGGGTCTTCGAAGATTTTGCTTCCGTGCCTGTCTGTGATTCTCAGTTTCGAAGGGCCTGCGAAAGAGAAGGTGATGTTGTTTCTCCGCAGGGTGTCTCGTTGAGCTAGGAAGCCCTTCCTTACTTCCACCGTTAGCTTAGATAGGTCTTGTGTGATAGTCACTTTTTTTCCGTTGATTGTCATTGGTTTACCTTTCCTTGCTACCGCGAATATTGCCTCCGTGTGGTCCTCTCGTAGCGGTTTGCATATGATTGGTCTCGGGGTGTTGCTGTTTGATTGTTTCTTTGCTGGGATGCGGTACGCTTTGACCAGCTCAAGTGGTCTTTCAAAAGTGAGGCCTGTTATTTGGGGGATAATGTCCTCCAGCATACGGGCGCATGCTCCCGGGGCGTCCTTCTCCTCCTCGGGTATTCCTAGTAACCTTATGTTCCCCTTGCGGCTTCTATCGTCCTGCTCGGCCATAGATCTTTGTAGGGCTGATGTTCTTTTTATGACTAGCCCTAGATCTTTGTGTGTTGTATTGGTCCGGTCTTCCAGGTTGCTAACTCTTTTTTCCGCTTCGTCTATTCTGCCATTGGCTCTGCTCTGCTCCGCTCTTATGGCTATTAGTTCCATTTGTATGTTGTCCACTATCTTCTTTGTCGCCTTTGCGAGGTCGTTACCCTCCGTTATCTTTTTCAGTAGTGTGTCCAGAGTGGTTGTTTCTTCGCCCGTGTCTCCGCGACCTTTCGCGGGCGACGCAGTGAGATCGTTTTTGTTCTTCTTCTGGGCGTTTGTCACTAGGTTGCCTTCTTTCTCTGCCATTGTGTCAAAACCTCTCCTGACCTGGTGCGCTCTAGGTTTAGCTTCTGGAGGTTGCTGCTTCGTGGGTGTTTTTTGTTGCTTTTCGTCCTCCTTTTTTCTTTGGACCGGCCCCGTTGTTATGTTGCAGTCTCTGAATCGGGGTGGCCACTTGACCACTCTGGTCTTGGTCCTGGCCTCCGCCAGCCTCCTGCGATCTTGCCCTTTTTATTCCTTGATGTGTCGGTCCCCCTGTGTTCGCTCGTTGCTCTGTTGCTATGCCTGTAATCCCGTTCTGGTAGTTGTGCTTCTGTTAGCTTCCTGTCTGTTGGTGCACCCCCCGTTCTACTTCCATGCACACTTGGCAGCGTTATGCGTGGATTGGGGTGGGCTAGCGTTGCCCTGATTGTGGTGGTGCCTGTGAGTTAATGTTAATGTTGTTTTGCTGGTGGCTGTTTGTCTCCACACGATCTTCACCTGATCACCACGCGATCTGCGGTGAGTGGCTGCCTGCGCCTGCGCCTGACCGCGCCTGACCGCGCTGCTTCCTCACCTCACTTCCCAGCCTCGCCTCTCTCCCACCGTTTCTCAGAATGGCTGCCCCTGCCGCCACCGGATTTCTTGCTGCGATGTCGCGCAGGTGCAGCTCCGAAACTTGTGTTGCCTCAGGAGTGGGCCCGGTTGTCCCGTGGTCACAGCGTTTCTGTGAGGCTGTCTGGCTTCAGTGCTGTTTTTTTTTTTTTTTTTTGTTATTTTCCTTGTTTGGTCTTATTTCGTTTGTGGACTTGTTGTGTACGGGTGGGCGCTCCGCTCCGCAGCTGCTGCCCCTCCTAAGATGGCCGCCGCTGATCGATTTCCTTCCGTTTCCGATCGCCGATACCGGTGCGCACGCCGTCGGGTGGTTGGTTCCTTGGTTTAGAGTGTTTATGCGCAGCTATGTGGCTCCTGGCCCGTTGGCCTATTTGGTCTTATTATTGATTGATTCTGGGCTTGTTGTGCTCGGTTAGTCACTCCGCTGCTGCTGCCCCACCTAAGATGGCCGCCGCTGTTCAATTCCTTCGCTTCCCGTCACCGATTACATCCCATCCCCTCCGTCTGTTTCCTTTTCGGGGGGGGGCGCGCTCCTGCCCTCCTGCCTCTGATCTGAGCGTGGCACTGCCTTTCTATTTCGGCGCCTGCCTGCACCTGGAGTGTGGCTCCGGACTCCGGGCTTTACCGATATGGCCGCCTCGGTGTTCAAATGTGGGATCTTTTCTCTCTATGCTTCCTTTCCTGATGCCTTCGCTGTGCTCATCGGCCTGCCCCCGGTGTCGGTGTGCTCGCCGTCGGGTGGTTGAGATGCGCTAGTAATGTGCTAGTAATGCCTCCTCCGCTTGGTCGCTTGGTCGTCTCCCCTTCTTTGTTTGCGTTGCACCAAGATGGCCGCCCCTGCGCCCCGTCCAGGTGCCCCTTCCCTCCGCCCTTGCGCCGATGTTCGTTAGTTTGGGCGCTCCCTTCTAGGGGTCGAAGGCTGTTGGGGGGGATTTTGGGAGAGGGGGGGGAGTGCGCTGTAAGTAGGCTGGTTCGCTCGGTGGTTCTTACTTGAGGCTTTCCGAGGGTTTAGGAGTCCGCCGCCATCTTGCGCTTCTGCACTCTCGTTCCCCTCGGCGGTCTTTTTTGCCTCCAGAGACTGCCCGGCGTGGTTTGTGGGGTTGTAAAGGGTCGCGGTGGGTGCCCCTTCAGTTCATACACCTCTCCGTGTGCTCACTTCGTTGCCAGTTGCGTTTGTCCTTTTGCTTCGCCGTTATTTAACTTGGGGGGATCGGGAGCTCCGGACTCAGGACTGCTGCCTCCTTGCCATCCAAGCCACGCCCCCCGACATGGTTGTTTTTTAAATTCACAGTCCTACTATACGGATTGACGAATGGGGTTCTTCCTGGGGTCATAAAATGGCCAACAATCCTACATCGTGCATTCTTCTAACTCCACACACTGTGAATCACAAATTTGCTAGCATTCGCGACAAGAATTTGCAATTCTATTAAGGACACGGAGGCGAGGATTATGCTTCTCAATCTTTACTAGAAGCTCACAGCAGCCAATGAAAATGCTTGCTTTTCATTCAAGTATAACGTTAAACTGCATATCCCATCATGCTTTACATATAACCACGCCCCCTTAGTCCATAAAAGGCCTCAGCCTGCCGCCATCTTCCTCTTTCTTGCGGCGAACAGCTCCAACAGAACCTTGGAACTCCAGAACCCTTCCAACGGGAAGAAACAACTCCAGGCGAATCATCCTGACATTCTTTGAGGCTCAGTCACTCTTTTTATCAGAACCTGAAAGAAAGGATAAGAGACCGTAACCACCATCACCATCTGGGTGGGCAAGCATTTATAACTTCATATACAATGCCGGGTGGGATAATCCTCGCCTCCGTGTCCTTAATAGAATTTCAAATTCTTGTCGCGAATGCTAGCAAATTTGTGATTCTATGTCAGGACCGGAGGCTTCTGATTATGCACGTTTAACGCTTATTAAAAACAACAGAGGTAATATCCCCCACCGGCTTATAATAAAACGTTTTAAAAGTCGATTCAGACGACCAATCTGCACAATGCATAATATCATGAATGCTGGAACCCAACATGAACGATTTCGATGCCATAGCACCCCTGACAGAATGTGCACCAAACATGGTGATGTCAATGCCTGCTTCCTCCATTATAAAGCGAAGCCATCTGGCAATTGTGGCCGCAGCCACTGCTTTGAACGGCTTTGTAAGGCTATCAAAAGCTGCGAACAGCCCTGAGGCCTAACTGCCGCAGTACATTCCTCGTAAGTCTTTAGACAATGAACCACACACAACTTTTCATTCTCCTGAAATGCATTATAAGATACCTATGTAGACAAAGTTTTAGTACGTCTAAAAATCTGAAAAGAAACTCCTTCCGGAGTAAATACTCTACCTGTTAAATCCAGCGCCCGTACGTCCGAGGACCTCCTGCACGCTGAAAGGCAAAGTAACATGGCCAGCTTGGCCGACAGCTGTTTCCTGGAAAGAGACGAGTTAACCGGCCACTTGTCAGAAAGGTCTAGAACCCGTTTAACATCCCACAAACCGGAATACCTAGGTTTGGGGGGATTTTCCACTCTAATACCTTTTAGCAGTTTGCACACGACAGGGTGCATACCAATCGGCCTACCATCCAGCTGAGCATGGCCCGCTGAGATGGCAGATCTGAAATTGTTGACCGACCTATAGGCGAGGCCCTGTGACGCCTTATCCGTCAGGAAGTTTAGCACATGGGGTAAGCCGGCCCCCACGGGATCCAAATGTCGTTCCACGCACCAATCCACCCAACCTTTCCAGGCCGAGGAGTATCGCTTTCTCGTGGAAGGAGCCCAAGCCTGCTTGATGAAGTCTGCAGCCCTGCTCGAAATCCCTGGCACTTGCCACTGTTGCCTGAAAGCCTCCAGGCCATCAGCCGAAGTCTGCACTCCACTATCAAAGGATGTCTCTCCTGATGAGGGCCCAGCAATAGCATCGACGACTCTGGTAGGAGTCTGGGAAGGTCGCAGCTCCACTGCATCGGCTTGGGAAACCAAGATTGGGACGTCCACCAAGGCGTCACCATGACCACTTCCGCCTTCTGCCTGATCACCTGAGACATTGCTCTGGGGATCAGTAAGAAGGGGGGGAACGCATAATGCACCCCCATTGACCAGTCTTGGAGAAAGGCGTCCGTCGCCCGAGCCAATGGATCCGGTCTCCAGCTGAAGAATCGGGGAATCTGGAAGGTCAGCCTCGACGCAAATAAATCCGTCTCGAACGGACCCCAAATGCTCATCAGCCACTGGAATATCCTCGGGAGCAACTACCAGTCGCTGAAGTCCCTGAGGTACCTCGAGTTCCAGTCCGCTACCTGATTGGACTACCCCGGCAGGTATTCCGCAATGAACGATATCTGGTTCCGGAGGCAGTAATGCCAAAAATCTTTGGCTATCTGCACCAGCATGGGCGACCTCGTGCCTCCCAATTTGTTGATGTACCTCACCGCCGAAATATTGTCCAGGCGCAGGAGGATACAACATGAAGTCTGCTTTGGGGAAAGCGTTCTCACCGCGAACGACCCCCCAAGCAGCTCTAGGCAATTGATATGAAGAGACAGCTCTTCCGGGGACCACCGTCCTCCTGTGGAGATGTCTCCACAACGCGCGCCCCAGCCCCACCGGCTGGCGTCGGATTCTATCGTGACTTCCGGGAGGGAACCGAAGATCGCTCGGCCATTCCAAGCGTCGACGTGTCCCAACTGTGAGAAGTTGGCCCGATATGCAACGTTCGCTATTCTAGCGACCGCTATGTATCGTTCCAACGACCCTTATGGTGTTTGGTTGTAAGTCAACCTATAGACCAGCTATCCTAGTAGCGTGGATACGAGCAGTCTAAGGCTAAAGACTCGAGAGGGCGCGTTAAGCCAGCTGTTTACCACACATGTACCCCTTGAACACCCAGTGAAAGGACACCACACAAGTGTTATGAAAATAAACAGGATATTTATTAAGAATCACAACAGCCCTGTACTCTTTATGAGGACAGGGTACTAAGCACAAACCAAATCTCTTTAGCAAATACTTCAAGTGCACAATTAAAACCAGTGTCCGAGGACACGGAAAGGTTTAAGGTCTCGGGCGGACCCGATAAGGCAAGTCGGAAGCGAGGGACTCGGGACCCTAGAGTAAGGAGGCTATGCAGGCACCGAAATGCCGAGTTACCTAGCCACGAGGGCTGCGGCTGCACAAGTCTTACAGGCGTCGGGGTCTTCGCTGACGAGCCAGGAGCCGGAAGGAAGGAGTTGCTGGCCGGCGACCAGTGCTGAATAGTTCGTAGAGATCCAAGCCTGGATCGGAGATTGATGAAACCTGAAAGCAGAGGGGACCAAGTTCGTACTACTAGCCAGTAGTCAGAGGGTACCAGGAGGGCACCGGTTGGCCGTCACCTCGACTAGGTGAGTGGGCGACGCTAGGCTCTGCAGTCTCACGGACCAGGAGGCGTTGTCGGCGACCACGGTGGAGGTGCGAGCTGTCCCACGAAGGATGATGCTGTCGGCGTCGCTGGGCCCAGGATGGGGCAACAAGCCTTGGCAGATCTCAGGGCCACGTGGTGGGCCTAAGATGGCGTCTGTGAGTGGACCAGGAGGGTCCGGGGTGCTTCTCGCAAAGATGGAAGCAAGGGCCAGTCTGGAGCAACCAGACCAGCAGTGATGATTCTCGGATGTCGTCACAGAAGGGCACAAGCCAGCGGCGAGTGACCAGACAACGTGCTGAGCAGCGAGCAGAAGGGCCCCACGCAGATCGTGGAGATGCTGGGAGACTGCACTTCGGTACTAGAGCGGCTCAGGGTCGGGGCTTCTCGGACCCCAGAGCACTCACCAGAGAGTTACCTCGATGGTCGTGCTGGTTTTTAAGAGCGTGCAGGTTCTGATGATGGCCGGTCCCTCGAGGTCTCGTCGCACCCACAGATCACAGCTGAGCTGATGACGTGGGTAGAGGTCAGAGGTGCCAGGGAAGCCGGTTCTCGTCGAGCTGGGCCGTCGGATCCTTGAGGAAGGACTTGCAGCAAACCGCAGAGTTCTTAGATGGTGCCCGCTGATGCAGGGTGACTACTCCTTAGTCACAAGGGAGAAATCTTGAGAAGAGTCTTGAGTGTCCTTTCGTAGAAAGTAGTTCTTGATTCAAAGATGATCTAATTTGGAAGGGTTCCCGCTCCGGTCTTTATCCTAAAGAAAGGGGTGGGTACATGACTAGGTCCTGCCCTAAGGGTGGGACCAGGAAGGGGGGTAGTTACGCCCCTCTCCCCTGCCGGACTTTCCCCAGGCCAGGGCTGTCGCCCCCGGAACTGGTTCTAACCGGCAGATGCGTAGTGAGCACCGGGGTGCCACTCCGCAGTCACCTTCTCGCCAAAGCCCTACCTACCCAGAATACACAAACCCTGTCTGGGACGGTGCGAACAGCGCCCTCGACAGGAAACCCTTTGTCCAAGTGCTCCTCGCTGGAAGGACTCCCAGCAGCAGGAGGTCAGACTTGTGTCTGTGGTGGCAGCATCCATTTTGTGGAGCTGAGGCTTCAGTTAACTTTAACCGGGGTTCACAGTTACGTACATGTCGTGTCCCTCTAGAAGGGTGGGATGCTAACCTCATCGCCAGAGTTGGTGAGAGGGCAGCACCCCGATTCGTATGACACCTTACTCGACATGCCTTGATAACGCGACACCGGAGTTACCGATATGGTACGCGTTATCATGGAACAGCTATTGGGTCTTGATTCCGCAAGCTGCAACCGGGCTCGGCTCGGGCCTGAGCCTAGCTCACACGAGCCCACGCACTCTGCCTTCAGGATTGTTAAGGCCTGCCATAGGAGTGACTGATAGGAACTCGGGTGTCCATTGTATGGTTAGATATAGAGTTACTATACCTAAAGCGAAGGGTGGTTACACGTCTTCGCCCCAGCTGTCGTGCAGCCAGTTGTGTCAAATTTAGGAGGCCAGCCAGGGGTGGCATAATACATGCTTCAGCCCCTGGCGGCCCTGGGTACACCTATGCCCTGCGTTACGGGGTCTGATAAGGTGGCCCAGTACCAATTGGTAAATGCACCTAGGGTACATATCGTAATTTAGAAAGAGAACAGCCAGGCTGTGGGTCTGATTAGCGGGCCCACAGCCAGAGAAAGTCGTAAACCAGTGAAACAAAAGCAAAAAATCTGGGTGATCATAGGATTGCAGACCCTACTCTCCTACACCAACCACCATTGCAACTCTGTCCTCACCTCCTGCGTGAGGGGAATGTTGTCCGAATACGACAGACCCTTCCGAAGATGTCTGATCTTCAACTGTTGCAGGGCCCTGTAGTGAAGCGGGCCCGGGAAAATCGCTTGGACCGAAGAGGCTAGGATACCTACCATTCTCGCCAGCGCTCTTAGGGAGACCGACTGGCTGCCTATCAGTTTCCTGATCTCTTTTTTCAGATCCCGAAGCTTGTCCTTCGGAAGGCTTAACTGGGCTATCACCGAATTCACCGTGAAACCCAGAAAATCTATAACCTGTGTGGGAACCATGACCGACTTCTTGGTGTTTATAACAAAACCCAGATCCTGCAAAATAGTCATGGTCAGCTGGAGATGCCGCAAAAGGGGCTGCTGGCACTCGTCCACTATCAGTATATCGTCGAGGTATATGATCAGACGAATACCCCGTTCTCGGAGATACGCTATTACCGGCTTTATCACCTTGGTGAAGCACCAAGGAGCCGAGGAGAGCCCGAAAGGCAGAACCAAATATTCGTACCATTGGTCTCTCCACTGGAACTGAAGAAACCGGCGATGCGGGGGAAAAATTGGAATAGAGAGATACGCGTCCTTGAGGTCCAACCGGACCATCCAATCTCCCACCTGCAACAGATCCGTTAAAAGATGGATACCCTCCATCTTGAAATGGTTGTATGTCAGGAATTGATTGAAGTCTCTGAGATTTAAAACTAGTCTGTTTCCACCCCCTTTTTTCTGAATCACAAAGATGTTGCTGCAGAAACCGTGAGGGCTGCGAGTACTTGGTGCTATCGCGTGTTTCTGCAGCAAGGCCGCAATCTCTTCGTCTATAAAACTGGCCTCTAGTTGGGAAAAATGGAGAATAGGGGGTACTCTTGACTGAACAGGACGAGAGTAAAATTCCAAGTGAAAGCCCTGAACTGTCTGTAAGACCCAAGCGTCTTGCGTAAGGTTTTTCCACCGCCCCAGGCAGTGTTGTGTGCGACCCCCCAGCGGAAGAAGGGAAATATCTGAAAGTCTCACCTGAGCTCTGTTGATGCTTGAAGTTTCCCCTGTTATTTCCAGCTTGGTATCTGTTTCTGTTGAACCTCTTACGGGAGGGATAGAAGGTCCCTCCCCTGGTGGAGTCAAAGTCGTTCCTGCCCCTTCCGAAGTCGCCTCTGTGGGGGCCAGGAGGACCTCCTCGGCCTGACGAGCGACCCCCGCCTCGTCCGGCCCTGTGAAAAACACCCTGGCTGAGAGCGCGTTTGATGCCCGACTGGGCCTTGTCCAACGCCGTAAAGGTCCCGACATACTTGGAGACGTCCCTGACGAACTTGTCACCAAATAGAAGACCCTCAGCAAGGGGTCCCGGCTCCGCGTCAGCTAGCTCCGTTAGATTCGAGTCCATCTTCATGAGCAAAGATGTTCTTCTCTCTGCCGAGACGGCACAATTCGCGTTGCCCAAAAAACATATGGCCCTCTGGGCCCATCCAGCCAGCACGTCAGGATCCATAATGACCGAGGTCTCCTTGGCTACAAAGGCCATCTCTAATATCTTTGCCAAGGGACCGATGGCATCCAGCATCTTGTCCTGACACCCCTTCCATGCTCTGTCTAATCCCCTCTTCGGATCCTTAGTGAATTTCTTCAGAAAGGTGAGGAGGTTGGGGTCTATCTCCGGCATTTCCGCCACCTGATTCGGGATTTCTGGTCTAGGGCACTCAGAGCGCAAATGGTTTCTTACCTCCCTAGGGAAGCCCTTACGTAGATTTTCGTGAATATAAGCAGTGACCGCCGCCGGCGGCACCCAGTCTTGAGATCTGGGGTGAACTATATCCGATGGGTCAAAGGTGAAAGGTGTATGCGCCGGCGCGAGGCTCTTGGGCTGCGCCACCTTTGCCCTCTTCGGAGGGTTGTGATCTTCGGAAGTATCCGTATCTGTATCAGTGTTAGTACCGGTATCCGTGTCCGTGTCCGTATCGTGGACCCTACGCTTAGCTGTGGCTTTGCCCCCTGCGTAAGAGTGGTCCGCCATGTCCGGCAAGGTAGCTAAGGCCTGTGTGTGAGGCCAGGTGGCAGTGTCCCCCGAAGGAGGACCCGAGGTGGACGCCTCGCTCTTCTTCTTTTGAGGTTTGGTGAAGCCATGTCTTTTGGCGAAACCTTCTAGTTGTCGTCGTATGGGACGAAGGGCCGTAGCCAGTGCCTGTTGCACTGTCTGTGGGACAGTAGTCTCCATCGCCCTGTTTACGGAGGACTGGACCGAAGCGTCCAAAGCACTAACAAGGTTGTCCTCCAAGGCAGCCGTCTGCCTAGTCTCAAATTCCTCCTCCTCATAGTACCCCTCATTATATTGCTCTTCAGACATACTGCTGTACTGGGAACTAACCACCCTATAGGCTGTGGTTACTCAAAACCAGGTACAAGGAGGTTCAGGGGGGGTCAGCCCACTCAGCACACCAACTTTCAACCTTCAACCCCCTCAGCAAAGCTGTAGTCAAAGTGGGTCAGAGACCCAGGCCACTGCAATTCCTCGAGCGTGTGCGCGCTCTAAAACGGCCTTTTTTAGTATTTTTCAACCTCACCAGGCGATCACTAAGGCAGAGGGACCCTTCCTAACACTCCAACTGCCAAAGCGCAAGTGAAACTGTTAACGCGGGTCGCGTCGCGACGTGCAGCCCAAACGCTACTGAATCCTACCAAAAACTAGCCCAATTCAGCGCGTTTCGGGCGCACGTCGCGACCGAGAGCCACCCGGCCTGTACTGGCGTCAGCGGCGATGAGGGAAGCCGGCTGCGCATGTGCTAGACGCGCGAACACTATGGAGAAACACCGGGACTCAAAACTAGGCTCAATCTGCAAACAAAGGCGTCCGTCTGCCTCTGGTCAACGACCGTTACGCTACCCTCGCGCCAGTGAAGCGCGTTCCTGCCACAAATGAGGAATCAATGACTGAAGACGACAGGCGCAGAGGCGCCACGTCGAAGCACCGCTACTCCCCTCGAAAGAGGTAACCAGTTCTACTCAATGCATACAACAAGTAATACAGTGCCTTTTAGTTTGAATAACTCCACAATAACATGTACAATTTAGCACAAACAATCACAGAGGGAGTAAACAAGGTGCACTTAGCTCTGTGAGCAGCAAAGAAAGAGGAAGATGGCGGCAGGCTGAGGCCTCTTATGGACTAAGGGGGCGTGGTTATATGTAAAGCATGATGGGATATGCAGTTTAACGTTATACTTGAATGAAAAGCAAGCATTTTCATTGGCTGCTGTGAGCTTCTAGTAAAGATTGACATAGAATCCTAAACTGCTCATCAAGGCACATTTTGCAGCTTTGAGGATTTCCATTCTTCATGTCCTGCCCTCCCTGTGGTTGCTGCTGTGATTTCATCTTCACTTCATACGAGCATCTTCCGAACACTGACGTATATTAACAGAAAAGTGTAAACTGGAACTTAGTCACGGTTTGTTTTTCATTAAATACACATTTATTAATTTTTATTTATTTTATTTAATGCGATTTTTTATAGCGCGAACTTTACCCGAAGTTGTCAGAGCGCTTTACATAAGAACCAGTTGCACAACATAAGGACTAAGGATTACATGCGTTACATAAAAGATACAAACAGAAAAAATTGCAAATGAACAAGATATAAAGTCACACAAGGAAGAGATACACACCGAAAGAAGAATTGGAAATGTACAAATAGTAAAGTCACTCAAGGAAGAGATACGAATGGATATACTCTAAAAGTTACATAGGAATGGTAGAGAGTACAAAGGTCTACTGCATATAGTAGTGATTAGAGTTATCTCTATATACATAGGGAAGGGATACGAATGGATATACTCTAAAAGACGCACAGGAATGGTAGAGAGTACAAAGGTCTACTGCATATACTAGTGATTAGAGTTATCTCTATATACAGAAAAGCAGAGTTCCATTAAGTGGGTTCGGAGGGGGATGCAGTCACAGCACCAAGGAGGGTGGGAGGGATACACGGGTATGGAGAAAAGGCAAATTAGAAAAGGGAAGAAACATTTGAGGATCGTCAAGGGGGAAACAAGGGAAAAGGGTTAAAGAACGAGGGAATGGGCATGATGGCGGGTCAGGGTCCAGAGAAAAGCGGCCGAGAGCAGCAGCAAAATGGCGGCCAGGACAAAAGAAACATTAAAGAAGTCCAGGAGAGTCTTTATTTTCTTTTCATTTTTTGTTTGAATATGTTTTATTGCGAATATAGCAGTGAAATATCACACATAGTAACCATTCAAGCGAGACAGTTGGAGATAGCATCATTCAAGGCATTGCATTAAACGCATATAACAGTAATATTACACAGTGTATTAGTCTCATGCCCTGGGTATCAGTGCTGGAAGGAAGGGGTCACAAGAATCACACAGTAATTCCTCATTTTTGCAATATGAGCTCATGCTTGTTATCTCCACTGAGTGATGTGTCAGTTTTAATGAGGTTGATACCTCCATCTTATCTGATTCATTACAGTTATTGCATAGCTATGCCCCATTGTGTGGTGATTGGGCGTATCTGGCGGTACAGAAGAGCAGTAAATACATTCCCAGCTACAACGGGAACGTGGCACGATGTGGTTACGTATATAGGCAGGCTTCTCGTGCCATGCAGGCCGCGCTTCACATCATCTCTGTAGATGGTTCCAGTGAATTCTGCGCATGGGGTGCCCCCGCGGTCTCTGGCGCGTGTGCTATCAGTCACTGACAATGCCATCATGTGTCTTTGTCTTAGTCATTGGTCACCAGAGTAGCTAAGGTGTCCCGATATCAATTCTCTACTTAACGTCCAACTAGGGTAACGGGAAAGGGGGATCAGGATTAAGAACTGAACAAATGGGGGGGGGGAGGGGGAAATATTACATAGGAGTAAACCCGGGATAAGGCTCCCTGCCATGTTTAGGAACGAGCGAGTCAAAAGGGGAAACAAGCATTTGCAATGCAATAGGTCTCGCATTAGGAAAGTTTGAGCTATTGGTATAGTAAATGACAAATTTTGTATTTATGTGTTGGCTTTGAAAATAGCTAAATGAATAGCTTTGTCATTTACAATGCCAATAGTTTTAACTTTGACCAATGTGACACCTATAGCATTTGTAATGCAATATGTGTTGTATTTACGTGACTTAGATGTATTGATATTACAAATAACAATGGCTTTTATTTTTTTTAATTATTATTACTTTAAAAAAAAGTTCTTGTAATTTATAATGGCAATAGCTTAAACTTTTGTAAATAACTTTTGTGAAGATTATGCTCAGTGTATTTTATTGTGACGAAAATCCAAGAACAGAAGTGAAATATGAACATCTTTTTGTGACATTTGCAATAAAGCTTGAAACATTAAGAGAACATATTTGAACCTGTTGTTGTTGAATGGTTGCACAGATTGATGCTGTGGTGGCACTGAGTGATGCTGTGGTGGCGCTGAGTGATGTTGTGGTGGCACTGAGTGATGTTGTGGTGGCGGCGATTGATGTTGTGGTGGCGACAAGTGATGTTGTGATGGCGATGAGTGATGTTGTGGTGGCGACGAGTGAAGTTGTGGTGGCGACGAGTGATATTGTGGTGGCGACGAGTGATGTTGTGGTGGCGACGAGGGATGCTGTGGCGTTCAGTGATGCTGTGGTAGCGCATAGTGATGTTGTGGTGCCCTTGAGTGATGCTGTGGTGATGCGATAGATAGATAGATAGATAGATAGATAGAGTGAGGGAGATAGATAGATAGATAGATAGAGTGAGGGCGATAGACAGATAGATAGAGTGAGGGTGATAGATAGATAGATAGATAGATAGATAGATAGATAGATAGATAGATAGATAGATAGATAGATAGATAGATAGATAGATAGATAGATAGATAGATAGATAGATAGATAGATAGATAGATAGATAGATAGATAGATAGATAGATAGATAGAGTGAGGGCGATAGATAGATAGATAGATAGATAGATAGATAGATAGATAGATAGATAGATAGATAGATAGATAGATAGATAGATAGATAGATAGATAGATAGATAGATAGATAGATAGATAGATAGATAGATAGATAGATAGAGTGAGGGCGAGAGATAGATAGATAGATAGATAGATAGATAGATAGATAGATAGATAGATAGATAGATAGATAGATAGATAGAGGGCGATAGATAGATAGAGGGCGATAGATAGATAGATAGATAGATAGATAGATAGATAGATAGATAGATAGATAGATAGATAGATAGATAGATAGATAGATAGATAGATAGATAGATAGATAGATAGATAGATGGATGGATGGATGGATGGATGGATGGATGGATGGATGGATAGATAGATAGATAGATAGATAGATAGATAGATAGATAGATAGATAGATAGATAGATAGATAGATAGATAGATAGATAGATAGATAGATAGATAGATAGATAGATAGATAGATAGATAGATAGATAGATAGATAGATAGATAGATAGATAGATAGATAGATAGATAGATAAAGTGAGGGCGATTGATAGAGGTGTAGAGAGAGAGGGGTGTGTAGAGAGAGAGAGGGGTGTAGAGAGAGGGGTGTAGAGCGAGGGGTGTAGAGAGAAAGGGGTGTAGAGAGAAAGGGGTGTAGAGAGAGAGGGGTGTAGAGAGAGGGGTGTAGAGAGAGGGGTGTACAGAGAGAGGGGTGTACAGAGAGAGGGGTGTACAGAGAGAGGGGTGTAGAGAGAGAGGGGTGTAGAGAGAGGGGAGTAGAGACAGGGGAGTAGACAGAGGGGAGTAGAGAGGGGGTGTAGAGAGAGGGGGTGTAGAGAGAGGGGTGAAGAGAGATAGGGGTGTAGAGAGAGAGGGGTGTAGAGAGAGAGAGAGAGGGGTGTAGAGAGAGGGGTGTAGAGAGGGTGGTGTTGCCTTCGTCTAAAAGGCGTCCTTCTCAATACATATATACATAACTCTATTTTCTGCACAGGCTTGGATTGCCCTGGTGGTGGTGGGGGAACGAGGCACTGACCGTGCCCATTTTATGACATCATAAGTCACTGGCAACATGAGCAGAACTCGTATGTACTTGCACTTGATGCTGTTACAAACACATTATTTAAGAGAAAGAAACAAAGAAATGGTGACAAGTTATTTGTTCCCACTGTGTGTTTTTATGTGTGACCCCTAATTTGGGTGGGAAGGTTGGTGGCTGGGGGTTCCTCCTTTTGAAGCTCTTATTCAGTTTGCGCCTGGGTTCATAATGAGGTGCCCTATAGGTTTGTGAGGATTTTCCTTCAAAATATGTGCTTTCCGCTACATTACTAAATGTCTCCTACTCTCCTTAAGTTGAAGCGAGCAAGTCCAAAGCCATCCTTTCATAATAGTATACTAGTTTATATAAACACAACACTTCTCAGCCAGGGCGTAAAGCCTCAAATAGATCACAATAACGGCAAAGCCTCGAATTTATCACGATAAGCTGACGATGGTCTCAGAAGGGAACCCCTCCCAACGCAGAGTCTTACTATGGCATACAATGTGCACACCTTTAACACACACTCATGCACGAAGGGGTATTCGTCAGCGATTAACAATAAATAGCCATGTTCGTTTATTCATCGGTTCTCTTAGCCTTGTGACTTCCAGCGCCCGCTGTCCAAGGGAGAAGTTCCGTTTTAAAAATCAGAGGCACTCATTTTTTTCAACCTCAGAAGCATGAAGGCTTGGGTCTTCAAACGGAATTCTGCAGCAGGTACACTATTCTCCTGAGCTGCCTACACAGTTCTGAATGCATGGTTCTATTAGTTCCAACTAGCAAAGTTTCCAAGGAAACGAGCATCCTTTTCGAAATATATCAGAGACATAAACTGCGTAACAGGTACCTTAGGTCTGACTGAGCGTACCTATTGTAGCATGGCGCCTTGTCAGCTAGCAGTGTTTTAAGGCACTCGAAGGCATTTGAATCAGCTTGAACAAGAGTTTAAAAATGCTGTCAAATAGGAAGCGCTGTATAAATGCAATTTAAATATATCAGAGCAAACAGGCTCCAATATTGTGCATATATCTCTGTCTCGAGTGTGTTTTCGTTTCTAAATTGCAGAACCGAAACACATGGGTTCAACTCTTACTCCCTCACTTGACAACTCCGTGTGACCCTGAACAAATGACTTCTTGTTTTTTGATCCATATGTACCAATCATTGGGGCGCCTAGATGCCGGTTAGCTAGCTCTATGCGCTGCAAAGGGACATGCCGTTTTAATGAAGCATTTCAAACAGAGTAGTTTGTAAATGTTGGTAGCTTGAAATAAAGCTCCGATAGAACTTGTGTTTGGTGTGCTGTTGTTGAATTGACCGCAACTGAAATGGAAGGGGTGAAAAGTTTAAATGTCGGGTTCACTAGCATGTTAGCCCTGAGATTCGTTGTTTGTGGGCATGGACTGTCTTGTACGTTTTGTGACCAAATCAAGTCCCCTGTACGTTCACCCAGCACTGGGAGGAAACCTGTATGTCACTTTTTTTAAAGACATCTTTATGAGCGCAGGGTCACCTCCTGATTTGTCGATTCTGGTTTCCTGCTGTAAAGTGATACTCTAGTGTTACTGAGGCAGCTGGTGGAAAAACCACACAACAAACTTACATAAAAAAGAGGTTTGTAGCTTGAAAGCATTCTAAAAGGCCGGCGTTGTTCATCCAATATCAAGTGTTACAATGGGAGACTCGAAGAGTGTGACCCTCTGTCCTACAGTTTAACAAACCTTAAATTACATTGAAAACAACAAAATTGCAAGCAACAGAAACCTTTAACTTTCTTTATAGTGAGATAGGTGGCTGTCTAATTCTTACCCTCAACAGTTTTATCAGGATAACTGTTAGTGCGGGAGTGCTGCTAAGTTAGATGCATTGATGTGCATAACAAAAACGAGCGGGTGACGTGAAAAATAAACATAAAAGGTAGACCCACCAGCTCATATGTATATCAGCTGCATGTCAATGCCTTTTCCGGGGCCGGGGCATGGTATGGTAGCGTTACTTGGCTATGCGCTTGTGTGGGGGGGGGGTGCTTCAACTCAGGAGGGCAGTGGAAGATGGTCGTTGGTCGCATCGCGTGTGCGGAATGGCAGTGTCTCCCTTTGTCCTGTCATACCCTCTAGGCGTCCGTCTTTATGGTGATGCTGTCATATTAATGTCACTAGGTGAGGGCGGTGTCTGAGTGGTGTCCTGGTCGGTGTATGCCTGGCGGAAAGTCTGCAAGACATCCCCCCATAGTTGTGCTATTGGTATGGCCCTCATGCCTGCTGTTTCCTCCCTGCTCAGGGTCACCTCCTCCGCTACCGCCCAGTTGTTAAAAGAGGTGTACCAGTGTCGGAGTTGTGGTGGATCTTTGTTTTTCCAGCGTTTGGTGATTAGTCGCTTGGCGGTGATAAGGCCTAGATCCCAGAACCTGGAGTGGACCTTGGTGTGTTTTGTCCTCCTGAACAACCCAAGCAGGCAGGCCTCCCACATGTGTGGCAGTTCCGCCCCGGCCCCCTTCGCCAGTAGTGTCGCCACTGCTGTCCAATAAGTGTGTAGCCTGGGATAGGCCCAGAGCATATGGAGTATATCCGCACCCACCAGGGAGCAGTGTGGACACTCCGATGTGCCGATGCCAAAATATTGGTTTATTCTGTCCGGCGACAGATATTCTCTATGCGGAATGTAGAGCTGAATGATCTTAAAGCGAGAGTTACGCGGGATGTTGCTAGGTCCCTCCAAGATTCTCTCCAATTCTTTATCTGACCAGTCCCTGCCTCTATCTGCCACCCATTTATCTCTTAATGATTGGAGGGTACAAACAGTGTACGTTAACAATGCCTGAGTTAGCCAGTGTACCACATGTGTTCCACCTCCCATGATGTGCAAGTATTGTATTAGGAGGTGTGTCTGCCGTTCTTCAGACATGTCTCCCCAAGCTGCCGTGTATGTGTGTACTATGGATGCGTGTAACAAGAACTGCCCTGCTGGTACGCCTGTGTCCGCCCGTAGCCTATCAATCGGAAGCAGGGCATCATCTGCGTATAGATCAGCCATCTTTACTATCCATCCTGTTCCCAGTGTTCTATCGTAGATGCCGAGATGATCCTTCTATTACTGGCGGTTCCCAGCAGTGGAAGGGCAGGAGCATAGGGTGTCACCGCTCGCGTGAGCCACAAGCATCGCTTATAACATCGATACGCCACTGCTAAATTCAGCTGTGCCGGGCGAGGCGCCCTGGTCAGGGGGTGGAACAATGTGAGAGCTTGGGTATGTGTCAGGGCTGGGGCATTTGAGGACGTATCCCCCAGGTGTCTTCCGGCTAGCCAACCGACCACCCACTGCAGCTGTGCGGCTAGGTAGTAGAGCTCCTGGCCAGGGACCGCCAAACCCCCTGCCCTTGTAGGGGCATAGAGCTTCCGCAATGCCACTCTGGGCCGTCCTGTGTTCCAGATGAGTGCCCTAACCATAGTTTCCAGCTCCTGGAAAATGCGATTGGGAACATAGACCAGCATGTAGGAATAGTAGTATAGGAATCGAGGTAACACAATCATCTTTGTCAGAGTTACCCGACTCGGGACATTCAGGGGGAGTTTTCTCCAGAAAGCCATCTGTGCCCGCAGGGAAGAGATGGCCCTGACCAGGTTGCCCTCCAGTATATCTTCCGGGGTTCGGTAAATGTGTATCCCTAGGTAGCGAAAGGTAATGGCGTGCCAAGCCAATCGCTCTCCACCGAGCCGTACCTCACATTCCCGCGTGTCAGGGCTGAAGGGGTACACACCGGACTTGCCCCAGTTGACTTTAAGTCCCGAGAGGGCTGCAAAGCCATGTAGCATGTCTGAGAGTCCCGGCGGTATCTGTGTGAGATCGTTTATATATAGTAGCAGGTCATCCGCGTATAGCGAAATCGTATGGGTCCCATCCGCCAATGGAATACCTCATGCTTCACCCTGACTCCTCAGCAGTTACGCCAGTGGTTCTATTGCCAGGGAGAAAAGCAGCGGCGATAGTGGGCAACCCTGTCACGTGCCCCTCCGTACTCTTATGGCCGTGGACAACAAACTCCCGGTGCGGACACGAACCGTCGGCGCTTGGTATAATAGACTGACCATGTCCGTGAAGTCTTCTCCCAATCCGAACTTCAGCATTGCCTCCCTGAGATAGGGCCATTCCACGGAATCAAAGGCCTTCTCCAGGTCAAGCACCAAGCACCCCGATCTCGGCCAGCGAGTCGTGGCGTATTCCTGTACTCTAAACAACCGGCGGATGTTATGAGAGGTGCTGCGTGTGGGCACAAAACCGTTTTGGTCTGCGTGCACCAGGGCCGGTGTGAAAGGGGCCAGTCTCTGTGCCAGGGTAGACGCTAAGATTTTGTAATCTGTATTAAGGAGGGCTAGAGGCCGATACAACCCTAACTTCTTTCCATCTCTGCCAGGATTTAGGAGGGAGATCAGGATAGCCTCATTGAGAGTGGGTGGGAGTGTTGAATCTTCTATTGCTGTTTCGTACATCTGGATAAATTCTGGAATTAGCAGAGCCGAGAATGCCTTATAAAAATCCGCTGGTAGGCCGTCTGGGCCAGGGGATTTGCCATTGGAGAGTGCGCCTATAATCTCTCGGAGCTCTTCCGCGTGATTGGTGCCGCCAATTCCTCGCGTTGTGCATCACTCAGTGTCGGCAATTGTATGGCCACTAAGTAATCGACAATGTCTTGTGTGGGGGCCTGCAGGTAAGAATGATATAACGCGCCATAGTGGGCGGTAAAGGCGTTGTGAATTTCCTGTTGTGTGTAATGCATGTCGCCCCTGTCAGTCTGTATTGCCGTTACCGGGTGTGTCCGATCTTCCCTGCCAATCAACCAGGTTAACAGCTTGCCTGGCTTGTCACCCCTGTGGTGTGTTCGCGCCGAATGAGCTGCATAATTAAGGCATTGTAACGGATGTATGACGTTACAACGCATACTTTTACTCCGCATACCATTACAACGCGGTATTCACAACGCATACCATTACAACGCATAGCGCTTTGGGGTGCTGGATAGTGGTAAGTATAATTTACTATTCTAACTCCAGTCCCCATGGACCCTAGGGAAGGTGTTGGATAGTAAATTAAACTTACCTCTTATCCTATGCGTTGTAATGGTATGCGTTGTAATGCCTGCGTTGTAGTGGTAGTGCGTTGTAAAAAATGCGTTGTAACAGGTGCATACCCATTGTAACCTCTCCAGTAGCTGCTCATGTGCTGCCCGGGACTCTAGTGCATCGCCCTCTCCACCCTCAATCGCGGCTTGCTCCTTTCGTAGTAGTTCTGTCTCAATCCTCGTTAAATCCCTCTACAGCTGCCTCCGTAGGTTTACCTCTGTGCCCAGGCAGTGTCCCCGAATCACTACCTTGAACACATCCCACTCCACCTGGGGGGTGGATGCCGTGCCCGTATTGTCTTCGAAGTAATGACCTATCTGAGTGAACAGGGAGTCTCGGAACGGGGCGTCTAGCTGTAATCTCCAGGTGGGGATGGGTGGATGTGTGCGTTTCCCCCCGCAAAACTTAGGATGTGTGGGTTGTGGTCTGAGTGAGTGCGACCCATGTAGTGTGTGTCTGTCACCTGAGGGAGCAAATCAGTCGTGAGCATGAACCTGTCCAATCGTACATGTAGGTCGTGTGCGCTCGAGTAAAAGGAATATATGCCGGTATCAGGGTTCCGACTGCGCCAAGCGTTGTGTTGATCCCATTGGGTTGCCCAGGACTTAAATGCCTTCATGGCCCCTAGTATAGGTGCCCCCGGGAGAGGCGGGAAGGAGCGGTCTAGCGTGGCGTCCAAGATGCAGTTATAATCTCCGCCCAAGACCCAGGGGAGGCCATGCCAAGGGGACAGGACCTCAGAGAGCTCTGTGAGAAACCTCTGCTGGTCCACATTAGGGGCATATATCGATGCCAACACAAGCGGGCGCCCATCCAGCCTACCCTGTATCATCACCAGTCGCCCTTCTCGATCAATATGGGAGTGATCTACTTCGAGGGGGGTCCCTGGTCGGACCCATATGAGCGCACCTTGGGCATATGATGAGTAACCTGTGGCGTAAAGTTGCCCTCGCCATCTGCGCCTCAACATGCGTGTCTGAGTGTCATTTAAGTGGGTCTCCTGCAGGAGCGCTATTTGGACTTTGTGTCTTTTCAAATATGCGTTAATCTGATATCGTCGAGAGGGTGTGTGCATGCCACGCATGTTCCACATGAATATCTTGGTCTCTGTCATTAGATTAGCTTAAGTGTCCCCTGCTGTACCCGCTAAACGAAAGCGCCAAACCTGCCTCCGGAGCACTCCGCCTCCCACCTCTGAAACACAAACACAATCACCTGTTTTAAGTGAATAAAGGCACAACATGTCTGTAAAGAGCGTATCCATATCAGTGGAACTTGGGGAACAAATATAGGGTAGAATACCAAAAGGGCGGCCGCCAAACGTGCAGCTGTCCAAACACTCTAGTGAGATAATCAACATTCAAGTCTAGGGGGGTTGCTTTTTGCTTAGTGAATCAAGAATATCAACATCAGTTAGCAAACGTGAAAATACAGTCTCCCACCCGGGGAAGCAATTGCCAGTCACAGCAGGCTGTATGGTAGGCCAGTTAGGTGTTAGAGGGATGTGTCTGCTCCGCGCACCCCGCCACCGGTGCATGCCAGCCCGCCATGTGAAGGATGTGTATTTGTGTGGCACTTCTTAGTCTAAGAGGGGCAGCAGGGCAGGCCTCGCCGTTTACCATTGTCACGGCAACCAGCCGCCAGCCCAGTTGCCTGCAATTATCGGGGATGATACTCACTGTGTCTCTCAGCTGGCAGCCGTCCCCCCCAGCAGACAAGCCGCGGCATGGAGCCCCAGTGTCCACAGCCCCGGGTAGACCAAGCATCGTGCTCTCAGTGTTCAGTGTCTGGTCCAGCAACGGGGAGGAGGGGGGGACAGGAGTAGGTAGAAGGAAGGTGGAAGTGCATCAGAGCCTCGGCCAAACAGGTCTACCGTCTGTGGTGTGATATCAGGAAGGTCAGAGGATTGCTGCGAGTCCGGTATCCCATAAATTGCCTCGTCGTCACTCTGTAGGGCGCTGGGGCCCGCTGCCGGGGGAGACCGTGCGGCCGGCGAGTTGGTAAGTTCTGCAACCACTTGTAGTGCGTCACGCTGCTCCCGATACATTTCCTCCTCAGGTGGGCCAGCGCCCGGCTGTTGGCGGTTCTCAGGAGTCGGTGGCGATTTGTTTCTACGTCTCCGTCTTGAGCCTCTGTTACGCTTCTTGTGGGAGGCGTCTGTGTGTCTCGGTGGGGCTTTATCCATGCCGTTATCTAGCCAGTACTCTACTTCTTCGGTATTGGAAAAAAAATGTGTTTTGTCCTGAGCCACCACACGGAGTTTTGCCGGGAACAGAAGGGAGTATTTAAGCCCAAGTTGGCGTAGGCGCCGCTTCACCGCCAGAAAGGAGTGTCTCTGGCGCTGTACCTGGACCGTGTAGTCCGGGAAGAAGATGACTTGGATGTTTTCAATTTGAATATTTTGGAGCTTGCGTGTTTCCCTCAGTATGGAGTCACGATCTCTATAGTTCAAAATACGGAGCAGTAACGGGCGGGGGTTGGAGCCTGTCGGGAGAGGCCGTGTTGGAACGCGGTGTGCCCGCTCTACTACGAAGTGGGGTGACAGCGCTCCCTCCGGTAGTAGTGTCCGCAGCCAGTCTTCCATGTGCATCGTGGGGTCTCTCCCCTCCCATCTCTCCGGCACTCCCACTATCCGTATGTTGTTCCGCCTCGGCCGTCCTTCCGCTTCCTCCGCCCGGTCCTCCAGGAACTCGACCCTATTGAGGAGGTCTTTCGCGTGTTTTTCAGATTGGGTGACTCAGGGCTCCAGGTCCAACATCGAGGTCTCCAAGGTGGTGGTGCGGTCTGCAAGCTTCCTGTGGTCGGCTCTGAGACGCTTGAGGTCAATAGCGACTCCGTCTATTTTCGCTTCTAGGGATGTGCGTGTGGACAATATTGATTCCTCCATCCTTTCCATCGCCGCCAGTACGGTGTCCAGCTTGGCCGGCACGAGGTCAGCTTCCCCCTGCTTCAAGAGCTTGCTCATCCTGTCTCGAGGTTGCGTCCCGCCCGTCCCGCCTGTGCGCATTTTGATTCCTCCAGACATGGGCAGCTGAGTGCAATTATAGGGCCAATGCCCAGCGATATGTCCAGTTAGGGCTGCTCCCCTCGCCTCCTTCAGACACCAAACATCCAAAAGTCCCTCATTGGCAGCAGCACTGGTGGGGCTCTGGAAGTGGACTCCACGTCGCTAGCCACGCGGGGCTTTGGGCTGCGCCTCTGTGACCTTGGGCAGTTCGTCGCTCTCAGTGTTAGGCACACTCCAGGGAGGTCTGTGTATCGGTTGCGGCGTGAGCCCCGTTGTCCGCACCATCGTCACAGTGCTCCGCTCTGTCCGCTGCGAATCGCTCTCTGGGTCCGTTGTGTCGGTCCGCGACCGCGCCCCAGAGGTCTCTACTGTGGCACGCCCAGAAGGGGCCCTCGGCGGTCAGTCAGTTGTGCACAAGGTCTGAGTCCCGAGGGTCGCAGCGGACAATCTCATCTGCCGGCGGGGCTCGCAGCTCCCCGCTCACAGCCCAATCCAAGATGGCGCCCCAGTGAGCCTCCGGCCTCGTGGTACTCCGATGTCAGGGCTGCGGCCTGCAGCGCCCGCGTCGTTCTCTTGGTGGCTGCGGCCTCAGGTTGGGAAATGACTTTCACAGGCTAGGGCTCCTCCTCCACCGATGCACACTGGCCTCCCCAGGTGCTACGTGCTGAGCACGCGAGCACCAGGCGCCCCTGCAGCCGAGCGCCGCGTGAGCCGCGGTGCACGGGACCAACGCCCAGAACACCCCATAACAGGCAGATGTGGTCCTCTTGGTCTGGCGCGAACCCCTATCCACGGGCCATCCGCCAGGAACCGGCACTGTGTCCAGGGTCCGCCGTCTCCTCCCTCTGTCGCTGTCCTTCGCAGGGCCTGCACTTCCGCCGCAGGCCTCGGCCTTACGTATGGTTCCCTCGCCGGCCCGGTGCACTGGTTCGCGGCCAGCCCCCAGCTAGATTTCCGGCTACGGTGCAGTGACTCTCAGCGGCTCGATTCTTGGCTGGGAGAGAGTCCGTAAGTTCATGTGTCTGCCCCCGAGCCTGTGGCCTGCTGGTGTGGGGCAAATGTCGGACAAATGCCCCGGGAAGGGGAGCTCACGCCGGAGCTCTACCCGTACACGTCTTGCTGCATTGCACGCTTAGCCACGCCCCATCGAAGTCCAGGAGAGTCCATTTCATAGTTTCTTTCCTTCGAATGTGGCTGTAGGGCTGCTGCATATATATCTAGTGAATACATCGAACACTCTACTCTAATTCTTCACCGCCATGTTGTGTCGCAGACATGATGCTGCGAGCTGGAGATGTGGAATGAACAGGCCTTACTGCATGTGCTGTGTTCCTCAATGTCTTTCTAACTTTGATACTTCTTCTTTGAATCATATCTCCTTCACAAAGCATTGTAAGAACAGCTCTTTGACATTACTCTGCAACTCTCCAAGCCTGTCAGTGCAAACTCTTCAAGCTCCTCCAGCTGTTTATGGGTGTGTTCTTTATTTATTTTTTTATTATCTTTTTTATTGGCATTTAGATATGTAAGTTAAGACAACCAACAATAACAGTACCAGGAAGGAGGAATATAAAAGCTGGAGAGGAGCAGGGCAAGGGTGGGGAATGAAAGGGGAAGGCCATAGGATTAATCATAACATGAATCATAACATGAGAATGACAATAGGCATATGCATGTCACATTCGCGGTATGCACCTGTTACAACGCATTTTTTACAACGCACTACCACTACAACGCAGGCATTACAACGCATACCATTACAACGCATTGCGCTGGGGGGCGCTCTAGGATAAGAGGTAAGTTTAATTTACTATCCAACACCTTCCCTAGGGTCCACGGGGACTGGAGTTAGAATAGTAAATTATACTTACCACTATCCAGCACCCCAAAGCGCTATGCGTTGTAATGGTATGCGTTGTGAATACCGCGTTGTAATGGTATGCGGAGTAAAAGTATGCGTTGTAACGTCATACATCCCACATTCGCCACATAGGAAACCAGAATAGAAGACCCCAAAAAACATACAAAGCCACCAGGTGTTACCTGAACCCCAGTGAGGATATCAACCTAGGACCTAACATAGGAGCAATAGACAGACAGGTCCACGTGACTAGAAGTGCTTATAGCTGAAGACACAGCCTGGCACAGCAGAGACCAGTACATGCAAAGGGGGTGAACCTTGGCAAACCCTCATGGTCAGGATTAACTCCTGATTGGTTGTCTCCTGAGGCTGAATTGAAAGGGGTCCTTTGTCGCGTGCAGAAGAGAAAAGGTTCCCATATATCCTTGGGACGGGAGCGGGAAGACATCAACTCCCAAAAATTAGACAGCTGCTCCTGACAATACGCCATGTCGTGAGCCATATTTCTATAGTGGGAGCTGGCTTACAACCCAAGTGTTTGGTCACCCTTTGCTTGGCCAGGAGGAGCAGCACCGCGGTGAGGTGGCGTACACCAGCAGGCCACCAAGGGGATGTCAGGGTTTGAGTGCCCCATGACTGTGCGGAAAGTCGAGGACACTTTTGTCCAAAAAGCTGCCATTTTGGGACAATGCTACGCAAGATGAATGAAGGACGCCTGGGGTGCGGAGTACCGAAAGCATCTGGAGTCGGCACTAAGACCCATTTTGGCAAGCTGTAAGGGAGTGCAGTAGAGGTGGTGTAAAAGTTAAAATTAATAAAATGTAGTCTGTAGTTTGGAGAGAGTGACTGCAGCTGACTGCAGACAACGACCTTTGAGTATCAGTTATGGGGGAGTCTGTGTCAGCTTCTCATGCTGTGCCACTGAAAGCTCGCACCAGATTTGCTTATTAAACACAAAGCATTCATCTTGGATGTGAAACCAGAAAACCTGGGACCCATCCCAATGCTCTTGCTTGACCAAATTGTGTGATTCTAGGCAAATATTCTATTTCACTGACCCTTTTCTTCTCTTCTTTGTCGCATATGATAGTGTCCTTTAAAACCTGAGTTCATTATGCGTGCTTTACAAAAACATTGTGCATGCTTGCTGTCTCACCTGTGCCATGGACACTGGCCCTGTTGCTTTGCTGTGATGTACTCTACCCTGTGTAGCCTCTCATGTACTTGCTGTCTTACCTGTGCCATGGACACTGGCCCTGTTGCTCTGCTATGTTGGGCTCTCCCCTGTGCCATGGACACGGGCCAGGTGGCTCTGAGTTGATAGTACAGTACAGTGCCAAGCATGGTGGGAACCAGAGATGTCCTGGACTCAAAAGGTGGGATAAAGTGTCAGACTAGGTTATGAGGTTACAGACACGTGCCTTCTCCCTGGCACCGGTATCCAGCAACAGTGTTTTTTTAGGGTTATTGCCGTCTGGACAATTTTGGCCTCCTTCTCAGTCCCTCCAAAGCCCATCATACTCTCCCAACTCTCTATATGTCCGCCCTTGGAGCCATGTAGGCACATAGAGTGCCGTGGTCAGTGGCGAGAGAGCCGCCCGGTCAATTTCTACAGCGATGTGGGGCTGGAAAGAAGTGGGGTTGATCCAATAGTGTAGAAATTGGGCTTGAGCACACAGGGCATTTACTGGCATATCAGGAGCCCCAAAACCCCTGGGCAAGCAGTAAGGTGAGGAGATCCCATGACACCCATGGTTGTTCACCTGCCCAAACTAGGACAACCAGGGCAGTCTTGAAGCATCTGACAAACAGCACCGTGAGAGGAATAGGTATGTTGAGAAAGAAGATCTTCACTATAGCTATGCATCCCGCTAGGGACAGGGGCCACTTGGTCCACACCGTAAGTCTATCTTTAAACTATGCAACTGTCCGGTCGTAGTAGGCATGTCAGAGTTCTTCAGGATCCCAGCTGGGTTAAATGCCCTGGTACCTCACCATGTCAGTCACCCATTTGAGAGGGAATTCGAGCGAAATTGTGGTGTGGCTTCCATAAGAGGAAATGTGACAGATTTGGACCAATTAATCTGTATACCAGGATAACAGGCAAAAGGCACCACCTCACACGTTAGGGAGTCAAGGTTTTTCTGGGAGTCGCAGACATACAGAATGATATCATTCTCATACAACGAGACTACCAGGCCTCCAGCTGTAAAGTCAATACCCCGATTTGTGGGATGTTGCCCAAGTCTCACCGCCAGAGGCTCCATTGCAATCGGAAACAAGCATTTACAATGCAATAGGTCTCGCAGCATTAAAGTTTGAGTTACTGGCATTGTAAAAAAAATTTTTAAATTTGCAATTATGCAAGATTAAATATTAGGGCCATGCTCAAAGCGTGGGGTTTAGAGGAGGGTTAAGTTTTTCACGTTATTTCTAAGAAACAATGTTGATTGATAAAACTGAAGTATTTTCGTGGGCATGACCGAATACAAGCTTTCAAAGAAATGTTTCAACCCCACCTTTCACTGAATCGTCAGTTTCAATGTAATGTAAAGCAAATCGCACTTCATATTGTGTTCAATGCAACATTTTACTAGCACTGTAGTCGTCATACATGCACCGAGAAGAAACAGATCTAACAATTCACAGTCCTTAAAACACAAAAAATAAATATATGCCAGCATAAACTGCAATACCTGGATACATGTAAGGCAAGAAGCCCCCGTATATTTATGATAAACATTATCCAACAGATACTCGGCTATCAATAGTGACACAACTGTGATTTAAGTAATAATCAACCCAAAACGATCTCAATGAGAAAGCAGAAAGCAGTCTCCCACCCGGGAGAAAGCAGTTACAGTAACTTCTGCATGAAATGCTGTGGCCTGGCTGCACATGTTGGGCACTACATTTCCCAAAATTCTACTGAGGCGTCACTTGTTGATGGGGCGGCTGGCTCCACCCAGTTTCGAGCCCCCCTCGAGGAGGCACGCGCTGCTCCTTTTAGCCAATGGAGGTGGACAATGGGCTGACACGTGCCGGTGTCTGTCGCTTATTGGGTCCGGGCAGCTAGGGCGAGTCTGACAGAGCGGAGCAGCAGGGATTGTGGATCCCTGGTTAATCGTGTGAGTGGATTATGGGGCGGTAACAGAAAATAGGTAAATGTGGGGATAACCATTAGAGGGCAGCAAGGGACCACAATGAGGTAGCCACTATTTTGTGAAAGTGTGTATGATTCTAGTACCTGTAATGGCATCTTGTGCAAATGTGCAAGAACTGCCGTTGGTTGACTTGGATCCCTTTGCTGTGTTAATCCTCCGAAAGGCCTCCAGCAAGGATAGTCGTTGCTTTTGTGTTAAATTACATTTTTGGTAGGTAGATAAGGGAATGGGATCGTTATTTGCTCGAGGTACGGCGTCTCGCCATCTCAAATACTTTGTGGTGTACCGATCGACCTATTTATCTCTTTACCCTCCAGCCCCCATATCTGCCCCTGTTATAAATCATATACGTTTATTTTTGTACATGCCCCAGGCGCGCGCACTCCTCCGTTTGAATCCAAGGTAACCGCCTCAGTTCTCCGCGCGCTTCGCTTGGCAGACGGGCGGAGCGCCAGCCAATGGCGGACAACGGTCCCTGGTGTGGGCATGGTCGGCCTTGCATGCGTTCGCTTTGTGTTGCTCGAGGAACCCGCGCGCCCCACCCTCCATGCTGATTCCAGAACAACAAAGGGGGCATGAGGCACTGGATGGAGTGCGAGTGCGCGCGGCTCCGGCAAAGCCCGTCCCCTCGAACGCTGGGGCCGGGTACTGGAACGGGGCACCGGGGGCAGGAAGATCTCCGAGGGGAAGCGGGCGGGCACTGGTATTCCCAGGTGAGCGGCTTCGTATAGAGCCTAGAGGCGCTAGGAAGGGGACAGAGGTTTTAGAAGGGGGTTGTGTAAGACATTAGAGGGGACAGATTCCTATCAAAATTTGCGCTTGTGTGAGTGTGTGAGCGTGAGTGTATGTGTGCGGCGGCGGGGGGGTGTCTCTGTATGTGCGTGCGTGTATGTGCGCTTGTGTGTGTGTCTCTGTGTGTGTGCATGCATAAGCAGGGGGAGGTGTGGCTGTGTATTTTAGAGCTTCCCAGGAGACACGAGATGTGCACACGTGCGCACGGCCCGCTCCGATCCGATTATGCGCGTGGTCATCTCTTGTCTCATGGGAAGCTGAGTCATTGACAATAGGTCTCTAGCAAGACCGCGCTTTCGTGCGGTTAACGTCACAAGACCTAAAAAGCCGGTCAATGACAGGCAACCTGTTGTGTACCTCATGAGATCAGAAAAGGGACTGACAGCAGCCAGTTCCGACGAATTCACTCGGTCAAAAGTGTGTAGAGGAGCTAAATGTGGCAAATGAAACGCTAACTGAGTCCAAGGTGTGAATGCTCCAGGGTATCGAATGTCTCAGTGGCATCAAGCAGGGCAGCTAATGTGGTAACTTGGGGTTCAAGGTGGTGCATGTCCCCAAAGATGGTGTGGAGGTTGTGGGACTTTGAACGGCCTGGTCGGACAGGCCTAGGACAGGGGTGGCGAAGCATAATTTGGAATAGAAAGAGGAAATCACATGAAAAGTTTGCAGGGGGAGGGGGGAGAACAAAAGGTTGTACTCTTTATCCAGACCTTCCGTCACGTACGATGACGCCTGCGGCGAGCGGAGCAGGCCCGTAAGCTTCCTGCCCCGGTGATAACCCTTACCACAGTCACGGGCCTGCACGTCACAGGGAGGAAGTGTCGCAGGGTTTCCGTTCTCTCACAGAACTGTGCACAGAGACCTAGAACCTGGGTGAGTCAGGGTGACCCACAACTCACCTAAGTTTCAGAAATCCCCTTACCAGGCTAGCTACAGTATCTCATCGGCAGTGAATACTTCCCGATGTCTTAGACAATCCAGAACATGAACTTAGAATACCTCAGGTATCGTGGAACACATGAACACTCTATCGTTATATTATCATTACAAACCGAAACTGGGAGGCAATGAAAACACGTGCTAGTTTGAAATGTTTATTTTTTCAATGCAGCATTCTCAAACGCAGTATCTTGTATAATACCAACATACATATTATAAAAACCAGAGTCAGCAGCATAGTCACTAATCCATAGTAAGCAAATTGTGATAACATAATATGATGCAAAAATCTATAGAATTCTGTATCACCTATATTTCGCGCACCCTAATTAGCATATTATATTATATCTAAGAAGGTCTCATCTGGGCTTTAGCTGGGCGAAACCATACCTCAAATTCTCAGTAGGAGGAGATCACATCAACAGCTACCAGCTCTCAGCATGTCCAGCATCAAGTGTGTTTTCTCATTCCCTGTAACTGTATCTTGAACTCACGTAAAGCCCAAAGTTGGCACAAACATTATTTGTGTTATGACTAACGTAGTGCGAGGATCAGGCCTACAGCAACCTTGTGTTAGAGTGTGCAGTTCTCAGTGTGCAGACAGTTGTACCAAGTGTTCCAGGCACGACTGATACCAGTACAATAATATATTATTCTGAAATAAATCACATCTTTCGTCTAGGTTAAAAGCTGTAATAACAATTAGGTGTCGTGTGCAAACCGAAGCAGAAAGAAAATATGGCGTTTAAACATTTAATAAGCACATGCTAACTTAACACAATCTATGGAAACGTAATAACCATATGACAGAAGGAGCTTTCCCTATTAGCCTTCTCATAAATCGGTTACTGTGCTGTGAATGGAGACCAACAAGGCCTCATCATGAGAGTGGAAGTGTACGGTTTCCAGAGCTAGAATGTCGCTTTCAAGCTGTGACTGCCTCCCTTGGATTGCTTTAAGCACACCCGATTGCTTTGTAACACACCCTGCTTAAAGCTACCTTGAAAGCCTCCCAGAGCATGGAGGCTGACCAGACCAAGCCCTCATTGTGTGAAAAGTAATCCACTATTTCCCTGAGGATTTCCTCAGAGAATGCCTGTAGGAAGCTGGCTCTGTATATACTATACCAAAGTGAGGTATAGTGTGTACAGAGTCCAGTGGAACCCAAAAGGTAGGCAGAGGTAAAAATAGATAGCACCTTACTATTTGTGGTAGTGTGGTCGAGCTGTAAGGCTGTATCTGAGGGTATTGCTAAGCATTTGTTGTACACACTAAGCATGGGCGAATTTTGCGAATCTGGCATTCGCGAATTTTGCGAATTTGCGAACTCGCAATCCGCAAATCCGCGAATTCTCGCGAATGTGCAGATTTTTTTTTTGTGTTTGCAAGGATTTCTGCCAGTTCGCAAGGATTTCTGCCAGTTCGCGAGGGTTTTGTACCAGTTCGCAATTGCAAACTTACATGTCGGCTCGAAACGGTCACGATTATGTTGTTTCTACGTCTGGTTCATCATCACAGGTTCCCAGCACCCTCTCTTTCACCCCTGCCACCCTCTGTTTCACCCATGCCACCCTCTGGTACATCAATGCCACCCTCTGGTTCATCATCACTGTAGATTATGGGGGGGAAAAGCAAGCACACCTGCCTGCTTCAACTGACATGAATTAATTTGGGGTTGATTTATTAATGTGTCACTGTTTTAAAATTCCAGTCTGGCACCTGCTTCCTTATCTGTAATTTGCTTTCTGTTGCAGTGCAATTTTTTTTTCGAGGACCTTTGTGGCCTACTTGTAGCTATTCTATGAGCCTGCTGTGAGGGTCAGAGCAGGGTCATACAATTGTTGCAACTAGCAACTGAACTCTGGAGGGGCCCTTGTCAGGAAGCACTACAGGGAATGGTTACTAATGATGAGTTTGAACTTTTGAACCTGCTGAATGCTTTCACTTTTGCAAAACTCGTTTTTCTGCAGAACAGCATTACAGCAACTGTAATGCCCCAAACAAGCTTATATGAGAAAGTTGATTTCTAATCCAAAAATTATCCAAAGAAAATCAAAAGGCCTCAAATCCAAAAAAGTGCAGGCAAATGTCAACCTGAGGAGTTATTCTAATAAAAATCATCATTTTCAGAAGGTCTATGCTGCTTGCTAGTAGATTTCTTGTGCAGAATTGCAATTTTTGTAATTTCGCGAGTGCGAGATTGTTGCTGCCCGCCGCACCTACATGTTCGCAATTGTGAACTTACACCGCACGCCGCAAAATTGTATCACCAAGAAAAAAAATCCGCTCGGTAAATTCGCGAGCGTTTGCGGATTGCGAATTTACCGAAAATCCGCAAGCGGAACGGATTTTCCGCCCATGCTTAGTACACACTCAATCAGCAAATAATATGACACACTCAAAGACTGAATTCAGACCAATGGGTTTTGTATAAACATTTTCTTTTAGTTATTTTATTTTTCTAGAACCAAGCAAGCCTGGCACAAGTAAGCAATAAATACTTTACAGTAGTAATGCAGTTTGTCAACAGTTTGTATTGCATTTGTATGGGCACTTTGATTTGATTACAGTTGAGTTACTGGTAATGCAATGCTTTTGATATACTGTACATATTCTTTGTAAAAGCTTTTTAGTAGAATGTCAAGTAGATTGCTTTACAGATTACTTTTCTTAGCCAGTGCAGTATACCTGGGACATTTCCTGTAAACAGGTAAGTAAAAGCGTTTTGGTTATTTAGTTACGGTTTTAAAGGTTTTCATAGATTTCACACTTTGAGAGGTCTGAAGAGAGCATGCTCTTGGTGGCGGTATGTAACTGTTACCACACATCTTTTAGCACGAAATACTGTTACAACGAAACTATTACAACGCAGGACCCTTTACAACGAATACCTTTACAACGCAGTACACTACAACGCAGATACTATTACAACGCATACCATTACAACGTAAGTATAGGTAAGTTTATCTTTTTAAAAAAACATTTATTAGGGGTATTGGGTTTGGGGTTTGGGGTACAGGGGTATTTTTAGGTTTCATGGTTGGGTTTGGGTTTTGGGGTACAAGGGTATTTTTAGGTTTCAGGGTTGGGTTTGGGTTTTGGGGTACAGGGGTATTTTTAGGTTTCAAGGCTGGGTTTGGGTTTTGGGGTACAGGGGTATTTTTAGGTTTCAGGGCTGGGTTTGGGTTTTGGGGTACAGGGGAATTTTTAGGTTTCAGGGTTGGGTTTGGGTTTTGGGGTACAGGGGTATTTTTAGGTTTCAGGGCTGGGTTTGGGTTTTGGGGTACAGGGGTATTTTTAGGTTTCAGGGCTGGGTTTGGGTTTTGGGGTACAGGGGTATTTTTAGGGTTCAGGGTTGGGTTTGGGTTTTGGGGTACAGGGGTATTTTTAGGTTTCAGGGCTGGGATTGGGTTTTGGGGTATAGGTGTATTTTTAACATATATTTACAAATTCTTATTTAAAAATTAATATAATTAATTAAAATATTTAAATAATTTTTAGTTACATTATTTTAAAATATTATATACTTACCTATACTTACGTTGTAATGGTACGCGTTGTAATAGTATCTGCGTTGTAGTGTAATGCGTTGTAAAGGCATTCGTTGTAAAGGGTCCTGCGTTGTAAAAATTGCGTGGTAATGGTATGCGTGGTAAAAGTATGCGTGCTAACGTCATACATCCCTTGGTGACAGATGATGGCCTGGAAGAGGAGAGTGAACCTCTCCCTGACCTCCTGTCCACCAAGGAGCATGATGGGTCAGTGGAAGGTGTGATACTCTCTCCTACACCGATCCTTGAGCAGCAGGGTGACTGTCACCAGTTGTTGGAATTGTTTGCCACACTGTTCTCTCTGACACAGGTGTTACTCACTGGTGTATCCATGATGTGGACACTGGTGACAGCCCTCCTGTAAAACACAAGATTTACAAGTTGACTGACCGGGTCAGAGCCAGCATCAAAGAGAAGGTCTCTAAGATGTTGGCATTAGGGGTGATAGAGCCCTCCAACAGTCCTTGGGCCAGCCCAGTGATCTTGGTCCCAAAGGCTGCTGCAGTCATTGCCACTCCCGAACTGCGGTTTTGTGTGGACTACCGTGTGCTCAATTCCATCACCAGGACTGACGCACACCCCATCCCCAGAGCAGATGAGCTCATTTATCGGTTGGTGGCTGCCAAGTTCCTCAGCAAGTTTGATTTGATGTCTGTATACTGGCAGATTGCCTTAACTGATGAGACTCAAGAAGAGGTCAGCATTCTCAAACCCAGAAGGATATTACCAGTTCCGGGGGAAGACCTTTGGATTGAAGAATGCCCCTGCTACCTTTCAGAGGGTGGTCAACCAGGTGTTGGCTGGACTGGAGGATTTCTGTGCTGCATACCTGGATGACATTGCAGTGTTCAGTTCCAGCTGGGAAGAACACTTGCAGCACCTCTGGGAAGCGTTGAAGGCTCTGCAGAGGGCAGGCCTCATGATCAAGGCCAGTAAGTGCCAGATCGGGCAGGGTTCTGTGGTGTATTTGGGACACCAGGTAGGAAGTGGCCAGGTGACGCACCCACAGCCCAAGATTGACACCATTCTGGCTTGGGAACCCCCAAGACCGAGACAGAGGTGAGAGCCTTTTTAGGTCTCACCGGTTACTTCAGGAGATTTGTTAAGGGCTATGGCACCAGTGTTGCTCCCTTAACAGAGCTGACTTCCAGTAAGCAGTCCAAGAAGGTAATCTGAACTAGGTCCTCCCAGAAAGCTTTGATGCCTTGAAGGCAGCCATGTGCTAAAGGTACCCGACTTCTCCAATTAATGTTTCGTGCAGGCTGACGCTTCAGAGCATGGTGTGGGAGTGGTACTCTCACAACTGAATGAAGAGGGCTAGACCAGCCTGTTGTCTTGATTAGCAGGAGAATACTCACCATGGAACAGAGGTGGAGTGCTATCGAAAGAGAAGCTTTTGCTGTGGTCTGGGCATTGAAGACGCTAAGACCCTACCAGTTTTGGACTCACTTCTGAGTTCAGACAGACCACAGGCCCCTGTGATGTTTGACGCACATGAGGGGTGAGAATCCAAAACTGTTGAGGTGCTCCATCTCCCTCCCTGAATGGACTTTACAGTGGAACATCGCCCTGGTACAGAACACGCCAATGCAGATGGTCTGTCCAGGTTCTTCTGCCTTAGTGAAGAGAACTCCCAGGAGGTTGGGTAGGTCTCCCTACTTTCAGTTGGCGGGGACATATGTTAGACTTGACATCTTTTGCCATGTTTCCCCAGTCTTTTTGCTTTTTGACCTCCCGGTTTTGACTCTGTTTTTGTTGGTTTAGTGTCTCTGCGCACTTTCTCACTGCTGTTTAGTGTTAAAGTGCAAATGCTCCTGTAGTAAATTGTTGTTATGAATTGGTGAGTTCCTGATTGGGTATTTGATTTACTATTCAGTCCCTAGTACAGTGCACTGTCGGTGCCCAAGGGCCGGTAAATCAAGTGCTGCTAGTGGGTTTGCAGCACTGGTTGTGCCACCCGCCCAAGCAGCCCTTCAAAGGTAACTCAGATCTGCCACCGCAGTATCTGTGGGGAGTCTAGTACTGCCATGTTGACTTGGCTAGTGCACCCAGTTGCCAGGCCCTAACCTTCCCTTTCCTTACACAGGAGTCATCCCTAATGGTAAGCACAAGGTACCCCTGTGGGCAGGGTGCAGTGTATGTGAAAGGTAGGACATGCCCTGATGTGAGTGGCATGTCCTGATAGTGAAATACTGCCAATTCGTTTTTCACTATTGCAAGGCTACCTGTTCCCATAGGATAGAATGGAGAGTTTGCTTATAACATTTTATAAACATAACTACCCCTGGGAACAAGGTAGGAAAATAAAGTTTAGTATGCCTGGACTAAGAATGTTAAAATGCATCTTTAAGTGAGAGTGATTTTTACATTCTGTGTTTGAAAATACCACTTTTAGAAAGTAGGTGTTTTCCTGCTTAGCCATCCAGTGTGCCTCTCCTTGGTTTGTGGATTGACTGCCTAGCTCTGGAGTGACAGGGGCTGGGGGGGTGCCATGGCTCCAGAGAATCCAGATGGGTCAGGGCTGGGCTGAATAGACCTGGGCTGCATTTAGAGTAGGGGGAGGAGATTTACTTTCACCTGAATGGGCCTGGTCTGCCTCTGACAATGCTTTCTCAACCTCCTGCCAGAAAGCTGCACCAGTAAGGATAAGACTTGTTCTGGCTGGGTACAGACAATCTCTGCCTCCAGAGAACAAAGAATTTTGGGCTATAAGCAGTGGGGCCCAAACTCCTAAACTTTAGAACTCTTTTGGAACCAAGAAGACTGGCAACAAGAAGACCCGGAGAAGCTGTGAAAAGGGACTACCACTTTGCTGTGCTGGCCTAAAGTGGCTGCTTCTGTCTTGGGCAATGAAAGGTCTGGACTGAACTTTCTTCAAATTCCTTTTTATGAGTTTCACCAAGGGCTTGAGGTAGAGCTTGCCCCCTGAACAAGAAGGCTCAGGAACAGCAAAGCCTTCAAGTTCTTCTGCCATCAGCACTGGGGACTGTGTGTTTTGTGATGCATCAGAAGAAAAGCAACATGATTCTGTCTACGCTGCCGACTTAGTTTCCTGGCGGCACTGCAGAGGGCACTGCCGCTACACCGCAGGGCAACCCTGAACTCACCGATGACGCCCCCTGATGCCGCCACCGGGCCGCTGCTTGCACCATGACCGGTGGGCACCACACTCGCACCACCTCACTTCATGCCGTTGCCTTGGTGTCCTCGATGCTGCTGTTCCACGTTAACATTGATGCCGCTACTTGCACTGTGGTTCGAGGGCACCACTCATAAATTACATGACGCACCGTCCTCATCCTGCACCGCAGCCTCTGCCTACCAACGCCGGCACCATCGAATCCAGTTCGCCAGCTGACGACTGGGCTTCAGCAATGACGCCACTGCTTGCAATGTGACCTGCCAGCACTGCAGCGAGCACCGTATTACTTCGCACCACAGCCCTGGTCTCACCAACGCCGCTGGATGACCGGCACCGAGCCACTTCCTGCACAGCAACCTGAGGGCACCGCACACCGCACCGCTGCACTTCACACTGCAGCCCGACGCCTGCCGACACCGGCCCTCCCGACTTCCACTGCGAGGAGTTTGATCTGCAACATGTGTGACTTCAAGGGCCCGACGACTCTTGCACCAACCTCTGGAACCGATGCCTGCGGACACCGGCCTTTCGGGGCTCATCGAGCGGTTGCTGACGCCGTACATTTCTAGAGGTACTGTTTTGCAGGTCTTCCCGACACCGTAGCTGGCCTGCGATGCCGCAATCAGCCAGAACTGTTTGTTTTTGTTGTTCATGACGCCATGATAGCCCCAGACTGAGCTATTGACTTTAAAGAACTAAATATCAAGCCTATGGTGTATTTTTATTGTCTTGGTTCTTGGTTTTGGATTTATAAAAATATTGGATATTTTTCTATATTGGTGTGGTGACCCTTGACCCTGCCTCAGGGCCGGTTGCTCCTCGCACTGCGTGACTCCCCGTGAGTGTGCCCAGGCTTCCCCCTACTGCCACGAGTTCGCCGCTGCCCTGCAGCTCAGTATTCTTGGCTTGGTTTTTGGTTTCTCTGTGCCTGTATTTTTCGCTGCATTTACTATATTCGTGAATTGCCCCCTCGTGTTTTTGGTTTCTCTGTGCCTGTATTTGTCACTGTATTTTCTGTATTCATGACTTGCCCCCTCACCTCCGTTTCCCCCTCTGTTCTCCCCCCGCTCCCCGCCACTGCTCCCCTGTGGCCCCGCCCCTTTTTCTTCTGTACCCCCTTTCCATTCGCCGCCCCGCTCCCGCCTCCCAGCTGCCCCTCCCTCCCACTTGGCCATTTATGGCGGAGTCCACGCAGTGCTGAGCTGTGTCCCTTGACCCTGCTTCAGGGCCCGCTCCCGCCTCCCAGCTGCCCCTCCCTCCCACTTGGCCATTTATGGCGGAGTCCACGCAGTGCTGAGCTGTGACCCTTGACCCTGCTTCAGGGCTGGTCGCTCCTCTCACTACGCGACTCCCCGTGAGTGTGCCCAGGCTTCCCCCTACTGCCGCGAGTTCGCCGCTGCCGTGCAGCAGAGTATTCTGGGCTTTGTTTTTGGTTTCTCTGTGCCTGTATTTGTCGCTGCATTTACTGTATTCGTGACTTGCCCCCTTGTGTTTTTGGTTTCTCTGTGCCTGTATTTTTCGCTGTATTTTCTGTATTCATAACTTGCCCCCTCGCCTCCGTTTCCCGCTCTGTTCTCCCCCCCGCTCCCTGCCGCTGCACCCCTGAGTCCCTGCCCCATTTTCTTCTGTACCCCCTTCCCATTCGCCGCCCCGCTCCCGCCTCCCAGCTGCTCCTCCCTCCCACTTCACCATTTATGGCGGAGTCCACGCGTACGCGCAGCATCCGCGCGCAGCGAGCGCGTCGATATCTTGCTGAAGGCGCGCCAAAGGCAAGCCCAACTACGCCCACTCGCGCCTGGACTGCGCCCAGTGCCAGGACCCCTGGCCCTGAACGATACCAGCCCACCCGACTGACTTACGACGCTGCCACCCTCCACACACTCAACACCGGCCAGAACCCCACCTGCCACTGAGCCACCCCGGAACACACCCACGGACCCTTCACCTGCCAATTCTGCAAATTCACCTGCCTCCCTACCTGCACGGCACCCGCCAGGCCAGGCACCAGCAACAATCACCTCAAGTGCATCCTGCTCAACACCCGCTCCGTCTACAGGCACGCCGTCAAACTCTGGAACCTCCTCGACACAACATCACCAGACGTCGCCTTCCTCACAGAAACATGGATGAATGCCTCCCCAGCCCCCGACATCGCCATATTCATCCTGGATGGCTACAAGATCACCCGGAGGGACCGCATCAACCAAACCGGGGGAGGCATCGCCATCGTCCACAGAAACACTATCCTCATCACGACCAACTCCGAAGACACCCTCACAGCCGCCGAGCACCTTCTCTTCCAGATACACACCAACCCCAAGACTACCCTCAGAGGCACTCTCATCTACAGACCCCCGGGACTACGCACACAATTCAGTGAAGCCATCGCAGACTTCATGAGCCCGCACGCCCTCACCTCCTCAGACTACATCCTCCTTGGGGACCTCAAATTCCACCTGGAAAACAACAACGACAACAACACCACCACCCTGCTGGACAACCTCGCCAACCTCGGACTTAAGCAACTGGTGAACACCCCACCCACTACGCCGGCCACACGCTTGACCCTGTCTTCTCCTCCAGCAAGCACATCTCCTTCTGCCACTCCACTTGACTACACTGGACAGATCACAGCTGCGTCCATTTCAACTTCAGAAGTACCACGTCTCACCACCACCGGCAACAGGCTCCCCGAAGAAGGTGGAGCAAGATAACCACAGACCAGCTCACCACCTCCCTTAGCCAGAACCCTCCCACCAACACGACGGAAACCAACAAAGCAGCCCGCAACCTCACACAGTGGCTCATCAACTGCGCCAATGACCTTGCACCGCTGAAGAATCCTCCCAGCTGACCCACCAGCAAGAAAGCCTCATGGTTCACCAACGACCTCACAAACTCCAAGCAATCCTGCCGTACCCTCGAGAAATCCTGGCGCAACGACCAGTCAACAGAAAACATGACAGCCCTCAAGAACGCAATCCGCAAACACCACCAGCTGATCCAAACCACCAAAAGGACAACATTCAGAGAATGACTAGACAACAACACCCACAACAGCAAGGAACTCTTCAGCATCGTCAAAGAGCTCTCCAAACCCAGCGCCTGCCACAACGACATCAAACCCTCGCAAGACCTCTGCAACTCACTCGCCTCGTTCTTCCACCGCAAGATCGCCGACATACACAACAGCTTTGGCGCACAGACCACGCACCCAACCACCGAACCAGTGCCCCCCACCACCACCCCCTGCACCTGGACCCCGGTCAGCACCGAAGACACCACCCGCATGATGAACACCAGCCACTCCGGCTCCTCAACTGACCCTTATCCACACCACATCTTCAACAAAGCCGACTCCATCATCGCACCCCATCTCCGGGACATCATTAACAGCTCCTTCACATCCACCACCTTCCCGGAGAGCTGGAAACATGCCGAGCTCAGCGCCCTCCTGAAGAAACCCACCGCGGACCCCACGGACCTCAAGAACTTCCGCCCCATCTCGCCCCTTTCTGTTTTGCTGAGCACCTTAGAGTGGTGGAAGCTTTTGTGGAGTCGAGGGATAGTAGAACCGTATGATCTCTCAGTCTACACTGGCAGCAGTAGAGGCATCTGATATTCAGCGTAGTTCTCCTATGAGGCCCAACTGGTCAGGATGACCCAGCTTAGGGATTTTGTTTTTTAAACATTATTTTATTGATTCTTACATATATATTAAGCCTTACTTTCAATATGTCGGTTTCATTACTTCCCTATCAATAATTCTCCCAGGGTTCAACTTTTACTCCCTCAACTGTCCCAACCTTCAACCCAAACCACATCATACAACATCAGTGTCCCGTCAACCACAGCAGATCATGGTCTGCAAGCCATGTCTCACCTACATTCATAGTTCCACATTATTAGGTAGCTTATTTTAACAATTTGTGTTAAGCTGTGATACGTATAATCCTTCCTTTAATTCCCATCCCTTCCCTGTATTCCTGTAAGCAATTATAAGCCATATCCTTCCATTAGTTCCCGTCCCTTTACTGTGTTTCTGTATTCCTTCATGATGGTTCAGATACCTCATACAGTCCACCAAAACCTCTCACATTTGTGCTTCCTCGACGGAGCTACAGCCTTGTTTGGCTTCTAAGAACAGCACTCAACTTTCATATCCTGCTCATCTCTCAAGCTAACTGTGCCAGGCCTCTACCCTGTGCCCTTTAGCTGCCTTCCAATTCCAGGTGATTTCCCGCTTTGCCAGAATTAGAGCCAGGTCTAGAAATCTACTCGTACCCTTAGTTTTAGCTGTGTGAGGGAACCAGCAAAGCAAGCAGAGACCCGATGAACAATGGACCTCTACCTGCACAATATCCGCAACAGTAGTCATGACCTCTACCCAGTATTCCACTAGGGTTGGTCAGGATCCCACCATATAAATCTCTGACCCCAATGTTCCCCATCTGAGTTGCTGCATTGTAATTGGTCAGCGGGGCCTGGCTGTGCTTCCATGATAGACATAGGAGAGCAGGAGCAGGGACCAAGGACCCGGCGCAAAAGTACGTTTTTTTTTTCTTCACATGACCGACCCCCATGTGGATCCCCCCATGTGACCCACCTGCCTCGCCACCCGCAAGCCATGCCGGCCTCTCCTCGATTCCAGTAGGTTCTCAACCTCTTTACCACTTTGCTCATGCCAACAATGTCACCTTAGTTTGTTGCCACCCGGGCACCCAGTGCCTGGATTTTCTTACCCATGTCAGAGAGACCAGATGCTAAGTTTGCTAACAGGGACACATTTGTGTTGCCACCATATTGTAATGTTTATCATGCAGGTCACAGTGATCGTCCTTTAGATCGTTGTTCATTATGGAGGTCCCCAACTCTCCAATCTTTCTAGCCACTGTGGGGCTTTTATTAAATGCAGCCACATCATCACTTTGAGTGGCTTCCCTGCCAAAGGCCCTAGAGATCCCCAGTAATCACCAATCTATGTCTGTTTACGATGGCATTCAGCAGCAATCTTATCTTCAATCAATCAATCAGCATTTATAAAGCGTGGCTAATCTCCCAATACGGTATCCAGACACTTGCAGATTCCGGAGGCTCATTCGAAAAGCAATGTTTTGAGTGCCATTCGGAATTCTGGAAGTGAGGTGATGGTTCAGAGGCTGTTCCAAGTCTTTTCTGCGATGTGGTAGAAGAAGGATCCTCCACTTCTACTTCGGTAGATCAGGGCGTATGGGCAACTGAGTGAGAGGCAGAGAGTAGTCTTCTCAACGGTTGGCGGAAGTTCAGGTGGTGGTTAATGTAGGCAATTCCTTGGTTACTAAAAGCTTTGTGTACGTGGGTCAGAAGCTTGAATTGGCATCAATTCTGTACGGGAAGCTAGTGGAGTTGCTTGAGGTGGGCTAGCGATGTGGGTTCATCAGGGAAGGCCGAGAATGAGTCTGCCTGCAGAGTTCTGTATGGTCTGAAGTCTCTGTAGGAGGTGTTCGGTGTTTACTATGTTAAGGGCATTTCCTTAGTACATTTGGCTGGTGATGAGAGCCAGTTTCATGGTGCATCTTGTTTGTAGGGTTAGACACTTAAAGTTCTTACATAGCAGGTGCAGAGTGAGGAAGGAGGTGGAGGAGGCAGTTTTGATCTGTGATTTCATGGTGAGCTTGAATCAATGATGTGTCTGAGGTTTCTGGCGTGGTCGGAAGGAGTGTGTGTTGTTCCTAGGGCTGATAGCCACCACAAGTTGTTCCATGTGTTGGTGCTGTTGCCGACGATCTGTACTTCTGTCTTGTCTGTGTTTAGCTGCAGGCAGTTGTTCTTCATCCAGTCAACAATGTTTGTCATGCATCTGTGGAAGTTGGTTCTGGTAGAGGTGCGGTCGTCGGTGAGTGAGAGGTTGAGTTGGTTGTCATCTGTGTAGGAAACTATGTTGAGACCATGGGATCTGATGATGTTGGCCAGAGGGGTCATCTATGCATTGAAAAGCGTGGATCTGACGGATGAGCCCTGGGAGACACCGCAGGTGATCTCCTTGGGTTCGGAGGTGAAATGTGGGAGGTTAATCCTCTGGGTTCTTATGTTGAGGAAGTAGATGATTCATCTGAGTGCATCCCCTTGCATGTCAATGTGGTGGAGTCTTTCAATCCATGTGTGGTGGGATGCAATGGTGAAGGTTGTCGAGAGTTCGAGGAGGATCAGAGCTGCTGTTTTTCCTCAGTAGAGGAGGGTTCAGATGCCGTTGGTGGCTGCGATCAGGGTGGTTTCGGTGATGTGACTGCTGCGGAAGCCGGATTGGGAGGCGTAGAGTAGCAGGTTCTGCTCTAGATATGTCATGAGTTGCTTGTTGATGATCTTTTCCAGTTTATTCCCTGCATATGGGAGGAGGGAGATTGGCCTGTAGATTATGAGTTCGGTTGGTGGAGGGTTTTTTGAGTAGCGCTCTGACTTTGACATGTTTTCAGGCATTGTGGAATGTTGCAGCGGTGATAGAGGTGTTGAGCAGGGTGGTGCGTTGCTGCTCGATCCTATGGTTTCCTTGAAGGGATCATCCTGGGATCCCCCTCAACCAATCTAGGGGCAGTGGCAATCTACAGGTAAATCGGCCACAGGATGTTATAGCAAAGCACAATAAGGCATCCGTTCTATACAGGTGCAATTCAGGACATATGCACCCGAGCAACCACCCGCATCTATCTTGCTAAGTCCCCAAGTCTAAAGGTCTGAACCCAAGGATATCTTCTATGCTGTCTCTCAGGGTTCATCCTTCAGACCCTCGATCTTTAACGCATATAAGACCCCACTGGCCAACATCATCAGATCTCACAGTCTCAAATTAACATCCTACACAGATGACACCCGGCTCATCCTTTCATTCACGGTTGACCCTCCCACCACTAGAATCAACTTCCATAGATGCATGACAAGCATTGCCGACTAGATGAAGAGCAAATGCCTGAAGTTGAACACAACAAAAACGGATGTACTGATTTTCGGCAACAACAGCGTACCATAGAACTCTAGTGACCAACAGACCTATGACCTACATCCATACACACTGACCACATAAGAAACCTTGGAATCATCATTCACAACAACCTCACTATGAAATAACAGACCAACGCCATCTCCTTGGCCTGCTGCCTCACTGTGCGTATGCTATGCAAGATCTTCAAACTACTACACCTGCACAGGATACGCACTGTGACACAGGCCTCAACACCAGCAGTCTGGAATATGGCAACGGTCTCTCTGCAGAAATCGACGTACACCACCTGCATGGACTTAAAACCATACAGAAAACTGCACCCCACCTCAGGGAAATCCACTGACTCCCCGTACAGAAGGGATGCCATTTCAAGTTGCTGACCCATGCACACAAGCCTCTACACAACCAAGGAACTGCCTACATTAACCACCGCCCAAACTTCCACAACCATCGAGATGATTATGCTCCATCTCCCTATCAGTTGTCCACACTCAACGTATCTACCAAAGCAGAAGTTGAGGACGCTCTTTCACCTACATCACAGAAAAGACCTAGAACAGTCTCCCCATGCAGCTAAGGATCAAACTGCACGTATGGAATTCCGAAGGACCCTCACGGTGGTGAAGGGCCCTATTTCAAATGAGCCTTCCGAGACCTGCAAGTGACTGGATACCCTATTGGGTATTAGCAGCGCTATATAAATCTTGACTGATTGATTGATTGGAAGGTAGGAGGTAACAGTGTAAAGAAAACAGTCCCCACAGATCTCCTTATATTCTGAGATTAGCACTCATTTAGCTCATTTAGTTGAATACACTTCCGTCGTGTCTTCGAGTTAAAGGTTTATGTGAGTTCAGCCTCTTTTTCAGTTAATTAATCCCCGAGTAGTCTGCAAGAATATCACCGCTGCCTTTCGATCATATGTATCATCCTACATCATTGCCAATAGCCACCTCATATCAAGCGCTGTGTTGCGGCCTGGGATAAAACCCACTTGGTCCTCTTGTACTGAAGTAGTCATGTAGAGTAAAAATCTAGTTGCCAAGACCCGGTATTTAATAATCAATACTACGCATAGATAATGGCCAATTGGCCTTCCTATTGTGGGTGGGTCTTCTCGGTTTCAGCAGTGGAATCGCTAATGCCGCGCAAGTGGAGGTTGGAAGCTGTTCAGAAGTCCGAGCTGCTTTATATACTTCTACCAGCTTGGGTGCCAGTGTCTCTACATACGTTATGTAGAATTCAACTGGCAGTCCGTCAGTCCCAGGCGTTTTCCCAACACCATCCCTCAGCCTCTTCTCACGTGAGCTCCTACATATAAAGTGGAGTCACAAAGGCGTCCCCTTCGTGAGGGGAGTGGGTGGGGCCGCTTGTATAAAGATCGGTCTATAGATTTGAATACTTCCTAAAGTCATCATTGATATCACCTTGCCTAAGGATCCTTTCCCCTCGATCTGTTTCCAACTCAATAATCACAGAGCCTCTCTTAGCAGGGTTGGCAAGCACAGCTAGTAGTGAGACCGACTTATCATATTCCGCATGTGCCCGGACCATGTACTCTCTGTAGTAAAAACACCTGAACTTCTCTAGTTGTCCTTCTGGAGTTCCCTGGATTCCAGCAGTGTCTGCTGCAGCTCCAGGCACCCAGGCCTAAAATGTTCTACCTCTATCAACTCTGCCGCAAGGATCGCAATCTCCCTTACAAATGTACACCTAACTCCCACCGTTTCTGCTATACATTGCCCTCAGATCATTACTTTGAAGGCATACCATTTATCAGTGATGTTGACGTCAAGTCCGTGCTATCCTCAAAACAGTGTATGATACAGTCCCCTATCAAATGTTGCTAGACCTGGTCTTCCAATGTCTCATCCTTCAGTTTCCACATAGTAATACAGGGCTGTGACACCTCCAAATTCAAATATAATAGCACCATATTATGATCCAACAGAGTTCTTGGGAAGTTTTTGATATCATGTATTGCCCTGTTTACTTCAGGAGAACAAAGGAAGGTGTCTAGTCGCACATGCAATTCGTGAAGCCTCTGGTCATCTGGTGGGTGCATTGCCACAACTCCACCAGTCCCCACTGGGACTGCCAACCTGCGATTCTATGAGCCACCCTGATAACCGGGGAATCTCCCAATGGTGGAAGCAACCTATCTAAGGTGGGGGTCAGCATTGCAGGACAGATTGTACTAGATAGAGTGCCAAAACCCGGGACAGTTCCTCTAGAAAGCCCACCTAGTCTACATTCAGATGTAAACACTTACCACCGCCAGGTTTAGTCTGGCTAGTCTCCCAGTCACCACAACACATAGTGCCCAGCCGGGTTCACAAGTTCCTCGGGTCTCTGAAAGCGGGCCCTGAGGTGCACCCAAATAAGAACCCCACCCCCTTGCAAATGGCAAATAAGTGGTATGGCTTTGCAAGCACTTATGAAGCGCCATTCCTTCCTTAGAAGTGAGATTTGTTTCTTGTAGTAGGGCTATATGGACGCCCTCCTCTTGGGGTAAGAAAATACCCTACACCATTTGGATCAGTGGTTCTTCTCCCAGACATTCCAGCATAGGAACTTATATTTTAGGGAGGTCTCCATAAGGTAGTAGCTATCTCTGCCCTCTGCAGCCTTATATTAATTCTGCTCCTACTGTGAATCTTACCCTCCAAGATCCAGGACCTATGTGATACTCCCCCAAGGACACAGCTCAAACAAAAATAACAATATCTATCCCAACTCCCCAACCCATAGACAAGTAGGCAACATCCCCCATCTAAACGCGCATTCCAACGGCAACCACATGCATGCACAACACATGTGAAACTCAAAGTGAGGGATGTACCAATATGGATGTCTCCAGTCGGATGCCCACCACCCAGCTTCATTGGTCAGTATATCCACACTGCTGAGGGCTGAAGTTCTCTTCCAGGCTTCCTGGAGGTCACGCAATTGGTGTCACCCACCCAAAATCTTTTTCTGGTCGATCCTAAAGTACTCACAGTAAAATTAGATCATCAGCTGCCTGAGGTGTCAATGTAGGTAATACAGTATATATATATATTTGTAATACTTTTTTTATTGAATCGTAACAGCAAGCACGGGCAATGCATTTTGGTCAAAGAGGAAAAGGCACCACATTCAGATACAGAGCATACATATCTTTTCGTACACACAACATTCCCCCTTATGCATGTCAGTCTGGTACATCTACGGCTTCAGCCAACAAAGCATTTAAACTAGATGCTCCACAGCATAGTTCCACCTTTTGAGATAAACAGATATCACTGTGTGTGTTCAATGCAGCCCACTTGCGGTCCCATTTTTGGGGGAATTCTCTATGTTTAAAAACGTCTTTCTCTGTGACCATTGCTCTGACCATGTCGGCAGACCAATTTCTAACACATGGCATCTCCCCCACCCCTCACCTCTGTGCAATATTACGTATAGCAATTGCCCACCCCAGCGAGACCCACAACTTCTCGGTCTGAGTGAGGTCAGTGGCCTCCCAAACATTCAACAAACATAGCTTCGGTGATGTCGTCAGTGTCTTTACCCCCCCATGTCTGTAACTGTGCGGTGATGGATTTCCAGTATGCTTTAGCCACTGGACATTCCCAAAGTATGTGGAAAAAGGTCCCTTCCTGGTGACATTGTTTGAGACAGGACAAATTGTCCCTTCTCCCCATCTTAACCATCACCCCAGCCGCAAAATAGGTGCGTGCAATATTTTAAGTTGGACAAATCTCAGACTCATGGGAATAACCACCTCGTTGGGCGGAGCTAGGTCGTCTCGCCAATCATCTTCATCTAACTCTCTCAGATCTGTCTTCCACTGTTGCCGCAGTCCGGCCGATTATAAATCAATTTTTTTGTATGTGAGGGAGATAGCCTTTTTATCCATGGAGTCGAGTAGTAACCTATCTTCAAGTGGGGGAGCTTCAGGAGGTGGGTCGCCCCCCGGTATTGCTGCTTTGAGTGCATGATTGATCTATGAATATCGGAATGTTTTGGTTTGTGCAAGGTCGTACTCCTTCTGTAGAGTGGCAAAAGTGATCAGCCCCTTAGAGTTCCACAGGTCTCCAACCCTCGAAATACCAATGAGGTCCCATTAGTCGAAACCTTAAGTGTCCCAGTTGCTCAGGTTCCCACAAGGGGGTTGCACGAGTGATTATATTGTGCCAGCCCAGTTATTGTTATCCCTATGCTGGGTTTCAATCATGCGAGCAGTCGGTCCAGTTAGGTGTAGTTGATTGGGATTTGTGTAGAGAGCTCTATTAAAGCCGCCCTGTCCCATGAGCCACCAGTTGGTGCGGAGACTCGGATCTCCCCTATCTCCATGCGCCCAACGATTGATCACCACCATTGAGACGTCTCATAATATAGCCAGAGGTCCAGCAGCGCAATTCCCCTGTCATGCCACTCAGCCGACAGCTTGTGTAGCGATATGCACGGAGCTCGCCCATCCAACAGCAAAACACGCACAGCGCTGTCCATATTAGAAAACTAGGATTCGGGGATCCTATCTGGTGTGTTCAATAGCACATAAAGGAAATGAGGCAACACCAACATTTTAAAAAGGGCAGCACGTCCCAGAAGAGTTAGAGGGAGGGTAGGCCAGTGTTTGACATCGGAACAGAAACCCGTCAAGGGGCCCGGCAGGTTCATGTCATTAAAGTGGGAGGAATCAGTTGTAATATAAATGCCTAGGCAACAAAAGCCCTCTCGTGTTATCGGGATCTGGTAACCCTTCGGTATTAGTGGTAGCGGACTGTATAACAGATACAATTGTGATTTGGACAAGTTTATTGTATAGCCCGAGTGGTTGCCGAAGATACGGAAGATGTGAAGGATACAATGTAGGGTAGGTGTTGGAGAGGCCATATATAGCGGTATATCATCCGCATATAATAAGATTCTGTCCTCGTGATCGTTGGACCACTTGAGTCCATGGACTAGGGAAAGGAAGCATCCTTGCCGAGTCCCCCTGCCCAATTGAAACTTTCTGGAGGTGTGTTGGTTCGCCACCACCTGGGCAGTAGGACCGGTATAAAACAGCTTGATCCACTTGATAAAATTGGGTCCAAAACCCATTCTTTCTAGGTCAGCGAATAGATAGTTCCGTTCGATGGTGTCGAAGGCCATCTGGGCATCCAGAGACAACAGGGCCACATCCTCTCTATTCGTCTGCTATCTGCCCAATACACCATGTAGGCGACGGAGGTTTAGAGCGGTGTTGCAGCCTGGCATAAAGCCTGATTGATCCGGATGGACCAGTTAGGTGAGCAGGGGGAGAAGTCTGTTAGCCAATAATTATGCAAGTTTTTTAGCTTCTGTAGTGAGACGAGAACTGGGTCGATATGCCTTGCAATCAGCCGTTGGTATACTCAGCTTGTGGATAACCACTATTGTGGCAAGTCGACCTCCTCTGGTAAAGCCCCTTTTTCATAACTCTCTAAATACATTTGGCATAAATGGGGAGATAGTTTAGTGGCTGTTGATTTAAAAAACTCAATTGGGATTCCGTTGGGTCCCTTAGCCTTGCCTGAACGGATATCCCTAATTGTCAATTGGATTTCATCATCAGTGGGATCTCTTTCCAGAGAGTTCCTGTCTTCTGACGACAAAGAAGGGACCTTGATGGTTGAGAGAAACTCCAGAGCCACAGATGCCAAGATTGTTGCAGTAGATGTATAAGCCGAGTCAAAATAAGTGGCAAACGTTTTTGCTATTTGTTGAGGATCAGTGATCCCTTCTCTATTGGATCTATTTATTTGGTGTACCTCCTTTGATGATTGTTCTCTTTTTTGTAGCCGGGCCAGAAGCTTGCCCGTCTGCTCCCCATGCTCATAGACATTGTTATAGATAGATTTTTGTTTTGCCTTTGCCTCTTCAGTAAGAAGTTGTTGGCAGTCCAGTGTTTTGGCCTCCAATAGCTGCTGTGCCGCTGTATCTTGGGACTGTGCCAGTATGGTATCTTAATAGCACATGGGTTTATGGTCAGAGTCGAACATCTAGCTCAGGCACCCAACGTTATTTTGGTGAAAATAGGGGAATGGCTTGAGATGCCCCGAGCCAGACATAGTGGCACCGTAATTCAGGAAGGTCATGCACTTGTGTGAGCATATAGTGGATTCGCGACTGGCTGTTGTGGGCCCCAGAGTGGAAAGTAAATTGCGAAGTGGTAGGATTAAAATGTTGCCAGATGTCAACTAGGCCCAGGGCCAATAAAAAGGTGGCTAATTTGGACCCTGAAACAGGATCGTTACGTGGGGGGGACGATCCATCAGACCGTCCACCACAAGATTAAAGTCTTCCCCGATCACCAGTGTGCCTATTGGATGATCAAGAACAAGTTTACTAAGATTTGGCAGAGTGGATTGTTGCAGTGCGGGGGAACATATATTGAGAGTATATTAAGAGTCTTCACCTCCCATGAGTTGGGCACCGCCACAATCCTGCCGTGCTCGTCTATCCATGTGTTCTGCACCATGTAGTTCCTTCATAGAAGCACCCTTACCCAGCAGGAACCCGATGTGAAACCTGAGTGTGCGATTCGTTGATATCCCCATCTGCTGAGGGCCCTACAGGTATTACCAGTTAGGTGGGTTTCTTGCAAGAGGGCAAAATCAGGAGCCTGCCGCTTTAGGTATTGAAGGACTATGCCTTGTTTCAGTTTATCCCCCAGTACATTAATATTTCAAGTCAGGAACCAAAGATCACCTTTTGGACCCATAGGCAGAGGTATGTAAGCAATTCATGCATATCAGTGAAGGGATTCCCATTTTGTCGAAACCACAGTGGCACCATGAATTGTGGGTATTCATGCCACACAATATCCAATGTTTCCACAGGTGGACATCAATAGGCCTTGAAAAGGACGAGCATTCCCGGAAATGTGATGTGTAAACATAAAGCATCGGTGTATCTGATTCGAGCATCAATCTTAACTTCAGTTGTACATGACCTTGCTGTATAAGACTAAAATAACCAAGTAAGCAACAATCCCTCCCTCTCCAAACTCCCTCGACTCCCCTCCCTGCCTCCCTGCATAACGGAAGTAAACAATCAGTTTCCCCAACAGTGCATAGTGCCAGTCACCCTCCAACACCTGCAATAAAGGAACCGTGGACTCAACCTGTCCCTCCCATCTTGCTAGGCATATGTAAAATTGTAAGACACAGTAACTCATTTTGGTAGAATAGAATATACTCATCACTGTCTCAGAGAACGACCTCTCTGGCCAATGGGTCAGTACAGCTCCATCTCAACCAGCCGGGGAGGGGGGGGGGGGGGTCACATCGATCACCCCTATGTCAGATGATCTACAGTGGGCTCATCCCCCTGTCAGCCCACTTTCCATGATATAAACACTTCGAACTCTCAGTATAATTATCCATGATGTAGAAGCGAGTGTAGGACACATATTTATAGTCTGGGGTCCTGCTCCCTGAAGGCCATCACCTCATGTCCGAGCTATCTATTAACAGAGTACATCAGTGCTTATCATTCTTTCCACTCCTGTTGTCCTTTTCCTGAGACACATCGCCAGCCATCCAGCCACTCCTTCGCCTCTGCTGGTTCCGCATGGCATATTTGAGTTCCCTTTCCCGAGAGCTTTCTTAACTTCCAGAAAGGAACGTCTTTGTTTCTGAACTTTAGCAGTGAAGTCAGGGAAAAGGTGATAATGGTGTTTTCGAATTTAAGAGGTGGGGCACTTCGGACCGTCTGAAGGATATGGTCTCAATCGCGGAAATTAAACACTCTGGCCAGGATAGGCCGCGGGGGCGCCCCTGGTTTGGCCCTACCCACTGGGATGCGATGGGCTCTGTCAATGGAGAAGTAGTTCAAGCGGTGTTTAGGCTGCAGATGTTTGGTCACAAGATCTTCAACGAAGAGGTCAGTGGCTGGGCCCTTCGCCCTATCCGGCACCCCAAGAATGCGAACGTTGTTGCGTTGCGACCTCCCCTCGTAATCATCGAGCTGAGTCTCCATATACTCGGTCTTTTGTTGGAGAGCAGAGACTTGATTTCTCAATGTGGGCAAGTCCACTCCTATTTCTTGTGTGGTGTCTTCCACTTCTTTCATCCGCAAGTCCATTTTACGTAGGTCTGCTCTAAGGAGGGAGATGTCTGTGGAAACCGAGTAGATACGACCCTCGAGTGATGTGCGGACCCCATTGATAGCCACCAAGACATCTTGAAACATGGGTGCTTCTTGTTCATTCGTTTTCTGCTGGGGATCGTCCTCCGCACCAAGAGCTGGATTTCCCCCTTCATGCATCCTTTGCACGGCACACGTATCAATTTTTTGTTGGTGTACAGTTCGGTTGCCCTTATTTGCCACCATTTTCGGTTTACGACCGTAGAGACCACAACCAGGGGTACTCAATGCCACCTACCGCGTTGGTCAACGCGTAGCCTGTCGACTTCCTCTGCCTGTCGCAGAACCACAGCCTCTCACAGTGCCCTCTCTGAGTGGCGATGCTCGGGTCTGGCTGATTAAATCGACTCTGTACATGCGGCGATAGGGCAGTGTCCACGGCCTCATTGAAGTAGGCTTCAGCCCTCAGTGCAACATGCTCAACTCGTGGGTCCGATGTAAGGCCCAGCAAGACCTCAGCGCCTAAATAGCGCTATGCGGGGCTCATAAGATCGCTTTGGCGAAGGTCAGCACCTGTTCTTTCCTCTCCGCCAGCCCGGTATACCCAGATGGCCCGTGTGTCATAGGCACGACCGGAACTACCAGGATGGGGCATTAACCTCAGAGCGCTAGCAAAATGGCTGCCCTCCGTCTTGCAGCTACTATACAGGATTCCACTGGGGGAGAAGGGAGACAAGCCAGTCCAGCCCGAGGTGTCTAGCTGGGGCGGTACTCCAATCAACGCCGCTCGTCCTCTCTGGAGCTCCGCCAGCTCTCTCATCAATGCAGGGCCAGGTGACTTCTCCGCTATGTCTTCAGGCCAGGCTTATTCATTTGTGTTGCTTGTGGGCCCCTCCTGCTGCAGAGGGTCGCGCCCGCCGGCGGCAGAGCAACACGCCCACAGATACCTGGGCAGGACCCACCTTCTTGTAGCCGGGTGCCAGATTCACGTAAGTCCGTGGCGGACTTGCCGCATCTGGCCTCACCCACATCGGCTGCTCCCACCGGCTCTGTGGATGTTCCGGGAGGCTGATACACTTCCCAGCCGCCACATTCTGCAGGAATAGAGCTCCTGTGTTTGGATAAAAGACAGGATAGATGCGAGATTAAGGGCCGAGGGCGCCGGAGTCGCTCTAACTAGCTGCCATCTTCATCGGCTCTTGGCCACGCCCCCTGGGAATCCAGTATTTGAGCCCCTTGAAGAGACCAATCCGTGATCAGATACAGAGTCTCGAGTAGCATCTTCCTCCATCATCGCTGAGGAGCTCTCTCCCGATCTGCTCATCATTGACACCACTTCCACAGCTCGCAAATGTGCATGCTGGACCTCCACCCTTGAAGGGACTGCCTTGTTGAGGCTGCATGCAGGTTTCCTCGTGTCAAGGGAGCTGAGCTACTCTCAGAGGGTGGGCGCTGATCTATTTATTTAATAGCACACTTCTTGGGGTGATCTGAAAAACTGCTTCCCTGCTCCACTGTTGATTCCATTTTCTCACCCTCCGTATCGAGGAGATAGCCTACCCACTGGCTTGAAGGCTCCCTAGTATTTGAGCTCCGAAGTTATGGTACCCACATTTTCTTCAATGTAGCGGACAGTGGCTGTCCTCAACTCCTCAGTGGTGCTTCTATCTTTCATTTACCACGGGTCTAGAGCCTAGACCCATCCCTATCCGCATACTGGCCCTGGATCTTGGTCCACATCTGCAAGTGATCTGATATTCCTCTTGCCAACGTTCTAGTGTTTGCTTATCTCCCAACCTAGCCACATTGGGTAAGGAAATAATCTATACGTGATAAACTGTTGTGTGACCTGGAGTGGAAAGTGTATTGTCCTGTTCTGGGGTGATGTTCTCCAAATGTCAGAAAGGCTGGTTGCCCTTAGGAATCCCCCCAAAGGAGTTTCCCCTGATGTTCCCTATTATGGTGGGTATCTGTTATTCCCCCGAACTGACCACTAGATTTAAGCCTGCACCTAAAATTGGCACCCCTCTCAGGCAGGCACTGTAGGAATATGGAGGAAAGGCTGATTTCTATGCCGTCCCAGCAGCCCAACTGTGCAACATATCTCCCTTGGATGTGGGGTTTATGAGCACTGACTTCTTAATTAGCAGTCCTACTCACTTTGTGTCAGGTGTGTATCAGCAATGGGCCAGCTCCCTTTTCCATTGTTGAGCTGAAATAACGAGTGTCGTATCACGCTTGCCGTTTTTATAACAATTTAGCTTTTTAACCGTGAATCAAATCTTTTTTTAAATATTGACTGTGTTGGAATTGTATGCTGACTCTGGCCTGAATTTGAAACTGTTCCTTGTGCACTCACCACTTTGAAGGGCTGGATCTACACCTCTCTTCCTGATGGATCCCAGAGCTGACAAATTAGAGATGCCATTTTTAGGCAGTGCGTGTTCTAGTTGTTCTGGGGGTTTGGCCTCCAATATGCACGCTGCGCGGAAACGCCACTGGTGCGCCTAAGGCAAGCCCGTCTGCGCCCCGGAATCGACCAGCGCCATGCTGTTCATTTTGGGTCTTTTTCCCCTGCCCCCGGCCTATTCTACAGCCGTAAGGAGTTGAAAGAGCTCCGTACGCAATGCTGTAAGTGGGCTAATCTGTGGGAGGTTCCAGATAATCTTACCATGACATGTGAGAGCTGCAACTTCCATTTATGTCCCAGACTTGCCGACCCTTCCCTACCAGATATCCGCCCTCAAACCACCTCAAAGGGACATTGCATACAGGCAGCCTTGATTAATCCACACTCGTTTGCTAGACACTCCCAGGATATTTTCGATCTCCTTTCGGATGAGTCGCTTGATCTGCTCTTTTTAATGGAGACTTGGTTGAATGAGTTTTCTAACCCAGTTATTGAACTGGGCATTCCGGGGGGTACAAAGTCTCCCGAGTGGATCGCAATACAGCAAGAGGCCGAACGTTTTTCCCTGCTCTCCATTAATAAGCGAGCAAGAGATTCTCTGTCGAAACCATGGTTTTCTAAAGAGCTTGAGGAGCATAAACAGCACTGTAAAAAACTGGAACGCTGCTGGAGGCTGGCCAAAGTGGCATTAAGAAAGGCACAGAAAGTTTATTATGCTTCCATTCGACAGGCTAAAAGCCATTACTATTTGGAGCGCATATCTCTCTCTAAATACAATGCTAAATAAATGGTCTCAATTGTGCAGAGCTTCTTAACCCTAAGCGCCTTTCCTACCTCGGATACCTGGTGCGAGAAATCGTCGAGCTTCTTTATTGACAAGATACAGGCGATTCAGGCAAGTTTTGGGCCTTGTACCCTCACTCAGGTTGGGAACCCCCTCTAGACTATAGGCACAGTTAGCTCACCCTCACTATCTTCCCTAACGGCATTCTCCCCTATTGCCTCACAAGACTCACTTACAATTCTGAAATCATTGAAATCCGGCTCCTCGTCGGACCCTTGTTTGGCCAGGCTGTTAGCCTCAGTTGCCGAGGCAGTAAATCCAAAGATTAATACCCTCATTAATCTGTCCCTTCAGACTGCCTCTGTTCCTCTCGACTGGAAGCAGGCCACACTGTTGCCTTTATTAAAAAAGCCATCCTTGGACCCTTCGACTCCAGCCAGCTATCGCCCTATCTCCCTTCTTCCTGCTGTGGTGAAGGTGTGCGAGAAAGCTATTAATAAACAGCTCTCTAATTTTGTTGAAACATCTGGCTTGCTTCATCCAGCTCAATCAGGTTTTAGGGCCACCTATAGTACAGGGACGGCTCTTGTTGAACTCTCAGAAGCAAGTAGAGAGTGTTTGGACGCAGGTGGCAGACCAGCTCTTATTCTATCAGACCTCTCTGCTGCCTTTGATACAGTGCCACACTCTCAGCTACTGACCAGTCTTCTGGACATAGGTGTGTCTGGACTAGCCTGGAACTGGCTAAAATCATTCTTAGAAGATAGATTGCAGCAAGTGTAGCTGCCGCCGTCTTCTTTGACTCTCACAAAGGTGACTACGGGAGTACCACAGGGCTCTACTTTGAACCCTCGCCTCTTCAATTTATACATTACGCCTCTGATCAATTTGGCGGAGGAACTCGGAGCTAACATCATCGTTTATGCGGATGATACCCAGCTCCTTTTTACTTGGGAAAAAATGATTTATCTCCGACGGCGCTAAAGCTTGTATTGCAGCCGTTTTCAAATGACTTTCAGCTGAGCAGCTCAAGCGTAATGAGGACAAGTCGGAAATTCTTCTATAAGGGGTTTCCCTCCTCACTTTAAGGAATCACTTAGGCCGGCAGATTATCCTCTACCTAATTCTGAGGGCCAGCCAGTAAAAAACCTGGGGATCTGGTTTAATGAAGATCTCCGCTTCTCGCCTCAGATAAAGAAAATAGCAGGGCAGTGCTTCGGCACATTGAAATCTCTCGGAAAGTTTTTTCCCCTTTTACCCCGGGCAGCCAAGGAAATGGTTACTCGTGCCCTGATCCTCTCCCACTTAGATCACGGTATCTCTCTTTACATTGGTCTGCCAGGGTTTCAGTTGAAGAAACTGCAGATTATAGAAAATGCTTCTGCCAGGGCTTTGGTTAATATCCCAGGAAGATCAAGCATAAAGCAACATCCGCTTGACCTACACTGGCTTCCCATGGTCCAAAGAGTTACGTTTGAAGCACTCACTCTGGCCCATGCTGCCCTGCACGAATCTGGTCCGCTTTATCTGACGAAGCTCTTTAGCTTCTATGTGCCACAGAGACACCTGAGTTCAGCTGCACAATGTCTGGCTGTGATTCCCCGTTTCCATCTCTCAAGAATGGGGGGTAGCCTGAGGCAGCAGAGGCTTGGAACTCCCTTCCCCAGGAATTGCGTGGTATTCAAGATCCTAAACAGTTTAGGTAACGGCTGAAAACTTTGCTTTCCACCTAATTCACAGTTCTTTCATTCATGCTTCATTCTGGCTTCCGCACCGGGACACTCTTGAGTAACCACGTGCGATAGAAATGTCTTTAACATAACATAACAGTGCCTCACAATTGTTTGCCGTCATGCGTGTCTCCTGTTACATCACTACATCGGGTCTGTGGCATCGGAAATGCTGGCCCACGGTCTTTCTTCTTTTTGCTCCCCAGTCCATTAATCTTCTAGGACAAGCCTGTTCATTTGCTCTCCCCCACCAGCATGCTTTGCACCGATATGTAGTGAGATGAATTGCTTTATTCTTGATCCACTTGATTGCCTGGCTTCCCATGTCTCCTAGGGGGCCTAAGACACTGGAGTGGATTCTGTCAGCTGTGACCAATGACAGCGGCTATGTGAATAACCCCCTGCCCCCTTGAACCTCCCGAACTCCAACCTCCCTCTCTCCTACCCTGCATCCTAGCCTTAAATCCATTTGGCCTCCCCAAGTCACAGAGCGCCAGTCACTGCCCTTACAACTTTCTGTAACTTCACCAGCTCTCCACAGCTCAAAGAGCACTGTGTCCCCTCAGACCTTTAAAGCTGTACTTGGAACCCATTCCCTGCAATATGACCATTGATCGCTCCACCGATTCCACCAGCAGAGCAGATCCATGTATCTAAGTGACGGCCCTTACCATGTTCAGTGGGGAGCTTAATATTTGTCTTCTCCAGCGCATCTTTCTGTCCTTAGCATTTCCAGTCCCCCTCTTTATCACTTATCAGGGAGTTCTCTCTGTTTACACCGGTTTCTGCTGTCAAGCTTGTTTCATGTGCCAGTGGTTTTCAATGCCCATCAGAGTGAGGAATTCGACTACATTAGGGGCTCCCCCATCATTCAGCAAACCTAGTTCTTGGTGTGGTCTTGGTCTAGTATTTTTTTGTCAACTGGCTCATGGTTGGTCTCCATCCTTTGATTCAGTGCCTGACCTCCTCTGGTGTAGCAAAATGCCAGGACGTCCCTTCTTCCATGATGCTCAACTTAGCTATATACATCATCATGTATTTAAGATATTTTTCCCTGAAGACTAGCTTGAACTTGTTGAACTGTTGCTCCAGAGTTTCTGCACCTGTAGAGTGACTTCCGGGAAGAGGGTGACATCTACGTTCTCATAGATAATTTTCTCCATATACCTGGAAGCTTGTAATATAGAAGAGAAGTGTGGCTCAATGGTTAGAGCGGCAGACCCTGATGCAGAGGTCTAACCCGGGACCAGGGTTCAATTCCCTGCCTCGGCGGGTCTTGGACTCAAAATTCCACGGACCTGATAATTCTCGCCTCGGTGCCTATTCTAATCATAGAGTCCCACTCTGCAACTCTGGGCAATAGCTTGCTTAATCTCCACAACGGCCCCCACAACGCTAAGGATGCCTGGCCTTCACCCTGGGGGTGCCCAGGAGTGGACGCCTCACAGGGAAAGCCAGGACGGGTTCCACAGCGGTATTCGTACAAGCGCCTTGAGACCCTTGCGGGTGAGTAGTGCACTATACAAGTATCAATTTTTACAATTTAATCCCTATCTCAGTAGATGAAGATCCTTGCAATGATTGTCTGCAGTGGAGCACCTGGCTGGGGAGGTAGGATGTGGACTCTATGGGATTAGTCTGTGGTTTGCAAAGTGTTGATGTGTTCCTAGAACAGTTCCATGCCAGGTTCCTTGGCTCATTCTGGTACCCAATTACTCTAATATTGTTTTTTGACAATGTCCGTAGGGACACAACACAGAATCAGCCTCACATCTCACCACAAGTATCCTGATATTCTGATTTCAATCTTGTCCAATTCCCCCGTCTCTGCATTCTCCCAACTTAGGCCAGTATAACACTGTCCCACAGAGGGGTTTGATTTGTTAATGCCTTCTCCGATTCCAGGTATCAAGTGGCCTCCTTCCATGCTCTAATCACAAACCCAGTATGTGCCGGCAGGCCTGCCCTTGTCTCACATCCATACAGAGATAATGGATGGCCTCTCTCTCCCATAACCACTACATCTGCTTTTAGGGATAGGTTAGATGGCACCCATGGCAGACCCTCTGTAGAAAGTTGGCTTTTTATGTGATATACCAATAGTTGGTTATATTCATACAAAGAGTCCAGAGATTCCCCCAGAAGTTTGAAACGCTTGAACATTATCAAACCTTCCATCCATATTTGATTGCTCAAAATGTAGTCTCTCTCGAACTTTTGCATGAAAATGTTCACGTATGAGGGGGCCCCAGTTAACCAAGACTCAGATGTTACTGTTGAACAAAGGAACGACGTTTGTACCTACTTACAGATCTAATGCTGGTGAAACAGAAATTGCGCTTTTTAAATTTTTTCGCAATTTGAAATTGAGGTATTTTTTCAAAGACATCAACCAAACACAAGCACCTGAACCATGGGATCATGATTTCAAACCGCCTAATACATTTTGCGCACCTACAACACATAAAACCATAGAAGCATTCGAAAGAGCTGTAATGTTTGAAGTCCAGAAAATTTCTTTCAACAAACCTAAGAAAAACAAACTAACCATCAAAGAATGGAATACGCTTAAAAATTTGAGCCAAGATAAGAGTCTCACCTTTCAAAAAGCAGACAAGGGCGGCGCTCTCATAGTGATGGACACTGAATTTTATAATAGGAGCGTCTACAACCATGTCTTTAACCAGGACATTTACCTACCATTACCAGGAGATCCAACACAAGAATACCAGAAAGTTTTACAACTAATATTGGTTCATGCACTCACGATGAAATGGATCAGTCAAAAAACTCATGCATTTTTTCATTTGAAATACCCTATATATATATATTTATATTTATATTTTGTGTACTTGTAGAGCGCAAAACCTGTCACCCAGAGGGCATCCTGGCGCTTTGAACTTCTGGACGGATACACTACTTACTGCTCAGCCAGTTTTCGGAAAGAGGTGCGTTTTTAACGCTTTCCTAAACGGCAAGTACTCCTTATGACTTCTCAGAGAAATAGGAAGGGGGTTCCAGAGTTTGGCCGCTGCAACATTAAATGAGCGGCCACCCATCCTGACTCTCTGAAACCTCGGGACAACCAGCAGTAGGGCCGAAGAGGAGCGAAGGGGCCGCGAGGCAGAGTACCAGGCAAACATATTCCGCAGTGGTACTGGGCCCAGTTGGTGTACTGCCTTAAACACCAGGCATGCGGCTTTATACAGCACGCGCAGATGTACCGGAAGCCAGTGTAGGTCTCTCAGAGCAAGGGTGGAAGAGCTGGACCTGGGGCGGGAAAGAGCCATCTTGGCGGCCATGTTCTGCACACGTTGTAACTTCCCCAGCAGATTTTTTGGGGCCTCCAGAAGCAGCGCATTGCAGTAATCTAAACGGCTTAAAATGGTACTGCCCACTACTTCCGGCCTGGCCTGAGCGGGGAGAAGAGGCAGAACTTTACGCAACATGCGTAACAGCATCATGCACGTAGAGATGGTTTTATTAACGTGCAGGTCAAGCTGCAAGTTTGGACCAAAGATCACCCCCAGGTTGCGCGCTGAGCCCGCCGCCGCTACTGGCTCAGGAAAGGTGGTAGGCCAAAAGTTCTCTGGGAGGATTCCCGGAATCCGGTCTATGGAGCAGTAGAGCACCTCCGTTTTTGAGCTGTTAAATTGGAGGGAATTAGCCCGTAACCAGTCCGCTGTGGCTGCCATGCAGCGATGAAATATCTCCAGCGAGACCGCGTCATTTCCTTCCAGAGAGAAGACCAGCTGGGTGTCATCGGCATAGTTGAAAGCCGAGACACCAAAAGATTTTATGAGCTGGACCAGAGGGCGAAGGTACAAATTAAAAAGTATCGGGCTGATAGCCGAGCCCTGTGGGACCCCCTGCCCAACTTTCCTTGGCTCAGAACTGAAAGGAGGAAGCGAGACCAGCTGTTGCCGGCTACCCAGATAGGAGATCAACCAGGCTCTGGCACCCTCTGTGACCCCGCACTCCTCCAGTCTCCTGATGAGGGTCTGATGGCAGACCGTATCGAACGCGGCCGACATGTCGAGCAGCACTAAAAAGGCTGCTCGACCACTGTCGACCCGCGACCGAAGGTTGTCCAATACAGTAACCAGGGCTGATTCCGTCCCGTGCCCGGGGCGGAAGACAAACTAAGCCTCATCAAACCAACCGATATTTCTCCAGGAAACCAGAGAGCGAGCGGGTCACCCATTTTTCCAGGATCTTGATAGGAAAAGGGAGCAGGGAGATTGGCCTGTAGTTAGAAAGGCAAGCCGGGTCCAGCGTTGGCTTCTTGAGAAGAGGTGACACTACTGCTAACTTCCAACATTCAGGGACCGATGCCAACTCCAGCGACTGGAGGCAGATGGAATGCAGAGGCTGAAAGAGTTCTGCGTGAAATGCCTTCCAGAATTTGGGAGGTAGTGGGTCAAGCGGAGAGCCAGAGGCTACCGTGAGTGCCAGGCTGCAGAATTCCTCAAACGAGGGACATGGGAACAATCTTAATTGGGGTCGACTGGAGGAGGTCTCCAGAGCTCCCAGGTGAAGAGCTGGATCACTCGGCTGGGGTCGACTGGGTGGTCCGTCCGGAGCTCCCAGACTGGGACCGGACGTACCCGTCTGGGGTCGACTGTTCGGACCAGCCGGAGCTCCCAAACCGATAGTCTCCTGTGTAAAAGCTGCAACATTCGGCTGGGGTCGACTGGGTGACCCATTCGGAGCTCCCGAGCGAAAGCAAGGCCCTACTGGCCGGGGTCGACTGAATGGGCTGACCGGAGCTCCCAAGCCGAGAGCAGCGGGCAGAGAGTTTTTTAAGCCCTCTAAGATCTTCGCAGTCTTCTCCTCAAAAGCACCCGCCAGGGAGTCACACAGGGCATGCGACGCCACGACTGTGTTGGCTGCACACACTGGGTGAGACAAGTCCCTGACAATTTTGAACAGGGCTTGAGATTTGTTAGGCGCCTTATTCAAGGTGGAATCCAGAAAGGCCGCCTTCGCCAACTTAATCTGCGCCTTGTAGCCCTGCAGTGCGAGCTTAAACGCTGCCTTGGCCGAAGATGAATACTGCTTCCTCCAGGCTCTCTCAGCACATTTACAGCACAGCTTTAGCTGTCGTAGCTCTTCCGTGTACCAGGGGAAACCGCGATTCACTCTCCCTCGAGACCTACGAAGAGGCACCAGCTTATCTAACGAGTCCGTAATAGACCAACACAGGGAGAGGTAGCTTTCCTCCACCGAGCTGCTCAGACAAAAGTTGTCTGGAAGTAGAAAAGGCAGAGGAGATGACTTAAAAAGTTGGGACCAAGGTCTACCCAGTTTCGAAATTCCTACCCGGCAGCTTCAGAGGGTGAAACCCCAATGCCGAGGGAGAAAGCCACCAGTGCGTGGTCGGTCCAACATTGGCGGAGGATATCCGTGACCGCTACTGATTGAGCATCAGCGATGATCAGGTCCAAGACATGACCTCCCCTGTGAGTAGCAGCGCGGACCAACTGCTGCAGCTGAATGACGCCAAAAGCTTGGTAGAGTGTCGGAAACGCTCCATCCAGTGGGCCACCCTGCCATAGGTTGAAATCCCCCAGGAACAACAATTTAGAGTGAGTATTCGACAGGTCATGAATCAGATCAAGAAAATCTGATAGGGAGGGAGCGGAACCCGGTGGGCGATAACATAACACACCTGCCAGGAGTGTTTGTTCCTGGACTTTAATGGAGAATCCCATAAGTTCAAAGCCCGTAACCTCACTGATCTTAAGCTGGAGGAGACCCAGCGACTCTCTAAAGATGATACCAATTCCACCACCTCTGTTCTTCAATCGAGGGGTGTGAATGATTTTAAAGCCTGGGGGACAGGCCAATCCTAGTTCAACTAGGCAGTCCTCCCGGGTCCAAGTTTCTGTTAAAAACAACAAGTCCAACCCTGAGGATTCAATCAAAAAGGCAATCTCTGTATGGTGCTTGCAGAGCGACCGAACATTAAGAAGTCCGCAAGACAGAGATTGAAGGGAGCCCGGAGTAGTACCCCTCCGAGTCGGGGGCGCCTGCGATGGTCTTAATTCCAGTAAGGCAGCCCGAGAATAAACCAGGCGGGGAGAGTGCGATGAACCAGAGAGAGCGGCCCTGGGCGCGCCCGTTGCGCGAACGGGCGCAAACGGGCTTACCTATGGCGCACCTCTGGCGCGCCTACGACGCGCCCGCTGCGCGTAACCGCTGCGCGTTTGAAACTCCATCCTTATCTGGTATTCGGCCGAGCGGAAGTCCGCCTCCAGCGTCCCTTGCCCTCACCAAGATGGCGCCCGAAGTGCTTCCAGCCTTGACCCCCACCCAAATACCCTAGAAGACCGCAACTATATATGTTGCCCAAGATCCACAAAGATCCTATCAACCCGCCATTCAGACCCATCGTCTCGGCCTGTGGGTCCATCTCGGAACCTATAGGGAAATTCATTAACAAATTTTTACAACCACTGGTTCAAAGCAGTGAAACATACATAAAGGATACTACGGCCTTTTTAAACATGTTACAAAGTGCAAAACTGCAACATGGGTAGACTCACTGGCTATGTACGATTGATGTGATCGCGTTATATACTTCTATTCCACATAAAGAAGGCATTGAAGCGCTCGAATGGAGCTTATTAAACAGCAACTTGGAAGAGTACCAGAAAATCTTGATTTTAGAATTAATGCAATTCGCATTATACCATAGTTATTTCGAATGGAATGGTCAATTCTTTAATCAATCAAATGGCACTTCAATGGGCTTTGGGGGGGCCCCCTAATACGCAAACATTTTCATGCAAAAGTTTGAGAGAGACTACATTTTGAGCAATCAAATATGGATAAAAGGTTTGATAATGTTCAAGCGTTTCATCGATGATATCTTCCTTATTTGGCGAGGATCAAAAGAACAACTTGAAAAAAATATTGAGAAGCTCAACTCTCATAATGAAAGGATAAAGTTCACACACACCATTTCTAATGAAACCATAGCATTTCTGGATGTACAAATCACATTAGTCAACAATGAAATCAGTACGAAAGTTTTTCATAAACCCACAGACAGAAACGCGAGCCTTCTATTTCTAAGTTTCCATCCTGAAGCTCTCAAGAAACACCTGCCAACTTCATAATACATTAGCCTCAAGAGAATAACATCAAATGAAGACGATGCAGGCATGTCAATCAAACAACAAACAGAGAAGTATGTACAAAGAGGTTATCCCACAGACATCTTACAAAACGCTTTAGCTAAAGTGGACAAAATGAAGAGAATCGATTTATTGATGCCTAAGGCCAGACAATTAGAACAGAAACTGTCTGTGTATTAAAATATTCCTCGGACTCGAACAAAATCAAACGCATTATAAACAAACATTGGCATTTGATTCAAACGGAACCTGATCTTAACAACATATATAATGACAAAATCAAGTTTGCTTTTCAAAGATCTAAAAATATCAAAGAACTACTCAATACTCCTCCTAAGGAGAAAAAAACATGGAAAGGGATGTCCAAATGTTTAAATTGTATCCACTGTAACAATGTGATGACGGGTAAAACTTTCATGCATCCAACTAAAGGCTTTCCTATAGAATTGCATCACTCTAGCACATGTGACACTGCCAATTGCAGATACTTGATCAAATGCCCATGTGGCAAAATTTACATTGGGCAAACGGAACGTAAAATCAAAGTCCGCATCACGGAACATAAGAGTAACATCAGACTTGAAAATATGAAATCGGCTTTAGCAAGCCACTGGAAAGAAATGGGCTATCAAATCTCCAAACTTAAATTCATGGTTATCGAGACGATCCTACAACGCCCCGACCTGGATCCAGTCAAACAGAGATTAAGAGCTGAATTTCACTGGATAAAAAAATTGCACTCAAGCCACCCTATTGGTTTGAATGATCGGATTGAACACTCGTGTTTTTTATAACACTTTGATCTTTGACATTGACTTCTGCAATTACTCTGGTCCCCATCATTATTCTACAAATTCGTATATTTCTCGCATGCATTCAGTTCATATAATGTTCATTTATCATTGTAACATTTAATATTTTTGATGTCAAGTTTGTGTATTTTCAGTGCCCTGTGCTTTATCAATTTCATTGATAATGTTCATCAAGCATAGCACTAAGCGCCCCTTTGTTTTGAAGCCATTGCACTCAGAACATGTGATTTAGTGCTCGCGCCGTGATTGGTCACGGACGCGACCACACGATACATATTCCACCAATGATTGCTATTGTTGTAACCTTGTGGTTAACCGACAGAACACGCTGAGACGCGAACGCATCCTGTCATTCGTAAGTTATGATTTTGTGTATAACTTCGTTTTGAAACATTGTTGACACTTATAGCGGTATGGTGAACCTTTTTATAACAGCGTTTGCGTGGCATCATTTAGATATAGGGAGTGTTCTTTATCTGGTGGCGTTTACATTTCTGACTTAGGTGGCACTTCTTAGTCTTTGCTATTTTTCCGTTTCAGAAGTTAGGCAACTGTTTTGTTAAAAATTGGTTGTTGCGATGTTGTCGTTTCATGTCACTTTTGAGTGATTAATTTGTCCTGTTTGCTCCCTTTGTACAGACCCCTGACGAAGGGTCATGTTCTTGAAGACCCGAAATGCATTGGGTGTAAAGAAAGATTGAGAAAATGTTGAAGGAAGTATCTACATAAGAATTGAATTATGTCAATAAGGATACTTATACAGTTGAATTGAATTGAACTATCGGAATACATTCATGAAGTGAATAAAACACATGAACTTTGATAAGAAACTTGTTTTCATCGTTAATTTGGCGCTCAGCCTCGAGGATAGGTGTTCCTACCCTCAACACTTTCATTCAGATCAAAAGGCACGCTTTGACTACGTGTGACGACCAGAGCACCACTCCACGAACTTAATTAATCCAGTGGTAAAAATCATTGAACTCTTGAGTGCACTGGGATAACACTTTGTTCTACACCTTCTATTATGCCACAATTCTGTGGGAGGGGGACATAGAAATAGCAGAAATAGCCCTGATTGCATAATCCTCATGATGGTTGGCACTGAAAAATGTGCTTCACTTCACCTTCAGCACCTGAGGGGTGGAGTTGGCAAAGGGGGGCACACCTCCTCTTCTCACTTATATTTCCTGCCAAAAGTGGGGGTTTGAACCAAGGCTGCTTTCTCCTGCTAGCAGCAGAGGCTGGTTTTGCATTAAAAGGTGGCAAGGCCTTTGAAGCTTCCCTCTCAAGCACTGTGCCCATCCTGGGGGAGGAGGTGTGACACCTCTGCCCAGGATGAGCTTTGTTTCTGGCTTCAGAGAGCAAGGGTTCTTGACCCAGGGGACCCCGAAACATGTCTCTTGGTGGCAGACTGCCTAAAGCCAGTCAGAGACCCCACCAGGGTTGGTGGGTTTTCAGGGGGCACCTCTGAGGTGTCCTCTGGTACATGTTTTAATAAACCCAACACTGGCATCAGTGTGGGTTTATGAAAAGGAGTTGTTGGGTACCGAAAACTCCTGGGTTTAGTGAAACCATCATGGTGCTGGGGAATTCGAGTTGTCAAGTTTCCAGCACATGTACTCTCTATGGCTTCCTTGGCACTTACAATATTAAGAAAAGACTCACATACTGTAGGAGTTTATCTGCTCATGCATGTATGCCCACACCTGAGATATAGTTCACCCTGCCTTAAGGCGTGTAAGGCCTGCCAGAGGGGTGACTTACTTATACCTTAGACAGTGCTGCTTTGAAATGGCACACAGGCAGTGTGCCATGTCGACTTTATCATTTTGGTCTGCACCAAGCCATTCAGGCTGCAGTGGAAATTTGCATGGTCTTGGTGAGGGGTCCATAGTGGACACTCGTCAGTCCAAATGCATTAGGTACCTGGGGCACCATTTACTAGGGACGGACAGGGGCGTCCGAAGCGGTGCCAATTGTGGTACAGTTTTAGGGAAGGAGGCAGTGACCTGTGCACTTACAAGCGAAACCACAAAACTGATGGGCTAACCATGTTAAAAGGCACTTTCTCACAGCCGGCCTTGAGAGCCCTTGCGAGGAAGCAACCGGCGGTAGGTTAGAAGACATTTGTGGTCCCCATCACCAGGCAGAATGCTTAAAATAGCTTAATGGCAAGGGTAAGAGCATTGGCACTAATTAGAGGGTAATGCTAAGCACGCAGGGAAAATATGACACCCCATGCACAGATGCCACGACACTTAGGGGAAGGAGGAGCTGTGGCTACTATCATGGGGAGGGTTGAATACAATGCACACAAGGAAACGGCTTCTAAGAAAACAGAGAACAGGAGATCAGAGAGGGGTATAGCATGGCGGAGAGGAGAGCATGATACATAGATCTTTATCATAACAGTCAAATACTGGTCATCTTTTGCTGTAACCTACTTTTATCTCAGTGGTAAAGTTCAGTTTTCACTAAGTATATGTACTGTCCATACTGAGAAGATCCAAATAGGAAGATTACCATTAATGCAAGATGTGTTGTCTGCTAGTGGACGCAGGATGCACGTTTGTAAAATCAGGGACAGAAAATGATACATAGCAGACATTGTGTTAAAATACACACCTCAGATTTGTTTTCGTGTCTTGCAAATGTCCTCACCTGTCTTCTTTGTGTGGTGCACACACAATCGACGGAAACGCCTGCAACGTGATTGCGCAAAAGGACAACGCTGTGAAGACATTATAGTGTGTTGATGGGCAGTTCAGCTGCACGTCTATGAATGACTATGTGATCTGTCTCTCTCGAGGCTATCAATGGTGAGGGATCCCGATTAGACCTGAAGCCCGAGGTTACCTGTGGTCTGCAGGACAAGCTTTGAACCGTTGTGTGAACTTTTATTTTTAAGAAACAAAACAGCCGCACTCCATCCCCTAGGAGTGGAGACATCCCTGCTCGGGCAGAGAAATGCAGAATGAATGCATCTGCTGCTCTCGTTAATGTGCACCAACCCCCATGCTGTGTTTGTCGGCTACAGCAGAAAGCATCTTTCCGTTGCATGGAGCATCTGAAAGTAGGTTTCCGTGCAAAAGTAGGGTGTGGGTGTGACAGGCCCCTCTTTCTACAAACTGCACGTGTCTGTTGCTAGAGGAGAATTGTAAAGATCACCGCATTGGAAGCTGCATGCAGCTGTGCAGTGACGTCAAAATGCAGTTTTTTAGGTCTCGCTTAGAGATGCAGCGCGAATGCGCTACCATCGCTTAGTGAGCCATGCAGTACAACTATAGAGTGGAAGCTTCATGGGAGCTCCGCTCACTCTCCGCCCATGTTTTTCATTGGTGTAGTTCCTAAATCCTGCCTTCCGATTGGTTTTAGGTTTGTTAGTCCCTCGTTATGACGAGAATGCCGTCATTTATACTTTACTCCTAACACTATTTTCTTCCTGTGGCCCCCCCACCTCCCCTTCTGCAGTCCGTGACTCCACCCCTCCCCCCCCCAAGTCCGTGACTCCCCTCCCCAACCTCCGGATTGCTTTCCTCCGCACATTTCCCGTTAGTCAAAGTGAAAGTTGCCGGCTTGCAGAGTGCGTGTGCGCAGCCAAGGGGGTGAGACCGAAGACTGATAACTTCCTACCTCTGGCTTCATTGCCTCTGTGGACACGGACGAGACAGCGGATCTCCGGAGTATTCAGCTTGCAGACCACAGATGAACTGCAGTGCAGGAGGAGCAGACAATCCAGAAGGGGGAGCAGCTGGCTCCACACTCATAACCAGCAGACCCGCGCACACCCTCCAGCCGTCTGCTGGTCTTGCACGAACACTCCGAGTGCACGGGAAGCTGCCCCGCTACTGAGTCTGCTTTTTAATGCAGAGCAGACTGTTACACGCTCGCTGTGCCGCTAACCTCCTGTTTAGACCCAGTCTCTTGCTCCCCCGCTGCATTCCTCCTCTGCGATCCCCTGCCACCTCAGCTTTCCCTGTCCTCCTCCAAACCTGTGTGTGCCTCCTCCATGGAACCCATCCGCCTCCCTCAGCCTCCCACTCTCCCTTACGTGCAAGAATCCGGGCTGCCCGAGCAGCGTTTCTCTCCCCCTCGTTCGTGTATTGCCAACGCCAGCCCATTCGACCAAACAGCCCACTCGACCAAACAGCCCCCTCTGTGTCCCGAGCCGCATGCTGCTGCAACCTGACGGTCATCTGACCACACAGCCAAGCTAAGTCCCTGACTGCGCACACAGATCCCATAGCCCACCGGAGACTCCGAGGTGGCGGCCCACCTGCCAGGGCCCCCTCGCAGAGCACTGTGGCAGGCTCTCTCTGCAGACCCCCTACCAAAGCCTGGGTAGAGGGTCTGGCCTTTTCTGGACTGGAAGTTGCTTTCTTTTGAAAACTTCTGTTTTTAAAACGTGTTAATTTTATTAAGGGCAACTGAAAATAACGTCAAAAACAAGGTTGGTGGAGGGTCTAAGGGGAAAATTATTTAAAGACCAAAGGACAGACAAACCCCTTATTCACAGTATAACAATACAAAAAGAACTGTCAATGGTCTGTACAACTAATGGGGGCAAAGAAAAGAAAAATGTGACGGACTCTGTGTCTACCTGTAAGGTGTGTACAACAAAAAGGAAATAAATCCCATCAGCCCACCCATATGGCAGAGCTTCATCATCTGGGATAGAACCAAAGATTAAAATGAGTGTGAGACAGTTTGAAATAATAACTGTTTGTTAAGGATGGTATTTGGTCACACTCATTTTAATCTTGACACCATGATTTTCCCTAATAAACATTTCCTTAAATCATGGTAGCCAATTTTACATCTCACTTTTTGATTCTTTTCTCACTGCAATTTAATATCCCACACTATCTCAAACTGTTTTGATTTTTGGTACGATCCATCACTGGTGGTTCCTTGGGTTTGGAGAAGCACATAATTCCAACAGGTGTGTGGCTCCTTAACCGGACCATCTTTGGTTCTATCTCAGATGATGAAGCTCTGCCAACTTAAAATAACACCAAGCAGTTACTGTTGAAAAGGGACATTTAAACTATGACTTCTCGTCCCGCGTCTCCACATGCACGCATTCAAAGAAGGTTCTGTTCGTGTTTCCCTTTGTTCTCCCTTCCCCTGATTTATTCTCTCCCCCTCCCCCTATTTATTCTCCCCCCCACAAATGTTTTCTTTTTCAATTTTCCACACCAAAATCTTGTTTCCAACAAATATTGCTGATTGCTGGCTTCTGTTCGTCCAAAAACCTGACTTGTTTTCCAAATATTACTATATGATTTGCAGCACTAACAATATTATAATCATGAAAGTCAATAATATTTATTCTTCCCACCTCAGAAGGGTAAAATGCTTATGTTGCACTTCAGAGTAAACACGGATTAGTGCAGCACGGAAATTAACAAATTTATCTTTCCTAGCATTCAAGCCGGCGAGGAAGGGTTGCACCATATCTCTTCAGAAGGCACATTAACACTTAAAGTCATCTAAGCAGGGCCTGACACTTTGACTTGCGGATTAAAAGTAAATCTTTCCAAGTCCGCATGAACAAACTGAGTATGTGACATGAAAATTCTGTGTAAATCTCAGAGGAAGGCGATTTAACCCTTAGCATCCTTGTCAGGTTTCAATCCCATGACTGCAGTTTACACACCCAAACACAGATACATCACAGCAGCACTTCTATTAATCCACTGAGCTTCTAAAACCCATAACTTGGAGGTTAAACACATACGTGTCTGCAAGTGAAGACAATTTGGTAGAGGTGTTTCCTACAAGGGAATAGCCGCACATCAAAGCATATATAAATATAGGAAAACCTAATGGTCAGGGCACATTAATGTCAAAATTGCTGTGACTACCGCAGGGGTGCTAAAGGGACCACTGTCACTCACTATCAGGAATGACTAGAGCAGATCAGTATGACATGACGGCTCAGAAATTGAAAAGGTAAGCACAGCACAACCCAATTTGAAATGTTAAAGGATCTTGTAAGTCTCAAGATTATTTAAACAATAAAACTGTAAAATGCAAGTAATACATTAGCAAATTATCAATTATTTCAAGACAAGATGACCAAATGGGAGTCTTTATGCGTGTGAATTTCTTTTATTCTTGTATTCAAGTTCAAGAGTGAGATGCAGCAAACACATGTTTCGTCAGTACAAAGTTGGTACCCAGATTTTCTCAAGGCAAAAGGCGGTCGGCAGTATCCTAAGTGATTCAGGTCACTTAAGGATGTGGGAATGTGTCACGGGGTCATGGGTTCGATCCCAATATCCCCCGTGACTGGTTTTCACTCTATTCTACAGAATTGGACCGGGCCATTTAATTAAAGCCTGGACTTTCCTGAGGCAACCTCCCCCTCCGTGACGCCGGATTTCGTGGGCCTATCCGCGTCCAAGGTTTACGGTGAAAAGGCGGTCCCGGAAGAACACAGCGTCGGAGGCGGGAGAGGAGGAAGCCGACCAGAGGAGAGGACGCCGAAAGTCCCCGAAGAGGTTCCACACCGGGAAGAGGAGTCGAGGCAGCTGAGGACATCTAAAGACCCAGCGAGAGCACCAGACGAAGAAGAAGCGACAAAGGAGAAGCCAGGAGGCCACGTCACCAATCTTCGCCCAGCCACGTTCAGGAACACGCGTGGCTCAGCAAGGTACGGGGCCGGCTCAGAGGTCTTCTCTCGTTCAGAAGGGGGGTGTGAGAAGTTGGCCTGGTATATGATGATCACTATTCTAGTGAGTACAGTGCACCAGTCCAAACAACCCTTATGGTGATTGGTTGTAAGTCAACCTTATAGACCAGCTATTCTAGGGGTAGCATGGACAAAAGCAGTCTTGGGCTAAACTCAGGAGGGCATGTAAAGCCAGCTGTTTTACCATATGCAATCCTTTTAAATACCGAATGAAAGGACACCACACAAGTTATATATTACAAAATTGTTGGAAGGCGGTGACCCCAGGGGTTAAGATGACTCTCCTAACCACCCAGAACCTCCGCTCCCACAATTACTGCTGAGTCTTATCGAGGGGGAGTCCCCGCCGGGAGGACTGATCGTACACACTGTCGACACACCACACTTACGAACGGACACCACACCGTGAATCTTTATCAAGTATGAACTTTATCAAGATAAAAGTAGGGAGGAATACAAAGCGATCGAGGGATCGCGAAAGTCTCGCAACAAGGGAATGGGGAAGCGGGACAGTCTTAGAGGGCCAGCTGGCATGCCACGCACCCTGCGCACAGTTCTCAATCCTCGAACTGGGGGGTACGGGGGCTGGCGATGGGACTTGCTGTCCTACTCACTTCGGTTTCAGATGATCGTGAGGGTAGCATTGATGGTCCAGCCGGACCAGAGAGTTCTTCTAGCCGTGACTAGGTCAGCAGGGCTTGGTCAGGAGTACTTCGTCATACTCGTAGTCAGGTGGAGCCGCGACAGCGTCCGCAGGGCTCGGGATGGTAGCAAGTGTCTCTCGTTCTCAAGAGTGGGCCGCGACGAGGTCAGCAGGGCTCCAATGGTTCAGGTCTTACTCTTCGAGAGGGAGCCGCGACAGCGTCAGCAGGGGTCCGATGGTTCAGGTCTTACTCTTCGAGAGGGAGCCGCAACAGCGTCAGCAGGGCTACGATGGTTCAGTTCCGTACATTCGAGGATGAGCCGCGACGACGTCAGCAGGGCTCGGTGGGTCAGAGTCTGTTCTCCTCAAGGTCAGCCGCGATCAGATCAGCAGGGCTTTCTTGTCCAAGATACAACTGCCGACTAGATGGAAGGCAGGCTGTCTTATAGTTCAGGAGTTCTTTGATGTCCGGACCCTCAGAGGCAGGAGGATGGAGGTCCGAGGGCCAGGCGCCTGATTGTCTGGCGGCTGTGTCTTTGATGCTTTTGGACCATGCGTCCAGGGAATCCCAGACGCCCATCGAGGCCTGGAGCCAGCTCACTAGGAAGCCAAAAGGTGCGATCGAAACCAGCCCCCAGGGATGGTTTGGGGGTGTGAGGACATCCAGCTCCTCTGGAGGGGGCCGGAGGTGTGATTGAAGCCTTGGTTTCGGGTACTTGGTGAGTCGTTCACCCCCCTGGGCGAGTCGGGCGCGCACGCCTAGCTGCAGCCGGGAGCGGCCCGGGGCTGCCGAAAGGGAAGAAGGCGGCCGGCTGGCCGGGGTGGCCAAACATGGAGTCGGCCGGTCATGTGCAGGGTTGCAGGCACGCGGTCTGGAGGTCGTTTCAGGACCAATGTAGGAGTCTCGTGTATAGTTCTGGGTGGACGGAAATTAGTTTTGTCCGTCGTTCTGGGTTATGGGGGGTCAGCGAGGGCCACGCCACGAGGCCGGGTCCAACATGCGTCCCCTCCAGCTGAAAGACGAGGAGAACTACCCATCCTCTTGGGGGTTCTCTTCGCTGAGGCGGAAGAAGCGGGACAGGCCGTCGGCGTTGGCGTGGTCAGCACCAGGCCTGTGTTCCACAGTAAAATCCATCCCTTGGAGGGAGATGGACCAGCGTAGCAGTTTAGGGTCCTCTCCTCTCATCTGCATGAGCCACCGGAGAGAACGGTGATCGGTCTGTACCAGGAAGTGGGTACCGAACAGGTAGGGTCTCAGCTTCTTCAAGGCCCAGACTACTGCGAAGGCCTCTGGCTCGATGGTGCGCCATCTCTGCTCCCGGGGTAGTAGCCTCCGGCTGATAAAAGCTACTGGATGATCAATCCCCTGGTCGTACACCTGGGAGAGCACGGCTCCGATGCCATGTTCAGAGGCGTCGGTCTGGACCACGAACTCTCTGGAGTAGTCAGAGTAGTCAGAGGCCTGTAGTACTGGAGCGTTGCACATGGCCTGATTCCTCGAATGCCTTCTGACAGGCGGGGGTCCAACTAACCTTCTTGGGGTTGGCCTTGGCTGTCAACTCTGTGAGGGGGCCTACAATACTCCCGTACCCCTTGATGAATCTACGGTAGTACCCTGTGAGTCCTAGGAAGGCCCGCACCTCGGTCTGGGTCGTGGGGGTCTCCCAGGCAGTGAAAGCATCTATCTTGGGTTGGAGGGGGGCTACGAGGCCGCTTCCGACCTGGTGCCCGAGGTATACCACGGAGATTTGTCCTATTTGGCACTTGCTAGCTCTAATGGTGAGCCCGGCTCGACGCAGAGCGTCCAACACCTCCCAGAGGTGGTGCAAGTGCTCGGGCCAGTGAGCACTGAACACCGCAATGTCGTCGAGATATGCTGCGCTGAAACTTTCCAACCCCGCCAGGACCTGATTGACCAGTCGTTGGAAGGTGGCGGGGGCATTTTTCATGCCGAAGGGCATCACTCTGATGTGGAAATGGCCATTCGGAGTGGAGAAAGCAGACATTTCTCGGGCCCTCTCCGTGAGGCCGATCTGCCAGTAGCCACTGGTGAGATCGAAGGTACTGAGGTACTGAGCCGAACCTAGGCGGTCAATGAGTTCGTCGGCTCGGGGGATGGGGTGTGTGTCGGTTCGGGTGACTGCATTGAGTCCGCGGTAGTCTACGCAGAACCTCAGCTCAGGAACGGTGCCGGGGGCGGCTGCCTTCGGAACCAGGACCACAGGGCTAGCCCATGGGCTGTCGGAGGCTTCCACCACTCCTAGGTCCAACATTTTGTCGACTTCAGCCTTGATGCAGGCTCGAACTCGATCAGGGACTCGGTAGGCTCTGTGTCGTACCGGAGGGCTGTCCCCGGTGTCCACGTCGTGGACGCACCAACTGGTGATGCCGGGGGTGAGGGAGAAGAGGTCTGAGAATTGTCCCAGCAAGTGGCGACATTCTTCACGCTGCAAGGGGGTGAGGGAGGAGGAGCGACTCACTCCCTCTACGGAGCCATCTTGATCCTTTGCACAAAGGAGATCGGGTAGAGGGTCCATTTCCTCTTCCTCTCCGTCGTCGGTGGCAAGGAGTAATCCCAACTCAGAACGCACAAAGTGGGGTTTGAGCCGGTTCACGTGTAGGACTTTCAGGATGTTTCTGGCTGATTTCGCATCAACGAGGTAGGTGACCTGGCTCTTGCGCTCTATCACCTTAAAGGGTCCAGTCCACTTGTCCAGCAAGGCACAAGGTTCCACTGGGGACATGACCCAAACCTGTTGGTCTGGTTGAAACTCGACCAGAGTGGCATTCTGGTCGTACCAGCGTTTCATCTCCTCTTGGCTGGCCTCCAGGTTGGCCTCGGCCAGCTCGCGAAACTTCCGCGTCTGGTTCCGGAGGGCCAGGACATAGGAGAACACAGCGGTGGGTGTGCTCGGGGGGGCTGTCTCCCAGCCTTCCTTGACCAGGCTGAGGGGACCCCGGACGGGGTGCCCTTAGAGCAGCTCGAAAGGGCTGAACCCCAAGGATTTCTGGGGAACCTCTCAGTATGCGAACAGGAGGCAGGGCAGGAGGACGTCCCATTTGCGTCGCAAGGGCTCCTCGAGACCCATGATCATCACTTTCAGGGTGCGATTGAACCGCTCAGCCAGGCCGTTACCCTGGGGATGGTATGGGGTGGTGAACCTGTACGACACCCCACACTGTTGCCAAAGGGACTTTATGTACCGGGAGATAAAGTTTGTTCCTCGGTCGCTCACCACTTCCCGGGGGAATCCCACCCGGGAGAAGATCCCCATGAGGGCCCGGCCCACGACCGGGGCCGTCACGGTCTGGAGGGGGATGGCTTCAGGGTATCGGGTGGCGTGATCGACCAGAACCAAAATGATTCGGTGACTTAAGGAGGTCCGGGGGTCCAGAGGTCCGATGATGTCGATCCCCACCCTCTCGAAGGGGGTACTGACAACTGGAAAGGGCTGGAGGGGAGCCTTGCGCTTACCTCCGCTTTTGCCGCTAGCCTGACACGTGGGGCAGGACTTACAGTGGTGTTCCACATCGGCCCGCATGCGGGGCCAGTAGAAATGGGTTACTAGCCGTTGGAATGTTTTATCTTGGCCCAGGTGTCCTGCCAGGGGCACATCGTGGGCCAGGTTGAGGAGGAGGCCGCGGAAACGTAGGGGTACCACCAGCACGCGGGCTGACCCTAGTTCTGCGGTCTTCTGTTCACTGTAAAGTAGGCCGTTTTCCCAATAAAGGTAATGGGAGCCGGACTGGTCTCCAGCGGCCCGGGCTGCGGCCTGTTGCCGGAGCCCCTCAAGGGCAGGGCAGGAGGTCTGCTCTCGGCAGAACTCCTCTCGGGACGGTCCTCCTTCTTGGCGCCACTGGGCCAACTCGGGGATATCTGCTAGGGTGGGGACTGGTTCGACGGCGGGTCCGAGGGGACCTTCGTCGGATTCGCTTCCTTCGATGGAGGGCTGGTTGAGGACCGTGGGGTGCTCGCTACCCTCGGGTACATCAGGGGCTGCACTGGGGAACTCAGGCTCTTTGTTCCCGGGATTGGACATTCTGGCTGTCATGGCTCGGGTGCTCACACAGGCCCATTGGGGCAGACCCAACATTTCTAAATGGGTCCTTCTTTCTACCTCTTTCCACTGGGAACTCTCTAAGTCATTCCCCAGGAGGCAGTCTACATGCATGTCCGTGCGGACCGCTACCCGTAGATTGCCCGAAACTCCCTCCCACTCAAACGGGACCTGTGCTATCCTGCAGGTGCGGACGGAATTATCAGCTGCTATCACTCTACAGGAGGTGTGGGGGATGATCATGGACTCGGGGACTAGCGTGTATCTAACAGACGTGATGCTGGCTCCTGTGTCCCTGAGGGCTCCTATGCTGCGCCCGTTAACCTTAACTGTCTGACGATATTTTTCTGTGTTGTCGGGCAGGTAATCTCCTGGGATCATCTCGCTATTCCCCAGGGAGGCTAAGACCATGGCTGCGGGCTCCCACTCCCCCTGTTCCTCTATCTCTTCCTCTTCTAGGGCCACTGAGGATATCTGTCTGGTGGAGGGGCCAGTGGGAGTGGATTTCGGGGTCATGGGACATCGGGGGTCACCGGCATAGTGCCCGGGTTGCTGACACTTGTAGCATGTGGAGCTGGGGCGGAGCCCTGGGGGTCCTGCACTCGGGGCGGCTCTCGTCGCGGGAGGAGAGCGTGGGGCCTGGGTACTGGGGGGACTGCGCTGGGGCCCTGACTGGGATCCTTGCTGTTTGCCTCGACCTCCCCCACCTCGCTGGCGGGAAGATCCTTGGTCGTTCCGTGGGGGGTCTCCCCCGGGCCCTTCTGGACTCGGGTGGACACCCAGCGATCGGCTTCAACAGTCAGTTTCCGTGGGTTGGCGAGCTTGCTGTCCAGGAGGTGCTGTCTTAGTTCCACAAAGCAATTGGCGGACAGGTGCTCGTAAGCGACTAGGTCGACTAGGCCTTTGAAGGTGATCACATTGCTGCCCTTGATCCACCCATCGAGGGCCCGGGTGTAGTAGTTCACATAGTCTTCCCAGGTGGTGCCAGGAATCTTCTTGCACACCCTAAACCGCTGGCGATACATTTCCGGCGTTAGGCCGAAGCGGAATAGGAGAGCGTCCTTCATGTGGGGGTAGGCGTTCATGTGTGCGGTCGGTAGGTCCAGCAGGGTGTCTCTTCCCTCGCTGAGGAAGCGGCTCCACAGGCCGGCCCCCCAGTCCTTCTCAGGGACCCGGTGGGCGGACATGGCAACCTCGTAGGCCTTGAACCACTGCTGGATGTCGTCTCCTTTGTAAAACTCCTTCACAACGTCTTTGGGGATGTGCACCTTCGTTTCTTTGGGGACCACCTGCTCTCCAAGTCCCGGTGATCCGGTTGCTTCTGCTCTGGCTTTCAATTCGAGTTCTTTGAGGCTGCGCTCGTGCTCGAGCTGAAGTTTCCGACCTTCATGCTCCCTCTGGAGCTTCTTCTCCTCTAGCTCTCCCTGGAGCCGCAACTGCTCAACCGCCAACTTTTTTTCTGCAAGTTTGAGTTCGCCCTCCAATTTGAGGCGCGCCAGTTCGAGCTCATGGCTTCGGTCACGTTCTCGGTCGGCCCTCTCTTCCGAAGACCGATCTCTCCCGGTTGCTGGGCTCCGGGTCGGTTGCTGGAATCTCTCACCGGCCGGTGTACCGGGTTCGGTCTGTGGCCTCCCTCCCTCGTCGTCTTCGGTCGGGGGGAGGGGTGCTCCGGACTCTACCCAAGCAGTTAGCGCTTTCTGGAAATCTTCCTTAGTACTTAGTCCGGTACTCGGGATACTCAGTTCTCTGCAGAACTGCTTTAGCTCTCTATGGGTGTAGTCTTCCAAGAGGTCTTTGTCGAATGTTGTCTTCGCACCAGATTCTGTAGTCGTCATTGTTGCTCTTCCTTTCTCGTGCGTTTGCTGCGTGTGGGTTCAGGTAGTGTATCAGTGGTACGATCTTTAGACGTAGGTTCGTATCGCGTTGCTGCCACCAATGTTGGAAGGCAGTGACCCCAGGGGTCAAGATGACTCACCTAACCACCCGGAACCTCCTCTCCCACAATTACTGCCGAGTCTTATCGAGGGGGAGTCCCCGCCGGGGAGGACTGATCGTACACACAGTCGACACACCACACTTACGAACGGACACCACACCGTGAATCTTTATCAAGTATGAACTTTATCAAGATAAAAGTAGGGAGGAATACAAAGCGATCGAGGGATCGCGAAAGTCTCGCAACAAGGGAATGGGGAAGCGGGACAGTCTTAGAGGGCCAGCTGGCATGCCACGCACCCTGCGCACAGTTCTCAATCCTCGAACTGGAGGGTACGGTGGCTGGCGATGGGACTTGCTGTCCTACTCACTTCGGTTTCAGATGATCGTGAGGGTAGCGTTGATGGTCCAGCCGGACCAGAGAGTTCTTCTAGCCGTGACTAGGTCAGCAGGGCTTGGTCAGGAGTACTTCGTCGTACTCGTAGTCAGGTGGAGCCGCGACAGCGTCCGCAGGGCTCGGGATGGTAGCAAGTGTCTCTCGTTCTCAAGAGTGGGCCGCGACGAGGTCAGCAGGGCTCCGATGGTTCAGGTCTTACTCTTCGAGAGGGAGCCGCGACAGCGTCAGCAGGGGTCCGATGGTTCAGGTCTTACTCTTCGAGAGGGAGCCGCAACAGCGTCAGCAGGGCTACGATGGTTCAGTTCCGTACATTCGAGGATGAGCCGCGACGACGTCAGCAGGGCTCGTGGGTCAGAGTCTGTTCTCCTCAAGGTCAGCCGCGATCAGATCAGCAGGGCTTTCTTGTCCAAGATACAACTGCCGACTAGATGGAAGGCAGGCTGTCTTATAGTTCAGGAGTTCTTTGATGTCTGGACCCTCAGAGGCAGGAGGCCAGAGGTCCGAGGGCCAGGCGCCTGATTGTCTGGCGGCTGTGTCTTTGATGCTTTTGGACCATGCGTCCAGGGAATCACGGACGCCCATTGAGGCCTGGAGCCAGCTCACTAGGAAGCCAAAAGGGGTGATCGAAACCAGCCCCCAGGGATGGTTCGGGGGTGTGAGGACATCCAACTCCTCTGGAGGGGGCCGGAGGTGTGATGGAAGCCTTGGTTTCGGGTACTTGGTGAGTCGTTCACCCCCCCTGGGCGAGTCGGGCGCGCATGCCTAGCTGCAGCCGGGAGCGGCCAGGGGCTGCCGAAAGGGAAGAAGGCGGCCGGCTGGCCGGGGTGGCCAAACATGGAGTCGGCCGGTCATGTGCAGGGTTGCAGGCACGCGGTCTGGAGGTCGTTTCAGGACCGATGTAGGAGTCTCGTGTATAGTTCTGGGTGGACGGAAATTAGTTCTGTCCGTCGCTCTGGGTTATGGGGGGTCAGCGAGGGCCACGCCACGAGGCCGGGTCCAACAAAAACATATGTATTTGTTTCTAGAATAATCCCCTATACTCTTTATGAGCACAGAAACACAAGCGTTAAACAAAGAACACAGTATAACATACAATAAGCTGCACAATTATGGATAGGCCAGGTGGCCACTCAAACCATATATTAAGAAAGTGGTATAAGTACCACGTCACAAACAATGAACAGGCCTAGGGCCTTGGGAATCGCTGGGCCTACACTGGACTAACGAAGGTTAGGACATAGGAGGCCCACAGGATGCGGGTGCAGTGTCTATAGGCAACCGCGTTTACCATACACGTCAATGGTGAGTAAAAATCAGAAAGTGTTAGGTTTCGGAGACTTCCAACCGGACTGGAACTTAGCCACTTAAAACTAGGAAACTAGAGGTGTAAACCACTATAGGAACACCGGAGTTATATCGTTACCTCACCCACAGGAAGCGGGCGCATAGGTGCCAAAGTGTGTCGGGTTTCGTCGTGAAGTTCTATGGAGCTTGGAGGAAAAGATGCTGCAAGCGGCCAGGAGAGAAGAGTCCGGTTGGAACCAAGGGTGGATCGAAGGTGAAGAGTACCTGAAAGCAGAGGTGACAGAGTCTAGGTCAATAGCCAGTGACAAGGATGGAACCAGGATGGAACCAGGCAATGTCGGGTTGCGATCAGGTGCTGTCAAGTAATTTGTCTCCGCTGCCACGTGGACCAGGAAGGATCAAGGATGACCAGCTGGTGAACACGAGCTGTCCCACGAAGGCTCTCGCTGTCGGCGATGTCGGTACTCGAATCGGAGTCACCAAGCCTTGGCAAAGGCAACCCACGTAGGACTCGAAGATGTCTTCTTGATCGAACCCGGAAGGTCAGATCAATGGCTCCTTTTCAGGGGAGCTGAGGCCAGTCTGGAGCAACCAGACCAGCAGTGTAGTTTTGATAGATCGTCGTCACAGAGGCCTCTAGCCAACGGGCAAGCAACCAGACAACGTGTCGAGCAGGAAAAGTGCAATGGGCCCCACGCAGCACTCGGAGAGTGTGGAGAGGTGATCTTTGGAGCACAGGCTGCTCGGGGCTGGGACTTCTCAAACCCCAAAGCACCGCGGCGAGGGAGCCTTGGGAGCTGCACAGGTAGCACTTCGTTGACTTTGCAAGATGGCCGGTCCCACGTCTCACGTCGCTTTCACGGGTCTAAGCTTTGCCAGGACTGTGGATCAGGCTGTTGGAAGTCTGGGAGTCCAGGTCTTGTTGGTCTCTGTCCTTCAAACTTTGGCAGGAGCAACAGGAAGTCTCGATGCGCTGATGGTGCCTGCTTGCACAGGGTGGCCACTCCTTGACCACAAGGGAGATTCTTCAGTCTTCTACGTTGAGTAGGATGTCGAAGTGTCCAGAGTTTCGTTTCAAAGTTTCAGTCAGGATGATCTAAATTGCATTGGCACAGCTCCTACCTTTATTCCAACTCAAGGGGCTGGATCACCTGCTAGGTCCCTCCTATGGGTGGGACCCAGGAAGGGGGTGGTTAGACCCCTTTCCCTTTGTCCAGTTTCATGCCAGAGCTGGGGCTGGAGTGCCCCAGCAGCGGTTTGAACTGGACTATGCATGGGACGCCTTGTGCGCCCCAGGCAGTGTCTAGTTTCTTTTTCTTTCCCTCCCTCCCCCAATCCACTACGTTCTGTCTGGGGTGGTGTAACACCTCCCTGTGACAGGATACCATTTGTCCAAGCCTCCTCCGCCGGAGTTTCGGTCAGCAGGAGGAGGCCAGACTTGTGTCTGTGGCAGCAGCATCCATTTTGTGATGCTGAGGCTCTGGTTAGATTTAACCGCGTTTAAGCAAAGTAACATGTCTTCGCCCTCTAGAAGGGGGGAATGCTACCCCTGTCACCAGAACTGGCGAGGGGGTAGTATTCCAAAGCGTATGACACCTTACACAACATGTTTGGATAAAGCCAAACCAAAAAATTAGCAAGTAACCGCGAGGATTATAATGCACTTAAGAGTATATGGTATGGCAATATCCCAGAACATCTAAGGGAGTTGGTTCAGACAGCTGCAGACATTCCCAGCTCATGCTAGAGCACCATCTCACATAAAACCAAGCACTCTGCCTCCAGGAATGTTAAAGCTGCCATAGGAGTGACTTATAGGTGTATATGTGTCCAGATATAGGTTTAGATATAGGTATACTATATCTAAGCAAGAGGCGATTACACCACTTTTACCCAGCTGAGGGATCAGCCAGTTGTGTCAGATTGGATAGCCAGCCAGGGGTGGCAAAAGATATGCTGCAGTCCCTGGTAGGCCTTGGATGCACCTATGCCCTGGGTACCTATTGTACACTGTACAGGGGCTGATAAGGTGATCCAATACCCAATTGGTTATGTACCTAAAGTACATGATTGTGAATTTAGAGAGAGAACAGCAGGCTGTGGGTCTGATTAGCAGGCCCACAGCCACATTAAGTCGAAAATCAGTGAAGCAAAAAGCAAAAAATGGGGTGACCATAGGAAAGCAGACCCTACTCTCCTACATAACCCCCCCCCCCCCCCCAACGCAGGGACATTAAACTTAACCTTGACCATGTAAGTCTTCATGTTCTAAGTGGAAATACCTGGAGAGACAATCTGCATTGCCATGGTCAGTCCTTGGTCTGTGCTCCACTGTAAAGTCCATCCCCTGTAGGGAAATGGACTACCTGAGCAGTTTGGGATTTTCACCCTTCATTTTTTTTTTAAATAGTTTTTATTGCAGACATAAAATAGAAAACATACATCTGTACATACCGATGTGACTGCCCATCCTCCCAGCCATACATTCCCCATCAGCAATCATTATAAAGCCGTAGAGCCCACATCCCGGAGGCTGGGCGGCGCATGAACCGGTAATACACACCCCTGGCAATAGCACAGGGGATAGCAGGATCTTCATTCGGTCCAGGATCTGATATCTGCTTTTTGAATATTATCTCCCCCCACCCCCAACTCCCAAACTGTGGACAATCCACGCTGTAGTTCACCTTGTAGGTCCTAGCACACACCGACTCTATACATCTCCATCCCTCTTCAACCTCCCAACTATCTCACAGATGTATTGGGGTAACAAACCCCCCAAGTGGGCCCAGTTCAGCATGTCGATACCTCCCTCCTGTGCCTGGTGACTGCTCACGCCACCCCCCCATACCAACATCTCTTACAGCCGCTTTTCGTCCCTTCCCCCCCATCCCACCCCCCCACTTAACTACAACTGGTGTGGGCATCGCTAATCTAAATGTCTGAGCCATTGATGAGGTCGTCTTGTCCTTATTCCATATACAGTGTATTTCCCAGAATTACCATTCAGAACCCTACAAACTCATTCGTCTTCAGTCTCTAAGCTGTTTTTAAATGTCTGTACCAAATCTTCCCACGCTCTTGCCATTTCTAAGCACTTTTCATTAGCTGTGTGGGTTGCCTGCCGACGTCTAAGCACTCCTTCACTACTCGCCCATTTGCACATCTCACTCGCCCATCTCCTACTTGATGGGCCCTCCTTCGACTTCCAGTGCCAGGTTATCTCCCTCTGCGCTAACATAAGTCCCAGGTCAATAAATCTACTGGATATCTTAGTCTTCCTCGTATGGGGGAACCAAAGCAGCAGACAGGTCGCCATGTCGTATTCCACCTGTCTGTCCGTAGCTTCATTCAGCAGTTCCTCTATCTCCGCCCAATAGCTCCTCAACTTGGGACAGTCCCATAACATGTGCTCCAACTCCACCTCAGGCATCAAGCATCGGGGCAAGCTGCATCTTGTGCTTGGAAATATTTCTTACTTTTCCCCAGAGTGAGGTACGCCCTGTGCAACACAAAAAAGTGCACCTGTTGGAAACGCGCATTTCTGCTCCCTTTCCACGTCCTTTTCAGTATTTGAGCCCAAGTCACATCCGGTATGGGCTTCCCCACACTCTCTTCCCATTTCTGCTTAAGTGCCTCCAATGGTGCCAAACGCTCCTGCAGCAAGCGAGTCTGCAGACAGGTAACTGCCTTGAAAGTTCCCGCCGCCATCAACACATATTGACAGGCCAGCGTGGTCTTGGGTTCCAAGTGCCCTGACTTCCAATGTTTCTTCATGGCGGATACCACAGCCATGTGCAACAGAAAACTTCTATCCGAAAGACCGAACTGGTCCTGTAGTGCCGGGAAGGACAACAACTCCCCTTCAGCATACAGGTCTCCTACCACTTGAAGCCCCAACTCCTCGCATTCCATTAATCTTGACCAGTCCCCCCCATGTGGCAGCGCCGTCAGCATGCCCAAGGGGATTTCAGGCGCATACGGATGGAACACACCTGCCCAACGCTGACTCCTGTTCCAACACAACCTCAGGGTTCTTTCTTCCGATGTCAACTCCTTTAACTCTAGCTTTTGTTGCATAACAATATAAGAAAGTATATGCCTCTGGGTTCCCATCCCGCGGACTTCCTCTGGACCCCTGAACTCCCTTGCAACGTTCTGCGTGAGGATCTGTAGCTGCGCTGCTAAATAGTAGAGTTCAAAATTGGGGACAGCCAGTCATCTGTCCAATTTTGGTCTCAGTAGTGTATCAAGCGCTACCCGTCTCCTTCCCTGCCCCCATATAAAATCTATTGTGAGCGTCCTCAGGTCACGGAAGGACCGTGGGGGTATCCAGAGTGGGAGGGTACGGAAATAATACAGGAGGCGAGGCAGAGCCACCATCTTCAGCAGTGCTACTCTCCCCAGCACCGAAAGAGGTAGCGTAGCCCAGAATGCCATACAGCCCCTCAAAGCCCTGATACAGCGGCCTACATTCCCTTCCAACATGGTTTCCGAGTCATGATAGATCCGGGCCCCCAGGTAGGTGAAACATGATCTCTCCCATATCAGTCCAGTGGGCAACGGTGGTTGCTGCATGTCAGCCCTCAGATGGAATACACATGTCTTACTCCAGTTAACCCTGAGGCCAGAAAGTGCCCCAAAGTCTGTCAGCAGGGTCACTGCTCCTTGTAGTGCCACCGTCGTGTCCTCCAGAAACAGGAGCAGATCATCCGCATACAGCGAGATATGATGTGGTCCCCATTACATAGTATGCCACCATAGGGCCCCCCTGTTCTGGCACGGGCCGCCAGAGGTTCAATGGCCAGTGCGAACAGCAGAGGCGAGGGCGAACAGCCCTGTCTTGTGCCCCTTTGCACCGGATATTGCGCTGAGATAACAGGCCCCAATCGCACCCTAGCCATCGCTAATGAATATAAAATGGCTGTCCATCTCCTGAATCTCTCCCCAAGTCCAAACTTCTCTAACACTTTATCTAAGTAGATCCACTCCAGGCTGTCAAATGCCTTCTCTATGTCCACCGACAATACAGCCGGGAACATGTCATCCTCCAGTCCACATTCCAGCATTCGTACCAGTCGACGTACATTAATCGAGGTATTCCGTGTCGGAATAAACCCTGCCTGATCAACGTGTACCAAGGTAGTCATATGGGGTAACAGTCTCGTAGCCAATATTTTGCTCAAGATTTTATAGTCGACTGTCAGCATTGATAATGGCCTATATGAAGTTACGTCGCTACCTTCCCTCCCAGTTTTCAATAGGGGGATCACTAGTTCTTCTCTCATAGATTGTGGTAAGTGGCCCCTCTCCGCAGCTTCATTATAGACCTCCACTAATCGCGGAGCTAGGAAGTCCACATATTTTGCGTAAAATTCTATCGGAAGCCCATCTACCCCTGGCGTCTTGTTCCTAGCCATCTGCTTGATTGCCCCCCGTACTTCCTCCAATCGTATTTTCCCCCCTAACCCCTCTGCGTCTTCTTTCTCCAGCTGTGGAAGCGGGGTCCCCTGCAGGTATTCCTCTATCTCTACTTCCCCAGCAACCAGATGACTACAATACAGTGTTGTGTAGTAGCTCAAGGAACAGGAAAGGATTTCCGATTGGGAATATAGCACTTCCCCCGTGTCCGTCCTAATATTTAAAATCGAACACCCCCCTGATACTGGCGTTGCCAATTTTGCTAAAAGCGTCCCCACCTTGTCCCCTTCTGCATGGACTTTCACTGTGTACTGCCTATAGTCAAAACACCGCAACCTCTCAGTTTCCGCTGCCACACGCTCTTTGGTCTCCATCAATCGTTCCTGCAACCCTGGCTGCTCTGGTCTTTGTACTTCCAGTTCCCTCAGGCCTTCTTCTGCTTTTGCTACATCAGTCAGCACCACCATCCGCTCCCCCGCATGATTGCTAATACAGAGCCCTCTCATTACAACTTCAAAGGCATCTCACTCCACTCCCCTGGTCGTTGCTGTACCCTCATTCACCGCAAAATAGTGATCAATCCCTTCCTGTACTTTGGTGCTAAAAATCTGATCCTCCAGGGTGTCCGGTCGCAACCGCCAAGTGGGTATCGCAGTTCTCTCTTGCTGCCACTGAAACGCCACCCCCTGAGGGTTATGATCCGACAGCGTCCTGGTCAAGTACTCTGAGCAGATCGCCAAGGGAGTCAGCTCCCAACTACAGAGGATCGTGTCAATCCTAACATGTAGCTCATGTAGTGCAGAGAAGAAGGAATAGTCCCTATTGTCCGGGTGATGTCCTCTCCAAATGTATAGTAGCCCCCATTTCTCCTGCCAGTCCGCCCTTAGTCTTGCTGTTCTAAGGACCAGGGAATCAACCAGTGGCGGGTGTGATCTGTCTAGCAGTACATCAGTTATGGAGTTGAAATCCCCTCCCATTATCACCGTACCAGTCAGAGCAAGTGCCAGTGAGCCAGATAATTTATCCAGAAACCGGGGTTGTTCTGTGTTCGGGGCATAAACACTACAGAGTACCACTTCCCTTCCCCACAGTCTCCCCTCCACCGCTACATATCTTCCCTCCGGATCCACCATAGTGTTTGTCACCTGGAAAGGGGTTCCCGCTCTCACCCACACCATAGCCCCCCTAGCAAACGCCGAATACGTTGTACCAAACACTTGGCCCCTCCATCTCCTCTGTAATGCCGTACATTCTTGCTTAGTTAGGTGGGTCTCTTGAAGCAACGCTATATGGATCCCCCGCCTCACCAAATAAGCATGGACCCTATGGCGTCTGGACATAGTATGCAATCCACATACGTTCCAGGTAATACATTTCAGTTCAGGTAATGTCCCCATCAATAAGGCACATCAAACTCTCCCCTCTCCACCGTTGCCAGCCCACACCAAGAGCTATGAACCTTAACCCCTAAGCTTTGTAAAACAACACCCATCCCCCTACCCCCAGGACAGGACCCAATAACACATTATCAGTCCCCATCCGAACCTCCACAACAACCACACACTACTACCCTGTAGTCACCACCACAGGCCGCCTTAAGGGCTACAGGGAGGTGGCGTAGGCCCGACAAGAGGCCAGTCGCATCCCAACCCCCAACCCGCAATCCCCGCATTATATGGTGCAGCCAAATATTCATGAAGATCTCCGACTGACCCAGCAGGCACTTCTCTAGGATGACAGTATTTACCCTTGTGGCGTTGGCGAAAGTCACAAGTCATCAGCCAGCCTGGGTGTTATGTCCGGGCCTTTAATACTATCTGTGTCCGAAAACTCAGGCCCCGAATGATGCTTATCTTCTTCAGAGTCTGTGCCTCTATTCAAGTTCTCCGTCTGCGATCCAGTGATTGCAGCGGTGGCTAGCAGCGCGTCCTGTTTGTCCGCCGCTAACTTCGTACCTTGGGATGTTTTATTTGCTTTTCCTCTGTAGCGGATCCTCTGTGACTGGCGCATTCTCAGTTGTTTATATTGTGCACTGGGCCCCCGAGTCCTGCGATCCGTTCCCGCTCTATATGACTCGAGCCATGACCATGCTTCATCCGTTGTTAGAAAAAACTGCGTTACCCCATCCACGATGACTCTTAACTTTGCAGGGAATAACAGCGAGTATTGAATTCCTTCCTCTCTCAGTTCTTTTTTAACCGCTAGGTAGGAGGCTCTGCATCTCTGAATGTCTTGAGTATAGTCCAGAAATATTGTTACAGAGCAGTTCTCTACTTTGAAGGGCCCGTTCGACCGTGCATTCTGGATTAGTAAATCCCGGTCTTTGTAATGAAGCAACCTGGCCACCACAGGAAGAGGAGGTCGACCCGGCAGGGGCGGCTTGGCCGGCACTCTGTGCGCCCTTTCCATGGTAAAGAAGGATGATAAGCCCTCTGGTGCTACTCGGGACTTGAACCACTCCTCTAGGTACGCCACCATGTCCGTTCCTTCAATTTTCTCGGGCAGACCCACTACCCTTACATTATTTCGTTGATTACGACTTTCGGAATCCTCCGCTCTCCGTTCCAGGATCGTCAAACGTTGCAGTGCATCTTCCAACTTGCGTGCCACCGTTACCACCGCCGGTTTCAGCTTCAGTATGGTGGATTCAGCATCCTTGACCCTGTCCGCCAGCTTCGCATGGTCCGCTCTCAGGAGCCCTAGTCCGGTGGCTACTTGCGATATATCCTGATGCAGCGAGTCTTTTGTCGCTGCAATGGCTTCCAGGATTTTATCCAAACGGTCAGCCAGCCTCTTTTCCGTCGGTGTGGCCTCCGCTTCTGCATCGCCGCTCTTGGCACCATCTGACGACGCCGCCTTCTTCGTTTTGCCCTTGGGCTTCATATCAACGAAGCTTATCACCAGGATATTAACAGGCCACCGAACACAACCAGCTAGTCGTCTACTGTTCGGCAATCGGGGGGGGGGGGGCGGGGGGGTGGGGAGAGCAGGGCAGCAGCCCACAGGAGTTTCAGTCCCGTGTCAACTTCCACGGTCTACGATCCGCACTTTCCGCGAATGCGCAGTGGGTCCGGTACTCCACCGTTCGGCGGTATTCCGCGTACCAACTGCTTCCCAGCACATGCAGGGACTCCTCCGGTGTACTCAGCCACGCCCTAGGCCGCCGCTACGCAGGCACTCACTCTGCTCGACAGAGCAAGATGGCCGCTCGTCGCCTCACCTCCGGGGTCTAGAAACCGCAGACGACCGGTTCTTTTACGTTGCGCTCCTCCGGCGAATCACCCAGTCGGGTATCAGCTCTGCACCCCCTGTATCCACGCTTTCTTGCGCTATCTTTCCTTTCCGTTTCAGGCCGTCCATCCACACAGCGCCATATTGGATTTTGGGCTCGGAGGCCTCGTTCAGATGAGAAGTTCGAAGTGCGCAGCAACATGTCAACATAGGTTTCTCACCGCCACAGGCGCGACACTCGCCGATTTCCCCGTGGTCTGCACCTCTATGCTCGCTGCAAGCGTAGAAATACTCAGCGCTCCCCGGGGATTTCCGTCTCGGCCTCAGTCACCGAGCACCACCGCCATCTTGCCTCTCCTCTACCGAATGTAGCAGCTGCAATAATCGCCGTAACTGCACTTCTCGTCCCTCAGTAGGTACCACCGCCGGACAGTGGGATCCCCGAGTGTTCAGACACCCGTAGCTGTGAAAACGGTGGCACCACGGGTCGATTTTGCAGGATAATTGGCGGGATCCGGCCCGGAGCTAAGCGCTCACGCCGCCTCCACCATCGGCGTCCAAGCCATGCCCGGGATTTTCACCCTTCATCTGATTTAGCCACAAGAGGGGCTTATGGTCTGTCGGAATTCTGAAGTGAGTGCCAAACAAGTATGGTCTCAACTTCTTCAGGGCCCAAACCACAGCAAAGGCCTCCCTCTCAATAGCTGACCAGCGTTTCTCTCTAGGGGTCAGCCTTCTGTTAATGAAAGCAATGGGTTGGTCTTGACCATCTACATTAAGTTGTGAAAGCACAGCTCCCACCCCCAACTCAGAAGCATCTGTTTAGACAATGAACTCTTTGGAGTAGTCAGGACTCTTTAGGATAGGTGCAGAGCACATGGCCTTCTTCAGGTCATCAAATCCCTTTTGACAGCTAACTGTCCACTGAACCTTCTTTGGCATCTTCTTGGATGTCAGATCATTTAATGGTGTCACAATGGATCCATAATTCTTTACAACTTTTCTGAAATACCAAGTCAGGCCCAAGAAATCTCTGACCTGTGTCTGGGGGGTTGGAGGAGCCCCGTCCTATATTGTCTGGATCTTACTCTCCAGTGGTTGAACCTGACCCCCACCTACCAGGTGGCCCAGGTGCACAACCTTGCTCTGCACTATCTGGCACTTTGTTGCCTTGATAGTTAGGCCTGCCTTTTGCAGGACCTCCAAAACATTCTTCAGGTGGATCAGGTGATCCTCCCAAGTGGAGCTGAAGACAGCAATATCATCTAGATAAGCTGCACAAAAGTCATCCAACCCAGAAAGGACTTGGTTCACCAAACTTTGGAAAGTGGCAGGTGCATTCTTCAATCCAAAGGGCATTTCCACAAATTGATAATGACCTCCAGGGGTTGAGAATGCTGTTTTGGCCTTGGACTCCTCAGCTAACCTGATTTGTCAATAACCAGCTGTCAAATCAAATGTGCTCAGAAACTTGGCAGAAGCCAATCTATCAATGAGCTCATCTGCTCTTGGAATGGAATGAGCATCTGTCCTAGTGACGGCATTGAGACCTTTATAGTCCACACAAACCTTAACTCTCTCTTCCCATCTTTGGTGTGAGATTTTGGCACAAGGACTACTCGGCTGGCCCAGGGGCTCTCTGATGGCTCAATTACTCCAAGCTCAAGCATTTTCTGCACCTCAGTCTTTATACAGTCCCTGACATGGTCAGGTTGCCTGTAGATCTTACTCTTCACAGGCAGACTGTCACCAGTGTCCACCTCATGGGTGCACCAGTTAGTCTGACTAGGTGTCAATGAAAACATGTGTCTGAAAGACTGTAGAACTTGTCTGCAGTCCTGTTGCTGCTGGTCAGTGAGGCTGCCAGCTAAGGCCACACCATCAACTGAACCATCATCAGGGTTATGAGATAACAAGTCTGGGAGAGGGTCACTCTCTTCCTCTTGCTCCCCATCGGTAGCCATGAGCAAGCCCATGTCTGCCCTGTCCACAAATGCTTTCAATCTGTTTACACGGAGCACCCTGTGGGGTTTCCTAGGGGTGCCAAGGTCCACCGAGTAGGTGACCTCTCCCTTTTTCTCAATTATGGTGTAGGGTCCAGACCATTTGTCTTGGAGAGCTGCTGGGGCCACTGGCTCCAACACCCACGCCTTCTGTCCTGGCTGGTACTCAGTCAGCACAGCCTTTTGGTCATGCCAAGCTTGTTGAAGTTCTTGGCTAGCCTCAAGGTTTTTGGAAGCTTTCTCCATGTATTCAGCCATCCTGGAGCGGAGACCAAGTGCATAGTCCACTATGTCAAGTTTAGGCTGTTTGAGAGGTAACTCCCATCCTTCCTTCACAAGGGACCAATTACAGGATGCCCAAACAAAAGCTCGAAAGGGCTGTAGCCAACCCCCTTTTGTGGGACCTCTCTGTAAGCAAAGAGAAGGCAGGGTAAAAGGATGTCCCATCTTCGCCTAAGCTTTTCAGGTAACCCTTTTATCATCCCTTTTAGGGTCTTGTTAAATCTTTCAACAAGCCCATTGCACTGTGGATGGTAGGGTGTAGTGAACTTGTAGTTAACACCACACTCTTTCCACATTGCTTTTAGATATCCAGACATGAAGTTGATACTTCTGTCTGAAAGAACCTCCTTTGGAAAGCCCACTCTGGAGAAAACTCCAAGTAAGGCCCTTGCCACAACAGGAGCTGTTGTGGTCCCCAGGGGAATTGCCTCTGGATACCTTGTGGCATGATCCACTACCACCAGTATAAATCTGTGCCCAGATGCTGTTTGGGGGTCCATTGGTCCAACAATGTCTATCCCCACTCTCTCAAAGGGTACCCCCACTGCAGGTAGTGGTATAAGGGGGGCCTTTGTGGTGCCACCTGATTTGCCACTGGCTCCGCAGGTGACACAGGAGCGACAAAACTCCTTGGTATCTTCTGACATGTGAGGCCAGTGAAAGTGAGAGACAAGCCTGTCCCAAGTTTTGTTCTGGCCTAAGTGTCCTGCTAAAGGAATATTGTGTGCCAAGGTTAGAAGGGAGCCCCTAAATTGCATAGGTATGACCAACCTCCTGGCAGCACCAGGCTTGGGGTCTCTAGCCTCTGAATAAAGGAGCCCATCATCCCAATACACTCTATGGGTACCTTGGGCATTCCCAGCAGCCTCAGCAGCAGCCTGCTGTCTGAGGGGTTCAAGCGAAGCACAGGTTCAGGTAAGCACTTTTTGGCCTGTGACCTGGTCACAGCAAGGACATGTGCTGAAATACCTAGTATCTCTGCATGAGTCCTGTACTCCACTTCTGACCACATAGAATCCTCTAGATCATTGCCCAAAATACAGTCAACTGGGAGGTCTGCACTTACCACAACTCTCTTGAGGCCATTTACCCCTCCCCAGGAGAAGTTAACAATTGCCACAATATGGGGAGTAGTGACATTGATAGCATTGGTCACCAGGTAATTATCACCCAGTACAAATTGTCCAGGGTCCACAAAGTTAGGTGTCACCATTGTGACACTGGCCCATGTGTCCCTGTAGGCCTGAGCCACTTTACCATTAATCAAAGGCGTCTGCCTGTACTTGCCCTGAGTACTGGGACTCATAGTAGGGGACATATCCATGTCCCCATCACAGATCAAGACTGCATGAGTAGGAACTCTGACTAGGCCAGACTCCATCTCAGTACCCATGGTTAACCCCACTATAACTTTAGTTTGGGGGCTGCCACTGCTGACTGTACTAGGGGGTGCAGTTGCCTTAGGGGCTGCAGTGGCAGGGGCTCCACCTTTCTTAGCGCACTCACTTAACCAGTGAGAAACTGACTTACAGTAATTACACCAAGGTTTCTTTTGGCCATCGTTCTTCTTTTTCTTTCCATTTTGGGACCCCCCCTCATTAGTATTATTTTGGGGACCTTAAGAATACTTCTGGTCTTGTTTTTCTGAACTCCACCCTTGTGGTCTGCCTTCTTCTGATCACCACCTTGGTTCTGGGGCTTCTGCTTAAACCGGGTTCTGACCCATTTGTCTGCATTCTTTCCCAATTCTTGGGGAGAGGTCAGAACTGAGTCAATCAGGTGCTGATGCAACAACTGGTTCTGGCAATTATTAAGGATCTGTTCTCTCATTATTAGATTGTACAATCCTGTATAGTCTGTAACTTTACTTCCCAGCAACCAATCTTCCAGAGCCTTAGTGGCACAATCAACAAAGTCAGTTCAGTCCTGAGTCTGAGCTTTTTGGGTAACTCTGAACAACAACCTTTATTGCTCAGTGGTTAGGCCAAACCCTTTGTTAGACGGACCGGGAGGGTCGGCCGAGGACAAGGGGAGAGGTCTCCGGGGAGAGCCGTCTCCAGCGATCGTACAGACGAGTAACTTCCCCCCCACAGAGGCGCACCACACAAAGATAAGGTTTAACGTTCTTTATATGCAATCTTTAAGTACGGTAGAATGGTACAAGGAGGTCTGGACTCAGGGGTCCCCTCGAGTTTAGTCTCTTGGATGGGAATGGGGTAGCGGGACAGTCTTGTTACCAATCTGGTAGATGTGATGGTACGATGGATAGCTCACAATCCTCGAGCTCGGCGTTCTAGATGGTCGGGCCGCGGCGGGGCCAGCAGGTCCCGAGATGATCGAAGGTGACGACGGTCCGCGGCGGTGCCAGCAGGTCCCGACGAAGATGATAGTTACAACGGTCCGCGGCAGTGCCAGCAGGTCCCGACGAGGTTGAAGGATTCAGAAGGTTGCGGCAGCGCCAGCAGGCAGGACAATAGTTCGCAAGGCAGGAATACGGCAGCGCCAGTAGTCCGTCAAGGATGAGTTTGTCGCGGTGTCTCTCGACTCCAGGATACAACTGCCTTCCTGCTCTGGAGCTGCCCCAGTTATAGGTCTGGCGCCCTTTGATGTCCGGACCCTCGCACTTGGAGGTCGGGAGGTCCGGGATGAGGGAGTCCAGACACCCAGCAGGGGGGTGGAGCCAGCGCCCGGGGGAGCTGGGGGCGATCGGCCCCTGGCGGGGGAGAGCCATCGACACTTTTTTCTCCCATTGGCCTGCCAAGTGGGCCGTTCACCTCCTGGGTGGATGGCGGTGCCGGGATGTCGGGGCCTGGCCAGGCCCAGGGTTAGGGTCGATCTGAGGCCACGCTGCCTCGTGGTGCAGTGTCCAAGATGGCGGCCGGGCCGGCCGAGGGAGCTGGAAGGGATTCGGCCCCATGTTACAGAGATGTCCGGGGGCAGGAGTCTCGCATGAGAAGGGGTGCGGGTTGCTTCGGTGGGTAACATCTGGAGGACCGGGGCTCGGGCCCTGTCATGCGGGGGGGAGGCAAGCCCTTCACGTGGCCTGTCCAACATGCGTCCCCCCCAGCTGAAGGCGGGGAGAGTCACCCATCCTCTTGGGGACTCTCCTCGTCGAGGCGGAAAAAGCGGGACAGGCCATCTGCGTTGGCGTGGTCTTGGCCAGGTCGATGTTCCACAGTGAAGTCCATCCCCTGCAGGGAGATGGACCAACGCAATAGTTTTGGGTTTTCCCCCCGCATCTGCATGAGCCACTGCAGGGGCCGATGATCTGTCTGTACCCGGAAGTGGGTACCGAAGAGATAGGGCCGGAGCTTTTTGAGGGCCCACACCACTGCGAAGGCCTCCCTCTCGATGGTGCTCCAGCGTTGTTCTCGGGCCAGGAGACGTCTGCTGATGAAGGCCACTGGTTGGTCAAGTCCTTCGGGGTTCAACGGGGGGAGGACCGCCCCAATGCCATGGTCGGAGGCATCAGTTTGGACGATGAATTGCCGACTGTAGTCGGGGCCTGGAGCACAGGGGCAGTGCACATGGCGGCCTTCAGCTTCTCGAAGGCCGCTTGACAGTCTGGGGTCCAGTTGACCTTCTTTGGGTGGTTTTTGGATGTGAGTTCCGTGAGGGGCCCCACAATGCTGCCATAATCCCTCACGAACCGCCGGTAGTAGCCTGTGAGCCACAAGAAGGCTCGGACCTCGGTCTGCGTGATGGGGGGCTGCCAGGACTGGATGGCAGCGATCTTGAGTTGAAGAGGGGCCACCAGACCGCTTCCCACCTGGTGTCCGAGATAGGTCACGGACCCCTGACCAATTTGGCATTTGCTGGCCTTGATCGTGAGGCCAGCCCGTTGGAGAGCCTGCAGGACCTCTCGGAGGTGGTGGAGGTGGTCGGACCAGTGGCGGCTGTACACAGCGATATCGTCTAGGTAGGCGGCGCTGAATTCCTCGAGTCCCGCCAAGACCTGGTTCACCAGTCGCTGAAAAGTAGCTGGGGCATTCTTCATTGCGAATGGCATGACCTTGAAGTGGTAGTGGCCATCCGGGGTGAAAAAGGCGGATCGTTCTTGAGCCCGGGGTGTGAGGCCGATCTGCCAGTAGCCCGCTGTCAGGTCGAAGATGCTGAGGTAGCGGGCAGCTCCCATTCGGTCGATCAGTTCATCCGCTCGGGGGATGGGATGGGCGTCGGTTCTGGTGACAGCGTTCAAGCCCCGGTAGTCGATGCAGAACCGGAGCTCAGGAGTGGTGCCGGGGGCGGCAGCTTTGGGGACCAGTACCACTGGGCTGGCCCAGGGGCTGTCTGAGGGCTCGATGACCCCGAGCGTGAGCATCTTGGACACCTCTTCTTGGATGCAGGCCCGTACCCGATCTGGTACGCGGTACGCCCGATGTTGGATAGGGGGACTGTTCCCAGTGTCCACGTCGTGCAAACACCAGGGGGTGACCCCTGGGGTGAGGGAAAACAGGGTCGCAAACTGCAGCAGGAGGTCTCGGCAGCCTTGGCGCTGTTCCGGGGTGAGGGCTTCTGAGAGTCGGACCCCGTCCACGGAACCATCTTTCTCCCGGGTCTTTCGGAGATCAGGGAGGGGCTCGGAGTCTTCTTCTGCTCTGCTGTCTGTAGCCATCAAGAGGCTGAGCTCCGAGTGCACAAAGTGGGGTTTGAGTCTATTGGCGTGGAGGACCCGGAGGGGGTTCCGTGCAGATTCCATATCGATGAGATAGGTGACGGGGCTCTTGCGCTCGACCACTTTGAAGGGCCCCGTCCACTTGTCCTGCAAGGCACATGGTTCAGTGGGGGACATCACCCACACTTGTTGGCCAGGTTCGAATTCGATGGAGGAGGCATTTTGATCGTACCACTTCTTCATGTCCTCCTGACTGGCCTCAAGGTTCGCTTTCGCCATTTCTCTGAATCGCCTGGTCTGATTGCGTAGGGTCAGGAGGTACTTGAAGACATCTGGAGGGGTCTTTAGGGGGGGCATCTCCCAACCTTCTTTGACTAGGCTGAGGGGCCCTCGCACAGGGTGGCCGTATAAGAGCTCGAACGGGCTGAAGCCGAGGGACTTCTGGGGGACTTCTCGATACGCGAAGAGGAGGCACGGCAGTAGCACGTCCCACTGGCGACGGAGGGGCTCTTCCAACCTCCCAATCATCCCTTTGAGCGTGCGGTTGAACCGCTCGACTAGTCCGTTTCCTTGAGGGTGATAGGGGGTCGTGAATCGGTAGGTGACCCCGCACTGTTGCCAGAGGGATTTCATATATTTTGAAATAAAGTTTGTGCCTCGGTCGCTGACGACTTCTCGGGGGAAGCCCACCCGGGAGAAGATCCCCATCAGTGCCCGGCCGACCACCGGGGCTGTCACAGTTCGCAGGGGAACAGCCTCGGCGTAGCGGGTGGCGTGGGCCACCAGTACCAGGATGAACCGATGTCCTTGTGCTGTACGGGGGTCCAGGGGCCCCACAATGTCTATTCCCACCCTCTCGAACGGGGTGGTGACAACTGGGAAGGGTTGCAGAGGTGCTTTAAGTTTGCGGCCGCTCTTCCCGCTGGCCTGGCACGTGGGGCAGGAACGGCAGTGGTTAAGGACGTCGTTTCTCATCTTGGGCCAGAAAAAGTGGGTCACCAGGCGACTGTAAGTTTTGTCTTGACCCAGGTGTCCAGCCAGGGGGACATCGTGGGCCAAGTTTAGCAAGAAGTCTCTAAAGCGGAGGGGCACCACTAGCACTCGGCTGGCCCCTAACTCCGCGATTCTCTGTTCACTGTACAACAGGTCGTTGTCCCAATAGACCCAATGGGCTCCGGAGGTGTCCCCTGCGCTCTGGGCGAGGGCTTGCTGGCGGAGTCCCTCGAGGGAGGGACAGGTCTTCTGCTCTTGACGGAACTGTTCCTGGGTGGGCCCCCCTTCCTGCCGCCACTGAGCCAGGCTGGGAAGGTCCTGGGGCTGAGCGAGCCCTTCGGGAGTTTGCCCTGGGGGGTCGGTCTGGTCGGTGTCTTCTACTGGAGCGACCGGGGGAGGAGGTGCTGGCCTTTCGGGGTCTTCGGGTCGGGGGATGGTACGGGCAGCCATGGCCTGGGTGGTTACGCACGCCCAGTCCGGAAGGCCCAACATCCCCAGGTGCTCTTTCCTCTCTACGGCGGCCCACGGGGAACTCTCCAGATCATTCCCCAGGAGACAGTCCACGGGGGCATCATCTCGGACCGTCACCTTCAACATGCCGGAGACTCCTCCCCATTCGAAGGGGACGCAGGCCATCCGACAGAGCCGAATGGTCGGCTGAACGGACGGGGCAGAGAATGTTCGGCAGGATCTGTTCTGGGGTCACCAGGTGACAGCGGACGGCCGTCACACTGGCCCCTGTGTCACGTAGGGCTTCGGCCCTGCGCCCATTAATGTTCACCCACTGACTATATTTTCTGGTGTTGGCGGGTAGGGGAGCCCGCGGGACCATGTCTCTTCCCCCTAGGCGCGCTAGAACCATGGCGGCCGGTTCCCATTCTGGTTGTTCTTGCTCGCATTCCTCCTGTTCTTCGGAGATTTGTTCTCCCCCCAGGGCGGCGGCAGCTACCTGGCGGGGTCTCGGAGTCTGGTTCTGTGGACAGTTCGGGTCACTTTTGCGTAGTGGCCGACTCGCTGGCATCGGTGACACGTGACATTGGCTCGGTACCCCGGGCGCACTGGGGGGTTGCCCCGGTTGGCCGGGGGCGGTGTGTTGGCAGCGGGGGCGGCCGGGGCGGTGTCTCTTCCTCGTCCCTGGCCTCCTCCTCTTCCTCGGGGACGGTGCTGACCTTGGTTATTCCGGTGCTGTTCGTGCGGCCCGCTCCGGCCTACTCGGGTGATCTCCCACCGGTCAGCCTCGGCGGCGAGCTGCCGTGGGTCCGTCAATTTACTGTCGAGGAGGTGCTGCCTGAGCTCGACGAAGCAGTTGTTAGAGAGGTGTTCCCACACCATGAGATTAAAAAGTTGCTCGTAGGTCGTTACATGGCTTCCCTTGATCCAACCCTCGAAGGCTCGGCTGAAATAGTTTACATATTCCACCCACGTTGTACCTGGGATCCGGGTGCAGTCTCGGAACCGCTGGCGGTACATTTCGGGTGTGAGCCCATATCGGGTGAGGAGGGCAGCCTTCATGTGGTCATAGGAGGTCATCAGATGGTCTGGGAGCTGTAACAGGGCATCGCGGCCTTCATTGACGAACCTACCCCATAGACCGGCTCCCCAGTCACTTCGATCGATCCGGTGGGAGGTCATGGCGATCTCGTAGGCCTTGAACCACTGTTGTATGTTGTCATCTCGGTAATACTCTCGAACGACATCCTTGGGGATGTGTACTTTCTTTTCTGTCGCTCCTGGGGTGCGCGGTTGCTCGGGCACCCCCAGTTCTTTGTTCTGCTTCCGTAATTCTATTTCTGCTAATTTGCGCTCGTGGTCATACGCTAGTCTCTTTTCTTCGAGTTCTCTTTGTCTCTGTTTTTCTTCCCGTTCTTCTCGGAGCCGCAGATGTTCTAGGTTCAGTTTTTGTTCGGCTAATTTGAGTTCACCTTCCATTTTGAGCCGGGCCATTTCTAACTCATGTAGTCTGTTTTTTTCTCTCTCTTGGATCTCTTCCTGTGAGAGACCCGTTCTTCGCTCCTCGGGAGCCGTGGTGATCCTCTCTGATGCAGCAATATTTTGGTCCGGGGGTCTGACGGCCCCGGTTTCTGCCCACGACTCAATGGCGTGTTTGAAATCGTCTTTAGTACTCAGACCGGTGGTAGCAATGCCTAGTTCAATGCAGAATTGTTTCAGCTCACGATGGCTGTATTCTTCCAATTTCTCCATCTGGAATTTCTCGGTGGATCCGCTTTCTTTGGTTGTCATTGTGGTTTCGTCGTGGGGTGAGCTACTCTCTGTACGATTACGCGTTGATTCGGATCGCGCCGCTTGCCACCAATGTTAGACGGACCGGGAGGGTCGGCCGAGGACAAGGGGAGAGGTCTCCGGGGAGAGCCGTCTCCAGCGATCGTACAGACGAGTAACTTCCCCCCCACAGAGGCGCACCACACAAAGATAAGGTTTAACGTTCTTTATATGCAATCTTTAAGTACGGTAGAATGGTACAAGGAGGTCTGGACTCAGGGGTCCCCTCGAGTTTAGTCTCTTGGATGGGAATGGGGTAGCGGGACAGTCTTGTTACCAATCTGGTAGATGTGATGGTACGATGGATAGCTCACAATCCTCGAGCTCGGTGTTTTAGATGGTCGGGCCGCGGCGGGGCCAGCAGGTCCCGAGATGATCGAAGGTGACGACGGTCCGCGGCGGTGCCAGCAGGTCCCGGTGAAGATGATAGTTACAACGGTCCGCGGCAGTGCCAGCAGGTCCCGACAAAGATGATAGTTACAACGGTCCGCGGCAGTGCCAGCAGGTCCCGACGAGGTTGAAGGATTCAGAAGGTTGCGGCAGCGCCAGCAGGCAGGACAATAGTTCGCAAGGCAGGACTACGGTAGCGCCAGTAGTCCGTCAAGGATGAGTTTGTCGCGGTGTCTCTCGACTCCAGGATACAACTGCCTTCCTGCTCTGGAGCTGCCCCAGTTATAGGTCTGGCGCCCTTTGATGTCCGGACCCTCGCACTTGGAGGTCGGGAGGTCCGGGATGAGGGAGTCCAGACACCCAGCAGGGGGGTGGAGCCAGCGCCCGGGGGAGCTGGGGGCGATCGGCCCCTGGCGGGGGAGAGCCATCGACACTTCTTTCTCCCATTGACCTGCCAAGTGGGCCGTTCACCTCCTGGGTGGATGGCGGTGCCGGGATGTCGGGCCTGGCCAGGCCCAGGGTTAGGGTCTATCTGAGGCCACGCGGCCTCGTGGTGCAGTGTCCAAGATGGCGGCCGGGCCGGCCGAGGGAGCTGGAAGGGATTCGGCCCCATGTTACAGAGATGTCCGGGGGCAGGAGTCTCGCATGAGACGGGGTGCGGGTTGCTTCGGTGGGTAACATCTGGAGGACCGGGGCTCGGGCCCTGTCATGCGGGGGGAGGCAAGCCCTTCACGTGGCCTGTCCAACACCCTTCAATAAGAGCACTCTTCAGGACAGAGTAGTTTTTAGCATCCTCAGGTCTAACAGTGAGGAGCTTGTCTCTCCCTTTTTCTGAAAAGGAGAGCCACAAGATTGCTGCCCGCTGATCCTGAGGAACCTGCTGTACCATGCAGGCTCTCTCAAGAGCAGTTATCCATTTGTGGATGCCATCCCCATCTCTGTAGGGGGGCACAATCTTACTCAGGTTTCTATTATCATAGGACCTGTCTTTATCCTTAGGGATACTGCTGCCACCAGTGGAATCTAATCCACTTAATCTTTGCTCCCTTGCTAAAGCAAGTTTAGCTTGGGCCAGGGCTACCTCTTCCTTCTCAATCTGAAGTTGGACAGCTCTCATCCTAGCCTCATGTTCTCTTCTCTGAGGGAAGTCATTCCCCTTTGAGATCCCCTGGAGGCATTAGACTGGTCAGATTCCGTGGAAGGAGATCTGACCCTTGTAGTGCTAGGGTTAAGTCTACTATTGGGCCTGGGAAGGTGAGACACCTTCTCGATTCGCATGTAGGCTTAAGTTGGCCTGGCTCAATCTTCTAACTTGAACCTGGCCATCCTCCTGATTATCTGAGTCCTCATCATCGTCTACCTCTTCAGGTTCAACTTCTGGGGTATGGGTCGCAACATCAACAGGGTTTCCCTCCCCTATCTTACCTGAAGGACCTGTTACAGATTCCTTCTCAAGATCAGCTTTCTCTAGGATTGCTATGAGGATAGGGATGGTGGGGGTGTGACCCCTTTTCAGCCCCCTTGAAGTGCACAGGGCACTCAAGTCCTTGTGGCTGAGTTGTTCATAACTGGATGGTGCCTTGGGAGGGTCACCCACAGGTAGAGAAATGGGTGGTTCACCTGTGCCAGGCATGACTAGTGAGGTGTAAGTGGTGCACATACCTACACTATTTGTTTACCTACTGGAACCTCTCTAGAGGTTGTAGTCAGGGTGTGCTAAGCCCTTTGGTATAAAACCAATAAGTTCAGTAGAAGTTAAGTATGTTAAGCTTGGTTTATATGTACCTAAGGTACTTGATGTGAACTTTCAAAGGATATTGTTAAAGATTACAATTGGTAAAACAACAGCAAGCTCAAATCCCACCGCTACCACCAATGTGAAAAGTTGGCCTGGTATATGATGATCACTATTCTAGTGAGCACCGTGCACCAGTCCAAACGACCCTCATGGTGATTGGTTGCAAATCAACCTTATAGACCAGATATCCTAGGGGTAGCATGGACAAAAGCAGTCTTAGGCTAAACTCAAGAGGGCATGTGAAGCCAGCTGTTTTACCATATGCAATCCGTTTAAATACCACATGAAAGGACACCACACAAGTTATATATTACAAAATATATGTATTTATTTCTAGAATAATCCCCTATACTCTTTATGAGCACAGAAGCACAAGCGTTAAACAAAGGACACAGTATAACATACAATAAGCTGCACAATTATTGATAGGCCAGGTGGCCACTCAAACCATATATTAAGAAAGTAGTACAAGTACCACGTCACGAACAATGAACAGGCCTAGGGCCTTGGGAACCGCTGGGCCTAACGAAGTTTAGGACATAGGAGGCCCACAGGATGCGGGTTCAGTGTCCATAGGCAACCGCGTTTACCATACACGTCAATGGTGAGTAAAAATCAGATAGTGTTAGGTTTCGGAGACTTCCAACCGGACTAGAACTTAGCCACTTAAAACTAGGAAACTAGAGGTGTAAACCACTATAGGAGCACTGGAGTTATATCGTTACCTCACCCACAGGAAGCGGGTGCATAGGTGCCAAAGTGTGTCGGGTTTCGTCGTGAAGTTCTATGGAGCTTGGAGGAAAAGATGCTGCAGGCGGCCAGGAGAGAAGAGTCCGGTTGGATCCAAGGGTGGATCGAAGGTGAAGAGTACCTGAAAGCAGAGGGGACAGAGTCTAGGTCACTAGCCAGTGACCAGGACGGAACCAGGCAATGTCGGGTTGCGATCAGGTGCTGTCAAGTAATTTGTCTCCGCTGCCACGTGGACCAGGAAGGATCGAGGATGACCAGCTGGTGAACACAAGCTGTCCCACGAAGGCTCTCGCTGTCGGCGGTGTCGGTACTCGAATTGGAGTCACCAAGCTTTGGCAAAGGCAACCCACGCAGGACTCGAAGATGTCTTCTTGATCGGACCGGGAAGGTCAGATCAATGGCTCCTTGTCAGGGGAGCTGGGGCCAGTCTGGAGCAACCAGACCAGCAGAGTAGTTTTGATGGATCATCGTCACAGAGGCCACTAGCCAACGGGCAAGCGACCGGACAACGCGTCGAGCAGGAAAAGTGCAAAAGGGCCCCACGCAGCACTCGGAGAGTGTGGAGAGGTGATCTTTGGCGCACAGGCTGCTCGGGGCTAGGGCTTCTCAAACCCCAAAGCACAGCGTTAGGGAATCTCAGGAGCTGCACAGGTAGCACTTCGTCGACTTTGCAAGATGACCGGTCCCACATCTCACGTCGCCTCCACGGGTCTAAGCTTTGCTAGGACTATGGATCGGGCTGTTGGAAGTCTGGGAGTCCAGGTCTTGTCGGTCTCTGTCGTTCGAGCTCCGGCGGGAGCAACGGCAAAGGAAGTCTCGATGCGCTGATGGTGCCTGCTTGCACAGGGTGGCCACTCCTTGACCACAAGGGAGATTCTTCAGTCTTCTACATTGAGTAGGATGTCGAAGGGTCCAGAGTTTTGTTTCAAAGTTTCAGTCAGGATGATCTAAATTGCATTGGCACAGCTCCTACCTTTATTCCAAATCAAGGGGCTGGATCACCTGCTAGGTCCCTCCTATGAGTGGGACCCAGGAAGGGGGTGGTTACACCCATTTCCCTTTGTCCAGTTTCGCGCCAGAGCTGGGGCTGGAGTACCCCAGCACAGGTTTGAACTGGACTATGCATGGGACACCTTGTGCGCCCCAGGCAGTGTCTAGTTTCTTTCAGCCCTCCCTGCCCCAATCCACTATCTCCTGTCTGGGGTGGTGTAACACCTCCCTGTAACAGGATACCATTTGTCCTGGCCTCCTCTGCCGGAGTTTTGGTCAGCAGCAGGAGGCCAGACTTGTGTCGGTGGCAGCAGCATCCATTTTGTGATGCTGAGGCTCTGGTTAGATTTAACCGCGTTTAAGCAAAGTAACATGTCTTCTCCCTCTAGAAGGGTGGAATGCTACCCCTGTCGCCAGAACTAGCGAGGGGGTAGTATTCCAAAGCATCTGACACCTTACACAACATGTTTTGATAAAGCCAAACCAAAGTTAGCAAGTAACCGCGAGGATTATAATGCACTTAAGAGTATATGGTATGGCAATATCCCAGAACAGCTAAGGGAGTTGGTTCCGACAGCTGCAGACAGGCTCAGCTCATGCTAGAGCACCATCTCACATAAAACCAAGCACTCTGCCTCCAGGATTGTTAAGGCCTGCCATAGGAGTGACTTATAGGTGTATATGTGTCCAGATATAGGTTTAGATATAGGTATATGTAAATGTAAATGTATTGCGATTTATATAGCGCACGTATCACCCGAAGGCATCAAGGCGCTTGCCTTGGAAACCCGTCCTGGTATTCCCCTGTGAGATAACCCCAGCAGGGTGTCCACAAGGTGAAAGCCAGGCATCCCGCCGCGAGGGGCCGTAGTGGAGATTAAGCAAGCTATTGCCCAGAGTCGCAGAGTGTGAACCCGTGAGTCGAGTAGGCACCGGAACGAGAATTATCGAGTCCGTGGAATTTTTGAGCCCAAGACCCGCCGAGGCGGGGAATTGAACCCTGGTCCAGGACCGATCTCAGCTTCCGGGTCTGCCACCTCTAAGCAAGGGGTGATTACACCACCTTGCCCCAGCTGAGTGATCAGCCAGTTGTGTCCGATTGGATAGCCAGCCAGGGGTGGCAAAAGATATGCTGCAGCCCCTGGTAGGCCTTAGATGCACCTATGCCCTGGGTACCTGTAGTACACTGTACAGGGGCTGATAAGGTGATCCAATACCCAATTGGTTATGTACATAAAGTACATGGTTGTGAATATAGAGAGAGGACAGCAGGCTGTGGGTCTGATTATCAGGCCCACAGCCACATTAAGTCGAAAACCAGTGAAGCAAAAAGCAAAAAATGGGGTGATCATAGGAAAGCAGACCCTACTCTCCTACAGGGGGGGGGGAGGGTAACGAGGAGGCGGGGAGGGATCCTCAGTGTAAAAAGAGAAACGCTCACGTTTACTCTTTGCACGTTCACTTCACAAACTCAGGGTGAAGCGTCGCTGCGTTACCAACAGGATTAATTTTGTATGACAATGGTGATGATTACTTCCCTCCTCACAACGTTACCCTCACACCCTACCCCATAGCCTCGGTAGTTTAGAGCTGTGATCTAAATGCCACCTCTCCTTTTCCTTTCTTTTGAGCTGAGCCAGGGGTGAGCTATACTACACTGAAGAGCAGGGACGAGAGCAGAAGGACCAGACCAAAGCACCGGACTAAACCAAGACTGTTTTTGCCTGCATACTGTACCCGAATAATCCTTCTTTCAAAACGCACTTCATGACTATTGGCTTCTTCCCTCCTTGTCAACCCTAAAGGTTACAAGTGGCGAGCCAGATAGGAGCTGTCCGTCTGCTAAGAAGGAGGCCTTAATAGAACAAATGAGGGAGGGACAAGCCAAACTAGAATAGGCCATAGGACAGTCCACTGACCAGGCCGACCATGACAGGGCAACTTTCACGGCGCAATGCAACAGCAAGCAGAGAATCTAACAAAAGTAGCAGAAGGACAAACCCAGCTCCTAGGCATTATAGGGCAAACCCGCGCTGCCGCTCCTCCAGGAGCTGTTGTTCCCCTTCAAAAATATGTGGCCGGGGATGACGCAGTCTCGTTTTTCTTAAACTTCGAAAGGGCGGCTAGAGCCAGCGCCTGGCCGGGAGAACGATGGCTATTCTGTTTGGCGCCTCTTTTGTCTGGGGAAGCCTAAGCGGTGTATCAGTTGGTCAACAAAAATGGGACTGCAACATATGGACATGTAAAACAGTTTGTTTTAGATAGACTGGGAGTTGATGATGAAAGCCATAGACTGAGGTTTCAACAAGAAAGAGGACTCCCGACTGATGCTAGTTCTAGGACACCCCCGCGCCGCACGGCCACCAGCTGTTGCATGTGCCCCCCTTCTGCCGACTGCCTCGCTGCCGCCGCGTGACCACGCCCCCTGCCTTCCAGCGGCGTGGTCCGCGATCGCTTGTCCTGCCCCTGTTGCTTTACTGTATTGACTGTTGGAATTGTTTACTTTCTGTCTTCTGTACTGCCTGTGTGTCAGATAGCTCATTTCATTCCTGTTTTGCCGGTTTTGCAGTTTTTGCGCCGACCTTCGCCCTCCCTCCCCGCTTCGCGCCACTGCCGCCAAACCCCGCCCCTTTTGCCTTCTGTACCCTCCCCGCTCCCGCCTCCCAGCTGCTCCGCCCCCCCGCGCACTTCGCCATATATGGCGACCGTGCGAACGCGCAGCGGTCACGCGCAGCGGGCGTGCCGATTGTGCGCCGAAGGCGCGCCAAAGGTAAGCCCGTCTACGCCCGTCCACGCCTGGATCGCGCCCAGTGCGAGGACCCCTGGCCCTCGAAGACCCCGGCCGACCCGCCTCACGTACACCGCCGCCAACCTCAGCGCTCTCAACGCCGGTCGACTCCCAGGATGCTACCAAGCCACACCACGATGTACCCACGGACCCTTCAGCTGCCACGCCTGCAAGTTCACCTGCATCCGGACCTGCCCCGCACCAGCACCCGCCAAGTCGAACACCAGCAGCACCCACCTCAAGTGCATCCTGCTCAACACCCGCTCTGTCCACAGACACGCCATCCAACTCTGGAACCTCCTCGACACCACAGCCCCTGATGTTGCCTTCCTCACGGAGACCTGGATGAACGCCTCTTCAGCACCCGACATCGCCATCGCCATCCCAGAGGGCTACAAGATCACCCGGAGGGATCGCACCACCAACCAGATGGGAGGAGGCATCGCCATCATCCACAGGAACACCATCCGTATCACGACTAGCACCGACAACACCCTTACCACCGCCGAACACCTACATTTCCAGATCCACACCGACCCGAAGACCACCCTCAGAGGCACCCTGATCTACCGACCTCCGGGACCACGCACCCAATTCAGCGAGGACATCGCCGACTTCGTCAGCTCGCATGCCCTCCCCTCCGCTGACTACATCCTCCTAGGGGACCTCAACTTCCACCTGGAGAACAACAACGACCGCAACACCAGCTGATCCGCGCCGCCAAGAAAACTGCTTTCAAGGACCGGCTGGACAACAACGCTCACAACTGCAAGCAACTCTTCAACATCGTGAAAGAGCTATCCAACCCCAGCGCAGGAAACAACAACATCACCCCATCGCAAGACCTCTGCAACTCCCTCGCCTCATACTTCCACAACAAGATCGCGGACATACACAACAGCTTCAACAACCAACCAACGCACACCACGACCGAACCACCACCCCCCACCACCACCCTCCGCGCCTGGACTCCGATCAACACCGAAGACACCGTCCGCACGATGAACTCCGTCCACTCCGGATCTCCGACCGACCCCTGCCCTCACCACGTCTTCAACAAGGCCGACGCTGTCATCGCACCCCACCTGCGAGACATCATCAACACATCCTTCGACACCGCCACCTTCCCTGAGAGCTGGAAGCACGCCGAACTCAGCGCTCTACTCAAGAAACCCACAGCGGACCCCACCGAACTCAAAAACTACCGCCCCATCTCGCTCCTCCCGTTTCCAGCCAAAGTCATCGAGAAGACCGTCAACAAGCAACTGGCCGCCTTCCTTGAGACGAACGGATCCCTCGACCCCTCACAGTCTGGCTTCCGAGCCAACCACAGCACCGAGACCGCCCTCATCGCCGCCACCGATGACATCCGAGCCCTGATGGACAACGGAGAAACAGCGGCCCTCATCCTCCTTGACCTCTCCGCGGGTTTCGACACTGTCTGCCACCGCACCCTAGTGCAACGACTCAGCAACGTCGGAATCCAGGAGAAGGCTCTGGAATGGATCATCTCCTTCCTCGACGGAAGAACACAGAGAGTCCGCCTACCACCGTACAAGTCAGAGGCCACCGAAGTCATCTGCGGCGTCCCTCAAGGATCCTCGCTGAGCCCCACCCTCTTCAACGTCTACATGAGCCCCCTGGCGGCCATCGCACGCCAACACGACCTCAACATAATCTCCTACGCCGACGACACCCAGCTGATCCTCTCCCTGACCAACGACCCCGCCGCCGCCAGAGCCAATCTGCACGAAGGGATGAAAGAGTTAGCCGAGTGGATGACGACCAGCCGCCTGAAACTGAACTCAGACAAGACGGAGGTCCTCATCCTGGGCTCCTCGCCCTCCGCCTGGGACGAATCCTGGTGGCCTCCCGCCCTGGGCACCGCACCCAAACCGACAGACCACGCACGCAACCTGGGCTTCATCCTGGACTCCTCCCTCTCCATGACCAGGCAAGTCAACACCGTCTCCTCGGCGTGCTTCAACATCCTACGCATGCTAGGGAAGATCTTCTGGTGGATCCCCACCAAGACCAGGAAGACCGTCACCCAGGCCCTCGTCACCAGTCGACTGGACTACGGCAACGCCCTCTACGCCGGTACCACCGCCAAGCTCCAGAAGAGACTCCAGCGGATCCAGAACGCCTCAGCCAGACTCATCCTCGACATCCCACGAACCAGCCATATCTCCGGACATCTGAGAGACCTGCATTGGCTCCCCGTCAACAAAAGAATCACCTTCCGCCTCCTCACCCACGCACACAAAGCCCTACACGACCAAGGCCCGAGCTACCTCAACAACCGAATCAACTTCTACACTCCCAAACGCCACCTCCGATCAGCCAACCACGCCCTCGCCGCCGTCCCCCGCATCCGAAGAGCGACAACAGGAGGAAGGTCCTTCTCCTACCTGGCCGCCAAGACCTGGAACTCCCTCCCGACCGACCTGCGCCTGACCCAAGACCACCTCTCCTTCAGGAAGAAGTTGAAGACCTGGCTGTTCGAGCAGTAACGGCACCCCCTCCCCCCAGCGCCTTGAGACCCTACGGGTAAGTAGTGCGCTCTATAAATGTCTTTGATTGATTGATTGATGCACCTAAAATCTTGTTTTATAAGTTAAAGGATGCAGCCGATGGATGGTTGAAACCTCAGGACTCCACAGTAGAGGACGTCATGAGTAAAATATATCTCGAACAATTTCTGGAAGCTCTACCATATGGCACGCAACGTTGGCTTAGGCAGCACGCCCGACTAACACTGGAACAGCCATAGAGATGGCCAATTTGTATGCCAGGGCTCAATCACGTCCCAACCTTTGTGAAACAGAAAGAACCAACAAAAGCGTGATTCCGCTTAAGCAGGAAGAGAAACCCCTCAAAACCATGACAGAACCCCCTTTTCGAGTCCGGCCCAGTAATCCCCGAACCCCCTGTTATGACTGGACCACAATGTTATGAATGTGGTAAATGGGGACATATTGCCAGGTTGCGAACGGGCCACGTCCCCTACCTCTCCAAAGCCGCCTCTTCCCTCAAGGTCCCGGACCTCGCCTTCCGATCCTGTGGCGTCCCTAGCAACCCGGACTCCACTCTTCTCTCCTTCTTTGCAGGAACCAATCACGACGAGCGGAAAGCCGGAAGGACTCCTCAGTAACCCCGGAAGTCCCTCCCCCAACCAGGAGGCGGAATACGGAAAAGCAGGAACCGAAGACAGCAGTTCGTTCAAGGAGTTGGACTCGTGGTAGGAGACAGCTTGCAGTGAACCTGATGAGAAGAACGGTGCAATGGAAGAAGACGAGGAAGTCTGGACCGAGGACTGGTGGAGTCCGGTGGAGGAGCAAGAGAGCGGCCACAACTCGCGGGAGAGTTGCGGCGGGGCACGTGTGTAACGACCCCTTTGTATATTAAGAGTGTAAATAGTAGTAGCGTAAATAGTCACGCCCTCACCTTGCACCCAGCACTGTATATAGTGTATAGTACCTGTTTTCAGTCACGAGCACAACTGCATATAATACCCCGCACTTGCCCATCACTCCATCACCCTTCTTCCCTCCTATTCTTCCTCTTTCCCCCTCTTGACCCGTCTCCTACCTTCCTCACGTTCCGTTCAAATCCCGCACCCCTGGTGAAGGTATACGGTACCGATGCATCCTAGCTAGTAGGATTTACGGCCCTCTCTCTCTCTCCTTCCCATCCTCCGAGAGACCATCAGACCAGACCCGCTGGACGAAGCCCCAACCTGACGTCCGGCCAAGAATCACCCCTCCTTGAGGAACCATCGTCTTGACGTCTGGCCAAGCATCGCATCAAAGACCCTTTCTTCTCTGCCTGGCGCTGCTCTCTTCCTCTCCCCTCCCGAAGTATTAGTAACTCTGTATACTGACAATAAAAAATGGCTCAGAGATAGCCCACTATATTCGGCCTCCACGCCTGTTATTCCGGTCCGCACACACCCCACGATCACACAGGTATTGTCGGAAAAAGAAAGAAAAGGAAGAAGAAGAACCCATGGAAGTCAGCTACCTGCCCCATGCCATCATCTATGCTCAGGAAACCGGTCCCACATTTTATGTAAGTGTGTTACTCAACCAACAGCAAAACCAAGCTTAATTAGATTCAGGATGTCATCACTCAGTAGTAAGGAAAAGCCTAATCCCTGCCTCTCATTTCCTATCAGGCCGCACAGTTCGAATAAAATGTGTACATGGGAACGTTCAAACTTATCTCTTAGCAAGGGTAACCATTACAACTGAAGTAGTGACCCAACTACAGAGCGAATTAGAGGTACTTCCAGAATTACCCGAACCCCTCATTATAGGTACAGACAACACATGTTTTTCCACACTGATGGCAGAGGCCCTACACAAGAATAAGTTACAAGGTACAAACATGCATGGTCTACTAATCTCCAAACCGTGGGCAATAGATTCTAACTTCCGAACCGTCCAACTAAACGATTCTACTCTTGCTCAGGCATGGCAGAATGCCCAAGAGATCAAAAATCGGGGAAAATTTGTCTATCCCTGTTTTGTAGAAAAAAAGTGTCTCTTGTATAGACTAGGAACCGAACATGCTTCTCCCCAACTGATAGTTCCAACCGATTTTCATGACCAAGTCATGTTTTACGCCCATGCACATCACCTGGCAGGATATTCAGGTGCCGAAAAAACCACTGACTCCATTATACAACATTTCTTTTGGCCTGGGGTTTTTGCACAAGTAAAACGTTATTGTCAGGAATGTCGCATCTGCCAAAAACGTAACACCTACATTCCCCCAAAAGTACCTTTAGTTCCTCTTCCAATAATAGGGAAGCCGTTTGACCGGGTCGGGGTCGACATAGTGGGCCCTCTTCCTAAATCGACCCTGGGGTACCAATACGTAATGATGGTTGTGGATTACGCTACCCGTTACCCGGAAGCATTTCCTTTGCGAGCAGCGACATCGGCAGCCATTGCACAAAAGTTGGTAGAGCTGTTCTCCAGAATGGGGTTCCCGAAAGAACTGATAACGGACCAAGGCACTCCGTTTGTTTCAGTTATGATAAAGCAAGTATGCTCTCTTTTACTGTTTCAAACGTCTTCGCACTTCGGTTTACCACCCACAAACTGATGGGTTGGTGGAACGGTACAATGGCCTTCTAAAAATCACTCTAAAAAACTTTCAACAGGAGATGGGAAGCACTGGGACCAGTTGCTCCCGTTGGCTCTGTTTGTATTACGCAGCCAAGTTCAGAGCAGCCTAGGCTGCTCACCCTTTGAACTCCTATTCGGAAGGAAACCCCGCACCTTACTTGAGATCACCCGAGACAGCTGGGAAAGAAAAGGGGCTCAGGATGCCCAAGAGCTATTGGAGTATTCCCAACAGCTCAAGTCCAGGTTACATAAGCTAAGAACGCTCTCTTATGAGACTCTTGAAAGGGCACAATTCAAACAAAAAACCTTTTAAGACAAAGGAAAAAAGTGGAGAGAATTGGCGGTTGGTGACTGGGCCCTTGTGCTTTTACCCACCTCCATGCACAAACTCCGTAAGGAGTGGCAGGGTCCCTTTCAGGTACTCAGAAAAATAGGAAAAACCACTTATGCCTTGAAGATTTCCCCCGCCAAAACCCAAATCTACCATATCAACATCCTTAAAAAATGGTTGGGTCCCCCACCTCATTCACCCTGCTCTGTGTCTAGCATTACCACGGTGGCGCATACAGTAGACCAAACAGTCATAAACCCTGACCTCACTGAACAAAAGAAAAAAGAAGTGCTAGACATTCTTTTGAACCATAAGACGATCTTCTCAGATCAACCTGGTAGGACCTCCCTAGCGACCCACTCCCTTCCAACCCCTAATGGGATAACGGTAAAACAAAAAGCCTATCGAGTACCAGAAGTATGACGAAAGTTGCTGAAATTGGAGGTAGACAAAATGCTAGAAGCAGTGATTATCATACCCTCTAAAAGCAGCTGGTCTTCCCCGGTCGTTCTAGTACCTAAACCGGACGGAAGTACTAGATTTTGTATAGACTTCCGTGCTGTCAACAAAGTCTCTAAACAAGACGGGTATCCACTACCGAGGGTGGACGAGCTTATTGAGCGCCTTGGGGAGGCTCAATATATAACAACTATTGACCTTACCAAGAGGTACTGGCAAGTACCCTTTCTTCCCCAAGACCGGGAAAAAACGCATTTTCAACACCCGAGGGTCTGTTCCATTTTACTGTCCTCCCCTTTGGCCTGCATGGGGCCCCGGGGACCTTCCAACGCCTTATGGATACTATCCTTGCCCCATATACTAAATTTGCGGCCGCCTACTTGGACAACATCGTCGTCCATAGTCCTACCTGGGAGGACCACTTGGAACAGATCTTAGGGGCATTGCGAGAGGCTGGGTTACACGTAAATGCGAAGAAATCCGGAGTTGCATTCACCCAGGTCAAATATTTGGGGTATGTCCTGGGAGAGGGACACCGGTTTGCCCAGCATGAAAAGGTTTGAGCCATCCAGTCACAGAACCTCCCCTCCACCAGGAGAGATCTTAGGGCATTCCTTGGACTGGTGGGTTACTACCGCCGCTTCATTCCTCACTTTGCTATGGTCTTTGCCCCCATAACTGACCTGCTAAAGAAGACAGCAACTTCCCCGCAATTAAAAAACCCCTCTCTTCAGGCTTGTATGTCCTTCCAACAGCTTAAGGACATTCTTTCCTCCGCCCCAGTTGTACAGCCCCAGACTTTGAGAAGCCATTCTTCTTGCAAACTGATGCTTCAGGAGTAGGGTTGGGGGCAGTATTATCCCAACAGGATGAGGAAGGCAGGGAAAGACCCATCTTGTATCTAAGCAGAAAGTTATTCCCGAGGGAAGCAGCGTATCCTACAATTGAAAAGGAATGCCTCGCGGTCAAATGGAGTATTGACAAACTCCGTTATTACCTGGAGGGCCGTCATTTCACTCTCTTTACCGACCATGCGCCTCTGACATGGCTGCAACGGAACAAGGGTCGGAATGATCGGATATTACGATGGTTTCTCTCACTCCAACCGTATGACTTTGAAGTCCGCCATAGAAAAGGGATAAATCAGACAAACGCTGACTTCTTGTCCCGTTATCCTCTTTCCCCCGAACGGGAAAAGCTGGGGGGGAGATTTGTCACAGGATCACGGGTTCGATCCCAGTATCCCCCGTGACTGGTTTTCACTCTATTCCACAGAATTGGACCGGGCCCTTTAATGAAAGCCTGGACTTTCCTGAGGCAACCTCCCCCTCCGTGACGTCGGATTTCGTGGGCCTATCCGTGTCCACGGTTTACGATGAAAAGGCGGTCCCGGAAGAACACTGCGGCGGAGCCGGGAGAGGAGGAAGCCGACCCGAGGAAAGGACGCCGAAAGACCCCGAAGAGGTTCCACACCGGGAAGAGGAGTCGAGGCAGCTGAGGACGTCTAAAGACCCAGCGAGAGCACCAGATGAAGAAGACGCGACAAAGGAGAAGCCAGGAGGCCACCGTCACCACTCTTCGCCCAGCCACGCTCAGGAAGACGCGTGGCTCAGCAAGGTATGGGCCGGCTCAGAGGTCTTCTCTCGTTCAGAAGGGGGGGGACGGGTAATGAGGAGGCGGGGAGGGATCCTCAGTGTTAAAAGGGAAACGCTCAAGTTTACTCTGTGCACGTTCACTTCACAAACGCAGGGTGAAGCGCCGCTGCGTTAAAAACAGGATTAATTTTGTATGACAATGGTGATGGTTACTTCCCTCCTCACAAAGTTACCCTCACACCCTGCCCCATAGCCTCAGTAGTTTAGAGCTGTTATCTAAATGCCACCTCTCCTTTTCTTTTCTTTTGAGCTGAGCCGGGGACGAGCTATACTACACGGAAGAGCAGGAAAGAGAGCAGAAGGACCAGACCAAAGCACCAGACTAAATCAAGACTGTTTTTGCCTGCATACTGTACCCGAATACGCACTTCATGACTATTGGCTCCTTCCCTCCTTGTCAACCCTAAAGGTTACAGATTGATAACCACAAAGTGTTTCGGGTCGCTTCTGGAAGTGGGATTGATAACCACAAAGTGATATCTTGTCAATGAATTAAAGCCAAAGAGGCCCCAGCATAAGGTACAGGGTGGGGATAGAGTTCCTATGTTCTGTGTAGCGTAAATTACTCAAGTGTCCCCTCTTGCGTCCACATTAAGTGTCCAAAGTATATCTTAGCTAGGCAAAAAAAAATAACCAGAAAAGCCTTAAACAGAGAGACTTAGGATACTGCCGACCGCCTTTTGCCTTGAGAACGTCTCAAGGCAAAATGAGTTTGAACACATCCTCTTACCTGCCGTTCTAGCTGCGCCAAAGGTCTTTCTGCTCTGAGGCCCAGGTGAGCTGTGTCCCACTCTACTGCAGACTGAGCTGTGTCCCACTCTGCTCTCTGCGGGTAGAGCTGTCCCCCACGTTCCTCTCTGCAGACAGGGCCGCTTCCCACTCTACTCTCTGTGGACAGAACTGTATCCCACTCTACTCTCTGCAGACAGAGCTGTGTCCCACTCTACTCTCTGCAGACAGAGCTGCATCCCACTCTACTTTCTGTGGACAGAGCTGTGTCCAACTCGACTCTATGCCGGCAGAGATATGTCCCACTTTACTCTCTACAGACAGAGCGGTCTTCCACTTTACTCTCTGCAGACAGAGCTGTGCCCCATTCTACTCTCTGTAGACAGCGCTGTGTCCCACTCTACTCTCTGAGGGCAGAGCTGTGTCCCAATCTATAACCTGTGGACAGAGCTGTGTCACACTCTACTTTCTGCGGACAGAGCTGTGTCGCACTCTACTCTCTGCAGACAGAGCTGTGTCCCACTCTACTCTCTGCGGAAAGAGCTGTTTCCCACTCTACTCTCTGAGGGCAAAGCTGTGTCCCACTCTACAATCTTAGGACAGAGCTGTGTCCCACTCTACTCTCCGAGGACAGAGACGTGTCCCACTATACTCTTTGCGGACAGAGCTGTGTCCCACTATACTCTTTGCGGACTGAGCTGTGTCCCACTCTACTCTCTGTAGACAACAGCTGTATCCCACTCTAATCTCTGCGGACAGACCTGTGTCCCACTCTATAACCTGTAGACAGAGATGTGTCCCACTTTATAACCTGTAGACAGAGATGTGTCCCACTCTATAATCTGTGGACAGAGCTGTGTTCCACTCTGCTCAGCTGGGGACAAGTCCCAGTCACTGCAACACATTTCAAAACTATATGCTTTTGCCCCGTGTAGCATGTGTTTCATCTAGTAGGTTTCACGCGTTATCACACCCTGAATGCACAGGTTGTACTTAGTGCTCAATTTGAGCCAGTGGTTACAGGTAAGGCCCATCCTACTAATTTTTGCTCGAACAGAACTCATTTTTCCTCATTATCCTCTGCCCCACATCAAAACAGTGAACGACATACAGGGTAGGGTAAGGAAAAAGCTGAGAAAACACAGCCAACATGACAAAGGTGGAAGCAGAAAACTGCTAGGGTGAGATAAAGGAGCAGAGTGTGTCTGGTGGTAGATTAAAGAGGCATCAGGTGGACTCAAGACTATGCAGTGCTGGTATTCAGCACCCCGATACTCAGTAGTGTCGACTGCGGTCTTCTCATCAAAAAGTTAGGCCCCATCACGGTCACAAAGAAAGCACTGGCTAATGTTAACAAAAGGCAGGTTATTAACAAGTCTACTGCTTATTTTACCATGCCCCTATTTTCTCTCTCTGCCTTTAATTACAATTCCTCCCACAGTGCTCCTTCTCGTTTCTCTTCCTTGCTACTTCCTCCTTGTCTCAGGTCTCTTTTATACTTTTTTTCTTCCGTAATATATCCTGCATCTCTCTCTCTTTCTCTCAATTCAATGTCTCTACATTACTCAAATTCACTATTGATTTATCAGCATGGCACAAGTCGGGGGTAGACCCAGTTTAATAGGGCCCCCCCCACTATTTTTCAGAAAAGGGGCTCAGTTCCACTTTGTCATTAAGCATGTGTAAGATGTATTACTTTGTGCCCCAGCACTGCAGTTTCTTGCATCTGTAAACACTGGCCTCTGCGTGTTTGTAACTATCCGTCTCACAGCAGTGTCCCCTTTATATGTGTGAATGGCACAAGAGAAGTACAGTGAACTTGACAAAATTAACCTTTCTATTACTTATGCATTGTAAATGTGAAACACTTTGGGGCGGTATAAAGAACAATGTCAGGAAACAAACGCAAATTAACAGCGCATTTTATTTATTTGGAAAAAAAAAATTTTTAAATGTAATTTCCAAGTTCCACATATCTGTTTAAAACTATTTACACTTTCAACAATTTCCAAGATTAGTTACAAATTGATAGGGAGAAAAACACCAGGTATAAAACATAAAATCAAAAAAATGTTTAATGTTATTTTATGTTTCTTGTTATTTTTATATAAAATTGGCAGTTGACCATTTAAGTGAGAATTATTATAGGGGCCTGCCATCACTACATTTGATGTGATTGTGATTTGCATGTGAAAACAGACCCCTCACTATTTTCCTTAGAACCTGTGCCCTGTTTATTGGTATTTGAAAAAAGAAAAAGGCCCAGCCGGCACGATTCAAGATCTGTTAAATTTATTTAACAGACTCAGGTCCATTAGCCAAATAACTGGACCCAAGATATCGATTCACCATATAATTTCATGTATTTGTTATTTTCACGCATAAACAACAAGGTGATACATAAAACAATTGGTATACATCATAAAAACATTCAGACATAACATAAGCACGTAAATAAACAGCGTAGTTAAGAAAAAGAATAAGTTGTGAGCAAAGAAAATCAGTTTGAACATTTATACGGAAAACCAGTCATGATTACACAACAATAGCAGCACTGGGCACACATTTTTCTACAAATCAAAGTGCTTCTAGTCACAGGGGAAAACACAGTTGTGATAAGTAGAACAATAGTTTTGAATAGTTTTCTACAGAGGCAAAATAAATCAATTTCAAAGTTGCCCGTAGTGTGTGATGCCTGCCGACGCAATTCAAAACCCTGATTCGTTTAAGGGAATCTCTTCAGGGCGTTGACTGGAATTTCTACAGGAAAAAAGGGGTAATACGATAGTTTACCAAAAAGGTGAACCTCAAACCCTCTGACAAGATGTGAATATATATATATTACAACTGAAGTAATTACCTGCCCTCCTGAGGGGGAAGGGAAAACAATCCTATTGAGTTCTTGGATGAATAAATCTAAAAGTTGTAAGTCAAAGCTGTATGCATGTTATTATTTCTATTTGAGGCCAAACAGTATTCTCCAACCAGGTGAGATACCATGTTTAAGAACAAAGAACTTACTTGTGGGACTCGGATATCCAGAAGCCATATTGTGGGAGCTGATCAAGAACGCATTCAAATGAATTGCTAAAGTAGCAGTGTTAATTAAAGGGAGGATGCGCTTTGGGCCTTCTATCATTTGGTATTTGAATGTCCAAAAGAATTGTAATTATATATTCTTCTGCAACTCCTTCATGTCACAATAACTGCAGATGTTGCTCCTGTCTATGTCCACAGATGGTTCAATATTATTGTTAATGTTCTTAAGTTCTGTCTGGATTCGCAGCAAATCTAGGATTATTTCTGTGTGAGTTAAATGAAGGTGTGTGCTCGCTGAGGGCTGTGTGGGATCAAAAATGTGCAAAAGCTCTTCACACTTTCAGTGTACTTCTATGTATTCCCCCTGTGTGTTCACTGATGATTTGATTGAAAATATATAGTTTTTCCTCTGTGTTTATTCGCGGATGTATCCATAGGTTTAATAACTGATAAAAGAAATTCACACATTTACTGCACCTGAAAGGCTTTTCCTGTGTGATCGCTGATGAATCATTAATGTTGAGAAGTCACTAAACCTACCTGCACATTCATTGTAATGGTATGGGTTAACCCCTGTGTGCATTCACTGATTTCTTTCTGGATTTGATAATCAACAAAACCTCTTCACACATTCACTGCACCTTAATGTTTTTGCCCCTTGTGTGTATTTCTTGATGTCTTTGTTGGCCTGATAAGTGACTAATGCTCTTCACACATTCAGTGCAATTGAATCTTTTTCTCCTGTGTGCATTCGCTGATGATTTCTTAATGCTGAACAGTCACTAAAACTACTGTCACATTCACAACAATGGTAGGGGTTTTCCCCAGGGTGTTTGCGCTGATGTTTCTTTAGGGCTGATAAGTGACTAAAGCTCTTCACACATTCACTGCATCTAAATGGCTTTTCTCGTGTGTGTGTTCGCTGATGCTCTTTTAGGTGTCCTGAGTGAATAAAGCTCTTCCTACATTCACTACACTTGAACGGTTTTTCCCCTGTGTGTGCTCGCTGATGAATCCTTAATGATGAAGAGTCAATAAAAGCACTGCCACATTCACTGCAATAATATGGTTTTTCCCCCGTGTGTGTTTGCTGATGTCTTTGTAGGTTTGATAAGTGACTAAAGCTCTTCATACATTCACTGCACTTGAATGGCTTTTCCCCTGTGTGTGTTCGCTGATGAATCCTTAATGATGATGAGTCAATAAAAGCGCTGCCACATTCACTGCAATGGTAGGGCTTTTCTACGGTGTGTGTTTGCTGATGTTTTTGTAGGTGTGTAAATTGACTAAAGCTCTTTGTACATTCACTGCACTTGAATGGTTTTTCCCCTGTGTGTGTTCGCTGATGTATTTGTAGCTGCGATACCTGTTTAAAGTACTTTGGACATTCAGTGCACTTGAATGGTTTTTCCCCTGTGTGTGTTCGCTGATGATTCCTTAATGTTGAGGAACGACTAAAACTACTTCCACATTCATTGCAATTGTATGGTTTTTCCCCATTATGTGTTTGATGGTGTACTTGCAGGTTTGCTAATCGACTAAAGGACTTCGCACATTCACTGCACTTAAATGGCTTTTCTCCCGTGTGTGTTCGCTGATGTCTTTGGAGGTTTGATAAGTGACTAAAGCTCTTCATACATTCACTGCACTTGAATGGTTTTTCCCCTGTGTGTTCGCTGATGTATTTGTAGCTGCGATACCTGTTTAAAGTACTTTGGACATTCAGTGCACTTGAATGGTTTTTCCCCTGTGTGTGTTCGCTGATGTATTTGTAGCTGCGATACCTGTATAAAGTACTTTGGACATTCAGTGCATTTGATAGGTTTTTCCCCTGTGTGTGTTCGCTGATGAATCCTTAATATTGAGGAACAACTAAAACTACTTCCACATTCATTGCAATTGTATGGTTTTTCCCCATTATGTGTTTGATGGTGTACTTGCAGGTTTGCTAATCGACTAAAGGACTTCGCACATTCACTGCACTTAAATGGCTTTTCTCCTGTGTGTGTTCGCTGATGACTCTGCAGGTTTGATGAATACCTAAAGCTACTTCCACATTCACTGCACTTGAATGGTTTTACCCCTGTGTGGGTTCGCTGGTGGCTTTGGAGCTGTGATGACTGACTAAAGGACTTCGCACATTCACTGCACTTAAATGGCTTTTCTCCTGTGTGTGTTCGCTGATGACTCTGCAGGTTTGATGAATACCTAAAGCTACTTCCACATTCACTGCACTTGAATGGTTTTTCCCCTGTGTGGGTTCGCTGGTGGCTTTGGAGCTGTGATGACTGACTAAAGCACTTTGCACATTCACTGCACTTGAATGGTTTTTCTCCTGTGTGTGTTCGCTGATGAATCCTAAGACTTGAGGAATAACTAAAACTACTTCCACATTCATTGCAATTGTATGATTTTTTCCCTGTGTGTGTTCGCTGATGTCTTTGTAGTTCTGATAACCGACTAAAGCTCTTAACACATTCACTGCACTTGAATGGTTTTTCTCCTGTGTGCGTTTGCTGATGAAGCTTTATTAGTGATGACAAACTAAAGCTCTCGCTGCATGTGTAGGATTCTTCCTCCTTGGTTAGCATCTGTGGGTCGGGTATATATTTGTCTACATCGAAAGACTGTGTTCCCTGTAGGGCCAACATGGCTGATAAAGCACTTGTGTTATTCTCACACTCCCTGTGTGTGTGTGGTATTTTGCACGTTTGAGTTCTGATTTACCAATAACGTGCCATAGTCACCAAATACTTACCACAGTCATAATATGTATAAGGTTTCTTTGTAGGTGATTGTGTCTTTAGATTTGACTATAGTTATGCATGCTTAAGGGTAAAGATTTATCTTCCTTCTGGTCTGGGCAAATTGGGACAGTCCATAAATTGTAGATAGCAGAACTCCTCTTTTTGTAGCCCTAAGGTTGTCTGGCTCCACTCAGTTTCTCTGTTTGCTGAGGGTTAGCCAGAAAGAGTGTACAATACACCTAGACCACTTAATGATTGTCTGCTATTGCTTTAGAAAACGGAGTACTGTGGTAACCGCATCATATGGATCCCATGGTCAAGACTGGAGTTGGACATCAGTTTATATAGGAGGTGGTTTGCCAGTTTTCTTGTCTAAATGTTCTGGATGTCATTTCTTAATCTTGTGGTTTGGAGGAGTGCAGCTCTGACTCTTACATCCAATGAACTGCCATTGACTGCTTTTTCAAGGATCTGTCAGTTTATGTGCAGGTTCATCTGTCGCCAACTGCATCGATGTTTTCCTGAATACTGGAACTCGTTGTTTCTGCTATGTTTACAGAGTTACAGCATTAGCTTCTTTATTCATAATCATTTCATGCATTCAAGGCTTTTCTGTTGGATGTAAAGATATTTAGAATTACTAAATGTAAACATAATGGGACATGAGTTCACAATGTTTAACTGATAGTAAAATACATCTCTTTATCATCTTTGAAACTTAGCATGGAATATCTCAACATACATAGATATTTAACTAAAAGTTCTGTGGATCATGTCACATCGCATAAACTTCAGAAAAGGAGGTGATTTACTAGTGTTCACAGAGAAACTTAGTTAACAAGGGTGCTCACATAGCACCCACATGCTAGAGGTACACCTTTAGGTAGATGCACATGGACAAGATTCAATTTAAACAAGAACAGATTGTGGAAAAAGAGAGGAATCAGGATGGCCTTCTGTTCATTCAGTGACTCTTCAGGAAGCATAAAACAAAGGTAACTCTTCAGCAAGTACATAATAAAAGTAAATCCATTCACAAACTCCTTCTCAATGCTTTCCTGTTCATGTTGGAGCAGCTCAAATGCCAAGTCCTGTTTTTTCCTTGCTGTTCATTAAGTCACCTTTGACACTTGCAACTACTTCCGTGGTTTAAGAATTTCAGGTTTTTCTAACCTTGAAGATTGGAGCATTATTGTGAGTTGATGTGGGTTTGCTATATCCACAATATCTGTCCATCTCCCTAAAACTGGTGCAGCTTACACAGCCTGGTTCTGGCCCTGAAAGACAACTTAAAAAAGCACGTGTTTAGTTCTTCATAAAGTACATAAAGTTCTGCAAGATGCAGCTTTTTTGTGAAACAGAATGAGGGGTTCACTGTAATGCCCATCCATTATACATGCAGATAAGGCAAACAACCAATGATTCATATAATTTAATATTCAACAATATCAGTAATTTAGTCCTTAAAGAGAATCTATCACAACCAATAATTTAGCCAACATATCCCTGCAACAGATGTGTGCATATTCATCTTTTTCCCCCCTTTTCTACCTTTACATGATATCTGACTTAACTTTGTCTGTTTGGGGCTCAGGAGGCTATTTTGTGACTGAATGTTCATTTGGTAGAGCGAGAGGTGTTCGTTGTGCATAGGAGATGCACCATTTCTACCGAGCCATATTTCTTAAATTGAGGTTTACCTCATTTCCTGTCCTTTAGCTCCCCAACTCCCCTCTGTCAGCGCACTCACTCTGCAGGGTTCAGCAGAAGTCAGATAATAGTCAAGAGGCCATGGTTCTAGCTGCTTCTACAACTCTTGTTGCAGACAAAGGTCCTGGTTTAGAGTTGGCTGGACAAGTTATTGCCTCAAAACAAGACATATGTCCTGACTGCCTTTTCACAAGGACATCATGCACTTTAAATAGGGCGGACAGGATGTCTGTCACTTCTGTGACGGAATAAACCATTCGCTGAAATCCAAATTGGTCCCTTGGTGTACCCTGTGTCCAGTGTGGTCTTCCGGGCTTAAATGATCTTGTGGTTTGTGGGTCTCTCACCTCTTTAAGGCCACCACCATGAAGGACTTGTTAGCTGTGCCTTGTGCAAATCTCCCTTCCAGGCAGGACTTCTGCAAGCTGTGCCTTGTGGAGATCTTTCTTCATGGGATGGGCTTCTTTTCTCAATGTCAGTTCAAAGGTCAGGTGAGGCAGAACTGGTCTAGGGTGTCTTCTTTGTTGGAATTCAACTGGTCATGCCACAGAGCTCAAGCTGTGAGATGAAGGGGAATATGGATTTTCTGAGCTCTGTGGGACATTGAGACAGCCCTATCGCATCCACCATTTACTACAAGACTCAAGATGTTGACACTACAAGTACTGCTCCAAGGTACAATTCTATCTCTGCATCTGAATAGATCCTGGGAAATGACAACTAGAGAATAAAGGTCCTGCCTGTAACAGCACATTGCAGAAAGCTTTTCAGGAACTTCGAGGTTAATAGACTTTCTCTATCCGTCATACCTGAAGACAGTAATCCCTGCTAACATCTATCCTCTTTGGACAAGGTGCTCTATTTTGCTATCAGATTCCAGCCCAGACACACACCCTCATATTGTGTTGAGTGACGTTGGGTAGTTCTCACCCAAAACAGGGCCCTTCACAAATTGCTGTTCTTTTCTTACACCCCTGGACAGCCATGCCAACACAGACCAACTGCACACCCTCCACAGATTACCAATCTATTTGACAGAACTTGGCAGTCCAATCCTGGATAAAAGGTAGCACGTTCGTTAGAAAATCTGCACCTATTAGAATAGTAACATAATGAACAAAGAGCACACAATAAAATAACACAGGTCAGGTACTAGGAGAATCTGAGGCAGACGATGCAATAACATAGGTCAGGTACTAAGAGAATCTGATGCAAACAATGTAATATAAAGTGCCGAGGCTAGCTCTGTATATCAAAGGTAAAGAATGGATTCACACCAAGTCATGGTATATCTGCATAGTTTAAGCCAACACATTTTCTGCCCCTGTAGACTGTTGGTCTTAAGGACTCTATTGTGATGGCATTGTGTGAGACTTGGCACTAGTTCAATGGGCAGAAATATCATAAACAGGTAAAAAAGTATGCCACTGCTCAGGGCCCAAATGGGTTCTTTGGATATCAAGCACTGAAATTCCAGATCTGAGCTCTTCTGTGAAATGATGTCTGTCACACACTCTTCCGCAATCACCTCAGTGAAACAGGCAATATTCTACAATAAGCTAAACCAGAAGACATTTTTTGAATTCACCTTTCAAACCAGTCTCCAATCGACAAGGCAGCTTTTTTTGTGTAATTTGGAGCAGTAGCCAACAAGAATATAGGATATTTTTAGTTCATCTCCGTCAGGCTTTCTGCTCTGATGTGGCGGCAAATGGGATAGAATGGGCTACAGGAGGCTAAATGTCTATTCCACACCCTATGCCAGACATCTATTAAACAAGAGGGTTCCTCGGAGAAGCTACCAGGGGTTGCTTTGTTAAGCAGGCCACATATACAAGGACTCACCCTCATGTAGGGACTAATACAATTTCCTATTCCTCTCATACATTAGCTAGATAAACGAGGATCAGTGTGACACTGATTGAAGCAAGCAGCACCTGTGGTTCTGGAAACATTTAGTTGGATTATAGAGAACAAGCCTAGGGTTTATAAAAGGGAAATATACAAAGTAAATCTCCAGAAGCTAGAAGTTTGGTAACAGAGAGATGTAGGTCTGTGTAACGGACAGACTGGATAGCGGAAAGCATCAATATCTAACTGAGATTATTCATGTCCTAACCTCTCTTCCACTGTCACAGTAAAAAGCAGCACTAGATGGAAAGATGACTTCTACTGCAAATGCCTCCTCAAACTGAAGCACAATAAAAAGTAGTGCTAAGTAGAAATGTTGTTTTCTGTTTGCACTTTGTGAGTAAAATGCAGCGCAATATGGACAGATTCTCGTTTAATTAATATCCCTCAAAGTGTCAGTAATATTTGGTGCAATTCATTAAGGATTTCTCAGTAAATTCCCTTTGTTGTGCAAGTAAAATGCAGTGTACAGATACTCTATACTCTAAACACTTCTCTTAGTGTGAGTAAACATCAGTGCACCTTACAGATCAATAAGCCCCCCTTATAATGTAGTAAAAACAGGGCTTTGTGATTTCCTCTTTCGTAAAAATCCCTCACTGTGTTCTAAAAAGGCAGTGCAGTTTGCACAGTTTTGTTCTGTAAATCTCCCTGATACTGTAATAAAGAGCAATGCACTGTACTCAGATTGGCTCCCATTACTGGACGTTACAATACAGGAAAAAGCAGTGCAGTGTATACAGATTCTCTCTGTAAAGGCACATCATAGTGTCAGTGAACAGCAGTGCAGAGTGTACAGATTTGCTCTTTTGTATACACCCCTCATTTTGTTGTAAAATAGATTTCCTCCTACAGCTTTAAACGTTGCTTCTAGTTCAGTTAAAAAGTAGCAAGCAGTGCTTTAAATGGGCCGGTACTCACCGGTACTGAGTACCGGCACTTCCTAAATTTATCACTTTGAGTACCGGCACTTCTCTACTGCCCGAGGAGAGTACCGGTACTCATGAAAAGGTTTGCTCGTGGCTGTGCTGGTGAGCCGGAGTGGGACATGTCACTGGCAGCCGAGTCGCCGCTTCTGCAGCCCCCTCCCGCCCATCAGAGCCCCAGCTGAGCTATTCAGCAGGGCTCTTTTAAATAAGGTCCGATGCTCGCCGTCATGCTGTGCTTGACAGAGCTGGGTGGAGATTCATTTTACCTGCTAGTGTGCGCACGTGTGATTTTGAAAGCGCAGCACTTCAGGTAGTGAAAAGTGAAAAGTCAGTGCAGGGTAACACTTTGAATATAAGAAATGTTATCAGACAAAAGGGCGGCGGAATTTCACACGTCCTTTCTCTTGATCAGCGGGTTAATGCCCAGACAATGCGATCGAAGAGGCCCCTGGAGCGCTAATCTAACTGTTTTCTGCACTGAGGCGCCCACCTTCCTAACCTCTACTGACAGTTTGCACTATGACCATTAAGTAGCGTAGATGGTTAATGTGCCTTCAAAAAGGCATATTGTATTGTACTGTATTGTATGTAGATAGCTCAGTTTTTGTCACAGAGATCCCTTTGTTAAATGTGGTTTGGCCGCACCTGAAGCTGAGGTTGGGTGGAGGGTGCTGATTTTTATTGAAATTAAATAATAGCTTCAAAAGCACCTGCTGCCGAGTTTGATTTCCTTGTTGCTCAAATGAGTGCAATTTCTGATATTTGTCTACTTCCATTGACTTCATACCATGGCTATGCTCGCAAGAATGTGCCCCTCTAAGTGTTACACATCTAGTTGTTGCCTGACTCTCGTAAATCCACTGAATCTATGAAAATATCACACATAAGCAATCTGAAACATTAGCAGCTCGACTCAAATGTGTCATTTTTTTATATTTATACGATTCCCTCATTTTGCTAGTGAGAAAGTGTCACTCACATCGTTGAAATGTCACTCATAATTACAATGAAAATATGAAAATGTCACACATAGCAATCTGAAACCTTGGCAGCTCTGGGGTCCATTCTGGCCCTGTGCTGTCAACACATTCACACTATCCTCTGCATTTGCGTAAACACAGAAATCCTGGCAATCCCTTGGCAGTGGCAATTAAAAACGCCATACTGAAGAGTATAACATGGCTTTTAACATACCAAAATCTTTTGTGTGTCTGCTTATGTTTGTCTGTTTGCCTGCATTTGTACGCCTGTTTTTTTAAAGAAAAAAGTGAGAGAGAAAGAATCAAGAAACTCTCAGGAGGTATTTTAAAGAAAATGGGTGGTCCTTTGTGTGTACATGTCTGTGGCGACAAAGGTTCATAAATAACGTAGTAGGGAGGGTTGGTGAGTGAGTGAGTGGATGGGTGGATGAGTGAGCCAGGGTAGATGTGCAGATGAATGGATGGATGAGTGAATGGTTGGGTGAAAGAGGGTGGATGATGGATGAGTGAAAGGAGGGATTGAGTAAAAGGGTGGATGGAATGAAAGGGCGGATGGTATTAAGGAGTGAAAGGGTTGATGGATAGATGAGCGAAAGGATTGATGGATGAGTGAAAAGGTGGATAAAGAGATGAATGAGTGAAAGATTAATGGATAGGTTTAAGAAAGGATGGATAGTTTTGGATATGAAGGGTGGACAGACGTAATGGTGAAAATCAACTGAATGATGGATGAAAAACTGAATAGACAACAGAATGGAAACAGTAAATGGTGAACATCAGCAGGTAAATGGTTGGATGAAAGGATGAATGGATAGATCGATGGAAGAGACAAGAGATATCTTCTGGGGAGGGGCATGATGATTTGCTTGGTGCCATAAGAGCTTTGGTTCGAAGTGGGGATATTTTCAGTTTCTTCCTACTCACTTGCTCAAAAATATATAGTATTGTGCCAAACAACAGCAATTAACAGTATGGCATTAAGAAGGTTCAACTATTGAAAAAAAAGGAAATGTTAACATATTATTGCATTTCTCTTTCATTTTGTGTAATGAGTTAACCTGCTTTGTTTATATAAACACATTTATCATGTGTTTTGGTGTGTGCTGCAACTATTATAGAAGTCGTTAAGTATCATCATGTCCTGCCCTTAGCCCCGCCCCTAGCCCCGCCCACTCACTACACCTCCTGCGCATTTTAATGAGTACCTGCACTTATTTTTTCCCATTTAAAGCACTGGTAGCAAGGTGCACATTTCCTCTTCTGTAAATGCATCTCGTAATGAAATAATCAGCAGTGCAGAGTACGAAGATTAACTAACTTCTAACTACCCCTCATTCTATTGTAAAATAGATTTCCTCCTGTAGATGTAAACAGACCACTTCTAGTGCAGTTAAAAAAATAGTGCAGCAGATTTCCTCTTTTGCAAACACCTCTCGTTATGTAGCAAAGAAGAACAATGCAATGTGCACAGCTCATCTCTTCATCTCTTATGAACATGCCACACATAGTCACATAATGTAGTAAAAATCTGTGCAGTATGGATGGATTTTTCACAGTGAAGAGTAAAGAGCAGTGCAGCCAGATTTACTCTTTTTTAACAACCCCTCGAAGTATAGTAAAAAAGTGATTCCGTTTGTAGACTACAGATGTGCTCTTAGCACCCTTTGCAGAGTAGTCAAAGGTAGAGAGGAGTCTACACAGATTTCATATTTTATTTCAAATCCCCCCATAGTGCAGTAAAGAGCAAAGCAGTGTGCACACATTTCCTTTCCTGTCAACAGCCATCACAGAGTAGGAAAAACTAATGCAATACACAGATTTTCTCTGAAAGACGGTTCACAGAGATTAGTAGAAAGCACACATTTCTCACAAAGTAGGAAAAAATGGTGCCATTTTCACAGACTTTCTCCTCAGTCAATGTCCCACAACGTGTAGTAAAAAGCAGCAGTTTGTACAAATTCAGAGCAGTTTGCACAGATTCCTGAGTGTTGTGACACAGAATTCTCATACTTCAGTAAGATGCAGTGTGGTGCATACATTACTCGTAGTGGTAATAAGCAGTGCAGCGTGCAAAGCTTCCCCTGAGAGCAGTACGATGCAGTGCAGTGCACAGATTCCTAATAGTGCAGTAAGATGCAGGCAGCGTGCACAGATTTCTCTCAGTGTAGTAAACAGCAGTGCAGTGTGCACACATTTCTCAAAGTGCAGTAACATGCAGTGCAGTCGCACATATTTTATGCGGATAGATTCCTCATAGTGCAGTAAGACGCAGTGCACACAGATCACTTCTTCAACAAAAATGATAAACACAAACACATCCAGGGCCGAAGCGAAAGACACCCCCCAGGTCCCCGGACAAACCTGTTCAGACATTTCCAGGCTCTCTCCTCCAGTCCTGGGGAGGGGCAGGTGCACCTTTGGGGCCTTCAGGCGGCGGGGATGGAGCAAAGACAAACAGGGGCCCTGCCTCCTCCGCAACAGGCTGGACACAGAGAGTGGCCGGAAGTGATGATTTCCTACTGGTGCTTTCTCTGCCGCCGGTGACACGGAAGAGGAAACTGCGCTTCGGATTTCAGCAGCATGGGAGGAGCGCCCTCCGGTGGCCGCTGACAGAACCTCAGTCTCCTGTCTCCAGCAGGGAATGATGTTTACGCTTCTTGTGGCAGGAAAGACCTGGGATTTTAGATGTCGCGGACCTGGTTGTTTTAAAAATTCACACAGTCCTAGTATACGTTCTGACGAATGTGGGTTCTTCCTGGGGTCATAAAATAGCCAACACCGTGCATTCTTCTAACACCATGCACTCTGCACCCCAAACTGCGCATGAAGGCACATTTTGCAGCTTTGAGGATTTCCATTCCTTCATGCCCTGCCCTGCCTGGAGTGTGGTTGCTGCTGTATTATCATCTTCACTTCATGCGAGCATCTTCCAAACGCTGATATAGAGGACTGACGTGTATGTACAAAAAAGGGACAACTGGAACTATTGGCTTTGTCAATGGTTGTTAGTTGCATTAAAAAAGGCAGCAATCATGGTGGGGCTAGGGAGCTTGGCAGATGAAGAAGCATGAAGAGAGCTTGCAACACGAGGGAGACAGCACCAGGGAGTGCTGTAGGGGGGCGGTGAGTATGTGGCAGGGGGAGAAGCACACAAGGGAGAGGGATACAAAAAATGCATTCTCATTCTCATAAAGCACAAAAAAATAAACAAGCGTTGGAAATGCAATAGGTCTCGCATTAGAAAAGTAGGAGCTATTGGTCTTGTAAATGATTATTTTTTTGTGTGTGTAGTTTCTCCAAATAGCTACATTGACAGATTTGTCATTTACAATGCCAATAGTTGTAATTTTTGTGAATGTGACACCTATAGCATTTGGAATGCCACATGATTTGTATAGACGTGATTTTGATGGCAGCTTTTGTTGTTATGCCACCTTTCTAGAGAGCAGGAGAGTGCAGCAGGGGATAGAAGCACAGCCCTGCAAGCTGAGCGTCCTCCCATCGCACACCCATTTGTGGCTTGAGTTGTGTGAGGGTGAGGGGTGTGAGAGTGAGGGATGTGAGGGTGAGGGGTGTGAGCGTGAGTGTTGTGAGTGTGAGGAAGTGTGAGTGTGAGGGGGTGTGAGTGTGTGTGATGGTGAAGTTGATTGAGTGTTTGTGAGGCTGAGTGTGTGTGACGGTGTGTGTTGGTGATGGTGTGTGAGGGTGAGTGAGGGTGTTTGATGTTGATTGAGGGAGTGTGAGTGTGTGGATGTGTGACGGTGTGAGGGTGAGTTAAGGAGTGTGATTGTGTGTGAGTGGTTGAGTCTGAGAGTTAGGTGTTGTGATGTTGATTGAGTGTGAATGAGGGTGAGGGGATGATGGTAAGGGTGTGTGAGGGTGAGGCGTGTTGATTGTGACAAGTTGCAAGGCTGAGGGTGGGTGAGTGTGTGGGAGGGTGTTTGATGGTGATGGTGAGGGTGCGAGGTGTAGTGAGTGTGAGAGTGTTGTGAGGCGTGTGAGGGTGTGAGGGGAGTGAGCGTGTGTGAGGGTGTTGGGATGTGAGGGTGAGGGCGTGTGAGTGTGTGTGAGGGTGAGGGTGAGTGAGGTTGTTTGCGGCTTAGAGTGTGTGAGGTGTAGTGAGTGTGAGAGTGTTGTGATGGGTGTGAGGGGAGCGTGGGTGTGTGAGTGTAAGGTGTTTGAGGGTGAGGGGGTGTGTGTGTGAGGGTGAGTGAGGTGGTGTGAGGCGTCGGGTGTGTGACGGTGTGTGAGTGTGTTTGAGGGTGAGAGAGGTGTTGTTAGGCAGAGGGTGTGTGACGGTGTGTGAGGGTGTGTGAGGGTGAGTGTGATTCATTGTGAGTGAGTGTGAGTGAGAGGGTGTGGTTGTGTGACGTTGTGTGAGTGTGTCTGAGGGTGAGTGAGGGAGTGTGAGGTTGTGTAAGTGGGTGAGGGTGTGTGAGTGTGAGGGTGACTGAGGGTGTGTGAGGGTGACTGAATGAGTGTAAGGGTGTGTGAGTCTGAGGGAGTTAATGTTGAGAGAGGGTGAGTGTGGTGACTCTGTGAGGGTGAGGGTGTGCGGTGTAGTGAGTGTGAGAGTGTTGTGAGGGGTGTGAGGTTGTGAGTGTAGCGATGTTGTGCGACGGTGTGTGAGGGTGAGTGTGTGTGTTTGATGGTGAATGATTGAGTGTGTGGGTGTGTGATGGTGTGAGGGTGAGGGTGTGCGAGTGTGAGTTACGGAGTGTGAGGGTGTGCGAGTGGGTGAGTTTGAGAGTGAGGGTGTTTGAGGGTGACTGAGGGTGAATGTGGTTGAGGGGATGAGGGTAAGGGTGTGTGAGGGTGAGGGGTGTTGATGTTGATATTTTGCAAGGCTGAGGGTGGCTGAGTGTGTGTGAGGGTGTTTGAGGGTGAGTGCGTGAGGTGTAGTGAGTGTGAGAGTGTTGTGAGGGTGTGAGGTTGTGAGGGAAGTGAGGGTGTGTGAGGGTGATGAGGTGTGAGTGTGAGGGGGTGTGAGTGTGTGTGAGGGTGAGGGTGAGCGAGGGAGTGTGAGTGTGTGTGAGTTGTTGAGGGGAGAGTTAGGGTGTGTGAGGGTGATTGAGGGTGTGTGAGGGTGAGGGGATGAGGGTAAGGGTGTGTGAGGCTGAGGGGTGTAGATGGTGAGAGAGTGTGAGGGGGTGAGTGTGTGAGGGTGAGTCTGTGCGGTGTAGTGAGTGTGAGCTTGTTGTGAGGGGTGTGAGTTTTTGAGGCGAGTGAGGGTGTGCGAGTGTGTGTGAGTGTGAGGGGGTGTGATTGTGTGTGAGGGTGAGTGTGAGTGAGTGTGTGTGAGGCTGAAGGTGTGTGATGGTGTGTGAGGGTGATGTTGTGTGAGGGTGATTGAGGGTGTGTGAAGGTGTGTGTGAGTTTTGGGGTGTGAGGGCGATGTTATGAGTGTGTGTATGTTAATAAGAATTTTTTAATATGTGTTGTGTGGAAAAACGCGTGATCGAGCTTCCCTTTGTAATTGTCCTGCCTTATGTGTATTTTTTAATGTAATTTAACTGTGTGTGTGTTTTAATTAATGTGTGGTGTTATGTGTGTTTTTTTTGTCTGTGGAGTCCCGTATTAATAGTATTATTTTTAAAATGGCCGACGCAATGCGTCACCTTGACGTTGCCTATGTTAGCGTTCTATTTTTTTTGTGTTGTGAGTGTTTACCTTTCCTTCACGTTTATTTGTAGTCAATCGGAACACGACGTTTTTGACCTTGCGTTCTGATTTGCTTACGTCAACGGTGGAATTCCCCAGAAGATCGAGAATGTTGATGCGCGGAAGGCGTGTTCTTGTTCCTGTGCTGTTGCTGCGTCGTTTGACAGGTAAGAATTTATTCCAAAGTGTCTTTTTTAAGTAATGTAATGTAGTATCTATAGTATGTTTAACTTAACGAATGAATAGGAGTGGATTTTTATAAATGTTGACATTGCTTGTTTCCGATCGCAATATTTGTAAATGATTATTATGTAATGTAAATTAAAGTCTTGTTTTTATTCGTCGATATGTAATGTATATGTTTTTGTAAAGTGTAATGTAATGTATTTTTAGCTGGTGTTTGTTATTTGACGTACAAGAGCTGTTGTTTGAATTTCGAAGTACTATTTAGTTGCTATTATATTTATGTATGTTGTGTTTGCATTGTTTTTTTCCTGTGATGCTGAATTAGCCTGATTATATGTTATTGAGGTAATCGATGTATTAAAGGAAACTTTTTGTATTTGCTGAATTTATGTTCCCTATCAATGTATTAAGAGGATGCACAGTGATGTAATGTGTGTATTTTATGCGTTTTGTGAAAGAACTGTTTTATTTTCCAATCCCTGTTTGCATATTTGTGTATTAATAGCTGCACTGCTCCTTTACTCAAGCACTGGCGTTGCCAATAGGTCTCGCAGTAGGAAAGTTGAAGCTATTACAATTGCAAATAACAATGCCTTTTATTTTTGTTTTGCATTTTAAAAACATAAAGGGCTTTGTCATTTACAAAACCAATAGCTCCAACTTTCCTACTGCGAGACCTATTGTGCACTGCACAGTGTGGGTGAAAGTGGCACTGCGTGGGTGTGAGTGGTTTTGAGTGAGTGTCGTTGCGTGGGTGAGTGGCGTTGCATGTGTGAGTGTTGTTGCATGGGTGATTGACGTTGCGTGTGTGAGTGGCGTTGCGTGTGTGAGTTGCGTTGCGTGTGTGATTGGCATTGCATGGGTGAGTGTGGCGTTGCGTGTGTGAGAGTGGGCTTGCGTGGGTGTGAGTGGCGTTGTGTGTCTGAAAGTTGTTCTGTGTGGGTAAAAGTGGCACTGCGTGGGTGTGAGTGGCGTTGCATGTGTGAGTGGCGTTGCGTGTGTGAGTGGCGTTGCGTGTGTGAGTGGCGTTGCGTGTGTGAGTGGCGTTCCGTGTGTGAGTGGCGTTGCATGTGTGAGTGGCGTTGCATGTGTGAGTGGCGTTGCATGTGTGATTGGCGTTGCATGTTTGAGTGGCGTTGCATGTGTGAATGGCGTTGCGTGGTTGAGTGGCGTTGCGTGGTTGAGTGGCGTTGCGTTGTTGAGTGGCGTTGCATGTGTGAGTGGCGTTGCATGTGTGAGCGGCGTTGCATGTGTGAGTGGCGTTGCATGTGTGAGTGGCGTTGCATGTGTGAGTGGCGTTGCATGTGTGAGTGGAGTTGCATGTGTGATTGGCATATGTGAGTGTCTTGCATGTGTTAATTTATATTTTTAATGTAATGTGTGTGTGCATTTGTGTATGTCTATTGGGATTATAAGTGTTTAGTGAATGTTTTTAAACTGTGTTTTATTTTTGTTATGTAAAAATGTCGTACGCTATGTATTCCCTTTACGTTTGTTACGTAAGGGAGATTAGCGTTCTAGTCTTTTTTTTATTTTGATGTAATGTTTAGTGTGACGTAATTTCTAACCAATCGCAGCGCTACCTTTTGTGACGTAGCGTTGCGTTTGACGTGCGTCAACGGGGAATTTTCCAGATTGGTGTGAATGTTCGTGCGGGAAAGGCGTGTTCTTCTTCCGTTCTTGTTGCTGCATCGTTTGACAGGTAAGATTAAATTTTTATAACATTTAGTACATGAAGCTGAATGTATTATTACTTGTGTTTATATACTTATTAGTTTAATTATTTATTATGATGTATTATTGTTGTTTTTGTATTGCGACTTGTGTATTTTCTACCGTCTGTACTTAGAATATAGTTTTGTACTGTTCTAAACGATAGATGTTCTAATAATTGTAATGTTTATAAATGTTATATATAGCAATGTATATTTTTGTATGTGTTATGTTTTTTAAATTTTGAACGTTGTTATATTTTTTGTATGTACTTGCTTATTATCTTTGGAAATACTAGAAGTTCTTGAATGGCAAAGTTTTGATTATGTATTTATGTAGTATATGGTTATGTTTATTCCTTTTATTATGTATTTTTGTTATGTATTGGTATTCCTCCTTTAGCATATGTGCGAGTTGGTGCAACATACTGTTATTATTGTCAAAAATCCATTTTTATAAAGATGTTGAATGTATTGTGTTTTACTTGGTATTTTTCTTTATATCTGTTAGTTTAATTATTATTAATTTTTTAGGAATTTATTAAATATTTTATTTGTCGAAAGTGCTTACCCTAATTGTTATCGTCGAATATTTGAATGTAATACGTCATTCTTGTGGCACGTTTTTGACGTTAACGTCAGTTACGTATATCTTCCGTGTGTTTTTGCAGGTAAGACCAATTATTGTTTGTTGATGTAATGTCTTATGCGTGAATTTTTATTGTTATATATATATGTATTTAATGTTTTTTTTCGAAAGTGTTGTCTCGCGTTTACTATGTAGCCAATTGCAGCGCTACGTTTGGTGACGTAGCGTTGCGTTTGCCATGCGTCAACTGTGAAATGTCCAGATTGGTGTGAATGTTCGTGCGGGAAAGGCGTGTTGTTATTCCGTTTTTGTTGCTGCGTTTTTTGACAGGTAAGATTACATTTTTACTAAATTTAGTACATGAAGCTGAATGTATTATTGCTTGTGTTTATATTGTTATTAAATGTATTAATTATTAGGATGTATTATTGATGTTTTTGTATTGCGACTTGTTTATTTCTGAGCGTATGCACTTTGAATCTATTTTTCTACTGTTCTAAACTATAGATGTTCTAATACTGTAATATATAGCAATGTATGCATTTGTATGTGTTATGTTTTATAAATTCCGAACGTTGTTATATTACTTGTATGTACTTGCTTCTTATCTCTTGAAATCTTAGAAGTTTGTGAATTGCAAAATTAGGATTATCTATTTATGTAGTATATCGTTATGTTTATTCCTTTTATTATGTTTTTTTGTTATGTATTGGTATTCTTTCCCTTAGCGTATGTGCGAGATGGTGCAACATACTGGTAAATTTTTATAAAATCCATTTGTATTTAGATTTTGAATGTATTGTGTTTTACTTATTTTTTTCCTTTTAATTAGTACGTTTAATTATGTAAAATGTTTTATGAATTTCGTAATTCTTATATGTGTCGAAAGTGCTAATCCTAATTGTTATTGTTGAATATTTGAATGTAATACGTTATGCTTGTGTCACTTTTTTGACGTAAACGTCAGTTACGTATATCTTCCGTGCTTTTTTGCAGGTAAGACCAAGTTTTGTCTGTTGATGTAATCTCTAAGGTATTGTTTTATATATATTTTAAATTTTTTTTACGAAAGTGTTGTCCCGCGTTTACTATGTTGAATACTTAATCTGAATACGAGCTTGCTGGGGGATTTTTTTGTTACGTAAAGGTCAGATGGCGAGTTATTTTGCCAATTGATGCAGGTAAGAACACCTTTTATGTGAATGTAATATAATGTATTTTGTTTAGGATGTAATTTTTTAGTGGTATTCATTCGATGAAGTTAGCTTCTTTGTGTTCTGTTTTGACCGTTTGTGATTTTACGACACTTGTCCGTCTCTGCTGCTGTGACGTCAATTCCCGTTATGTTTCGCCAATTTGTACAGGTAAGAGTAACTTTTGTCAGTTAATGTAATGTGTTTTTAGGATTTACGTTAATCAGATACCTGTTTAATGTTTTTATTTTTATCTGTTGATTGTTCGAGTCCTTTTTCTCTCCCGATTATGACATGTAGGTAAGTGTTAAAGTCTTGTTGTTGTGTGATACTGCGTTTCTGTGTAATGGAAGAATGTTTTATTTAAGCGGTATTTTTAATATTTCTAAAATTTGTAAGTATGTAATTTATTTGTGTTGCTTGTGTTTTTTGTACACTTTAATGTCGGAGTTGCTGCGAGATACAGGTATTAAATTTTTTTTTATTTTTTTTTCACCATTTAGTTATATTATGTATTAAGTATTGCGTTGCCTTATAGCTGTAATTGCATTTGATATAATTTTTTTTGTGATTTGTCTGCTTTATATATGTGACGAAAGTGCGTTTTATAATTGAAAAGGAGGAGTATTTTATTTTAATACGTCACGGGTGGGGCAGGTGTTTCACGTAAATGTTAGTTACGATATCTTTGGTGAAGTTCTCGCGGTAAGCCCAAATGTTGTCTGTTGGTATAATGTTTTCTTTATTTTTTCTATACGTTAATAATTTTTTTTTGTTTGGGTTATTTTCAGCTTTTGAGTGTACCGTTCCTGTTTGAGTCCGTTTTTTAATAAATGTAATAATGTTTGTGTTTGCGAAGTAGTTGTAATATTTTGTAAATGTGTACTTTTTTATGTTTGTGTACTGATTGTGATATTTCTTGACTTCAATGGGCGACTTGCTGCAACATAGCGGTAAATGTTTTATTAAAATAAATGTTGATATTGAATTTGCATGTATTGTGTATTAATTATATTTTTCCTTTTTATCAGTTCTTTTATTTCTGAAAAATGATCTTTTAATTTTTAACTGTATTTAGGTGTCTAAAGTGCTATTCCTAATAGTTTTAGGTGATTATGTGATTGTAAAACGTAACTGTTGGGTGATTTTTTTGACGTAAATGTTAGTGACGTATATATTTTGTGAAGTTCTGCATGTAAGAAGAACTTTTGTCTGTTGATGTAATGTATTTTAGGTATTTTTGTACATGTTTTGATTTATTTTTTTGTATTTACAGCTATTGACTTTTAGCGTCCTTTCCGTCTACCGCTGGTGTCATTTGTATTTGTCACGGACTTATTTTAAGCGACATACAGGAACATTTTATTTTTTTGTTTGATATTTTCTGATGCAGTTTTTTGTCTTCTTCTACTTTATTGTATCTTTTTAATTTTTCGGAATGTTGTTTTAATAATGTACATGCCTACATTTAGCCTTTTCACCATTGTGTCTTCAATTAATTGCGATGTTTGTGTTTGTGTATGTTTTCTTATTTTTATTCTAAATGTTATTCTGTTCTTTTCCGTATCGTCGCTCCACTTCAATGACTGAGCAGCTACGATCGACAGGTAATTACTTTTTTGGATAATATATTTAAAGAGTGCCTTTGTGAAGTTTTACACTAAATTGTATACATTACCTTTTTGTGAATGTAATGTAATGATGTACTAGTCTTTTTTTGGCCTCCCACTTGGCTTGTGTCCGGCTCGTCTCTGATTAGTGTACTTTTTTCATGCTATCACTGGCTCGTATTTAAGTTGTCTGTTCGCCATGCATTGACTCATGTTTGCTAGTGTCGTCCTGGTATGCAGTTCCTGTAGTTTCATTTCGGCTGAGCTCGCACTCTGATTTTTATTTTATCTCGCACTTGGCTTGTCTTTGGGTGGTGTTTGACCCGTATGTGGCTTGTCTCGCCGCTATGCTTTGGCGTTTTTTTGTTACTGTTTTTTATTGTTTTAGTATTATGTATGCACTGTTTATGTTCTCTTTGTGTGTTGTTTTTTTAATCTCTACATTTCACTGAATGAGCTGCTACGATCGACAGGTAATTACTATTTTATTTTAATATCATTAAAGAGTGCCTTTGTGAGTTTTTACACTTTTGGCTATGAATTTCCTTTTTGTGATGTGAATGTAATTATTGTTTTGGGTCTTTCTTTGCTCGCACTTGGCTTCTGCCCGGCTCCTTTCTTTTGAGTGTGTTTTTTCATGCTATCAATGGCTGCTATTTAGTTCGTCTCTTCGCCATGCATTGAGTTATGTTTGTGAGTGTCGTTCTGGTATGCGGGTCCTGTAGTCTACTTCCGTCTGAGCTCGCATTCTGTAAAAAAAAATTTTATGTCGCTGTTGGCTCGTTTTCTCTTGTGTTTCGCCGTACGTGTTTTGTCTCGCCGCTCTGCATTGTCCTTTGTTTTCTCACATTAATTATTTTTATAGGTAGTATGTATGCACTGTTTATGTTCTGTTTCTGTGACGTTTGTCTGGTGAGTAATGTTGTAGTGGTGATGAGTGGTGGTGATGAGTGCTGCAGTGTCGTTGTAGAGTGGTGTTCAATGATTACCACCACAGCATGACTCTGCACCACAACAGTAGCACTTCTCCCAACAACGGCATCACTGAGCTCCAGCAATGCAACACGCAGCAATAGCACATTATCATTCTGCACCCCCACTGTACCATTGAGCAACAGCACAGCATCACTCTGCACCACCAGAGCCGTATTTAGCACACCCACAGTCTCATTCATACATACTACTGCAGTACTGTACAGCACCAAAGCATGCTTGTATAGCTGTAATTGTGTGTGCTACGTTACAAAATGTGTAGAAAGCGTGCACTTACGGCCGGTGGTGTGTGTGACTGTTGAAAGCGTGGACTGATGGCTGTTAGTGTGGGTGTATGCCTATTGAAATCGTGCATTGATAGCTGTTGGTGTGTGTGCTCGGTGAAAGCGTACATGTTCTGTTTGTGTGACGTTTGTCTGCTGAGTAATGCTGTTGTTGTTATGAGTCGTGCTGTGGTGGTGATGAGTGCTGCTGTGTCGTTGTAGATTGATAGTGTGTTGTTGCTGAATGATGCTGTTGTGGTGGTGTAGAGTGATGCAGGTGTGTTGCTGAGTGATGTTAGTGTGGTGCTGAGTAATGCTGTTGTTGTGATGAGTGGTGCTGTACTGGTGATGAGTGGTGCTGTGTTGGTGTTCAATGATTACCACCACAGCATAACTCATCACCACAATAGTAGCACTTCTCGCAACAACGGCATCACTGGGCTCCACCAACGCAACACGCAGCAAGACCACATTATCATTCTGCACCCCCACTGTACCATTGAGCAACAACACAGCATCACTCTGCACCACCACAGCCGTATTTAGCACACCAACAGTCTCATTCATACATACTACAGCATTACTGAACTGCAAAATAGCATGTTTTTATACCTGTAATTGTGTCTGCTATGTTAAAATCAGTGTTGAAAGCGTGCACTTACGGCCGGTGGTGTGTATGCCTGTTGAAAGCGTGGACTGCTGTCTGTGTGTGTGTGTGTGTATGCCTGGTGAAAGCATGCACTGATGACTGTTGGTGTGTGTGTACACCTGGTGAAAGCGTCCATTGATAGCTGTTGGTGTGTGTGTGCCTGTTAAAAGCGTACATGTTCTGTTTGTGTGACGTTTGTCTGCTGAGTAATGCTGTTGTGGTGATGAGTGGTGCTGTGGTGGTAAGTGTTGCTGTGTCGTTGTAGTGTGATAGTGTGTTGTTGCTGAATGATGCTGTTGTGGTGGTGTAGAGTGATGCTGGTGTGTTGCTGAGTGATGTTAGTGTGGTGCTTAGTAATGCTGTTGTTGTGATGAGTGGTGCTGTGCTGGTGATGAGTGGTGCTGTGTTGGTGTTCAATGATTACCACCACAGCTTAACTCAGCACCACAACAGTAGCACTTCTCCCAACAACGGCATCACTGATGTCCACCAATGCAACACGCTGCAATACCACATTATCATTCTGCACCCCCACAGTACCATTGAGCAACAACACAGCATCACTCTGCACCACCACAGCCGTATTTAGCACACCAACAGTCTCATTCATACATACTACTGCAGTACTCTACAGCACCAAAGCATGCTTTTATAGCTGTAAATGTGTGTGCTACGTTAAAAAAAGTGTAGAAAGCGTGCACTTCCGGCCGGTGGTGTGTGTGACTGTTGAAAGCGTGGACTGATGGCTGTTAGTGTGGGTGTATGCCTATTGAAAGCGTGCATTGATAGCTGTTGGTGTGTGTGCCTGGTGACTTGCTCTTGCTCTTGCTTTCACTTTTGTGTTTGTGGTTTTGCGAAGTAGTATGAGCTTATGTTACGTAATGCTGCTGTGTGTGTACGTGTTGCTGGCATTTAAAATAATTTGTGTATGTTTTTGTAGAAGCATGTACTCACCAGAGCTGTTGTGTGTGCCTAACGGGTAAATGTGCACAACCAGCAGGCTCTGTGTTTTTGTTCCGTTTGTAAAAAGCAATCTCCATTATGTTCCCAAATACATACCGTAATTTTCCGCATGGATCTATTGTTTCCAAGCATTTGAATTGTTCTAATAACATTATCCCAATGAAGGCAACCTAGGAAATCTTTAGTGTGTGCAAGCCTAGACGTACAATCCCCCAATTTTCCATAGCACGCTCTAGAGGGAGGCTGTGAAATAGTAGGCATGGTATGTGAAGTATAGGAGTTTTCTTAAAAAAAGCATCACGTTTCCAGTGTTAGTATTTTCTTTCAGTGGGATGTGGTTTTTTTTTTTGTTTTGTTGTGGTTCTCGGGCTAACAACCGGCTCGCATCCTGCTGTTCAAATTAGCATATCCCAAAAGCAACTTGACAACTGATTACAATCTTGACGACGGCGCTTAAAGTACTCTAGCATCCTGTAGTTTTGTTGACAAAAGCATTGGAGTCTGGGGCCTGTGTGTTTATGTAAATGGAATTGAAGAGTGGTCCGAGCGGTACCGACGTATTGTTGGTGGTTTGGGGGGGTGGGTGGAGTGTTTAGTCAAGTGGATGTGAGAGAGGCTCTGTGTTTGATTCGTTCGTAAAAATCAATCTCCCTTCTCACCCAACAGACATACTGTTAATGTTTGCATGTATTTATTGTTCACAAGCATTGTAAAGGTTATAATAACGTAATCCCAATGATGTCAAAATAGGAAATGTTCTTTAGGTGCAAGCCTATAGATACAATCACAAAAATTTGCGTAGCACGCTGTAGAGGGAGGGGGGGGGAAATAGTAGGCCTGCTGAATGGGGGTGAGTCTGTGTCTTTTATTTCGTTTATACATAAGTATTTTGAAAGTAAAGCTAGCCATCCCTCCTGTGCCTCTAACTTGCTATCATTTTTCTGTTTTTGGTGTGGCGAAGTGGTAAATTTCCGTAGCACGCTGTAGAGGGAAGGGGGTGAATAGTAGGCCTGCTGAATGTGGGTGAGTCTGTGTCTTTTATTTCGTTTACACATAAGTATTTTGAAAGTAAAGCTAGCCATCCCTCCTGTGCCTCGAACTTGCTCTCATTTTTCTGTTTTTGGTGTGGCGAAGTGGTATGAGCTGATGTATGCTGATGAATGGGACAGAGGCTGGATGAATAGTAATTAAAATAATGTATCCAATGTATGATGTTGAATGAGAGAGATGCTGGATGATTTGTGTGTAAAGACCGAAATGTAGACACAGGTGTGGCAAAATGGTATGAGCTGATGTATGCTGCAGAATGGGACAGAGGCTGTATGATTAAGATTGTAAATAATGTATTCAATATATGATGTTGAGTGAGAGAGATGGTGATTGATTAGTGTGTAAACAGCAAAATGTATACGGCGATTTAGTTTGTAATTCGTCTGTGTTTTTTTTTTTTTTTACGACGATTTCAGTTTCAAGTCTTTCGTTTATTGTGTTGTGCGAGCCTGGCAGTGTGCAGGGAGAGAGAGGGGAGGTGCTGGCGTCTGGGGAGGGGGAGTCGAATTGCGAGCCTGGCTGTTTCTGGGGAGAGAGAGGGGAGGTGCTGGCGTTTGTGGGCTGGGGAACAGATGTCGAAGGCTGGTGAATTTTGTTTACAAAATAGTCTATTTCAGTGTCCAAAAAATTATTTGTGCAGGTTAGGGTTTAAGACGAGACAAGGTTTAAGGGTTTAAGAGGAGAGAAAGCCGTGATACTGCAGGGAGAGAGAGGGGAGGTGCTGTCGAATGGGGGCAATAGGCCTTGTATTGGTAAGAGTTTAAGCTTTTGTCATTGTAAATGACAATGCCTTTAATTTATCAGTTTAGAAAATTAACAATAAATTACAATGCCAATAGCCAGCGTTCAAATGCTGGTGAGCCCAACAAAATCAAAATACAATGGCAGCCCTCTATCTGTTTCGTGTGGCTTGATGGTGTGGGTGGCTGAGGGGGCTTTCAATGCGGCTTCCCTTTGCAGGCTCAGTTTGAAGCCCTGGTCTTAAGTATGCAGCCTCGGCACTCAATACAAACTAAGTATCAGCAGAAAGGAAGGGGCTGCAACTTGGAGACACGGCTGTGATACTGCAGGGAGAGAGAGGGGAGGTGCTGGCGGATGGGGAGGGGGAGGAGAATTGCGAGCCTGGCTGTGTCCGGGGAGAGAGAGGGGAGGTTCTGGCGGCTGGGGGCTGGGGAACAGATGTCGAAGGCTGCCGAATTTTGTTTTAAAAATAGTGTGTTTCAGTGTGTGAGTTGTGCATGTTTAAGGGTTTAAGACGAGACACGTCCGTGAAACTGCAGGGAGAGAGAGGGGAGGAGCTGGTGGATGGGGAGGGGGATGAGAAATGGCAGCCTGGCTGTGGAGGAATGCGAGCCTGTCTGTGTGCGGAGAGAGAGAGGGGAGGTGCTGGGGGTGGGTATTGCCGTGGGAGGGAGCCTTGTAGCTTTCATGTGCGAGAGAGAGGGGAGGTGCTGGCGGATGGGGTTGGGGATTGCCGTGGGAGGGAGCCTTGTCGCTTTCATGTGCACGCGCTTTTAATGTCAATGCGCTTGCGCATTGAGCTTCAATTTGACGGGCACTGCAAGGAATCGCCATGGAATCGCAAGTTGGTTGAAGTCTGTTTAAGCCCCCATAGTCTCGCAAGCTCAATGCGCATGCGCATTGACAGGCGAGACCTAAAAAGGGAGTTCACTTAAAAGCGAGCAGTGGAAGGCTACAAGACAGCCAATCACACAGAGGACAAAGAGAAGATGGCCAGGATGGGACAAGTAAAGACACTGAATAAGAAAAAGGTAAATGAGAGAAATAATAAAGCCAGCCAATGGTGAGCTACAGGTGGGCTGTAAGTCCCTGTAAGTTCTTGGAGAGCCCACAATAGGTCTTTTGCATCCAGCCAGATTGTGCTGCATAGTACACTCGATCTAAAAACACCCAGAACACCCCATCCTTTCCATATATAGACCAAAATCCAATGTTCATGCAGTTATTAAAATACTCTAGCAACTGGGAAGTGGATGATCAGATTGGGTGGGTTGGAAAGTTAAGAAACAAAAGCAGCAGGGAGAAAAAGCTAGGCAGGAGCATGCAAAAGAAAATTGACACGCACCGCATGCTGCTGTTCGCACTGATTTTTACGCACAAAAAGTGCCACCGGCGCCGAGTGACAGTGCGATGAGCATTTTCTTGCCATTTACAGAACCCTGCCAAATTTCATGGAATTTTTATTTAACTCTGAGGAATTCCACAGAGTGACATTCTACGAGTTCTGCCCAGGCCTAGTGGTGAATAGGGTTCGAGTGCCAGCCTTGTCTCAACAGCCTATGATTCTGGGCAAATCACCTAACCTCTCGGGAACTTATATAGCAGATGCTCATGTAAAGCGCTGCACTGCCTTTGGATCAAGTTTGCGCTGTATATAACTGCAGAATAAATAATAAAGCGCCTGGGCACTCCAGTTGTCTCCTGCTCTTCAGATTTCTTCAAAGTAATGTAAAAGAGAGGCTGGAACTGGGCACCTCTTCTAGATTGGGAGAACTACTGCCACATTATCGAACTACCACATCCCGGACGGCTGTAATAAAGCATCTGCTTCCAAAGTGTGCAGCCATTATAGCCCTTTGTTGAAAAGAGACATTTGCTTGCTTTCCAACCCAAGCCCAGATTGTCATTCTGTATGTGGCAGTCAGCCGCAGACAGAATGACAATGGGCAGGTGGGGCTGCTCCAGTGCTCTGAGGAGGAGTGCGAGGCGCCCTATCAGGGGGGTGAGGCTTCATGCAGGGAATAGTGCTGTTCCCTGCAATGCCCAAAATTATGGACAAAAGGCGTCCATAAAAAGGATCGTCACTGACAACGGATGTGAGATCCAAATCAAGGACGAACAGTGAATTTTACGGACGGTTGGTCACCCTACCTGCCAGTGCAAACTCTTCAAGCTCCTCCAGATGTTTATGGGTGTGTGCTATTTTATACACATATATATATATATATATATATTACCTACTGGCGGTTGCCAGTAGGTATATATAGTTAGGATTTCTTTGAATAGGGATTTCTGAAAATTCTATGTTGAATAACTTTAGCGTTGAAGGACGGAATTGGCTGAAATTTTCAGGAAAATGGCACATTTTGTTTCTGAGCGTCCCCTGAAAGTTTGGGGGGGGGTTTCGTGAGGTGGGGGCCGAGAAAAAAGGGGGGTCCCAAAACGTCTTTTTAACATTGAGTTTTCCATAGGGCGTTTGGACTCACTTTTAGCTCGAATGGCTGAATGGATTTCTATGAAACTTGACAAAACTGTAGGGACTAGTAGCCCGATGTGCCTTTGCTAGGTCTCAAGATATGTGCTCCAGTGGATTTAGAAAAATTAACGTTCAAAAAAATATATATATCTGTGACAGCGTCCCGCTTAGCACCCCGGTTCGCGTACCTGACGCGTAACGGAACTTCGCGAGGAGAAGCGGATTGGCTCCCCGGTGACTGTGAACATTCTAAACAGTCCGGAGCGGCCGCCATCTTGTGTCTCGGTAGGATCGAGACACAAGAGGTGGCAAAAACAAAGGGGGAAATGAGAATAAGGGGGCGGAGTACATCCTCCCTGACCCCCTAGGTTTGATGAGGGGGCTTTAAAAGGGCCCCGCAGGGCAAAAAATAATAATTTTTATTATCGTTTTTTTTGCGGGGGGAGCACCCGGTACGCGCACCGGGAAGCGGTCCGGGGAGCGTAATATAGGGAAAAAAGAATGAAAGAATTTTCAAATATTGTATGTTTATTGATTGTTCTTTTTGTTGTATTTTTTTTTATTTTTTTTTATTTAAGTACCAACATGTAGGTACCAATGCAGAGTCTAAAAATAAATAAACACCGTCTCCTTTGTAGATATCTTGCATGTTGTTTCAGAAGTTATTGTGGTATATGGAATTCATAGCATAGTCTGTCAGGAAAGCAGAAAGAACATGGAGGCAGGAGATGATAAAGAGATGTTAAATACACAATGGAGATAATATAGTGGGAGAAAGGAAGTAACTATGAGCAAACTTACTATGTAACACAAAAAAGTTGCACAGTATATTTTAAGTCTCACTTTATATTTTATCTTTTGGGGTACTATTTCATAATTTTCGTATTAAAAAGAATAATGTCTCAAACAATTTTAACTTTTAAAATTTAAATTTATTGTTCTGATTTTTCAAAATCTAAGAGAATTTGTAACATTAAATCATCAGGTATGTCCTCCTTTTCATTCCAAGAATCACATTCTTCAGCACATTTTATTAATTCTTGGTCTAGTGTTTCATCCATAAAGTCTACTTCTTCATTTTCTTCGTTAGGATTGTTTTCAATCTTAATTTGAAATGAAATTGTATTTTCTTTTTGCTGTGATTCCATTTTCTTGCTGTAAATTGCATAAAAAATAAATATATCAGTGGAGATAGGGCACTGTTGGGTTTAAGTTCAGACAGGTACTTGTGAGTTTTTAACAGTGAAGTTATCTTTGGGCAGTGCATGGTTTCAGGCAGGAAGTAGAACTATTAAAAAGTGCCTGTGATGAAGCCTAAGTAAATTCATAATTATACCACAGAAGCCTAACTCAATCAATAATTTAAATAATTAAGTCTTTCTCAATGACTAACTCTTATAGAGGGACAGTATGTAACTATCTGAAAACGTTTTCCTAAATTAATTTAAAGTGCATAACATAGTTCTCCTTTCAATTTTTTAAAATTATATCTTACCTTTGAAAAAGAAGTTAAAGTTGTCAGTGAAAATGTTCTTGAAATGTACTTCAGGAAGTAGTAGTCAAAATGGCTGTGTTTCTCTCTCTTTCTTTATATATATTCAGATACATAACCAATCAAATGACTTGAAATAATAGTAGAAAATGAAAGTAACATTTTAATTGGTTGTCAATTCTAACACTTCATATGTGTTTTTGTCATGTAATTTACCTCAGTATATTTAGTCAGGCCTACAGCATGATTTTCTCAATGGAATTCCATCAAATTTGGGTAAATGGTAGGGACTGCTATGTAGTAGGGCCTATTCTATTTTTGATGAAAGTGTCTCCAGTGGTTTTTCTGTAAATTACTTTCCCACCATTTTTTAGCGAGCGCTCACCGGTGCGCGCCCCGGTACGCGCACCGGCAGCGTTACGGGAGTCCTCCATTTTGTGTTTCGGTAGAATTGAGACACAAGATGGAGGGCAAACAATGTTCGGAATGGGTAGAAGGGGCAGGGAAGACACTTCCTGACCCTCTAGGTTTTCGGAGGGGGGCTTAGGAGGCTCATATAGGCAAAAAAAAATGGAGAAAAAAAATTCGCGTGGGGAGCGCCCGGTACGCGCACCGGTAAGCGAACCGGGGAGCGTACTTTGGTGAAAAATAGTGAAAAAAGTTAGAAAAAGAAAAACGTTTTGAATGATCAGAGGTAGGGTAGCTCTGAAAAGAGCTATTGGGTTCTGTGGCTAATTTAGGTACCTACAAGTAGGTTCCAATGCACAGTTTTAAATTCAGGAGGAATATTCTATTCCCCTCATCGGAGAAGTGCACACCATCTCCTCTGTAGATGTCTTGCATGTTGTAACGCAAGTTATTGTTGTATATTAAACCCATTCTAAAGTCTCTCATGTAAGCAGAAACAGATTTATTCACATGTTTCCGTGCTTTCTCAAATTGTGGACAAAATTGGTTGGACCAGTTCCATTTCTGTCTTTGGCATATATTGGAATATACCAAGGCAGTTTGGGGAAAAAGTGTCATCAATTGATGAAAGGTGTCCTTTAAAAGCATTTCCAGACCAACCCCAGTCAAAGTGCCCAAATCATTTCCACCACAGTGCACTATTAAGAGGTCAGGGTTTGGCAGATGCATAAAAAAATTATATTAAAAACATATAAAGAATATTTTTCCTTTAAAAGAATACATTTTACAGCTTTTGATATTTGCTATTAAAAAAACATTGAAATTCACTGAAAAAACCATAGGTTATAGACCATATATAGTTAGGAATTAGCATTTACAAAACCTTGAAAATTCACTGAAAAAACCATAGGTTATAGACCATATATAGTTAGGGATTAGCATTTACAAAACCTTATTTTACTCACACAAAACCATTGAAATTCGCATATATAGTTAGTTGCACTAACTATATATAGCGCACCCGCAATCCACTGCTGATGATGTCACATATTACATCATTCATGACATGGTCAGTGACATCACTGATGACATCACTGTTGACAACTCAAATGACATCACTGACAACATCACTGATGACATCATTCATGTGATAACACGATGAACCTCTTCAGACTCTAATATAACCTTAGATACACTCAGTGTAAACAGACACTCACAGATTGTCACTCATCCATGGAGTTACTCAAACACCTAGTCAGTCATGCAAAGAATCAATCACACCTCCATTTCCTCAACTATACAGTTATACACACCTTACTAATTCAAACATATTCTAACATATATTTACTCTCTTATACAATCACTGATACAAGTTTTCAATGATCCATGCAGCCACTCACACATTCACTGGCTCTTATACACAGTAATGTATATATGTCAACTCTCACATGTACTGTGTTTTACAAATATACTTACTTTGACATGTAGCACTGAGATATTCATTCACTCACCAATACACTCATGCACACAGTCAACCACCCATACAGCTGTTTCCACATGCAGTTTTGAACCAATACATCTAGTGAATCAACTGTTCACACATCTATGCAAAGAGTCACACACCTCCCAGCCACCCACACACACACACTCACTCTCCCATACAAATACTTGGGCAACCAATCAATAACCCATATAGTTACTCATATAGCTACTGATCAACACATGCAGCAGTTTACAGAACAACAGATATAATGATGCACAAATTAAAACAGTTTAGTCACTAACCCATGCACTTAGTGAGACACATTTAATCACTCTCTCATACAGTCAGTCATGCACCTACTAAATCCTTCATCCACACACTTCTACATCCACTCATTGTTCAATATGTAAGACATATATTAACTTTACAGAAACTTACAGTCACTGGATGATGTCCTCAGTGATGTCATCAGTGATGTCACTGACCATGTCATGAATGATGTAATATGTGACATCATCAGCAGTGGATTGCGGGTGAGCGATATATAGTTAGTTGAACTAACTATATATGCGAATTTCAATGGTTTTGTGCGAGTGAAATAAGGTTTTGTAAATGCTAATCCCTAACTATATATGGTCTATAACCTATGGTTTTTTCAGTGAATTTTCAAGGTTTTGTAAATGCTAATTCCTAACTATATATGGTCTATAACCAATGGTTTTTTCAGTGAATTTTCTAGGTTTTGTAAATGCTAATTCCTAACTATATATGGTCTATAACCTATGGTTTTTTCAGTGAATATATATATATATATATATATATATATATATATATATATATATATATATATATATATAACGTTTTATTTGGCATTTAGCTACGTAAGTCAATGCCGGGAAGGATGAGACCAGAGCTGGGAGGAGCAGCTGGAGGGTGGGGAATGAAAGGGGAAGGTCATAGGGTTAATCATAACATGAGAATGACAATAAGCAAATGCATGTCACATTCAAACCAGAATAAAAGACCCAAAAAAACCATACAAAGCCACCAGGTATTACCTGAACCCCAGTGAGGAATGCAACCTAGGACCTAACATAGGAGCAATAGACAGACAGGTCCACGTGACTACATGTACTTATAGCGGAAGACACAGCCTGATACCACAGGGAACAGCACATGTCAAAGGGGTGAACCTTGGCAAACCCTCATTGTAAGGATTAACTCCTGAACGGTTGTCTCCTGAGGCTGAATTGAAAGAGGTCCTTTGTCCCATGCAGAAGAGAAAAGGTTCCCATATATCCTTGGGACGGGAGCGGGAAGACATCAACTCCCAAAAATTAGACAGCTGCTCCTGACAATACGCCATGTCCTGGAGCCATATTTTTGTAGTGGGAGCTGGCTTACAACCCAAGTGTATGGCCACCCTTTGCTTGGCCAGGAGGAGCAGCACCGCGGTGAGGCGGCGTACACCAGCAGGCCTCCAAGGGGATGTGAGGGATTGAGTGCCCCATGACTGTGCGGATAGTCGAGGACCATGTGTTCTAATCCAGGGACATGGGGAGGAGGGTGGGGGGCTGGGAACGTATCATGTAATGTCCAGCAGGTGGCTCTGAGTTGATAGTACAGTACAGTGTCAAGCATGGTGGGAACCAGAGATGTCGTGGACTCAAAAGGTGGGATAAAGTGACAGACTAGGTAATGAGGTTACGGACACGTGCCTACTCCCTGGCACCAATATCCAGCAACAGTGGTTTTATAGGGTCATTGCAGGCTGGACAATTTTGTCTTCCTTCTCAGTCCCTCCAAAGCCCATCATACTCTCCCAACTCTCTATATGTCCACCCTTGGAGCCCTGTAGGCACTTATGCCCACATGCATCAAGCATTTTTGGAGTCGCAAACGGTGCGATTCCTTAAAATCGGCCGTTTGCGATTCCAAAAATGCTTTTTGAGATGCATCATTTGTTTTTGTTGAAAATCGCAAATTTTGCGATTTTCTAAAATGCGATTGCATTTAAGGAATTGCAATTTTGCGATTCCTTAAATGCAATGCATCATTCTTTAAAAATTTGCGATTTTACAAATTGCAAGTGCAAATTACCACGAGGTCGAACCTCATGGTAATTTGCGAAATTGTTTAAAAATGCACAAAAATGCATTTTTTAAACTGTTAAGTTACAGACACACATGTCCTTAGGACATGTGTGTTTGTAACTTATAGGTAAAAGTGCATTTCATGGGTGAAGGGGGGGTCATTTGGACCCCCCTCTCCACCCTTGAAATGCTTTGTTGAATTGCGATTTCAAATTGTGAATTCGCAATTCCCATTCATTCCTATGGGCATTTCAGCCCATAGGAATGAATGGGAATTGCGAATTCGCAATTTGAAAATCGCATTTTTTATGCGATTCGGTAAAAATAGCGATTTTTACCGAATTGCATAAAAAAAGCAAAAATATTCATGCATAGGCTTTTGCGATTTCTAATTTGCGAATCGCTATTTTTCGCAAATTAGAAATCGCAAAAGCCCATATTGATGCATGTGGGCAATAGAGTGCCATGGTCAGTGGCGAGAGAGTGGCCTGGTCAATTTCTACAGCGATGTGGGGCTGGAAAGGAGTGGGGTTGATCCAATAGTGTAGAAATTGGGCTTGAGCACACAGGGCATTTACTGGCATATCAGGAGCCCCAAAACCCCTGGGCAAGCAGTAAGGTGAGGAGATCCCATGACACCCGTGGTTGTTCACCTGCCCAAACTAGGGCAACCAGGGCAGTCTTGAAGCATCTGACTAACAGCACTGTGAGATGAATAGAGGTATGTTGAGAAAGAAGACCTTCGCTATAGCTATGCATCCCGCTAAGGACAGGGGCAGCTTGGTCCACACTGTAAGTCTATCTTTAAACTATACAACTGCCCGGTCGTAGTTTGCACGTCAGAGTTCTTCAGGATCCAATGGTCAAATGCCCTGGTACCTCACCATGTCAGTCACCCATTTGAAAGGGAATTCGAGGGAAATAGTGGTGTGGCTTCCATAAGAGGAAATGTGACAGATTTGGACCAATTAATCTGTATACCAGGATAACAGGCAAAAGGCACCACCTCACGCGTTAGGGAGTCAAGGTTTTTCTGGGGGTCACAGACATACAGAGTGATATCACTCTCATACAACGAGACTACCAGGCCTCTAGCTGTAAAGTCAATACCCTGATTTGTGTGATGTTGCCCAAGTCTCACCGCCAGAGGCTCCATTGCAATCGCAAACAAGCATTTACAATGCAATAGGTCTCGCAGCATGAAAGTTTGAGTTACTGGCATTGTAAATGACAATGCTGTGCATTAATTTGTTTTTTTTTATTTGCAATCATGCAAGATTAAATATTAGGGCCATGCTCAAAGCGTGGGGTTAAGAGGAGGGTTAGGTTTTTCACGTTATTTCTAAGAAACAATGTTGATTTATAAAACTGAAGTATTTTCGTGGGCATGACCGAATACAAGCTTTCAAAGAAATGTTTCAACCCCACCTTTCACGGAATCGTCAGTTTCAATGTAATGTAAAGCAAATCGCACTTCATATTGTGTTCAATGCAACATTTTACTAGCACTGTAGTCGTCATACATGCACCGAGAAGAAACAGATCTAACAATTCACAGTCCTTAAAACACAAAAAATAAATATATGCCAGCATAAACTGAAATACCTGGATACATGTAAGGCAAGAAGCCCCCCGTATATTTATGATAAACATTATCCAACAGATACTCGGCTATCAATAGTGACAAAACTGTGATTTAAGTCATAATCAACCCAAAACGATCTCAATGAGAAAGCAGCTGAAGTAGAAAACACGAGACCTTAGCACACGACCAGCTAAGCCCACAGCCATAATGAAGTAGCAACCCAAAAAAAAACCTATCAACATTCTGAAATTCAGAGAAAATACATAGACAGAAGAAGCCAAGCATTAGTCATTTTTATATTGAACAGGTGCACCCAGCCATAGTTGAGCACTTTACCGATTTAAAAGCCATACAAGGAACATTAGTTTCGTAACCTCGAACAGCACCGTGTAATGGCTTGGGAGATAGGGCAGGCATAAAACGTAATCGGTAATCGGTATACACCTGTTACAACGCATTTGTTACAACGCACTACTGTTACAACGCGACTTTTACAACGCATACCATTACAACGCATTGCGCTGGGGGGCGCTCTAGGATAGGGAATAAGTATAATTTACTATCCAACACCTTCCCTAGGGTCCACGGGGACTGGAGTTAGAATAGTAAATTATACTTACCACTATCCAGCACCTCAAAGCGCTATGCGTTGTAATGGTATGCGTTGTAATGGTCGCGTTGTAACGGTAGGTAGTTGTAATGGTATGCGTTGTAACATGGTACATCCAACGTAATCAGCTGACTACCTTGGGATGCATAGCTAACATTAACCTGCTGTGGATCAGAACTGATCAAACAGATATTAGACTGATTATCATTGGTTTAGTACAAACTGATGTTAGAACTTAGTAGTTGTACACCTGATAACTCTCCTGTGTCAGATAAAAGAATGTTTTTTTTTGTAAAACCCTCACCCACCAGGGTTACCCATTGGTGGCATGCTTTATCATTGGGTCCATCCCAATCTGATGCGGTCCACAGTAGGTGACACAGCGAGGATTTGCCTAGATGAGAGTGTGACAATAGGCCACCCTCTCCCCGGAGGAACCATGATGCACTATTAATGCACCCTCCCCTTGTTTCTCACAGTTTGCAATCTGGGAGGAACAAGGCGAAGGAAGAGGGTGGGGCGAGTGAGGAAAAATGCAGGAACATAACAGTGTACATACATCCCAACTGACAATTCAGGTGGGAGGATTTTTAAACAAAAACAAATCTTTTTGTTGGTCTCCCTCCTAAACCTGCAAATTGTTTCAATGTACTTTAATGGGGAAAATTAAATCCCACAATTTTTTTAAAAAAATCTCCCTCTTTCTAGTTGTAAAATGTTGGCATGTATGTAGCACATATTCACATCCTTTACAACCTCGTCACCCGTACCCATAAAACATACCAGGGCAGCCAGAACAAAGAACTGCAGGCCTAATTTGAAATTTCCTTTTCAAATGCATGTTATTAGTTCGATATTTTAGAGGGTCCATGTAAGAAACGATACAACTGTTTTATTTGTATTTTAGGTGAACCCTCGTTTCACCTGTAAGACGTTGATCTGAGGAATATGCATCTGTGTATTGCCTCTATGTTGGGCTCAGAACATTAGAAAAGGAAAGAGATCATGCCCTTGAGTTTTTTAAGAACGATCATTTTACAGTAACTTATGCATGAAATGCTGTGGCCTGGCAGCACATGTTGGGCACTACATTTCCCAAAATTCTACTGAGGCGTCACGTGTTGATGGGGCGGCTGGCTCCACCCAGTCTCGCGCCACCCTCGAGGAGGCACGCGCCGCGCCTTTTAGCCAATGGAGGTGGACAATGGGCTGTCACGTGCCGGTGTCTGTCGCTTTTGTTGGGTTCGGGCAGCTAGGGCGAGTCTGACAGAGCGGAGCAGCAGGGAGTGTGGATCCCTGGTTAATCGTGCGAGTGGATTATGGGGCGGTAACAGAAAATAGGTAAATGTGGGGATAACCATTAGAGGGCAGCGAGGGACCACAATGAGGTAGCCACTATTTTGTAAAAGGGTGTGTGATTCTAGTACCTGTGATGGCATCTTGTGCAAATGTGCAAGAACTGCCGTCGGTTGACTTGGATCCCTTTGCCGTGTTAATCCTTCGAAAGGCCTCTAGCAAGGGTAGTCGTTGCTTTTGCGTTAAATTACATTTTTGGCAGGTAGATAAGGGAATGGGATAGTTATTTGCTCGAGGTACGGCGTCCCGCCTTCTCAAATACTTTGTGGTGTACCGATCGACCTATTTATCTCTTTACCCTCCAGCCCCCATATCTGCCCCTGTTATAAATCATTTACGTTTATTGTTGTACATGCCCCAGGCGCGCGCACTCCTCCGTTTGAATCCAGGGTAACCACCTTAGTTCTCTGCGCGCTTCGCTTGGCAGACGGGCGGAGCGCCTGCAAATGGCGGACGACGGTCCATGTTGTGGGCGTGGTCGGCCACACCCGCATTCGCTTTGTGTTGCTCGAGAAGCCCGAGTGCCCCACCCTCCATGGTGATTCCAGAACAACAAAGGGGGCTTGAGGCACTGGATGGAGCGCGCGTGCGCCGGCTCCGAGCAACCCCGTCCCCTCGAACGCTGGGGCCGTGTACTGGAATGGGGCACCGGGGGCAGGAAGATCTCCGAGGGGAAGCGGGCAGGCACTGGTATTCCCAGGTGAGCAGCTTGGTATAGAGCCTAGATGCGCTAGGAAGGGGACAGAGGTTATGGAAGGGGGTTGTGGAAGACATTAGAGAGGACAGATTCCTATCGAAATTTGCTCTTGTGTGTGTTTGCGAGCGTGTGTGTATGAGTGCGACGGCGGGGGGGGTGTCTCTGTATGTGCGTGCGTGTATGTGCGCTTGTGTGTGTGTCTCTGTGTGTGCGCATGCGTAAGCAGGGGGAGGTGTGGCTGTGTATGTTAGAGCTTCCCAGAAGACAGGAGATGTGCACACCCGCGCGCGGCCCGCTCCGATCCGATTATGCGCGTGGCCATCTCTTGTCTCCTGGGAAGCTGAGCCGTTGACAATATTTCTCTGGCGAGACCGCGCTTTCGTGCAGTTAACGCCACGAGACCTAAAAAAACGGTAAATGACAGGCAACCTTTTGTGTACCTCATGAGATCAGAAAAGGGTCTGACAGCAGCCAGTTCCGACGAATTCACTCGATCAAAAGTGTGTAGAGGAGCTAAATGTGGCAAATGAAATGCTAACTGAGTCCAAGGTGGGCATGCAATGGAAAAAGGTGTGAACGCTCCAGGGTATAGAATGTCTTAGTGGCATCAAGCAGGGCAGCTAATGTGGTAACTTGGGGGTTGAGGTGGTACATGTCCCCGAAGATGGTGTGGAGGTTGTGGGACTTGAGCAGCCTGGGATGAAGCCGGAAGGGTCAGGCCGAACTAGGTGGGGCAGAAGTGGCAGTAGTCTATTCACCTGAATTTAGCAAAGATTTTAGTATGCACATCAAGGAAAGAAGTCTATAGGAATCACACAGTGTACCCAAGTTGTCTGGTTTGAGAAGCGTAACAATGTCTGCCTCTCAGAGCGAAGGGGGCTGGGAGAAGGTCTCCAGGGTGTCCCCAAACATTGGCAAAAGATGCAGTGCTAGCATGGGGAAAAACTCCTTGTAAAAGGCGGCAGAAATGCCGTCTAACCTCAGAGACTTGTCTCCGGGAAGGCTGTAAATAACTTGGACTATCTCCTCAATGGTTATGGGGGAGTTCAAGTAGAATCAGTCCAGCCATAGCAGCTGCAGATTGTCCAGATACGCGGACAGGTCGGACAGGCCTAGGACAGGGGTGGCGGAGCATAATTTGGAATAGAAAGAGGACATCACATGAAAAGTTTGGAGGGGGAGAACAAAAGGTTGTACTCTTTATCCAGACCTTCCGTCACGTACGATGACGGCTGCGGCGAGCGGAGCAGGCCCGTAAGCTTCCTGCCCCGGTGATAACCCTCGCCACAGTCACGGGCCTGCACGTCACGGTGGAGGAAGGAGCTTTCCCTGTTAGCCTTCTCATAAATCGGTTACTGTGCTGTGAATGGAGACCAACAAGGCCTCATCATGAGAGTGGAAGTGTACGGTTTCCAGAGCTAGAATGTCGCTTTCAAGCTGTGACTGCCTCCCTTGGATTGCTTTAAGCACACCCAATTGCTTTGTGACACACGCCCTGCTTAAAGCTACCTTGAAAGCCTCTCAGAGCATGGAGGCTGACCAGACCAAGCCCTCACTGTGTGAAAAGTAATCCACTATTTCCCTGAGGATTTCGTCAGAGAATGCCTTTAGGTAGCTGGCTCTGTATATACTATACCAAAGTGAGGTATAGTGTGTACAGAGTCCAGTGGAACCCAAAAGGTAGGCAGAGGTAAAAGTAGATAGCACCTTACTATTTGTGGTAGTGTCGTCGAGCTGTAAGGGTGTATCTGAGGGTAGCGCTAAGCATTTGTTGTACACACTCAATCAGCAAATAATATCACACACTCAAAGACTGAATTCAGACCAATGGGTTTTGTATAAACATTTTCTTTTAGTTATTTTATTTTTCTAGAACCAAGCAAGCCTGGCACAGGTAAGCAATAAATACTTTACAGTAGTAATGCAGTTTGTCAACAGTTTGAATTGAATTTGTATGGGCACTTTGATTTGATTACAGTTGAGTTACTGGTAATGCAATGCTTTTGATATACTGTACATATTCTTTGTAAAAGCTTTTTAGTAGATTGTCAAGTAGATTGCTTTACAGATTACTTTTCTTAGCCAGTGCAGTATACCTGGATCCTGCACTGGGACATTTCCTGTAAACAGGTAAGTAAAAGCGTTTTGGTTATTTAGTTACGGTTTTAAAGGTTTTCATAGATTTCACACTTTGAGAGGTCCGAAGAGAGCATGCTCTTGGTGACCGATGATGGCCTGGAAGTGGAGAGCGAACCTCTCCCTGACCTCCTGTCCACCAAGGAGCATGATGGGTCAGTGGAAGGTGTGATACTCTCTCCTACACTGATCCTTGAGCAGCAGGGTGACTGTCACCAGTTGTTGAAATTGTTTGCCACACTTTTCTCTCTGACACAGGTGTTACTCACTGGTGTATCCATGATGTGGACACTTGTGACAGCCCTCCTGTAAAACACAAGATTTACAGGTTGACTGACCGGGTCAGAGCCAGCATCAAAGAGGAGGTCTCTAAGATGTTGGCATTAGGGGTGATAGAGCCCTCCAACAGTCCTGGGGCCAGCCCAGTGATCTTGGTCCCAAAGGCTGCTGCAGTCATTGCCACTCCCGAACTGCGGTTTTGTGTGGACTACCGTGTGTTCAATTGCGTCACCAGGACTGAGGCACACCCCATCCCCAGAGCAGATGAGCTCATTTATCGGTTGGTGGCTGCCAAGTTCCTCAGCAAGTTTGATTTGATGTCTGTATACTGTCAGATTGCCTTAACTGATGAGGCTCAAGGAGAGGTCAGCATTCTCAACCCCAGAAGGATATTACCAGTTCCGGGGGAAGACCTTTGGATTGAAGAATGCCCCTGCCACCTTTCAGAGGTTGGTCAACCAGGTGTTGGCTGGACTGGAGGACTTCAGTGCTGCATACCTGGATGACATTGCAGTGTTCAGTTCCAGCTGGGAAGAACACTTGCAGCTCCTCTGGGAAGCGTTAAAGGCTCTGCAGAGGGCAGGCCTCATGATCAAGGCCAGTAAGTGCCAGATCGGGCAGGGTTCTGTGGTGTATTTGGGACACCAGGTAGGAAGAGGCCAGGTGACGCACCCACAGACCAAGATTGACACCATTCTGGCTCGGGAACCCCCAAGACCGAGACAGAGGAGAGAGCCTTTTTAGGTCTCACCGGTTACTACAGGAGATTTGTTAAGGGCTATGGCACCAGTGTTGCTCCCTTAACAGAGCTGACTTCCAGTAAGCAGTCCAAGAAGGTGATCTGAACTAGGTCCTCCCAGAAAGCTTTGATGCCTAGAAGGCAGCCATGTGCATTGCGCCCGTGCTAAAGGTACCCGACTTCTCCAATGAATGTTTCGTGCAGGCTGACGCTTCAGAGCATGGTGTGGGAGTGGTACTCTCACAACTGAATGAAGAGGGCCTAGACCAGCCTGTTGTCTTGATTAGCAGGAGAATACTCCCCATGGAACAGAGGTGGAGTGCTATAGAAAGAGAAGCTTTTGCTGTGGTCTGGGCATTGAAGACGCTAAGAACCTACCAGTTTTGGACTCACTTCTGAGTTCAGACAGACCACAGGCCCCTGAGATGTTTGACGCACATGAGGGGTGAGAATCCAAAACTGTTGAGGTGGTCCATCTCCCTACCTGAATGGACTTTACAGTGGAACATCGCCCTGGTACAGAACACGCCAATGCAGATGGTCTGTCCAGGTTCTTCTGCCTTAGTGAAGAGAACTCCCAGGAGGTTGGGTAGGTCTCCCTACTTTCAGTTGGCGGGGACATGTGTTAGACTTGACATCTTTTGCCATGTTTCTCCAGTCTTTTTGCTTTTTGACCTCCCGGTTTTGACTCTGTTTTTGTTGGTTTAGTGTCTCTGCGCACTTTCTCACTGCTGTTCAGTGTTAAAGTGCAAGTGCTCCTGTAGTAAATTGTTGTTATGAATTGGTGAGTTCCTGATTGGGTATTTGATTTACTATTCAGTCCCTAGTACCGTGCACTGTCGGTGCCCAAGGGCCGGTAAATCAAGTGCTGCTAGTGGGTTTGCAGCACTGGTTGTGCCACCCGCCCAAGCAGCCCTTCAAAGGTAACTCAGATCTGCCACCGCAGTATCTGTGGGGAGTCTAGTACTGCCATGTTGACTTGGCAAGTGCACCCACTTGCCAGGCCCTAACCTTCCCTTTCCTTACACAGGAGTCAGCCCTAAGGTAGGCACAAGGTACCCCTGTGGGCAGGGTGCAGTGTATGTGAAAGGTAGGACATGCCCTGATGCACTATTGCAAGGCTGCCTGTTCCCATAGGATAGAATGGAGAGTTTGCTTATAACATTTTATAAACATAACTACCCCTGGGAACAAGGTAGGAAAATAAAGTTTAGTATGCCTGGACTAAGGATGTTAAAATGCATCTTTAAGTGAGGGTGATTTTTACATTCCGTGTTTGAAAATACCACTTTTAGAAAGTAGGTGTTTTCCTGCTTAGCCATCCAGTGTGCCTCTCCTTGGTTTGTGGATTGACTGCCTAGCTCTGGAGTGACAGGGGCTGGGGAGGTGCCATGGCTCCAGAGAATAGACTACACAGTGCTGGTTTTCAGCACCCCAATACTCAGTAGTGTCGACTGCGGTCTTCTCATCAAAAAGTTAGGCCCCATCACGGTCACAAAGGAAGCACTGGTTACTCTTAACGAAGGCAGGTTATTAACAAGTCGACTGCTCATTTTACCATGCCCCTATTTCCTCTCTCTGCCTCTCATTACAATTCCTCCCACAGTGCTCCCTCTCGTTTCTCTTCTTTACTGCTTCCTCCTTGTCTCTTGTCTCTTTTTGAAAAAAAATCTTCTGTAATATATCCTGTAGCTCTCTCTCTCTTTCTTTCAATTCAATTCATGTACATTACTCAAATTCACTATTGCTTTATCAGCATGGCACAAGTCGGGGGTGGATGCAGTTTGGTGGGGTCCCCCCACTGTTTTTTCAGAAAAGGGACACAGTTCCACTTTGCTCAATAGGCATGTGTCAGAGGTGTTACTTTGGGGCCCATCACTGGTGTTTCTTGCATCTGTAAACACTGGAATCTGCGTATTGTAACTATCCGTCCCACCAGAATTGTCCCCTTTATTAGTGTGAATGGCACAAGAGAAGAACAGTGAACTTGACAAAATTAACCTTTCTATTGCTTTATGCACTGTAAATGTGAAACACTTTGGAGCGGTATAAAGAACAACGTCAGGAAACAAACGCAAATTAACAGCACATTTTATTTATGCACTAAAAATTGTTTTAAAAGGTAATTTCCAAGTTCCACATACCTGTTTAAAAATATTTACACTTTCAACAATTTCCAAGATCAGTTACAAATTGATAGTGGGAAAAACATCAGGTACAAAATCAAGATTTTCTTTTTACGTTATTTTATGTTTCTTGTTATTTGTATATAAAATAGGCAGTTGACCAATTAAGTGAGAATTATTATAAGGGCCTGCCGTCACTACATTTGACAACAAGGGGTGGTGAGGGACAGAGTCTCTGAATTAAGCAGAAAGCTCTCACCCCGTCAAGAGATCAGGGCTAGATCCAACACCGTTTTTTAGCTCACTGCACCATCCCAGTTTCAGAACCTGGCTGTATGCAAATTAGTCTGTTCCTGTCCCAGTGCATGATGGGAACAGGGCAAACCAAACTACAAAAGCCAATTCTTACACTGGGAAGGAAACAAGCTCCGGGGACAGACTGATTTGCATATAGCCAGGTTCTGAACTGGGATGGGGCAGTGAGATAAATAACGGTGATGGATCAAGCCCTGATCTTTGGACTGGGTAAGAGTGGTCTGTTTAACTCAGACACTCTGTTCATCACCACCCCCTTTTTGTAAATCGTTTTTGGCCACTATAGGTGTGGTAGGGTATACTCAGACATGAGTCCCTTTCTCACTGCTCCATCAGGATTCAAGCAAGCTGGGCCGAAGAAGGCTGAAATGCCAGAAACCGGTCCCCGGTAGCTTGTCTCCTTTCTGGTGAAGAATTGGCTTGGTAGTTTAGTCTGCCCTGTTCCCATGATACACTGGGCCAGGGACAGACTGATTTGCATATAGCCAGGTTCTGAACTGGGATGGGGCAGTGAGATAAATAACGGTGATGGATCAAGCCCTGATCTTTGGACTGGGTAAGAGTGGTCTGTTTAACTCAGACACTCTGTTCATCACCACCCCCTTTTTGTAAATCGTTTTTGGCCACTATAGGTGTGGCAGGGTATACTCAGACATGAGTCCCTTTCTCACTGCTCCATCAGGATTCAAGCAAGCTGGGCCGAAGAAGGCTGAAATGCCAGAAACCGGTCCCCGGTAGCTTGTCTCCTTTCTGGTGAAGAATTGGCTTGGTAGTTTAGTCTGCCCTGTTCCCATGATACACTGGGCCAGGGACAGACTGATTTGCATATAGCCAGGTTCTGAACTGGGATGGGGCAGTGAGATAAATAACGGTGATGGATCAAGCCCTGATCTTTGGACTGGGTAAGAGTGGTCTGTTTAACTCAGACACTCTGTTCATCACCACCCCCTTTTTGTAAATCGTTTTTGGCCACTATAGGTGTGGCAGGGTATACTCGGACATGAGTCCCTTTCTCACTGCTCCATCAGGATTCAAGCAAGCTGGGCCGAAGAAGGCTGAAATGCCAGAAACCGGTCCCCGGTAGCTTGTCTCCTTTCTGGTGAAGAATTGGCTTGGTAGTTTAGTCTGCCCTGTTCCCATGATACACTGGGCCAGGGACAGACTGATTTGCATATAGCCAGGTTCTGAACTGGGATGGGGCAGTGAGATAAATAACGGTGATGGATCAAGCCCTGATCTTTGGACTGGGTAAGAGTGGTCTGTTTAACTCAGACACTCTGTTCATCACCACCCCCTTTTTGTAAATCGTTTTTGGCCACTATAGGTGTGGCAGGGTATACTCAGACATGAGTCCCTTTCTCACTGCTCCATCAGGATTCAAGCAAGCTGGGCCGAAGAAGGCTGAAATGCCAGAAACCGGTCCCCGGTAGCTTGTCTCCTTTCTGGTGAAGAATTGGCTTGGTAGTTTAGTCTGCCCTGTTCCCATGATACACTGGGCCAGGGACAGACTGATTTGCATATAGCCAGGTTCTGAACTGGGATGGGGCAGTGAGATAAATAACGGTGATGGATCAAGCCCTGATCTTTGGACTGGGTAAGAGTGGTCTGTTTAACTCAGACACTCTGTTCATCACCACCCCCTTTTTGTAAATCGTTTTTGCCCACTATTGGTGTGGCAGGGTATACTCAGACATGAGTCCCTTTCTCACTGCTCCATCAGGATTCAAGCAAGCTGGGCCGAAGAAGGCTGAAATGCCAGAAACCGGTCCCCGGTAGCTTGTCTCCTTTCTGGTGAAGAATTGGCTTGGTAGTTTAGTCTGCCCTGTTCCCATGATACACTGGGCCAGGGACAGACTGATTTGCATATAGCCAGGTTCTGAACTGGGATGGGGCAGTGAGATAAATAACGGTGATGGATCAAGCCCTGATCTTTGGACTGGGTAAGAGTGGTCTGTTTAACTCAGACACTCTGTTCATCACCACCCCCTTTTTGTAAATCGTTTTTGGCCACTATAGGTGTGGCAGGGTATACTCAGACATGAGTCCCTTTCTCACTGCTCCATCAGGATTCAAGCAAGCTGGGCCGAAGAAGGCTGAAATGCCAGAAACCGGTCCCCGGTAGCTTGTCTCCTTTCTGGTGAAGAATTGGCTTGGTAGTTTAGTCTGCCCTGTTCCCATGATACACTGGGCCAGGGACAGACTGATTTGCTTATAGCCAGGTTCTGAACTGGGATGGGGCAGTGAGATAAATAACGGTGATGGATCAAGCCCTGATCTTTGGACTGGGTAAGAGTGGTCTGTTTAACTCAGACACTCTGTTCATCACCACCCCCTTTTTGTAAATCGTTTTTGGCCACTATAGGTGTGGCAGGGTATACTCAGACATGAGTCCCTTTCTCACTGCTCCATCAGGATTCAAGCAAGCTGGGCCGAAGAAGGCTGAAATGCCAGAAACCGGTCCCAGGTAGCTTGTCTCCTTTCTGGTGAAGAATTGGCTTGGTAGTTTAGTCTGCCCTGTTCCCATGATACACTGGGCCAGGGACAGACTGATTTGCATATAGCCAGGTTCTGAACTGGGATGGGGCAGTGAGATAAATAACGGTGATGGATCAAGCCCTGATCTTTGGACTGGGTAAGAGTGGTCTGTTTAACTCAGACACTCTGTTCATCACCACCCCCTTTTTGTAAATCGTTTTTGGCCACTATAGGTGTGGCAGGGTATACTCAGACATGAGTCCTTTCTCACTGCTCCATCAGGATTCAAGCAAGCTGGGCCGAAGAAGGCTGAAATGCCAGAAACCGGTCCCCGGTAGCTTGTCTCCTTTCTGGTGAAGAATTGGCTTGGTAGTTTAGTCTGCCCTGTTCCCATGATACACTGGGCCAGGGACAGACTGATTTGCATATAGCCAGGTTCTGAACTGGGATGGGGCAGTGAGATAAATAACGGTGATGGATCAAGCCCTGATCTTTGGACTGGGTAAGAGTGGTCTGTTTAACTCAGACACTCTGTTCATCACCACCCCCTTTTTGTAAATCGTCACTACATTTGACGTCATTGTGATTTGCATCTGATAACTGGCCCCTCACTATTTTCCTTAGAACCTGTGCCCTTTTTATTGGCATATGAAAAGAGAAAAAGGCTCAGCTGGCACGTTTCAAGTGCTGTTAAATTTATTTAACAGACTGAGGTCCATTAGCTAAATTAACTGGACCTAAGGTATCGATTTACCATATAATTTCATGTATTTGTTTTATTTTCACATATTCATGCATAAGCAACAGGGTGATACATAAAACAGTTGGTATACATCATAAAAACATTCAGGCATAAAATAAGCACTAAATAAACTGTGTAGTTAAGAAAAAGAATATGTTGTGAACAAAGAAAATCAGTTTGAACATTTATCCGGAAAACCATTTATGATTACACAACAATAGCAGCAGCATAAAAAACTGAATTTGTTCAAGACATAACAAAAGTGACATTCTTGAGATGATCTTTACAGGAGAGCTTCAACTAAATCGAATCCTCAAATATCTGCTCACCCATCACCATTTCATGGTGCTCAGAGTTTTATGAGAAGTTCTTTGTACTGGGCTCCTCCATTCCACTAAAAATCCTAACAACATTTCAGCCATCATGCACTGATACAGTCCTTTAACCAGGTAGCATTTGGATGAATGGTTCTCTGTAAATAAGAAACTCATAAAACATATTCACATACAATTAATCTAATCACAAATCATTTACATAGCAGTGAGCCAAGATCTAGCTCAATGTTGAACACCTCTGGGGAATGCCACTATGATGGGTGCATTTACAGATGCATGGGATGAGGGTCATTAGCATCACTTCTTCCACATCAGGGCTTGGAGCGTAAATGTTGTGCACTGCAAGCATTAACCCCAACAGCCCACATGTTGGTCCTTTCAATTTTCGGCTTTGGACACTGTTCTCTAATCGCTGTCACAGAATCATCAATTTTGTATGAAATGACCAAACATCACAATCAGCTGTGAATCTTCGCCTGTGCCCTTGTTAAATGAGTTTTTCTTTGAGGGACTCAGTCTGGGTGAGTTGAGTTTATAGGTTTCATCACTAATCCCCAAATTATCTTAAAATACAGTTGTTAGCCCCAGTACTGTTTAGTGTTGCTTTTACAGATAGCTGTGCTTGGATGTTTTTCTTTGTCTCTTTTCTTCACCTAATAAAAAATACCAATATTTCTTTTTTGTTAGTCCACATTTGGCTAGTCTCCCAATGTGTTTCATTGTATATCATGATGTTTTGCTATGTGTACAAAAGTGAAACATCAGACACTTTTATAAACCTGCAAATATTGTTATCTGTTTTTCTTCTTTCCTGCTAGTCGGGTCTTCTATCATTTGGTATTTGAATGTCCACATGAATTGTAATTATATATTTTTCTGCAACTCCTTCATGTCACAATAACTGCACATGTTGCTCCTATTTATGTCCACAGATGGTTCAATATTATTGTTAATGTTCTTAAGTTTTGTCCGGATGCGCTGCAAATCAAGGATTATTTCTGTGTGAGTTAAATGGATGTGTGTGCTCGCTGAGGGCTGTGAGCGATCGAAAATGTACAAAAGCTCTTCACACTTTCAGTGTACTTCCATGTATTCTCCCTGTGTGTTCACTGATGACTTTGGAGTTCTTATAAGTGACAAAAACACTTCTGACATTGATTGCAATTATACAGTTTTTCCTCTGTGTGTATTTGCTGATGTATCCATATCTTTAATAACTGACAAAAGAAATTCACACATTTACTGCACCTGAAAGGCTTTTCCTGTGTGATCGCTGATGAATCATTAATATTGACAAGTCACTAAACCTACTTGCACATTCATTGTAACGGTATGGGTTAGCCCCTGTGTGCATTCACTGATTTCTTTCTGGCTTTGATAATCAACTAACCCTTTTCACACATTCACTGCACCTTTATTTTTTTGTCCCTTGTGTGTATTTCTTGATGTCTTTGTTGGCCTGATAAGTGACTAATGCTCTTCACACAATCAGTGCAATTGAATGGTTTTTCTCCTGTGTGTATTCGCTGATGATTTCTTAATGCTGAAGAGTCACTAAAACTACTGCCACATTCACAACAATGGTAGGGGTTTTCCCCAGTGTGTGTGCACTGATGTTTCTTTAGGGCTGATAAGTGACTAAAGCTCTTCACACATTTACTGCACCTAAATGGCTTTTCTCGTGTGTGTGTTCGCTGATGCTCTTTTAGGTGTCCCGAGTGAATAAAGCTCTTCATACATTCACTGCACTTGAATGGCTTTTCCCCTGTGTGTGCTCGCTGATGAATCCTTAATGATGAAGAGTCAATAAAAGCACTGCCACATTCACTGCAATAATATGGTTTTTCCCCTGTGTGTGTTTGCTGATGTCTTTGTAGGTTTGATAAGTGACTAAAGCTCTTCATACATTCACTGCACTTGAATGGCTTCTCCCCTGTGTGTGTTCGCTGATGAATCCTTAAGGATGACGAGTCAATAAAAGCACTGCCACATTCAACGCAATGGTAGGGGTTTTCTCCGGTGTGTGTTTGCTGATGTTTTTGTAAGTGTGAAAATTGACTAAAGCTCTTTGTGCATTCACTGCACTTGAATGGTTTTTCACCTGTGTGTGTTCGCTGATGTATTTGTAGCTGCGATACCCGTCTAAAGTACTTTGGACATTCAGTGCACTTGAATGGTTTTTCCCCTGTGTGTGTCCGCTGATGATTCCTTAATGTTGAGGCACGACTAAAACTACTTCCACATTCATTGCAATTGTATGGTTTTTCCCCATTATGTGTTTGATGATGTACTTGTAGGTTTGCTAATCGACTAAAGGTCTTCACACACTCACTGCACTTAAATGGCTTTTCCCCTGTGTGTGTTCGCTGATGACTCTGTAGGTTTGATGAAAACCTAAAGCTACTTCCACATTCACTGCACTTGAATGGTTTTTCCCCTGTGTGGGTTCGCTGGTGGCTTTGAAGCTGTGATGACCGACTAAAGCACTTCGCACATTCACTGCACTTAAATGGTTTTTCCCCTGTGTGGGTTCGCTGGTGGCTTTGGAGCTGTGATGACTGACTAAAGCACTTTGCACATTCACTGCACTTGAATGGTTTTTCTCCTGTGTGAGTTCGCTGATGAATCCTGAGACTTGAGGAATCACTAAAACTACTTCCACATTCATTGCAATGGTATGGTTTTTCCCCTGTGTGTGTTCGCTGATGTCTTTGTAGTTCTGATAACTGACTAAAGCTCTTAACACATTCACTGCACTTGAATGGTTTTTCTCCTGTGTGCGTTTGCTGATGAAGCTTTATTAGTGATGACAAACTAAAGTTCTCGCTGCATGTGTAGGATTCTTCCTCCTTGGTCAGCGTCTGTGGGTCGGGTATGTATTTGTCTACATCCAAAGACTGTGTTCCCTGAAGTGCCAACATGGCTGATAAAGCACTTGTGTTATTCTCACACTCCCTGTGTGCGTGTGTGGTATTTTACACGTTTGATTTCTGATTTAACAATAATGTGCCATAGTCACCAAATACTTACCACACTCATAATACGTATAAGGTTTCTTTGTAGGTGATTGTGCCTTTAGATTGGACTATAGTTGTGCATGCTTGTGGGTAAAGATTTATCTTCCTTCTGGTCAGAGTAAATTGGGACAGTCCATTGCATTGCAGATAGCAGAACTCCTCTTTTTGTAGCCCTTAGGTTGTCTTGCTCCACTCAGTTTCTCTGGTTGCTGAAGGTTAGCCAGAAAGAGTTTACAATACACCCAGACTACTTAATGATGGTCTGTTATTGCTTTAGAAAACAGAGTACAGTGGTAACCGCATCATACCGATCCCATGGTCAAGACTGGTGTTGGACATCAGTTTATATAGGAGATGGTTTTGACAGTTTTCTTGTCTAAATGTTCTGAATGTCATTTCTTAATCTTGTGGTGTGGAGGTGCGCAGCTCTGACTCTTACATCCAATGAATTGCCCTTGACTGCTTTTTCATGGATCTGTCAGTTTATGTGCAGGTTCATCTGTCTCCGACTGCATCAATGTTTTCCTGGATACTGGAACTCATTGTTTCTTCTATGTTTACTGAGTTACAGCATTAGCTTCATTATTTATAATCATTTCATGCATTCAAGGCTTTTCTGTTGGATGTAAAGATATTTAGAATTACTAAATGTAAACATAATGGGACATGAGTTCACAATGTTTAACTGTTTGTAAAAGACATCTCTTCTTTACCGCTTTTGAAACTTAGCAAGGAATATTTTAACATACATAGATATTTAACTAAAAGTTCTGTGGATCATGTCACATCGCATAAACTTCAGAAAAGGAGGTGATTTACTAGTGTTCACAGAGAAACTTAGTTAACAAGGGTGCTCACATAGCACCCACATGCTAGAGGTACAGCTTTATGTAGATGCACATGGACAAGATTTAATTTTAAACAAGAACAGATTGTGGAAAAAGAGAGGGATCAGGATGGCCTGCTGTTAATTCAGTAACTCTTCAGCAAATATATAACAAAAGTAACTCCATTCACAAACTTCTCGATGCTTTCCTGTTCACATTGGATCAACTCAAATGACAACTCCTGTCTTTACCTTGCTTTTCATTAAGTCACCTTTGACACTTGCAATATCTCCCCTGGTTCAAGCATTTCTAGTTTCTTCTAACCTGGAAGATTGGAGCATTATTGTGAGTTGAGGTGGGTTTGCTATCACCACAACATCTGTCCATCACCCTAAAACTGCAAGTGTTCAGTTCTTTATAGAGTACATAAAGTTCTGTAAGATGCAGCTCCTTCCAGTGCTTTTTTGTAAAACAGAATGAGGGTTTCATTGTAATCCCCATCCATTATACATGCAAATAAGGCAAACAAACAATGATTAATTTCATTTAATTTTCAACAATATCAGTCACTTGGCCCTTATAGAAAATCTATCACAACCAATAATGTATCCAACATATCCCTGCAACAGATGTGTGAATATTAATCTTTTTTCCCCCTTTTTCTACCTCTACATGGTATCGGACTTAACTTTGTTCGTTTGGGGCCCAGGATGCTACTTTGTGACTGAATGGACCTTTGATAGAGCGAGAGGAAGTGTTCGTTGTCCACAGGCGATGTACCATTTCTACCTTGCCATATTTAATATATTGAAGTTTACCTCATTTCCTGTCCTTCCGCTCCCCTACTCCCCTCTGTCAGCGCACTCACTCTGCATCCTTAAATGGCTAAAAATGATCTGCTGGATGTTGCCTGAATCCACAAAGAAAACAGTAGTCAATGCCTTAATTACCTCCAGGATTGACTATGGCAATGTGCTCTTTTTGGGCTCAAATAAAGCAACCATTCGCAAACTACAGGTAATCCAAAATTCAGCTGCTAGGCTGCTATGCAAAATCCCTAGATCCAGTCCAACTACCCGATACCTTCGGGACCTCCATTGGCTCAGGGTCGACAGCCTAATCAAATTTAAAACACTCTGTTTCATGCACAAGATCAATGCAGGCAAGGCCCCTAAATACCTTCACTCGCTTGTCCACCCTTACCACCCTGCCCGCACTCTCCGCTCCTCCACATCAAAAAAAGTTTGTCATCCCCGAAATTAAGCTCTCACGTATGGGCGGCAGATCCTTTTCCTATCTAGGCCTTTGTTATGGAACTCCCTGCCTTTTACAGTACGTAACAAGGTGAATTATATAAGTTTTCGTAAAACCTTAAAAACTTGGCTATTCAACATCTAGCATCACTTCCTCCTAGCCCTACTTACATTACTCCTCATTTTGCGCCGGGAAACCCTTTGTGGGTAGCTGCTGTGCGTTACAAATGCAATAATAATAATAATAATAATAATAATAATAATAACAACAACAACAGGGTTCCTCGGAGAAGCTACCAGGGGTTGCTTTCTGAAGCATGTCACATATACAAGGACTCACCCTCATGTAGGAACGCAGGCAGCACTGTGGTTCTGGAAATATTTAGTAGGATTATAGAGAACAAGCCTAGGGTTTATCTAAGGGATATCTACAAGGAAAATCTCCAGAAGCTAGGAGTTTGGTAACAGAGAGCTGTAGGTCTGTGTAACAGAAAGGCTGGATAGCGGCACAAATCAATATCTAACTGAGATTTTTCATGTCCTACCCTCTCTTCCACTGTCACAGTAAAAAGCTGCGCCAGATGGCAAGATGACTTCTCCTGCAAGTGCCTCCTCAGACTGAAGCACAATAAAAAGTAGTGCAGAGTAGAAATGTTGTCTTCTGTTAGAACTACTTTGTGAGTAAAATGTCGTGCAATGTGCATATATTCTCGTTTAATAAGGAACCCTCACAGTGTCAGTAATAATTGTTGCAATTCATTAGGGATTCCTTAGTAAATGCCCTTTGTAGTGCAAGTAAAACGCAGTGTACAGATACTCTCTACTTTAAACACTTCTCTTAGTGTGAGTAAACACCAGTGCACCTATCAGATCAATAAGCACCCCTTATAATGTAGTAAAAACAGGACTTTGTGCAAAGATTTCCTCTTTCGTAAAAAACCCTCACTCTTTGTTATAAGGTAGTGCAGTGAGCTCTGTTTTCCTCTGTAAATCTCCCTGATACTGTAACAAAGAACAATGCACTGTACACAGATGTCCTCCTATTACTCCCAGTTGCAATATAGATAAAAGCAGTGCAGTGTTTACAGATTCTCTCTGTAAAGGCACCTCATAGTGTCAGTGAACAGTAGTATAGAGTGTAGAAATTTACTCTTTTGTATACACCCCTCATTTTGTTGTAAAATAAATTGCCTCCCATAGCTTTAAATGTTGCTCCTCGTTCAGTTAAAAATTAGCAAGGTGCATATTTCCTCTTCTGTAAATGTCTCTTGAAATGTAATAATCAGCAGTGCAGAGTACACAGATTAATTATTTTCTAACCACCCCTCATTCTGTTGTAAAATAGATTTCCTCCTGTAGATGCAAACACCGCTTCTAGTGCAGTAAAGAAATAGTCCAGTGGACAGATTTCCTCTTCTGCAAACATTCCTCGTAATGTAGCGTAGAGCAATGGAACGTTCACAGATCATCTCTTCTGAAAATACCACACATAGTCACATAGTGTAGTAAAAAGCTGTGCGGTATGGATGGATTTTTCACAGTGAAGAGTAAAGAGCAATGCCCCCTGATTTTCTCTTTTTTAACAACCCCTCGAAGTGTACTAAAAAGTGATTCCGTTTGCAGACTACAGATGTACTCTAAGCACCTTTGGCAGAATAGTCAAAGGTAGAGGAGTCCACACAGATTTCCTCTTTTATTTTAAATCTCCCTCATAGTGTAGTAGAAAGCAGTGCAGTGTGCACACATTTCCTTTCCTGTCAACAGCCATCACAGAGTAGGAAAAACCAATGCACTACACAGATTTTCTCTGAAAGGCGGTTCTCAGAGATTAGTAGAAAGCAGTGCACACATTTCTCACAAAGTAGGAAAAGACGGTGCCATTTTCACACTTTCTCCTCTGTCAATGTCCCACAACGTGTAGTAAAAAGCAGAAGTGTGTACACATTTCGAGCAGTGTGCACAGTCAAATCAAATCAAATATAACTTTCTTTGATTGTTAAAAAGCAATCATAAAAGTACACATAAAAACAGTTCATTAAAATCTTTAAGAAAAATACATTATACAATTTGTCTTTGGTGTACAATAGAAAAAAGTTCATTAATTGCAGGGGATTCACAATCCATAATATTTTGACTTTTAAAGTGCATTTAGGTGACCATACTTTTCCTACTGCGCATCACATTTTTTAAATATAATGTAGGTATTGCGACACACAGATGATTATCAAGACATTGAATGTTAAACATGGCCACACGACATTGACAATGTCCCATTTCTCTCAAGAATGGTAATAGAACATTATGTCTTATCACATCATAAAATGTACAGAATAGAAAGACATGGATAGTACTCTGAGGTGAAATGCCACCACAAGGACAGGGAGGTAAACCGTCTGTCTAGTTGTTTTCTATAGGGAAGCTAACCAATCTATGGAAGATACCAAATCTAAAGCGAGACAATAAGAATCTTTCATAATTGTCTAGCACATAGATTAAATAGGGCGGAATATTAAAAGTCGTTAATATCATTTGATGTTGCAGAACAGAAGGTTTTAAAGTCTCAGTTGCAACAGTGTGCACAGATTCCGGAGTGTAGTGGCACAGAATTCTCACACTGTAGTAAGATGCAATGTGGTGCATAGAATTCTCGTAGTGGTAATAAGCAGTGCATTGTGCACACATTTCTCAAAGTGCAGTAACATGCAGTGCAGTCGCACATATTATATGAGGACAGATTCCTCATAGTGCAGTAAGACGCAGTGCACAGATCACTTCTTCAACACAAATGATAACCACAAACACCTCCAGGGCCGAAGCGAAAGACACCCCCCAGGTCCCCAGACAAACCTGTTCAGACATTTCCAGGCTCTCTCCTCCCCCTTGGGGGGGGAGGGTTGCACCTTTGGCCTCAGCCGGCGGGGAGGGAGGTGGGGGGGGCCTAGATGAACATAACTGCACAGACAACAAGCATTGGAAATGCAATAGGTCTCGCAGCATTAGAGTTAGTGCTTTTAGAATTGTTTATGGGTTTTTTTGTAAATCTTTAGCATTTTTGTTTCCTGTAGCCAATGCTAAAGAATTTTAAAAAAAAAAGCCATAAACATTTCTAAAAGCTCTAACTCAAATGCTCCGAGACCTATTACACTGTGTGAGGGTGAGGGGTTGAGGGTGAGTGAGGGTGAGTGAGGGTGAGGGTGGGTGAGGGTGGGTGAGGGTGAGTGAGGGGTTGAGGGTGAGTGAGGGTGAGGGTGGGTGAGTGAGGGTGAGGGGTTGAGGGTGAGTGGTTGAGGGTGAGGGGTTGAGGGTGAGGGGTTGAGGGTGAGGGGTTGAGAGTGAGTGGTTGAGGGTGAGTGGTTGAGGGTGAGTGGTTGAGGGTGAGTGAGGGTGAGTGAGGGTGAGTGAGGGTGAGTGAGGGTGAGTGAGGGTGAGTGGTTGAGGGTGAGTGAGGGTGAGTGAGGGTGAGTGAGGGTGAGTGGTTGAGGGTGAGTGAGGGTGAGTGAGGGTGAGTGAGGGTGAGGGGTTGAGGGGTTGAGGGGTTGAGGGTGAGTGAGGGTGAGTGAGGGTGAGGGATTGAGGGTGAGTGAGGGTGAGGGATTGAGGGTGAATGAGGGTGAGGGATTGAGGGTGAGTGAGGGTGAGTGAGGGGTTGAGGGTGAGTGAGGGGTTGAGGGTGAGTGAGGGTGAGTGAGGGTGAGGGGTTGAGGGTGAGTGAGGGTGAGGGGTTGAGGGTGAGTGAGGGTGAGTGAGGGTGAGGGATTGAGGGTGAGTGAGGGTGAGGGATTGAGGGTGAGTGAGGGTGAGTGAGGGTGAGGGATTGAGGGTGAGGTGAGGGTGAGTGAGGGTGAGTGAGGGTGAGTGAGGGTGAGTGAGGGTGAGTGAGGGGGAGATAGTGGGGTGTGGGGAGTGAGGGTGAGGGATGAGGGCGAGGGTGGGGGAGGGAGTGAGGGTGAGTGAGGGATTGAGGGGTGGAGTGAGGGTGAGGGAGGGAGGGGGAGAGTGAGGGTGAGGGTTAGTGAGGGTGAGGGATTGAGGGTGAGTGAGGGTGAGGGATTGAGGGTGAGTGAGGGTGAGGGGTTGAGGGTGAGTGAGGGTGAGGGGTTGAGGGTGAGTGAGGGTGAGGGGTTGAGGGTGAGTGAGGGTGAGGGGTTGAGGGTGAGTGAGGGTGAGTGAGGGTGAGTGAGTGAGGGTGAGTGAGGGTGAGTGAGGGTGAGTGAGTGAGGGTGAGGGATTGAGGGTGAGTGAGGGTGAGGGGTTGAGGGTGAGTGAGGGTGAGGGGTTGAGGGTGAGTGAGGGTGAGGGGTTGAGGGTGAGTGAGTGTGAGTGAGGGTGAGTGAGGGTGAGGGTGAGTGAGGGTGAGTGAGGGTGAGTGAGTAAGGGTGAGTGAGTGAGGGTGAGTGAGGGTGAGTGAGGGTGAGGGTGAGTGAGTGAGGGTGAGTGAGGGTGAGGGTGAGTGAGGGTGAGGGTGAGTGAGGGTGAGGGATTGAGGGTGAGTGAGGGATTGAGGGTGAGTGAGGGTGAGGGATTGAGGGTGAGTGAGGGTGAGGGATTGAGGGTGAGTGAGGGTGAGGGATTGAGGGTGAGTGAGGGTGAGGGGTTGAGGGTGAGTGAGGGTGAGGGGTTGAGGGTGAGTGAGGGTGAGGGGTTGAGGGTGAGTGAGGGTGAGTGAGGGTGAGTGAGTGAGGGTGAGTGAGGGTGAGTGAGGGTGAGTGAGTGAGGGTGAGGGATTGAGGGTGAGTGAGGGTGAGGGGTTGAGGGTGAGTGAGGGTGAGGGGTTGAGGGTGAGTGAGGGTGAGGGGTTGAGGGTGAGTGAGTGTGAGTGAGGGTGAGTGAGGGTGAGGGTGAGTGAGGGTGAGTGAGGGTGAGTGAGTAAGGGTGAGTGAGTGAGGGTGAGTGAGGGTGAGTGAGGGTGAGTGAGGGTGAGGGTGAGTGAGTGAGGGTGAGTGAGGGTGAGTGAGGGTGAGGGTGGGTGAGGGTGAGGGAGGGTGAGTGAGGGTGAGTGAGGGTGAGGGGTTGAGGGTGAGTGAGGGTGAGGGGTTGAGGGTGAGTGAGGGTGAGGTGTTGAGGGTGAGTGAGGGTGAGGGTGGGTGAGCGTGAGGGAGGGGTTGAGGGTGAGGTGTTGAGGGTGAGTGAGGGTGTGGGTGAGGGGTTGAGGGTGAGGGGTTGAGGGTGAGTGAGGGTGGGTGAGGGTGAGGGGTTGAGGGTGAGTGAGGGTGAGGTGTTGAGGGTGAGTGAGGCTGAGTGAGGGGGAGAGGGGTTGAGGGGGAGGGGTCGAGGGTGAGGGGTTGAGGCTGAGTGAGGGGGAGGGGTTGAGGGGGGAGGGGTCGAGGGTGAGGGGTTGAGGGTGAGTGAGGGGGAGGGGTTGAGGGGGAGGGGTCGAGGGTGAGGGGTTGAGGGTGAGGGAGGGTGAGGGAGGGTGAGGGGTTGAGGGTGAGGGAGGGTGAGGGGTTGAGGGTGAGTGAGGGTGAGGTGTTGAGGGTGAGAGAGGGTGAGGTGTTGAGGGTGAGTGAGGGTGAGGTGTTGAGGGTGAGTGAGGGTGAGGTGTTGAGGGTGAGTGAGGGTGAGGTGTTGAGGGTGAGTGAGGGTGAGGGTGAGTGAGGGTGAGGGGTTGAGGGTGAGTGAGGGTGAGTGAGGGTGAGGCTGAGGGGTTGAGGGTGAGTGAGAGTGAGGGTGAGTGAGGGGTTGAGGGTGAGGGGTTGAGGGTGAGTGAGGGGTTGAGGGTGAGGGGTTGAGGGTGAGTGAGGGTGAGGGGTTGAGGGTGAGTGAGGGTGAGGGGTTGAGGGTGAGTGAGGGTGAGGGGTTGAGGGTGAGAGAGGGTGAGGGTGAGTGAGGGTGAGTGAGGGTGAGGGTGAGTGAGGGTGAGTGAGGGTGAGTGAGGGTGCGTGAGGGTGAGTGAGGGTGAGTGAGTGATGGTGAGGGTGAGGGGTTGAGGGTGAGTGAGGGTGAGGGGGTTGAGGGTGAGTGAGGGTGAGTGAAGGTGAGGGATTGAGGGTGAGGGGTTGAGGGTGAGTGAGGGTGAGGGTGAGTGAGGGTGAGGTGTTGAGGGTGAGTGAGGGTGAGGGGTTGAGGGTGAGTGAGGGTGAGTGAGGATGAGGGTGAGTGAGGGTGAGTGAGGGTGAGGGTGAGTGAGGGTGAGGGTGAGTGAGGGTGAGGGTGAGTGAGGGTGAGGGTGGGTGAGGGTGAGTGAGGGTGAGGGTGAGGGTGAGGGTGAGGGTGAGTGAGGGTGAATGTGAGTGAGGATGGGTGAGGGTGAGGGTGAGTGAGGGTGAGGGTGAATGTGAGTGAGGGTGAGTGAGGGTGAGGATGAGGGGTTGAGGGTGAGTGAGGGTGAGGATGAGGGGTTGAGGGTGAGTGAGGGTGAGGGGTTGAGGGTGAGTGAGGGTGAGGGTGAGTGAGGGTGAGGGTGAGTGAGGATGAGGGGTTGAGGGTGGGTGAGGGTGAGTGAGGTTGAGGGTGAGTGAGGTTGAGGGTGAGTGAGGGTGAGGGTGAGTGAGGGTGAGGGGTTGAGGGTGAGTGAGGGTGAGGTGTTGAGGGTGAGTGAGGGTGAGGGGTTGAGGGTGAGTGAGGATGAGGGTGAGTGAGGGTGAGTGAGGGTGAGGGTGAGTGAGGGTGAGGGTGAGTGAGGGTGAGGGTGAGGGTGAGGGTGAGTGAGGGTGAATGTGAGTGAGGGTGGGTGAGGGTGAGTGAGGGTGAGTGAGGGTGAATGTGAGTGAGGGTGAGTGAGGGTGAGGATGAGGGGTTGAGGGTGAGTGAGGGTGAGGGGTTGAGGGTGAGTGAGGGTGAGGGGTTGAGGGTGAGTGAGGGTGAGTGAGGGTGAGGGGTTGAGGGTGAGTGAGGGTGAGGGTGAGTGAGGGTGAGTGAGGATGAGGGGTTGAGGGTGGGTGAGGGTGAGTGAGGTTGAGGGTGAGTGAGGTTGAGGGTGAGTGAGGGTGAGGGTGAGTGAGGGTGAGTGAGGGTGGGTGAGGGTGAGTGTGAGTGAGGGTGAGTGAGGGTGAGGATGAGAGTCTGAGGGGTTGAGGGTGAGTGAGGGTGAGGGGTTGAGGGTGAGTGAGGGTGAGGGGTTGAGGGTGAGTGAGGGTGAGGTGTTGAGGGTGAGTGAGGGTGAGTTAGAGTGAGGGTGAGTGAGGGGTTGAGGGTGAGGGGTTGAGGGTGAGTGAGGGTGAGTGAGAGTGAGTGAGGGAGGGTGAGGGGTTGAGGGTGAGGGGTTGAGGGTGAGGGTGAGGGGTTGAGGGTGAGGGGTTGAGGGTGAGGGGTTGAGGGTGAGGGGTCGAGGGTGAGGGGTTGAGGGTGAGCCTGATATGAGACAACTAGGTAAAACACAGAAAGCTACTAATAAGCTGGAACAACTTAGAATAGGAGGTAACCAGATAAGATGAATTAAGGTCCAAACTACAGCAATAGAGTAGAGAAGAAAAGATAAAATATGTACCACCTAAGCTAAGAGAGACGAAATCTAAATTCATCTATGCCTTCTATCCATATATCAATATATTAGAAAACGGGCAAAAGTCAAAAGGTAAGATTTATTATATGGATAGGCAGGTAAAACATAATAGAATAGAAAGAATAATGAGATAGACCGATATCTAAAACATGCCCCTAGCCTCAACTGCACAATTCAACATAGGCAGCTCGAGGGTAGAATGTAGAAATATAATATTACTGCCTGGACCTATAGAGATGTCCCCACTAAAAAAGAGAATCCCCGCAAATTAGTAAACCCTCATAGTGTAGGGGAAGTAAGAAACAAGGAAAAAAAACGACATCGAATAATGTAGGGACATATAGGGAATTTAAATAAAAAATGAAAAAGCCAGCGATGGCAATATACTGAAGCTACTCTTTTTATAAATATGTTCGGAGCCACTACTATAATATCCAGAATAAAGATAGAACCTGTATACTTCGTAGTGGCTCCGAAGCTCACCCCTTCCCAAGATGGCGCGGGGAAAAAAAAAGGATCGGCCAATACACACATCATGTCAATATGCCGATACCATGCTAATATGCCGATAGGAATTACGAAATAAATAGGATTCTATCTTATAATATAAAAATAATCAATGAGCCCAATCCTTAACATATACATGACAAGAGAAATCTATAAATATGTTTGGCCAGTACTACAAAACGCATTTCGGTAGGAACTACTCCCCTCCAAGATGGCGCGTTCAAAACGCCGGGGAACACATACATAATACGAAGGCGCGGACTTGTGGCAAAGCTGATGCCAATTATCCAATTGAATCCCCTTTAAAACAATTGAATCCCCTTTAAAAACAGCGCGTCCTGCCGAAGACCTCTGAGAGAGGAAAAAGACGAGGCAGACGCGTGCAACCGGAGCTAAAAGGTAAGCTGGGAACATCAACTAGCAGTCTATGGGAGTTAGGAAGGACCTACTTACCGAGAGGGTAAAGCAGGATGGGAGAGAGAGATGGGAGAGAGGGTGAGTACAAGACGGAGGGGAGGGGGAGGAGAAATGCGACACGGCGGGAGGGGGCGGAGCGGGTAAACAAACACGGACGGTATCTTCTACGCTGGCAGTGAAGGCGGGAGGCTGTCAGAGGGAGCCTGGCTGACGAGCTGGGAGAGAGGGTGAGAGAGACGGCAGGATGAGAGAGAGGGTGAGAGAGACGGGAAGATGGTAGGGGGGTGAGGGAGACGGCAGGGTGGGAGGAGAAAGGGTGAGAGAGAGATACCAGGATGGGAGAGAGAGATGGGAGAGAGGGTGAGTACAAGACGGAGGGGAGGGGGAGGAGAAATGCGACACGGCGGGAGGGGGCGGAGCGGGTAAACAAACACGGACGTGCACGCGCCCGTGACTTTTAAGGTCAATGCGCATGCGCATAAGCTTAATGCGCATGCGCATTGACCTTAAAAGTCACGGGCACTGCAAGGAATCGCCACGATTCCTTGCAAGTTAGATAAAGAGTCGATGAGCCCCTATAGTCTCGCTTGCTCGATGCGCATGCGCATCGACAGGCGAGACCTAAAAAGGGGTCCTTCCTCATCTTCAACAGGGTGGACCCGGAAGTGATGTCACCATTGACTACTGGTGATATCTCTGCCGCGAGTAACACGGAATAGGAAACCCTTCTCCCGTTCTTAAAATGTGTTCAGTGGATTTCAGCAGCATGGGAGGAGCGCTCTCCGGTGGCAGTTTACATACGTTTCACACAAATACGCATTTTGTGGCCGGAAAGATCTGGGATTTTAGATGTCTCAGACATGGTTGTTTTTAAGATTCACACAGTCCAAGTATACGGTCTCACAAATGGCCAACAATCCTACATTGTGCATTCTTCTAACTCCACACACTGTGCATCCCAAACTACTCATCAGGCAAGGTCCATTTTGCCGCTTTGAGGACTTCCATTCGTTGATTGTCCCGCCCTGCCTGGTGTGTGGTTGCTGCTGTATTATCATATTCACTTCATACGAGCATCTTCCAAACACTGATGTAGAGGACTGACGTATATTTACAAAAAAAAGTGGCAACTGGAACTTAGTGACGGTTTGTATTCCATTAAATACACATAAGTCATATCTAGTGAATACATCAGACACTCTACTACTCACATTCTTTACTGCCATGTTGTGTCGCAGACATGATGATTGCTGCGAGCTGGAGATGTGGAATGAACAGGCCTTACTGCATGTGCTGTGTTCCTCGACGTCTTTCTAACTTTGATACTTCTTCTTTGGGTTGTCTCTCCCTCACAAAACATTGTTTGAACAGCTCTTTGACTTTACTCTGCAACTCTCCAAGCCTGCCAGTGCACACTCTTCAAGCTCCTCCAGCTGTTTATGGGTGTGTTCTTTATTTATTTTTATTATCTTTTTTATTGGCATTTAGACATGCAAGTCAATACAACCAACAACCAGCATTGGAAATGCAATAGGTCTCGCATTAGAAAAGTTGGAGCTATTGGTCTTGTAAATGACAAATATTTTATTTATTTGTTGGTTTTTAAAATAGCTAAATTGATAGCTTTGTCCTTTACAACGCCAATAGTTATAACTTTCGCGAATGTGACACCTATAGCATTTGGAATGCAACATGTTTTGTATTTACGTGACTTAGATGGCAGCTCTGGTCGTTAGGCCACTTCTCTAGAGAGCAGGAGAGTGCAGCAGGGGAGAGAAGCACAGCAATGCAATAGGTCTCGCATTAGGAAAGTTTGAGCTATTGGTATTGTAAAAGACACATTTTTATTTATGTGCGTGTTTTGAAAATAGCGAAATTAATAGCTTTGTTATTTACAATGCCAATAGTTTTATCTTTCGCAAATGTGACACCTATTGTAACACAATATGTGTTGTAGCACTGAGTGGGATGAGGTTGAGGGGGGTGAGGGGGGTGAGGGATGAGGGGTGTGGGGGTGAGGGGGTGTGGGGGTAAGGGGGTGTGAGGGTGAGGGGGTGTGAGGGTGAGGGGGTGTGAGGGTGAGGGGGGTGAGGGTGAGGGGGTGTGAGGGTGAGTGGGGGGGTGAGGGTGAGTGGGGGTGTGAGGGTGAGTGAGGGGGTGTGAGGGTGAGTGAGGGGGTGAGGGCGTGTGAGGGTGAGGGTGTGTGAGGGTGAGTGAGGGTGTGGATTAGGGGGTGTGAGGGTGAGGGTGTGAGGGTGACTGAGGGTGTGTGAGGGTGAGGGGGGGTGATGGTGAGAGGGTGCGAGGGTGGGGGGGGGGTGAGGGTTTGTGAGGGTGAGGGTGTGAGGCTGAGTGAGGGTGAGAGGGTTTTGAGGGTTTCCTTTCATTTGCCTCTTTTGTAAAGGCCTATAATTTCTCACCGCAGCAATGCGGGGAGAACTGCCCTCCCTCCCGAGTCTCTTGGGGGGGAAGGGGGGGGATGGGGTCCCACAGGGATCTTGCAAGGCCAAAAGAGCGATTTGTTTTGTTTAATTTGTGGGACTTCACCTGTGAAACTTCAGAGTGAGCGTAGTAAAGAATGGTATCAAAAAACATCACTGTACACTTTAAATTATTGCCTATGATCCCCAGGACTGACTTGTAGTCTTGAAGGTACATTACAGTGTATGGAGAAGAGTGGGTAGCTTTAGCGGGATGTCCGGCTCTTCCCAATTCAGCGGAGAAAGCTTGAATCATGTTCCTCCAATAACCACTATGACCAATGAAAAGAGAAAGGTGAGAATGGCATAGTCCGGTCACCCACTGTCCGCTATTCTTTCACAACGCAGATATAACTTCATTGTAAAGATAAATTGTTTTTAGCAAAGCTTTATTTTGTATATGTGGATTTTGTTCTTACTAGTGTTAGACAGAAGAACGCTATTACTGCCAATACAATGCAATACAGTCTGTGGGACAGGAAATGTAAGTGAATGCAGAGTTTATGGGGAAGTAATTAGAACTGACAGAAATTGACCTTTAAAATTGGTGTCATCTCCTTGCTCCAATCTTGGGTTGGCGTTTAACCCCGGCAGAACAAAGAAACAACAACTAGACCGCTCTCCAGTTAGCTGGAGCTGGACGCCAGCTGTGGCTGTCAGCCTTCTTTAAAGTCAACAACCCGCAGCAGGAGGCCAGCGGCGACGCACGGCTTCTCTCCAGGCACTTCCGCTCCCGGAGACACACTGCTTGGTACTGTGGCAGAAAGAATGGACGGTCTGTTCAAACCTTCTGTGTGTTTATAGTGAATGCAAGAAAAAGAGGTTAAAGCTGGCTCTATCTCTCATGGATGAATCAATTACAAATTGAAATGTTAATAATCCTTCGTTTCTGTTTTTTCTGTGAAGGCTGACATTCTTCTCCTGTGCCCTTTTATAACACCGTAGAAGATGCAGATATGATACAATTTCTGCCATATTGTAATCATTTGGCTTTTAGTTAAGTTGGGTTTGAGATACGTGTATTACGAAAGGTGAATTAACGGAGAGAAATATACATGCAGGAAAATATCGTGTGCCCTGCTTGCCCTATAACGTATTTTGCATATCTTATAGTGTAGGATTGAACAAACCAACAGCAAGCATTAAGAAAAAGAGGTTAAAGCTGGCTCTATCTCTCATGGATGAATCAATTACAAATTGAAATGTTAATAATCCTTCGTTTTTGTTTTTTCTGTGAAGGCTGACATTCTTCTCCTGTGTCCTTTTATAACACCGTAGAAGATGCAGATATGATACAATTTCTGCCTTATTGTAAACATTTGGCTTTTAGTTAAGTTGGGTTTGAGATACGTGCATTACGAAAGGTGAATTAACGGAGAGAAATATACATGCAGAAAAATATCGTGTGCCCTGCTTGCCGTATAACGTATTTTGCATATCTTATAGTGTAGGATTTGGGAACGCTATAATGGGGCTTCATGTTCAAAATTGTTTCTTCGGGTGCAGCTACTGCTCTACCAGCAAGGGCCGCACACTGCATGTCAGAGAAGAGAGAGAAGGGGAGGGGGGAGGAGAAATGCGACACGGTGGGCAGGGGAGGGGGCGGAGCGGGGAGAGGGAACAGACGGAGGGAAGGCAGATAAGGGGAGGGGGGAGGAGAAATGCGACACGGCGGGCAGGGTAGGGGGCGGAGCGGGGAGAGGGAACAGACGGAGGGAAGGCAGATAAGGGGAGGGGGGAGGAGAAATGCGACACGGCGGGCAGGGGAGGAGGCGGAGCGGGGGCCTGGAGTGCGGCTGAGGGAACTGATGTGCACGTGCTTTTAAGCTCAATGCGCATGCGCATTGAGCTTAAAAGTCACGGGCACTGCAAGGAATCGCCACGATTCCTTGCAAGTCAGTTAAAGAGTGGTTAAGCCCCCATAGTCTCGCAAGCTCGATGCGCATGCGCATCGACAGGCGAGACCTAAAAACAGTGCCTCGAAGGAGGGATACCAGAGCAGGGGGAGGGTGGGGAATGAAAGGGGAGAGCCGTAGGATTAATTATACCATGATAATGACAATAGACATATGTATGTCACATTCTCCACAGAGCAAACCAGAATAAAAGACCCAAAAAAACATACAAAGCCACCAGGTATTACCTGAACTCCAGTGAGGAATGCAACCTAGGACCTAACATAGGAGCAATAGACAGACAGGTCCACGTGACTAGAAGTGCTTATAGCTGAAGACACAGCCTGGCACAGCAGAGACCAGTACATGCAAAGGGGGTGAACCTGGGTAAACCCTCATGGTCAGGATTAACTCCTGATTGGTTGTCTCCCGATGCTGGATTGAAAGGGGTCCTTTGCCGCATGAAGAAGAGAAAAGGTTCCCATATATCTTTGGGACGGGAGCCAGTAGGCATCAACTCCCAACAATTAGACAGCTGCTCCTGAAAATACACCAAGTCCTGGAGCCATATCTTTATAGTCGGAGCTGGCTTACAACTCAAGTGTATGGCCACCCTTTGCTTGGCCAGGAGGAGCAGCACCGCGGTGAGGCGGCGTATGCCAGCAGGCCTACCAGGGGGATATAATAAATTGAATGCCCAATGACTGTGTGGATAGTCGTGGACACCTCTGCCCAAAAAGCTGCCATTTTGGGACAACGCTACGCAAGATGAATGAAGGACGCATGGGGTGCGGAGTATACTAGGGCATCTGGAGTCTGCACTAAGACCCATTTTGGCAAGCTGTAAGGGAGTGCAGTAGAGGTGGTGTAAGAGGTTAAAATGAATTAAACGTAGTCTGTAGTTTGGAGAGAGTGACTGCAGCTGACTGCAGAACATGACCATTGAGTATCAGTTATGGGGGAGTCTGTGTCAGCTTCCCATGCTGTGCGCGCCCTGGGCACTGTGAGTGGCGCAAAGGTACCCATGCTGCTATAAAGGCTGTGATCAATTTTCGTGGTGAGGCAGTGGTGACCGCGTGTTCTAACAGGGAGGTGGGGGCTGGGAACGTATCATGTAATGTCCAGCAGGTGGCTCTGAGTTGATAGTACAGTACAGTGTCAAGCATGGTGGGAACCAGAGATGTCCTGGACTCAAAAGGTGGGATAAAGTGATTGTCCAGGTACAAGTCAGACTAGGTTATGAGGTTACGGACACGTGCCTTCTCCCTGGCACCGGTATCCAGCAACAGTGGTTTTATAGGGTCATTGCAGGCTGGACAATTTTGGCCTCCTTCTCAGTCCCTCCAAAGCCCATCATACTCTCCCAACTCTCTATATGTCCGCCCTTGGAGCCCTGTAGGCACATAGAGTGCCGTGGTCAGGGGCGAGAGAGCCGCCCAGTCAGTTTCTACAGCGATGTGGGGCTGGAAAGGAGTGGGGTTGATCCAATAGTGTAGAAATTGGGCTTGAGCACACAGGGCATTTACTAGCATATCAGAAGCCCCAAAACCCCTGGAGATCCCATGACACCCGTGGTTGTTCACCTGCCCAAACTAGGGCAACCAGGGCAGTCTTGAAGCATCTGACAAACAGCACCGTGAGATGAATAGAGGTATGTTGAGAAAGAAGACCTTCGCTATAGCTATGCATCCCGCTAGGGACAGGGGCAGCTTGGTCCACACTGTAGGTCTATCTTTAAACTATGCAACTGCCCGGCCATAGTTGGCACGTCAGAGTTCTTCAGGATCCCGGTTGGGTCAAATGCCCTGGTACCTCACCATGTCAGTCACCCATTTGAGAGGGAATTCGAGGGAAATGGTGGAGTGGCTTCCACAAGAGGAAATGTGACAGATTTGGACCAATTAATCTGTATACCAGGAAAACAGGCAAAAGGCACCACCTCACGCGTTAGGGAGTCAAGGTTTTTCTGGGGGTCACAGACATACAGAGTGATATCATTCTCATACAACGAGACTACCAGGCCTCTAGCTGCAAAGTCAATACCCTGATTTGTGTGATGTTGCCCAAGTCTCACCGCCAGAGGCTCCATTGCAATCGCAAAAAGGCCGGACAATGACATGCAACCTGTTGTGTACCCCATGAGATCAGAAAAGGGTCTGACAGCAGCCAGTTCCGACGAATTTGCACGGTCGGAAGAGTGTAAAGGAGCTAAATGTGGCAAATAAAACGCTAACTGAGTCCAAGGTGTGAACCCTCCAGGGTATCGAATATCTTAGTGGCATCAAGCAGGGCAGCTAATGTGGTAACTTGGGGGTCGAGGTGGTGCATGTTCCCGAAGATGGTGTGGAGGTTGTGGGACTCGAGCAGCCTGGGATGAAGCCGGAAGGGTCAAGCCGAACTATGTGGGGCAGACGTGGCAGTAGTCTATTCACCAGAATTTTAGCAAATATTTTAGTATCCACATCAAGGAAAGAAGTCTATAGGAATCACATTGTGTACCCGACTTGTCTAGTTTGAGAAACATTACAATGACTGCCTGCCTGAGTGAGGGGGGCTGGGAGATGGTCTCCAGGGAGTCCCCAAACATTGGCAAAAAGATGCAGCGCTAGCATAGGGGCAAATTCCTTATAAAAGGCGGCAGAAATGCCGTCTAACCTCAGAGACTTGTCTCCGGGAAGGCTGTGAATAACTTGGGCTATCTCCTCAATGGTTATGGGGGTGTCCAAGTAGGCTCAGTCCAGCCATAGCAGCTGCAGATTGTCTAGATACGAGGGCAGCTCGGACAGGCCTAGGACAGGGGTGGCGGAGTATAATTTGGAATAGAAAGAGGACATCACATGTAGAAGTTCAGAGGGGGAGAACAATTGGTTGTAATCTTCATCCAGTAATTCCATCACCTAGTAGGACGCCTGCGGCGAGAGGAGCAGGCTCACGAGCTTCCTGCCTGGGCAATAACCCTCGCCATAGTGACAGGCCAGCACGTCACTGTGGCGGAAGGAGGTCTCCCTGTAGCCTCCTCCATAAATCTGGTTAATATGCTCCAAATGGAGACCAAGAAGGCCTCATCATGAGAGTGGAAGTGTAAGGTTTCCAGAGCCCAAATGTCGTTTTCAAGCTGCAACAGCCTCCCTCGGATAGCTTTAAGAACACCCGATTGATTCAGGATGCACGCCCAGCTTAAAGCCACCTTGAAAGCCTACTAGAGCATGGAGGCTGACCAGACCAAGCCCTCATTGAGTGTAAAGTAGTCCACTATCTCCCTGCGGATTTGCTAACGGAATGCCACGTCTCATAATGCGCCCAGAGGCAAGTGCCAGCTAAAGGCACAAGGAGACTCCTGTGGAATCAGCAATTCCAGCTTGACCGCAGCGTGATCCAAGAGGGTTCAGGGAAAATGTGTCACCCATACTATCCATGTCTGGACATCACAAGACTAACCAGTAGTCAATTCTGGACCATACGCTGAGGTGCGCAGTGAGGCAAGTGGCATTCCTAGTATCTGCATGTGCATGTCTCCATACCTCCATACATCCTGTAGGCAGTTGTCATGTATGAGTGTGTGCAAGGTATGTGCAACATTGGGGTGAGGGTATCAGGAGGTCAAAGAATGGTCAAGAGGTTCGACCAGCGCCAAATTGAAACCGCCCCCCACAGTTTATAGCTCGTGGGGCAAAGCCAGAGATCAGTCTTAGAATCCCAGAAAAAAAGTAAGGTACATAAACGTTCGGGCCATGTAGCAGCAATTATAATATAGCGCCCTTCCCTGTCCGTAATAGTGTGCGTCAGTTGCCACGGGAGCCCATTATGCAAACGTACGTTTTAAACCTTGCATCTCGTGGCATGTTTCCCCTGTCTTTTTGCTTTCTGACTTCCCAGTTTTATCCTGGTTTAGTGTCTCTGTGCACTTTCCCACTGCGTACAGTGTTAAAGTTCAAGGGCTCCTGTGGTAAATTGTGTTATGGATTGGTGTTTTCATGATTGGCATATTTGATTTACTGGTAAATCTGACAGTGCCAGCGCCTGTAAATCAAATGCTACTAGTGGGCATGCAGCACTGATTGTGCCACCCACAGATGTAGCACCTTAAATGTAACTCAGACCTGCCACTGCAGAGTCTGCACGCAGTTTGTAAACTGTCATGTCGACCTGGTGATGCAGCGCGGCTTTCAAACAACCCTCAGACTCATCTCGCTAATTCAGGATCACTTAATTTTACTTGACGGTGGAGCCCATAGCACTGCAAGTAACACATTCACACCCAAGAACACACTGCCCCTGAATCAGTGAAAAGAAGGCGAGCTGCTGGATAAGCGGGGTACCTCATTAACCTATACTCTATTTCTATACATTATATACATTTCAAATACTCAAAAGTTGTAAGGAATAAAACATCAAGGTACTTTGCTATTTGGTCGATGGACCCACTAGTAAGAATCAGTTGATGGCGATTAAGTCCAGCTCACTCACAATATTCGCATAACTTCTTAACATGAGATTGTCATGACTTTGTATTCTGATCAAAACAGACTCAAGATTATATTTTACAGAATTTTATCTAGATTCATTAGGAAAGGAACATTTTTGTAACAGCAAATTCTTATTAAACAAACACATTCTAAAACATTTATTGAATACATTTAAGAAATAAAAATTTAGAAAAAATATTACCAGTCTGCCATAGGAAGATGACAGAACTGCATAGAACAGGTTCCCAAACTGACTGTCTTTCTAACCTCCTCGATGTCTCCCTCCCGACATAAAATCTCCGCGCCTGATCTCGCTTCCTTTCCCCATCAAAAACTTAAAGCCCAAAATATTTCGGAGTCCCTTGCACTATAAAATTTGTTCAAACCGACAGCATGTTGTGGTGCGAAATAGAGTCCACAGAACCAACTTTTTCCCTCATCCGCACAAGCTCTTTTATACCCTTTTTACTAACTAACTAAACCCAAAATTGAAACTTTTAGGGTCCGAACTCATTTCTCATTGGTCAATCTTAGGGGTGGTGATGATCACCTCATGTCCTCCTTGTTCCAACCAGTTCGTGAATTTACACAGTCATTTTCAAGGCTTTCGCATGACTTAATGTTCACATTTGAACTTTTCATTCATTTTTTGTAACCACTCTAAATATTCAAGTTTCAACTTCTTCCTTTCCCAGGCTTTTAAATGCAGGCATCCTTTGGCACATCTCCCATTCATAGGCCAGGCTGGCCTTGACATCTCTTGCTCCGGGCATAGGCCATGCACTCATAACTTGTTATTCGTAACGCGCATGGGGCAACTTTGGAATCCATTTCCACCATGTTGTTTAAACAGCCACTTTCAAACAAGGCCATGCAGGCCACAATGGGAATTAATATGAAAACAAACACAACAGAAATAAGATATAGAAATTAATCCCTTCTGTTTACCTCCCACCATTCAAATTTTTCCCGTGTTAGGTATTACCTAACTAAGCAAACATATAGGCGATTTTCACATACCATCTGCATTTATTTGCCACAAAACAGTTTAATATAAGCACAAAACACATACATTTGTTCAGTTATATCTACAATATCACAGCTCTATATTAGTATGACTCATTGTTTTTATTAGCAAATTCATTTTTTGCAAAACAGCAGTTAGTTTTCCCACATGTACTGTCTATTTCAGGTGCTTTTGGTTGATTAGTTTACATGCTTCGCACAATTAATATTATTACAGTTATGAGAGAATTGCTTTACAAGGGGTACACAAACATTTTTGTCTCTCCCCTGCTCCATCACTGGCAAGTGCACACACTTGCCAGTCCCTATTATTTCATGTAAGTCAACCCTAAGGTAGGCCCAAGCTACCCCTGTGGGCAGGGTGCTGTGTATGTTATGTTAAAGGTGGGACATGTACCGGTGTGTGTGACATGTCATGGTGATGAATTACATTGTATTTCGTTTTTCACTACTGCAAGATGTGTGTCCCATAGGAAAGAATGGGAGTGTTACTTATACCATCTTACAAGCCTAACTTCCCATTGGGGCAAGATAGGGAAATGGAGTTTAATATGCCTGGACTCAGAAGGTAAAAATACATCTTTTAGTAAAGATGATTTTTTTGTTCTGTGTTTGAAAATACCACTTTTACAAAGTAGATATTTTCTTGCTTAACCATCCTGTGTGCCTCTGCTGGGTTTTTGGATTGACTGTCTGGCTTTGGCGTGACAGGGACTGGGGTGTGAACAGCAGTGGCAAAGTGCCGAAAGCATCTAACCAGCAAAGACAGATAATGCAACAGCAAAACATGGAAGGGAGACCCATGCCAATGGTGCCAAATCTAACACGTGTCCCCTCCAGCTGAAATGTGGGGAGAACTGCCCACCCTCTTGAGAGTTTTCTTTACTAAGGCGGAAAAATCTGGACAGACCACAAGCATTGGCGTGTTCGGTACCAGGGCGGTGTTCCACCGTAAAGTCCACCCCCTGTAGGGAAATGGACTACCTCAACAGTTTTGGATTCTCACCCCTCATCTGTGTCAACAATCTGAGGGGCCTTGTGGTACTGAAAATTCTGGACCCTGCTATTATGTGGTACCGAAACTTTACACTCGTGTCAAAAATATCATCGTATCATGACGAATTTGGTATCGGCAGACCGTTAATGATTGAGACATTATCCCTGTGCATTTGCGTCACGATTGAGTGACGAAATCACCCTTAAATCGTAGTTTCTGTCTTGAACCCTCTGGTTCCATTTTGTGAGCGGCATCCATTTTGTGATTGCCCTTACATAGTCAAAATGACCAAGGCCGAATTCGATCTGAAAGGACACGTACACCTTTGCTGACTCCTCTGTGACCTGGGCAAGCTGACTCCACTGCCTCAAGCCAAACCTGCTCGGGCAGTCCCCATCCCAATGGCCGAGCGAGATTAGCATCAAGGCACAACATGTCATAAACCATTTACCGCATACAAGCAATGGCTAATCACACACACACCTGTCTCTGTTTCTTCTTTATGACTAGTTTTACAAGGAGGAGGTGCCCGATTTTATTGGGGGTTCATCAATATCTGATGAAAGTTCTGGGCCTGGCTGGGTAATCTATCACGAACTGGACAAACGAAAATATGGGCTTGTCATCATGACTCTGCTTTTTCTTTATTGTGAAAATATGTATATGGCCAAACTGTAAAATTAGGAATTCTTGCCTGAAGCTGATATTTGTGTATAAAAAGAGAAGGCTGGTTCTGTAAAAACGAGCAGTCTCCTGAGAACATACATGCGCTATATGCTGTTGTACTTCTAGGATACCTGTTACTGGTTGCAGCCAATAAACTCGATCCTTGACATCACCTAGAAGACTCTGTGTTTCTGTGGTCCAAAACAGGAAGAACTCAAGAGGTCTTTGGGTGTTCCCCTGGCACCGCCGGGTGTATAAAAACCCGGTACCTCAGTCTGTGGTCTGTCTGAACCCGGAAGTGAGTCACAAACAAGTATGGTCTCAACTTCTTCAGTGCTCAGACCACAGCAAACGCCTCATGCTCAATTGCACTCCTCCTCTGTTCCAGTGGAAGTAACCTCCTACTAATGAAGGCTACAGGTTGGTCTAGGCCCTCTTCATTCATCTGTGAAAGCACAGTCTTCACACCATGCTCTGAAGCATCTGTCTGCACAATGAATTAATTTGAGAAGTTGGGTGCCTGAAGCATGGCAGATTTCAGGGCATCAAAAGCTTTTTGGCAGGCATCAGTCCAGTTCACTTTCTTGGACTGTTTCATGGAAGTCAGCCCTGCTAGGGGTGCAACAATGCTGCCATACCCCTTGACAAACCTCCTGTAATACCCTGTGAGTACTAAAAAGGTTCTCACCTCTGTCTGGGTCTTGGGGGGTTCCCGAGCCAGAATGGTATCAATCTTGGGCTGTAGGGGCGCCACCTGGCCGCTCCCAACCTGGTGTCCCAAATATACCACGGAACCCTGCCAGATCTGGCCCTTACCTGCCTTGATCGTGAGGCCTGCCCTCCGCAGTGCCTTCAACACTTCCCAGAGGTGTTGCAGAGGTTCCTCCCAAGTGGCACTGAACACTGCAATGTCATCCAGGTAGGCGGTGTGAGAAGTTGGCCCGATATGCAACGTTCGCTATTCTAGCGACCGCTATGTATCGTCCCAACGACCCTTATGGTGTTTGGTTGTAAGTCAACCTATAGACCAGCTATCCTAGTAGCATGGATACGAGCAGTCTAAGGCTAAAGACTCGAGAGGGCGCGTTAAGCCAGCTGTTTACCACACATGTACCCCTTGAATACCCAGTGAAAGGACACCACACAAGTGTTATGAAAATAAACAGTATATTTATTAAGAATCACAACAGCCCTGTACTCTTTATGAGGACAGGGTACTAAGCACAAACCAAATCTCTTTAGCAAATACCTCAAGTGCACAGTTTAAAGACAAGTGTCCTAGGACACGGAAAGGTTAAGGCAAGTCGGAAGCGAGGGACTCGGGACCCTAGAGTAAGGAGGCTATGCAGGCACCGAAATGCCGAGTTACCTAGCCACGAGGGCTGCGGCTGCACAAGTCTTACAGGCGTCGGGGTCTTCGCTGACGAGCCAGGAGCCGGAAGAAAAGGAGTTGCTGGCCGGCGACCAGTGTTGAATAGTTCGTAGAGATTGATGAAACCTGAAAGCAGAGGGGACCAAGTTCGTACTACTAGCCAGTAGTCAGAGGGTACCAGGAAGGCACCGGTTGGCCGTCACCTCGACCAGGTGAGTGGGCGACGCTAGGCTCTGCAGTCTCTCGGACCAGGAGGCGTTGTCGGCGACCACGGTGGAGGTGCGAGCTGTCCCACGACGGATGTCGCTGTCGGCGTCTTGGGTGGACCAGGAGGGTCCGGGGTGCCTCTCAAAAGATGGAAGCAGGGGCCAGTCTGGAGCAACCAGACCGGCAGTGTTGATTCTTGGTCGTCGTCACAGAAGGGCACGAGCCAGCGGCAAGTGACCAGACAACGTGCTGAGCAGCGAGCAGAAGGGCCCCACGCAGATCGTGGAGATGCTGGGAGACTGCACTTCGGTGCTGGAGCGGCTCAGGGTCGGGGCTTCTCGGACCCCAGAGCACTCACCAGAGAGTTACCTCGATGGTCGTGCTGGTTTTTAAGAGCGTGCAGGTTCTGATGATGGCCGGTCCCTCGAGGTCTCGTCGCACCCACAGATCACAGCTGAGCTGATGACGTGGGTAGAGGTCAGAGGTGCCAGGGAAGCCGGTTCTCGTCGAGCTGGGCCGTCGGATTCCTTGAGGAAGGACTTACAGCAAACCGCAGAGTTCTTAGATGGTGCCCGCTGATGCAGGGTGACTACTCCTTAGCCACAAGGGAGAAATCTTGAGAAGAGTCTTGAAGTCCTTTCGTAGAAAGTATTCTTGATTCAAAGATGATCTAATTTGGAAGGGTCCCCGCTCCGGCCTTTATCCTAAAGAAAGGGGTGGGTACATGACTAGGTCCTGCCCTAAGGGTGGGACCAGGAAGGGGGGTAGTTACACCCCTCTCCCCTGCCGGACTTTCCCCAGGCCAGGGCTGTCGCCCCTGGAACTGGTTCTAACCGGCAGATGCGTAGTGAGCACCGGGGTGCCACTCCGCAGTCACCTTCTCGCAAAAGCCCTACCTACCCAGAATACACAAACCCTGTCTGGGACGGTGCGAACACTGCCCTCGACAGGAAACCCTTTGTCCAAGTGCTCCTCGCTGGAAGGACTCCCAGCAGCAGGAGGTCAGACTTGTGTCTGTGGTGGCAGCATCCATTTTGTGGAGCTGAGGCTTTCGTTAACTTTAACCGGGGTTCACAGTCACGTACATGTCGTGTCCCTCTAGAAGGGCGGAATGCTAACCTCGTCGCCAGAGTTGATGAGAGGGCAGCATCCCGATTTGTATGACACCTTACTCGACATGTCTTGATAACGCGACACCGAAGTTACCGATATGGTACGCGTTATCATGGAACAGCCATTGGGTCTTGATTCCGCAAGCTGCAACCGGGCTCGGCTCGGGCCAGAGCTTAGTTCACACGAGCCCATGCACTCTGCCTTCAGGATTGTCAAGGCCTGCCATAGGAGTGACTGATAGGGACTCGGGTGTCCATTGTATGGTTAGATATAGAGCTACTATATCTAAAGCAAAGGGTGATTACCCGACTTTGCCCCCGCTGTCGTGCAGCCAGTTGTGTCAGATTTAGGAGGCCAGCCAGGGGTGGCATAACACATGCTGCAGCCCCTGGCGGCCCTGGGTACACCTACGCCCTGAGTTACAGGGTCTGATAAGGTGGCCCAGTACCAATTGGTATATGCACCTAGGGTACATCTCGTAATTTAGAAAGAGAACAGCCAGGCTGTGGGTCTGATTGGCAGGCCCACAGCCAGAGAAAGTCGTAAACCAGTGAAACAAAAGCAAAAAATCTGGGTGATCATAGGATTGCAGACCCTACTCTCCTACATGACCCCCCCCCAAACGTCGGAACAACTAACTAACCTTGACCAGGTAAGTCTTCTTGTTCTAAGTGGAAATATCTGGAGAGCCCATCGGCATTGCCATGATCAGTACCAGGTCTATGTTCCACTGTGAAGTCCATCCCCTGTAGGGAAATGGACCACCTAAGCAGTTTGGGGTTTTCACCCTTCATCTGATTTAGCCACAAGAGGGGCTTATGGTCGGTCTGAATCTTGAAGTGAGTGCCAAACAAGTATGGCCTCAGCTTCTTCAGGGCCCAAACCACAGCAAAGGCCTCCCTCTCAATAGCTGACCAATTCTTCTCTCTAGGGGTCAGCCGTCTACTTATAAAAGCAATGGGCTGGTCTTGACCATCAAAATTCAGTTGAGAAAGAACAGCTCCCACACCCAACTCAGAAGCATCGGTTTGGACAATGAATGGTTTGGAGTAGTCCGGACTCTTGAGGATAGGCGCCGTGCACATGGCCTGCTTTAGGTCATCGAATGCTTTTTGACAGCTCGCTGTCCACTGAACCTTTTTTGGCATTTTCTTACTTGTCAGTTCATTTAATGGTGTCACGATGGAACCATAGTTCCTGACAAACTTCCTGTAGTATCCAGTCAGGTCCAAGAAAGCTCGAACCTGAGTCTGGGTGGTTGGAGGAGCCCAGTCCCTGATTGACTGTATCTTGCTCTCCAGTGGCTGAACCTGACCTCCACCGACAAGGTGGCCCAGGTATACAACCTGTGTCTGCCCTATCTGGCACTTGGTGGCCTTGATAGTGAGACCTGCTGCTTGCAGTGCCTCCAACGTCTTCCGCAGGTGGACCAGGTGATCCTCCCAGGTGGAGCTAAAGACAGCAATATCGTCAAGATATGCCGCACAGAAGTCATCCAGCCCAGTAAGGACATGATTCACCAACCGTTGGAAGGTGGCAGGTGCATTTTTCAGACCAAAGGGCATCACCACGAACTGATAATGCCCACCAGGGGTTGAAAATGCTGTCTTAGGCTTGGCGTCCTCAGCTAACCTGATCTGCCAATACCCAGCTGTCAGGTCAAACGTACTTAAGTAGTTGGCCGAAGCCAGCCTATCAATAAGCTCGTCTGCCCTTGGTATTGGGTGGGCGTCAGTCTTAGTGACTGCATTGAGACCCCTGTAGTCTACGCAGAACCTCATCTCTCTCTTACCACCCTGGGTGTGAGGTTTCGGCACTAGAACTACGGGACTAGCCCAAGGGCTATCCGAGGGTTCAATGACTCCCAGCTCCAACATTTTCTGCACTTCACTTTTGATGCAGTCTCTGACGTGATCAGGCTGCCTGTAGATTTTACTCTTTACAGGCAGGCTGTCACCAGTGTCGACCTCATGGGTGCACCAATCGGTCTGACTGGGTGTCAGAGAAAACAGATGTCGGAACGACTGAAGAACCTGTTTACAGTCGCTCTGTTGATGGTCGGAGAGGCTGCCGCAAAAGACAACACCATCTACCGAGCCATCGTCAGGATTCTGAGAGAGCAGGTCGGGGAGAGGATCACTCTCCTCCTCCTGTCCCTCATCTATGGCCATGAGCAAACTCATGTCCTTCCTGTCGACATATGCTTTGAGCCTGTTGACATGAAGCACCCTGTGGGGGCTCCGGGGAGTTCCCAGGTCGACCAGGTAGGTGACCTCTCCCTTTTTCTCCAGGATGGTGTGGGGCCCGGACCATTTGTCCTTGAGTGCTGCTGGGGCCACTGGCTCCAACACCCACACCTTCTGTCCGGGCTGATAAACAGTCAAGACAGCCTTTTGGTCATGCCAAGCTTTCTGGAGTTCTTGGCTGGCCTTAAGGTTTTCAGATGCCTTTTCCATGTACTCAGCCATCCGCGAGCGGAGGCCGAGCACATAGTCCACTATGTTGGCTGCAGGCTTTTTGAGAGGTCTCTCCCATCCTTCCTTCACCAAACACAGGGGTCCTCTTACAGGATGCCCGTACAAAAGTTCAAAAGGGCTGTAGCCAACCCCCTTCTGTGGGACTTCTCTGTAGGCGAACAAGAGGCAGGGGATCAGGACGTCCCATCTACGCCGAAGCTTTTCCGGTAGTCCATGAATCATCCCTTTTAGGGTCCTGTTGAATCTCTCAACAAGCCCATTGCATTGTGGATGATAGGGGGTAGTGAACTTGTAGTTAACACCACATTCCTTCCACATAGCAGTTAAGTAGCTCGACATAAAGTTTGCACCTCTGTCGGAGACGACCTCCTTAGGGAAGCCCACTCTGGAGAATACTCCAACTAGGGCTCTTGCCACAACAGGTGCTGTAGTGGTCCTAAGGGGAATAGCTTCAGGATACCTGGTGGCATGATCCACTACCACCAGTATAAACTTGTGCCCTGATGCTGTCGGTGGTTCCATGGGACCGACGATGTCGATCCCCACCCGTTCAAAGGGCACCCCCACCACAGGCATTGGTATAAGGGGGGCCTTTGTCGTGCCACCTGACTTACCACTGGCTTGGCAAGTGACACAGGAGCGGCAAAACTCCTTGGTATCCTCGTTCATGTGAGGCCAGTGAAAGTGCGAGACAAGCCTGTCCCACGTTTTCGTCTGGCCTAAGTGACCTGCTAAGGGAATCTCATGGGCCAAGGTAAGTAGGAAACCACGCTGAGACAAGGGGACGACCAGCCTCCTGGTCATGCCAGGCTTGGGGTCTCTTGCCTCAGTGTACAGGAGTCCATCTTCCCAGTATACCTTGTGGGTACCTGTGGCGTTCCCAGCAGCCTCAGCAGCAGCCTGCTGTCTGAGGGGTTCAAGAGAAGGGCAGTCTAATTGGTCCTTCCCCAGATCTTCCCTTGAGGGTCCCCCTGAGCCCAAGAATTCAACTTGGTCAAGTTCGAACTCTCTCGGCTCAGTTTCCCTCAATTCCTGTAGGTCAGCCTCCTCTGAGACTTGATCCTCGACCTGGGGCAAGGGGGAAGGCGCAGCCTTAACCCTACTGCTCTTTTTCTTGGGAGGTGTCTGGTCCGTTGTTCCAGGATCCAGCACCTGTTCAGTGGGGCATCTCCTGACCTGTGACCTAGTCACAGCGAACACATGTGCTGGCAAACCTAACATTTCCATGTGAGTCCGGTGCTCCACTTCTGACCATTGTGACGACTCCAAATCATTGCCCAACAAACAATCCACTGGGAGGTCTGGACTAACTACAACCTTCTTTTGGCCAGTTACCCCTCCCCAGGAGAAAGCTACAATTGCCATACTGTGATTGGTAGTGACATTGCTTGCATTGGTCACCAGGAATTCTGTACCTGGCATGATCTGTCCAGGGTCCACGAAGTTAGGCGTCACCATGGTGACGCTGGCACAAGTGTCCCTATAGGCCTGAGCCATCTTTCCATTTATGAAAGGCGTCTGTCGGTATTTGCCCAAAGTATTGGGGCTTACGTCAGGGGATACGTCCGCGTCCCCTGTACTGACAAGGGCAGCCTGAGTGAGTGTGCCAACTAAGTTGTCACGCCCCTCAGAACCCAGGGTTAACCCTACTAAACCCTTGGGAGGCGCACTACCACTGCTGACTGTACTAGGGGGCACAGGTGCCTTAGGGGCTGCAGTGGCAGGAGTCTGCCCTCCTCCTTTCTTGGTGCACTCACTAAACCAGTGAGACTTACTTTTACAGTACTGGCACCAACGTTTGGATTGGCCTTCTTTCTTCTTTTGGGGAGCCTGACCCCCACCCTCTTTGGGTTGTTGGGGACCTGTCGAAGACTTCTGGTCATTTTGTTCCCCCTTAGAATCTTTACCCTTCTGGTCTGCTTTCTTCTGACCACCTTGATTCTGGCCCTGGTTCTGTTTAACTCTCGTACGAACCCATTTGTCCGCCTTCTGCCCCAATTCTTGAGGAGAGGTCAGATCCGAGTCGACAAGATGCTGATGCAACAACTGGTTCTGACAATTGTTTAAAATTTGTTCTCTCATCATCAAATTATACAATCCTTTGTAATCAGTAACCTTACTGCCCAGCAACCAGCCTTCAAAAGCCTTAGTGGCACAATCGACAAAATCAGACCAGTCTTGAGACTGCGTTTTCTGGGTATCCCTGAACAGCACCCTGTACTGCTCAGTGGTTAGGCCGAACCCTTCAACGAGTGTATTCTTCAAGACTTGGTAATTGTTAGCGTCCTCTACCCTTGTGGTGAGGAGCTTGTCTCTTCCTTTACCTTCAAAGGAGAGCCACAAGATAGCTGCCCACTGACTCTGGGGAACGCCTTGCACAGTGCAGGCCCTCTCCAAAGCAGTAATCCATTTGTGGATGTCGTCCCCTTGCTTAAAGGGGGGCACTATCTTCCCAAGGTGTTTCGTATCGAAACTCTTTTCCCTATTACTAGGTACATTGCTGCCACCAGTGGGGACTGCCCCACTTAACTGTTGCTCTCTAGCGAAAGCAAGCTTTTCTTTGGCCAGGGCAAGTTCTTCCCTTTCGATCCGCAGATTAGCTGCCCTTTCCTTCGCTTCGTACACTCTCCTCTGAGGGGACGTCATCCCTCTTTGAGACGAGTTGTGAGAGCCGTTGGTATGAAGGGATCTGCCAGAGCCTCTTGATAGAGATCTGGCTCGTCCATTCCCCATGTTAAGCTGACCTGATAGTGGCCCCAGGGGTCCCCCAGTACCGCTATCATGTTTGCTTAAGTTGGACCTGCTTAGTCTGACGACTTCTACCTGTCCCTTATCTGCCTCGTCTCCAGAGAGATCCTCATCCTCATCCTCCTCCACATCCTCGTTCTCGGTTGCGAGATGAATGAGGTCAGGATCGTCTCGGGTTCCCTCGAGGGGAGGCATGTCTCCTTCTGGATTAGAAGAGCTACGAAGTTTCTCAGCTCTCCTGGCATCATAAGTCTCCAAGAGACCAATCAGAAAGGACGTTGTGGGGTTAGACCCCTGCTGAATCTTCCGGGAGTGACACAATCGTCTTAACTCCTTGAAGCTCAGCACAGTATATCCTGAAGGGATGACCTGTGGAGGGTCAACTGACACAAGGGGAGACTCAGAGTTTCCTCCTTGGCCCGACATACTGTTTCTAGTGTGGTGTAAGTGGTGCACCTACCTACACTATGTGTTTTCCTACTTTTCCCTTGCTAAGAGCTGTAGCCAAGGTGTGCTAAGCCTTGAGGAGCTACAACAGCTGGTTCAGTAGAACTCAGAGTATTCTAAGCTTTAGTTATATGTACTAACAGTACTTGTGCGATCTTTCAACAAGATATTCTTAGGATACGTGTGGTAAAACAACAGCAAGCTCAAATCCCACCGCTGCCACCAATGTGAGAAGTTGGCCCGATATGCAACGTTCGCTATTCTAGCGACCGCTATGTATCGTCCCAACGACCCTTATGGTGTTTGGTTGTAAGTCAACCTATAGACCAGCTATCCTAGTAGCATGGATACGAGCAGTCTAAGGCTAAAGACTCGAGAGGGCGCGTTAAGCCAGCTGTTTACCACACATGTACCCCTTGAATACCCAGTGAAAGGACACCACACAAGTGTTATGAAAATAAACAGTATATTTATTAAGAATCACAACAGCCCTGTACTCTTTATGAGGACAGGGTACTAAGCACAAACCAAATCTCTTTAGCAAATACCTCAAGTGCACAGTTTAAAGACAAGTGTCCTAGGACACGGAAAGGTTAAGGCAAGTCGGAAGCGAGGGACTCGGGACCCTAGAGTAAGGAGGCTATGCAGGCACCGAAATGCCGAGTTACCTAGCCACGAGGGCTGCGGCTGCACAAGTCTTACAGGCGTCGGGGTCTTCGCTGACGAGCCAGGAGCCGGAAGAAAAGGAGTTGCTGGCCGGCGACCAGTGTTGAATAGTTCGTAGAGATTGATGAAACCTGAAAGCAGAGGGGACCAAGTTCGTACTACTAGCCAGTAGTCAGAGGGTACCAGGAAGGCACCGGTTGGCCGTCACCTCGACCAGGTGAGTGGGCGACGCTAGGCTCTGCAGTCTCTCGGACCAGGAGGCGTTGTCGGCGACCACGGTGGAGGTGCGAGCTGTCCCACGACGGATGTCGCTGTCGGCGTCTTGGGTGGACCAGGAGGGTCCGGGGTGCCTCTCAAAAGATGGAAGCAGGGGCCAGTCTGGAGCAACCAGACCGGCAGTGTTGATTCTTGGTCGTCGTCACAGAAGGGCACGAGCCAGCGGCAAGTGACCAGACAACGTGCTGAGCAGCGAGCAGAAGGGCCCCACGCAGATCGTGGAGATGCTGGGAGACTGCACTTCGGTGCTGGAGCGGCTCAGGGTCGGGGCTTCTCGGACCCCAGAGCACTCACCAGAGAGTTACCTCGATGGTCGTGCTGGTTTTTAAGAGCGTGCAGGTTCTGATGATGGCCGGTCCCTCGAGGTCTCGTCGCACCCACAGATCACAGCTGAGCTGATGACGTGGGTAGAGGTCAGAGGTGCCAGGGAAGCCGGTTCTCGTCGAGCTGGGCCGTCGGATTCCTTGAGGAAGGACTTACAGCAAACCGCAGAGTTCTTAGATGGTGCCCGCTGATGCAGGGTGACTACTCCTTAGCCACAAGGGAGAAATCTTGAGAAGAGTCTTGAAGTCCTTTCGTAGAAAGTATTCTTGATTCAAAGATGATCTAATTTGGAAGGGTCCCCGCTCCGGCCTTTATCCTAAAGAAAGGGGTGGGTACATGACTAGGTCCTGCCCTAAGGGTGGGACCAGGAAGGGGGGTAGTTACACCCCTCTCCCCTGCCGGACTTTCCCCAGGCCAGGGCTGTCGCCCATGGAACTGGTTCTAACCGGCAGATGCGTAGTGAGCACCGGGGTGCCACTCCGCAGTCACCTTCTCGCAAAAGCCCTACCTACCCAGAATACACAAACCCTGTCTGGGACGGTGCGAACACTGCCCTCGACAGGAAACCCTTTGTCCAAGTGCTCCTCGCTGGAAGGACTCCCAGCAGCAGGAGGTCAGACTTGTGTCTGTGGTGGCAGCATCCATTTTGTGGAGCTGAGGCTTTCGTTAACTTTAACCGGGGTTCACAGTCACGTACATGTCGTGTCCCTCTAGAAGGGCGGAATGCTAACCTCGTCGCCAGAGTTGATGAGAGGGCAGCATCCCGATTTGTATGACACCTTACTCGACATGTCTTGATAACGCGACACCGAAGTTACCGATATGGTACGCGTTATCATGGAACAGCCATTGGGTCTTGATTCCGCAAGCTGCAACCGGGCTCGGCTCGGGCCAGAGCTTAGTTCACACGAGCCCATGCACTCTGCCTTCAGGATTGTCAAGGCCTGCCATAGGAGTGACTGATAGGGACTCGGGTGTCCATTGTATGGTTAGATATAGAGCTACTATATCTAAAGCAAAGGGTGATTACCCGACTTTGCCCCCGCTGTCGTGCAGCCAGTTGTGTCAGATTTAGGAGGCCAGCCAGGGGTGGCATAACACATGCTGCAGCCCCTGGCGGCCCTGGGTACACCTACGCCCTGAGTTACAGGGTCTGATAAGGTGGCCCAGTACCAATTGGTATATGCACCTAGGGTACATCTCGTAATTTAGAAAGAGAACAGCCAGGCTGTGGGTCTGATTGGCAGGCCCACAGCCAGAGAAAGTCGTAAACCAGTGAAACAAAAGCAAAAAATCTGGGTGATCATAGGATTGCAGACCCTACTCTCCTACAGGCGGCACTAAAATCTTCCAGCCCAGCCAAAACCTGGTTGACCAACCTCTGAAAGGTGGTAGGGGCATTCTTCATCCCAAAGGGCATCACCCGGAATTGGTAGTGCCCATCTGGTGCGGAGAATGCTGACCTCTCTCTTGCCCCATCAATACCCAGATGTTAAGTCAAACGTACTGAGGTACCGGGCAGCCCCCAACTCTTCGAGGAGCTCATCAGCTCTGGGGATGGGATGCGTGTCAGTCCAGGTGACTGAATTGAGTTCTCGGTAGTCCACACAGAACCCGAGTTCTGGTGTGGCACCGGGTACGGCTGCCTTCGGGGCCAAGACCACTGGGCTGGTCCAAGGGCTGTTTGAGGACTCAATCACCCCTAGCGCTAACATCTTGGAGACCTCCTCCTAGATGCAAGCTCAGACCCTGTCAGTCACTCTGTAAATCTTATGTTTTACTGGAGGACTGTCCCCAGTGTCCACATCATGGACGCACCACTGAGTGACACGGGGGTCAGGGAGAACAGGTCAGAAAACTGTTCCAACTGTTGGCGACAGTCACTGTGCTGTTCAGGAGTCGGGTGGCAGAGAGGTTCACACAACCTTCACTAACCCATCTTGCTCCTTGGCAGACAGGAGGTCAGAAGAGGCTCAGTGTCCTCTTCCATCCCAGCATCTGTTGCTAGAAGCATGCCCACTTTGGACCTCTCCAAGTGGGGCTTCAGGCGGTTCACATGCAGGACCCGCAAAGGGTTCCTAGGAGACTGGAAGTCCACCAAGTAGGTGGCGTTACTTTTGCGCTCCACCACCTCCAAAGGTCCGGTCCTCTTATCCTGGAGCGCACAAGGCTCCACTGGGGCCATGACCCAAACTTTTTGACCAGGCTGAAACTTGATCAAAGTGGCCTTCTGATCATACCAACATTTTATCTTCTCCTGGATGGCTTTCAGATTCGCCTGAGCGAGTTGTCTGAAACGCCTAGTCTCTTTTCTGAAGGTCAGCATGTAGCTATATACATCCTGGGCAGGTTTACTGGGAGCTTTCTCCCAGCCTTCTCTCACCAAACTCAGAGGTCCTCTCACTTGATGGCCGTACAGCAGTTCAAAGGGACTGAACCCCAAGGACTTCTGTGGCACCTCTCTGTAAGCAAACAGAAGGCATGGCCAGGGCCGGTCCTAGAACTCCTGGGGCCCCGGGCGAAAGAGAAGATGTGAGGCCCCTTTAATTTGCATATATCTTCCAGTCGCAGCCGGCATGACTCGCGGGTGGAGGATCTCGCGGGAGTTCGGAAGGGGGGGTGTGGAGAACAGGAAGCAGGCATCCTCCCTCCCCTCCTCTAAGCCAATCATAATGCTGCAATGGCAGTGTTGTGATTGATCAGGACGCCGACCAGCCAGACGCCTATGGGGAGGCCATTTTCCCCATGTAGGCTGCATTGCAGCCTACAATCGAGAAAGGCCAGAGTGCGCATGACTGGTTTGGCCGAACAGTCAGCGCCCTTAGCAGTTGGCAAGGCAATCCTCTCCTGCCCTACAACAGACCCGCCCGCCCCCAACGAAACACTTCTGCTTTCTCGCAGTGCTAGAAGCAGAAACATAAAATGCTCGTTTTAGCATTTTGTGTTTCTACTTTTGCGAGAAAGTAGTGGGGCGTCGGTCCTCCGCCCTAGTGAAGGAGCCGCCCTTGGTAACATCACAAGAAGTGACATCATAGAAAGTGACATCGCAGGACTATTGATCTTATTTGGCATCCCTGAAGAGACCTAACGTGGATATCAGTAACATGGACAAAAAGATAAATATACAAATGAAATAAATCTATATATTTTAAAATTGTAAATGGATTACATTTGTCTCATTAGATGGAAAAGCTAGGTGCAGGTCTCACAAAGATGTATATTATTGATCACCGGAGTTTCATGACATTTTTGTTGTTGCCAAAAATTCCTGGCGACCAGGAAGGAGGCAGCAAGTGCTTTTAGAAACATAATATATTCGCAAACATGACCCAAAGTCAGCGCTCAATGCGATCTCACCGTTTGCACCGCCCTAGAGCCTCCCTGCTCAAGGGTCCTGTGACCTCAATGACAGAGTCACTGTTGCTCTAGGGTGTGCTGCTTCGTAGGCCTGCCCCAAAGACTTGCGGTGGGCTTCAATAGGGATTGTGGTAGACAGGCCTTCAAGGTTAACCCACACTTCCCGCTGCTAGGGTTCACCTGCTGGTGCTAAGACACCAGGGCTTCTAAGGTCGTGCGGGTCCTTCCAAGGTCTAGCATGGAAATGTGCTCCCTCAGGGAGATTGGTATGGTGGACTGGTCATGAAGGCTGAACCTGGCTCCCCAGTTCCAAATTCGGCAGCTCTGACCATAGTGCCACATCCTCTCTCCACTGAACACCATACTACCCCTTCTGAGAGAAACTCGCACTGCCTTCAACTACAACCCAATTGTGCCCCACTACTAACACCTAGAGGCGACTCATTTCAAATTACGCACTAGACAAGAGCAATATGCTGCCTAAAAAAAAAGTGGCAACATTCTGGAAAAAGCAAACACTCATAAGGAATGTAAAATTAATTAAAGCATGTGAAACGTAAGCAGGAACAACATGGTTACCTTAACGCTTTAGCAGTTATTCAGAAATGAATGAGTGCTTTTGCATGAAAAGTTAAGGCCATGACTACAGGGCCGGAACGGACCTGCTTCAATGCCCATTGAATATATCCTTACAAAACAAAAGCAATATGGTTTAAAAAGACCACATTTGTGAATACAGAGCAGCGGTATGCACTTTATTTTCCAGTCAGCCCATCAAGGAGGTATTGCAGTGCATCCAGAAATGGTGCACTTCCCCACCTGGGGAAAACAATTCGGTTTAGAGAAAGACAAGAAAACAAAAGTAGCGCTTCACTGGTAAACTCTGTGTAGTGGCACTAATGTGATTTGGGTGTGAATAAAATCAATCTGGCCCCTTTTCGACCCACTCTGTCTTGCTTTAGTTATTTTTTACAGTTTGAATTTTTTATTTCTCTCTTTCCAAAGGCTGCACTTTGGAAGTGAAAAATGTCACAAAAAAGATGACCTTTCCAGCAAAAAAGTTTTTTTTTTTTATTCATTTCACAGGGGAACAAATAAAGGAAAGGAAAAGAAAGAGGGAGTAGTGGCTATAAGGCGCTGGGAAGGGGGCCCCCACACCCTGACCTTGCAGATTTCTATAGTGCTTAGAGGCCCAGGGAAAGGGGGCCCCACACCTGGACCTTGCAGCTTGCTCTAGTGCTTCGAGGCCCAGGGAAAGGGGGCCCCCTCCCCTGGGCCTGAAGCAGTAACAAGGCCTTTCTTAAAACACTGCCCCAGCACCAGTTTCTCCGGCTGCTCCCTCCTCCCCTCACCCACTGCTCCTAACCTGTGTCCGGCTGGTCCTGGAAACAAAGGGGCCTTCTGTCACCTAGCAACAAAATGCAGACAGGGAATGGCTGGTACTTAAGAGAGGTGTTGCCTCACCCCTGACACTCTGAGCCCTAATTGCTGGCCCTGCCGCTTTGACTTCCCCACTCTGTTTGTCCCTCCCCCCCACCCCTGCACCCCCAGGAATGCCACCACGCGGCCGTCGACACCAGACATCTCTGATGTGTATTGTAATGTGTGGGGAGGGGGCCCTGGTAGAGCAGGGGGGCCCCCTGCCTCTCACCTGAGCGTGAGGCCCTGGGCGACTGCCCATACTGCCCATGCCTAGCGCCGGCCCTGGGCATGGCAAGAGAATGTCCCACTTACGCCTCATGGACTCCTCAAGACCCATAATTATGCCCTTCAGGGTCCGGTTGAATCTCTCAAGCAGTCCATTACCTTGGAGTGGTAAGGAGTGGTGAACTTATAAGTTACACCACACTCCTGCACAGGGACATCATATACTTAGATATGAAGTTGGTAACACGTCTGACACCACCTCTCTGGTGAACCCCACACGGGAGAAAATCCCCATCAACGCATGACCCACCATGGGGGCCGTCACAGTTTAGAGAGGCATGGTCCACCAAGACCAGGATGAACCTGCTGCCCATGGCTGTCTTGGGATCCAGTGGCCCCATAATGTCAATGCCCACCCTTTCAAAGGGGGTGCTGACCACAGGGAAAGGTTGGAGAGGGGCCTTGTGCTTCCTCCCACTCGTACCACTTGCCTGGCAATTCTGACGGGTCCTGCAATGAATATCATAACTCTTGTGCATTTCAAAGGTCTTGTCCTGCCCGATATGTCCTGCTAAAGGTACATCATGAGCCAGACCCAGTAGGAAGGCTCTGAAGCGCTGGGGTACCACCATCACACGTGCTGACCCAGGCTCAGCAACCTTAGGCTCACTATACAGGAGACCATTCTCCTAGTATATCCAATATGAATCAGACTGATCACCTGCTGCCTGGTTTGCAGCCTGTTGCCGCAAACCCACAAGAGAAGGGCACTTCTTCTGCTCTTCGTAGAACTCTTCCCTGGAAGGGCCTCCTTCCTGCTGCCAATGGACCAGCTCAGGCAGGTTCCCAAGTTCAGCCACTTGTTCCCCTGTAGGCTCCAGGGCATCCCCCTCAAGGTTTGCCTCTTTCTGGACGGTGGGAACTTTGGGGGACGGTTTCCTGCGGCCCCTGCCTCTTCTCTTTAAGGCAGGCACCTGGGCCACTCTTTCAGGCTCCAGGTCCTCTTGAATACCTTTAACGGCTGCCATTGACCAAGTGGCTACACACGCCCACTCAGGCAGACCCAACATCTCCAAATGAGACCTTCTCTCTACCTTAGCCCAAGAGGAGCTCTCCAGATCATTACCTAGCAGACAGTTAACAGGCATGGCTGGCCTCACAGCTACTTGAAAGGTACCGGAGAACCCCCCACTTAAAGGGAACCTGTCCCACCTTGCAGTGGCACTCTAAATTGTCAGCCTCAACTATCAGGTAGAATGCGTTGGGGATCACCTGCTGTTCAGACACCAGCCGAGAACTGACAGCTGTCACACTGGCTCTAGTGTCTCTCAGAGCCTCCACCCTATGGCCATTGATGGTCACCCACTGACTGTACTTCTTAGTGTTATCAGGCAGCTGAGTCCTAGGGACCATCTGACTGTCTGCTAAAGAGACTAGGGACATCTCTGTAGGAGCCCACCCACCTTGGGCACCCAACTCCTCCCCCAAGGCTACACTAGCCATTTCCCGGGGCGGTGCACCAGTGGGTGCAGTGGTTACCATGATGGGACACTTGGGACTTCCTTGGAAGTGTCCCACCTGACCACAACTAAAAAAATGTCTAGGAACATCTTTGAACAGTTCTACTTGTCAGGACCCATGGTCTCTTCTCAGTGGGAGGCTGGGAACCCTCCCCTTGGTTCCCTTAGGAATTACTTTGGGGCCCTTTCTGGAACTCCTTTCGTTTACCCTTGTCCCCTCCACTCTTCTGCTGGGGACCCTGCCCACCTTTGGTGAAGTCTCCCACACGACCCTTGTGGATCCTGGTACTGGCCCAGCGGTCCGCCACCACAGCAAGCTTCCTGGGATCAGTCAGCTTACTATCAATCAGGTGATGGCATAGCTCTGGAATACAACTACTGGACAAGTGCTCCCATGCAATCAAATCATAGAGCGCCTGAAAATCATTTACCTTACTACCATTCACTGAACCATCAATGCTCTGCAACAAAAGACACGTATTCCACCCAGGTGCTAGACTCCATCTTCTTGCAATTCATAAATTTCTGCCTTTAAAGCTTTGGTGCCAACCCATACCTCCTTCCAAGGCTTCCTTCATGGGGGCACAGGACATCTGATCCTCAGTGGGCAATGCTAGCAAGGTGTCCCTTCCTTCACCCATAAAGCGGTTCCACAACCCTGCTCCACAATCTCTCTCAGGGATTCTATGGGAGGTCATGGCTGCCTCATGAGTCTTAAACCACTGCCCAATGTCCTCATGCTTCTTATAGTCCTTAATAACATATTTGGGATTATATACTCTTCCTTCTCCAGGCACAGATGGTGTGCTTCCACCAGAGGGAGTGATTTCTAAGCTATGTGCTTTTACCTCCAGCTCCCTCACCACTTTCTCATGCTCTAAAAGCATCTTCTTCCCTTCCATGGCTAACCTCTTATTTTCTAACTCTAATTTCTTACTTTCTTAATTTCTTACTTTCTATGTCATTCTGACTCCCCACCTTGAGCCTGGTTAGCTCCATCTCATGAACTCTGCTTTTCTCCCTGTCCTCCAACTCCTCTGGGGACGGGCCCTTTGAAGAAACACTGCTGCCCACCCTGGAAGGCACTTTCCCCCAGTTAGGCCCAATGGCCCCTCCAGCTGCCTATCTAAATTCTCTGCCTCCTCCCTAGGTTCTTCAGGATGCTCACTGGCATTCCTAGATTCCTAGATTCCAACCAGGTCCTCAGCGCCTTTTGGTATTCCTCCATTCTGGGGAGGCCTCTTTTAGAGATTTCATCGATCAATCATAGTATTTGTAAAGCATGCTACTTACCCGTGAGGGTCTCAAGGCACTGGTGGTGGGGGGTGCTGCTACTGCTTGAAGAGCCAGGTCATGAGGAGTCTTCTGAAGGCCAGCAGGTCTTGGGTCTGCTGTAGGTGGGTGGGGAGGGTGTTCCAGGTCTTGGCAGCGAGGTGAGAGAAGGGTCTGCCGCCGGAGGTCGCTCTTTAACATTTCTTGCAAACAGCTTTGAGTTGTGGCACAACATAAGTGTCAACCCTCTCTTCTTCAAACTCAATATCCACAGATGCAATGAATGCTGCTTTGGTCATGGTGAAAAAATTGGCAGTTCTCCAAAAATAGAGGTTCCAAGGAAAACTCTACCAAAATGTATGTGGTTGTGTAATGGTCTGCACTCACTAGTAGTGTATACCAATCACTGTATGTAAATCACAAATGCAGGTCCAAATCCTCACCGCTGACCACCAATGTTAGAAATGGGGGTCTCTAGTTGGCAGAGGTAGGTACCTTTGTCCAAATAGGGACCCTTGCTTCTAGTCAGGGTAAGGGGGATACACTCCTAAAATAACCCCTGCTCACCCCTTGGACAAGCAGACAGGCTTATCTCAGAGGCAGTGTGTAAAGCATTTGTGAGCACATACAGTAACACAGTGAAAACACTACAAATGGACACCACAACAGTTTAGAAAAATAAGTAATCTTTATCTAAACCAAAACAAGACCAAATGACAAAAATGCACTATACAGTATTAAAAATAAGGTTTTCAAATGATAGAAATAGATCAGTTCAATGCAAGTTGTAGAAGCGACTACCAAAGCAAGCAAAATGGCCGCAGGGAAGGCGATGCGTCTGTTCCTTACTGCGGCGCAGGGGAGGTGATGCGTCAGTTCCTTACTGTGTGGGGTGTTGATGCGACTGCTTCTTACTGTGGACCCAAAGCAATGCAACCGTCTTTGGCACCTCGATGCGATGCGTCGATCCGGTATGATGCGTGACTTCGCGCAGCCGCAGAGCAGGCTTGCGTCGAGATTGGTGCGGAGGCGGCAATTTCTCAAGCCGCGGCAGGCACTGCAACAGTTTCTTTGGTGATGCATCGGGAAACCAGTGCGGATGCGACACGCTTCTTCGTGTTGCTTTGATTTCCCAGCTCCCAGCGACAAACAGTTTCCAGAAGACCTCAACAGCAGCAGGCTCCTCTTTGCAGGTTGGAATTGTCCGCAAGGAAACTTAGGGGAGCTGGTGGTGAAGTCTTTGGGTCCCTGAGACTTCAGAACAGGAGGCAAGCTCAATTTCAAGCCCTTGAAGATCTTTCTCAAGATGACACAGCAAAAAGCAAAGTCCTTTTCTCCTTTCCTTGGCAGCAAGCAGCCAGTGCAGGCCAACCCCAGACAACAAACAGCACAGGGGCAGTATTCCTTCTCAGCTTCTGATGGGCAAAGGTTTCTCTTGATTCCTAGAAGTGATCTAAAGTTCTGGGGTCTGGGTCTCCCTTTTCATACACACAAATCCTTTGCTCTCTGAAGGCAGAGAGTGTCTGTACCCAGTCAAAACCAGTTCTGTCCTCACTGGTGCCCCTTCCTGGCAGGAGGTAGAGACAGCATTGTTGAAAGCAGATCTGGCCGAGGCAGGTGAAAGGAAATCTCCTCCCCCTACTCTAAATTCAACCCAGGTTTATTCAGCCCAGCCCTGACTCATCAGACTGCCGGAGCCGCTACCCTCTTCCAGCCCCTGTCACTCACAAGCCAAACATGCAATACACAAACCTAGCAAAGGCAGACCGCTAGTTTGGCAAGAAAATACCTACTTTCTAAAAGTGGTATTTTCAAACACAGAATGTAAACATCACCCACATTCTGAGTTCAGGCATACTAAACTTTATTTTCCTATATTATTCCCAGGATCTGTTAGGTTTATAAGATGTTATAATCAAACTGCCATTCTGGCCTAAGGGAACAGATAGCTTTGCAATAGTGAAAAACGAAATTGGCAGTATTTCACTATCAGAACATGCCACACACATCAGGGCATGTCCTACCTTTCACATACAATGCACCCTACCCACATGGGTACCTTGTGCCTACCTTATGGGTGACTAACATGCATAAAAGGGAAGGTTTTGTGACTGGCAAGTGCACATGGCAAGTGTGGGCACTTGCCAAGTCGGCATGGCAGTCCCAGACTGCACACAGACTCTGCAATGGCAGACCTGAGACACATTTTACAGGCTGCTTCTGTGGGTTGCACAATCAGTGCTGCAAGGGCATCAGCATCATTTGATTTACAGGCCCTGGGCACACATGGTGCACTGTACCATGGGTCTCGTCCCTTTGTTCAATGTAGAGGACTGTTTCTCTCTAGATAAGCAATTCGAGGAGAATTATGCCTCTCTTTGCCTGAAGATTACCTCGGTCTTGGACTCCCTGGCCCCTTTGAGAAATCATAGATGTAGGGGAAGACCCTCGGCCCCTTGGTTCAACGATAATCTGAGAAAATTGAAACTAGCATGCAAAAAGGCTGAGAGGAGACAAGGTTATAGGGATAAGGACAAGCTCACGTGGAAATCTATAATTGAAGGTTATAAGAAGGAGATTATAAGGACCAAGACAGATTATTTTTCTTCCATGATTTGTAATGCCTCTAATAGTTCCAGAGGTATTTTTAATATTCTGAACAGTCTTACTAGCCCTGACTGCTCTAAGAATGTGATACCCCCCTCTCAAGAACTCTGTGAGAACCTGACTAGGTTCTTTCATGACACAATTAAATCTATTATTGATTACTTGGGATGGAATCATCTGCATTCAGTGGCTGTAGCCTCTGAGACTATGGGCATTGACAATCCTGTGGTGAGTGGTTGAGAGGTTCTGGTTGGTGGTGCCACCCCTGTTTGTCTGGCTGTTAACTATTTATCTGAGTTCTTGCCTTTGGCAGCGGAGGACTTCAGTAGGATGGCATGGAGTATTTCTTCTGGCTCTCCTCTTGACCCAGTACCATATAAAATCTGTAAGGAGTTTGAGGTAGAGTTGTTTCCAACACTTCGTTTGGTTTGTAAAGTCTCTTGCTAACGGAGTGGTTCCGTCTCAATGGTAGCAAGCACTGGTGACACCTCTGCTTAAGAAGCCCTCCCTTGACCCAGAGTGTTCTAAGAACTACAGGCCTATCTCCCTATTGCCTTTCCTGCCGAATATTGTAGAACGAGTGGTTAGTAGGACTCTTTCTAGGCACTTGGAGCAACATAGCCTACTGGAGGAGCCTCAGTTGGATTCCGGCCATCCCACGGTACCGAGACGGCCTTGGTGACCGTTATGGACGAACTTCGGAGGCGGGCAGACAGGAGTCAGGCATCTGTGCTGATTCTGCTTGACCTGTCTGCCGCCTTCGATACAGTCAATCATGGGATACTGCTGAAAAGACTTCAAGCAAGGATTCAAGCAAGCCGGGCCGAAGAAGGCTGAAATGCCAGAAACCGGTCCCCGGTAGCTTGTCTCCTTTCTGGTGAAGAATTGGCTTGGTAGTTTAGTCTGCCCTGTTCCCATGATGCACTGGGCCAGGGACAGACTGATTTGCATATAGCCAGGTTCTGAGCTGGGATGGGGCAGTGAGATAAATAACGGTGATGGATCAAGCCCTGATCTTTGGAATGGGTAAGAGTGGTCTGTTTAACTCAGACACTCTGTTCATCACCACCCCCTTTTCTAAATCGTTTTTGGCCACTATAGGTGTGGCAGGGTATACTCAGACATGAGTCCCTTTCTCACTGCTCCATCAGGATTCAAGCAAGCCGGGCCGAAGAAGGCTGAAATGCCAGAAACCGGTCCCCGGTAGCTTGTCTCCTTTCTGGTGAAGAATTGGCTTGGTAGTTTAGTCTGCCCTGTTCCCATGATGCACTGGGCCAGGGACAGACTGATTTGCATATAGCCAGGTTCTGAGCTGGGATGGGGCAGTGAGATAAATAATGGTGATGGATCAAGCCCTGATCTTTGGACTGGGTAAGAGTGGTCTGTTTAACTCAGACACTCTGTTCATCACCACCCCCTTTTCTAAATCGTTTTTGGCCACTATAGGTGTGGCAGGGTATACTCAGACATGAGTCCCTTTCTCACTGCTCCATCAGGATTCAAGCAAGCCGGGCCAAAGAAGGCTGAAATGCCAGAAACCGGTAGCTTGTTTCCTTTCTGGTGAAGAATTGGCTTGGTAGTTTAGTCTGCCCTGTTCCCATGATGCACTGGGCCAGGGACAGACTGATTTGCATATAGCCACGTTCTGAGCTGGGATGGGGCAGTGAGATAAATAACGGTGATGGATCAAGCCCTGATCTTTGGACTGGGTAAGAGTGGTCTGTTTAACTCAGACACTCTGTTCATCACCACCCCCTTTTCTAAATCGTTTTTGGCCACTATAGGTGTGGCAGGGTATACTCAGACATGAGTCCCTTTCTCACTGCTCCATCAGGATTCAAGCAAGCCGGGCCGAAGAAGGCTGAAATACCAGAAACCGGTCCCCGGTAGCTTGTCTCCTTTCTGGTGAAGAATTGGCTTGGTAGTTTAGTCTGCCCTGTTCCCATGATGCACTGGGCCAGGGACAGACTGATTTGCATATAGCCAGGTTCTGAGCTGGGATGGGGCAGTGAGATAAATAACGGTGATGGATCAAGCCCTGATCTTTGGACTGGGTAAGAGTGGTCTGTTTAACTCAGACACTCTGTTCATCACCACCCCCTTTTCTAAATCGTTTTTGGCCACTATAGGTGTGGCAGGGTATACTCAGACATGAGTCCCTTTCTCACTGCTCCATCAGGATTCAAGCAAGCCGGGCCGAAGAAGGCTGAAATGCCAGAAACCGGTCCCCGGTAGCTTGTCTCCTTTCTGGTGAAGAATTGGCTTGGTAGTTTAGTCTGCCCTGTTCCCATGATGCACTGGGCCAGGGACAGACTGATTTGCATATAGCCAGGTTCTGAGCTGGGATGGGGCAGTGAGATAAATAACGGTGATGGATCAAGCCCTGATCTTTGGACTGGGTAAGAGTGGTCTGTTTAACTCAGACACTCTGTTCATCACCACCCCCTTTTCTAAATCGAAAAGACTGAGAGTGGCGGGGGTGATGGGCTGTGCTTTGCGATGGTTCCAGTCTTTTTTACTGGGCAGACAGCAGGCGGTGTCCCTCCCGCCCTTTCAGTCTGTCTTCACCAATGTTTTGCATGGGGTGCCACAGGGCTCGGCAATCAACCCTATCTCATTTAACATCTATCTGAAACCCCTGATTGCGGTCATCAAAGCATATAATATCAACATCGTAAATGATGCTGATGACATGCAGCTGATTCTCTCCTTTGAGGGAGATCAGTCAGTGGAAGTGTTTCACAACTGCCTGCGGGACACGGCCTGTTGGTTGAAGGATAACTCGCTACAAGTTAATGCGGGTAAGACTGAGGTGATTTTCTGCTCAGCGAACAGGATTCCTCATGTCCTGCCCAGCAATTTCTGGCCTACTGATGCCTCAACCGCTGTTCAGCCAGTTAAAACGGTCCGTAACCTGGGCATTATGTTTGATAATAAACTCACTATGGAATCCCAGGTTACAAAAACAGTGGCCTGCTGTTTTGCAATCATTAGGTCATTGCAGAAAATCTTCCTCTGCTGTCCCCTCAGGCGCGTGAGCTAGTGGGAAGCAGTACAATTCTCAGCAGGCTAGATTATTGTAGCCCTGTTGCTTGACTCTCCAAAGTTTCTTCTGGATAGATTACAGAGGATTAAGTCAGCGGCGACCAAGTTAGTTCTAGGGCCCAGAAGGACTTCATCCTCCCTGGCAGAGCTGCACTGGCTCCCGTTGAGACAGAGCGTGCAATTTAAGTCTCTCTATCTTGTTTTAAAGCCCTTCACGGGCTGGGACCTGCGCTCATGCGGTGAAAGTTTGAATGGTATGTTCCCATGAGAAGTCTCCGCTCCTCATCGCGGGATTGGTGAAGGTACCAAGGTTTAGGAATGTCAGGTTAGGTGGTAGATCCTTTGGTGTGGCAGCTGCCAAACTCTGGAACGAACTCCCGTGGGAGATTAGACAAATCAGGGACCTCCTTCTGTTTAGAAGGAGCCTGAAAACCTGGCTGTTCCCCAAAATATAGTTGCCTGCCGGCGTACGGGCACATTCCTATTCTGTACTCTTAGCGCCAGGATGCCTGTAAGGTGATAGTGCGCTCTATAAATTATAAAAATAAAAATAAAATTATAGAAATAAATAAATAAGCAAATCAAATAATCAATCATGGAATCACTAATCCATAACAACATTTTACAAAAGGGAGCATTGCCCTTTGGCACTGAACAGCAGTGGCAAAGTGCCCAAAGCATCTAGACCAGCAAAAAGAGATGAGGCAACAGCAAAACATGGACGGGAGACCCACGCCAATTGTGCCAAGTCTAACACACTGCTTCTGATATAAGCCTGACTGTTCGTGCCAAGCTACCAAGGGGGTGAGCATGGGTTATTTTAGGAGTGTAACTCCCTTGGCCAGTCTAGGAAGAAGGGTCCCTACTTGAACAAAGGTACCCACCTCTGCCAACTAGAGACCACCCATTTCTAACACTATGGCAATGCCCTTCGCTTAGTTGGAGTAAAGTGATGTGTGAAGTGATGTGTGGGTCTGGCCTCACCACCAAGCCTGCAGCCCCAATTCCATCGACTGCACCAAGTGCAGGTCCTGTAGGAATCAGATGTCAATCTTATGCCTAGTAAGGTATATGTGGACCAGGTGTGCTTTTCTGTGATCGCTGAGGCCCCATATGTTCTGTGAAAGGCATTTTGTGAAATTCATGACACAGGAGTTTGGGTAAATGTGAGCAGGAAGCCAAGAAGACTAATCAGCTGCCCTCATAGCAAAAGGAGCTAATCCAATGTCCAAAGAGAGCCCTGTGAGCAATCTGAGTTTCCCTGTTAATGTTTTTCCGAGCAAAGAAACAGAGTCCAGTGATTAGGCTCCTCAGGACAACACGGTGGAGCCAGCCCTAGGGAATGAAGTACATACCCTCTGCATTTGACTATTTATGCTGAGCCCTGTGGGATGGGGTCCCTGCACTGTGATCAGCAATGGGGGGAGGGTCACACAACCCCTCCTTTTAATGTGGAATGGGCTCCCAGGGACTTTGAGCGGCTCAAAGATGGGTGCTGCGGGCTCCCCTTTCACAAAGATGTCTGGTCCAGGGGATGGGCTTCCTGGGGATGGCATCCCAGGGGCCTTAATTGGCTTGGGGAGGGGGTTCCATGCACGCCCCCCAAATAATACAATACACTGACCCCCGGGCCCTGGCCCACTTTGGGGTCATATTTATATTTTGTTAAAAATAACAGCTGCCTGTTTATTTCTTTTCCCTCCAGTATACCGCTGGAGTACCTTATGATCAAGGCAAAACATTTTTTCAAACATTTTAACCAAGTAGGGCTATGGGCAACAATATCCCTAACCTGCCCCCTTATATCCTATTTTAAAGAACATTTTCAGGACACGGGATTAAGGGCTAGATGTAGGTAATTTGGATTTACCAAGTCATAAATACTGAATTTTACCGATTCGGTATTTATGAATCGGTAAATCCAATGTAGATAATAATTCGGTAAAAAATACCGAATCGGTCGGATTCGGTATTTACCGAAATCAGTATTTACTGATTCGGTATTTGCCATTGATTCCTATGGGCCTAGAGGCCCATAGGAATGAATGTCTATTACCGAATCGGTGTTTACCGATTCGGTAAAAATGGGAAAAAGTCAAGGGTGGCAGGGTGTCACTTTGACACCCTGTTGCACCCCTGATTAGTGTTGGTGTGCACATGTGGCATACATACATGCCCTAAGGGCATGTATGTATGTCACATGGCACGGGTGTAAATGGACATTTATGCATTTACAAAGGAATTCCTTATATACCACCAACTAATATTTGGTGGTGTATAATGAATTCTTAAAGCCCTGAAACACTCTCTTAAATGCTTTTTACATCACATTTACCGATTCGGTAAATTCCGAATCGGTAAATGTTGATTCGGTATTTACCGAATCGGTAAATACCGATTCAGTAAATACTGAATCAACGTTTACCAATTCGGAATTTACCGAATCGGTAAAAAAGGTCCCTACATAGGAAAAGGCTTTTACCGGTCGGTAACGGCCGATTTCAGCCGTTACCGACCGGTAATAGCCTACCTACATCTGGCCCTAAATCCTTATATAGATCTTGGCGGGTGGAATACTCTGTCACAAATGTGACTGATATCCCGCCCATTGTATTATGATCTCCATTGGATATAATTGGATTGTTATACAATGGACAGGATCTCCGTCACGGTTGTGATGGAGTATTCCCCTCTGCCAAGAACTAAATTTGGCGTTCGCTGCTGTGAGAGCCTGACTTCTAGGGAGTGAGATAGCCAAAGGAAAAAAACAACCTCAACCAATCAGAATACTCTACTTTTTGTATCTTAATTTCTCCTAAACTACTTGCGGGATTTACACCAAATCAAGAAAAACACTCTTTCTCGACCAAGATCTAGCTTCCTGCCAATTTTAGTGTAATTTCGCTCACCCGTTTTGGCTATAGGCCATTTCTAAAAATGTTATGTAAAATGCATGAGGAAATTTGGTTTCGGGGGGCACCCCTATGTTCTAAGCCCCGCTTGACAGGTCACGCTGAAACTCTTCAGGAAGGAACTGAAGTGGATGACATTTTATGGGAAAAATGTGTGGAGATTCAACAGCACCGAAGTTACTAACAAACCAAAAATTGTTCTTCCTTCCGGAAACTTACACCTAAATATAACTACCCACGGGGGGAGAGTGAGTGAGAGAGAGAGTGAGTGAGAGAGAGAGTGAGTGTGAGAGAGAAAGAGAGAGAGAGTGTGTGTGTCTCCGCCCACATAAACAAAAAGTGACAGGGACGTTAGTTAGGTTCAGATTTTACACACATAAACCATAGAAATGTAGCAGTTATAGTTATCTCAACAAATGATAACTCATGCCCTAAGATAACTATTACTCAGATCAACGCCATGAACAGTTTTCTCGTGAATAATTTTATTTCAAATGTTGCAGTGATATTATCAATGATGTCATAGAAGAGGGGTAATTAGACAAATACAGCCACTCACATACCCACCCACAGACCCCTTCCATCCACAAACCCACCAACTCACTGACCCATACAACCACTCATACACCCATGAAACCACTCATGCACCCATAGACCTACTCACACAGCCACTCACAGACCAATACAGCCACTCCACAACCACTCACAGACATATACAGCCATACACACACCCACATAACCAATTCCACACTCACTTGCAGACCGATACAGCTGCTCACAGATCCACTTGTAGACCCATACAGCAACTCACACATCCAACTCACAGACCCATAGACAATCATTCACAAGCCACTCCCACACCCACAAAACCACTCACACACCCATTCAGACCCATACATCTACTCACACACCCACTCACTGACTCATACACCCACTCACAGACCCTTACAGCCACTTGCACACCCACTCACAGACCCTTACAGCCACTCGCATACCCACTCACAGACCCTTACAGTCATTCACACACTCATGAAACCATTGGCACTGCCACTCAGACCCACACAGCTACTCACACACCCTTCCATTCCCATACAACCTCTCAAACACCCACTCACAGACCCATACAACGACTCATACACCTACTTTCAGACCCATACAGCCACCCACACATCCACTCACTGGCCCATACACCCACTCAGACACCTACTTACAGACCCATAGAACCACTCACACATGCACTCACTGACCCATACCGCCACTCACACACCCAGTCTAAAAGTCACAGGTTACATCTGAGATATAAAATTAAAAAACCTTAGAAATTCACTAAAAAACAAAGGTTACAGGGATGTTATAGTCAGGAAATAAAATGTAAACAACTTTAAAAATTCACTAAACAAAATAAAGGTTACAGGTTGTTATAGTTAGGAAATACAATTTAAAAATACTTGAAATTTGCTTAAAAAAACAAAGGTTACAGGGGCGTTACAGTTATGCTCAAATTTGACAGAAACAATACCATAGAAATTCAGCAGTTATAGTTACCTGAGTTAACTACAACTTATGCCCCGCAATGAACTACTTAAAAATATATATATATTCTTTATATTGAGATGTTGCATTAAAGAAAAAGAACACTAGGACATAATATGCTTATATATGGGTAACTGATAATAACAACCGTTGCAAGAGCTACAGTCATTACAAATGGCAATCTGAATCCCATTAGAGCAATATGACTAATAAAAGGAAATAGGTCGAAAATCAGGATGTGGGATGATATCAGAAGCTAATAGAGTGTGAAATGCTGGCAGTTATAAACGGGGGCAAAAGGGGTGACACAATGTAGTGGAATTGTGAAGTCAGTATCAAGTAGCATAGCCATCACGTAATAAGGTAATGCTTTGCAGGGGAAATGGAGATGAGGGAGATGCTACTTCCAGGAAATCTAGGGGGACGTAACAAGGTGGACAGGGGTTTGCATTCAATAGAGTGGAGAGTCAGGGGAGTGGGACCCCTGGGGTGGTGGGTGTATAAACTAGGACAGGAGTGTGTCCCATTCAGGAGAGATAGGATGTCTACGAATGTGGCATACCTGCAGGTGTTGGAGAGCTGTACCCTCTGTGGTTCCCCTTTCCGCATCACACTGTGCCATGCCTTCAAAGACGGGGTGGTAGATGCCTTCCAAAGTAGTCCTGCAATGCACTGCTTATGACCTCTAAAATGACATGGTCAATGGCATCACTGTTGACATCATTCATAAAATCTCAAATGACATAACTGATGACATCACTGATGACCTCATTCACAGAATCAATCACACACCTTTCCAACCACTCACACATCCACTTGCTCAGTCGTATACTCACACAGCCATTCATTTTCCCACAGAGCTACTCACACATACAGCCACTCACACATTCACTCATTCACCTTTAGAGCCAAACAGTCCCACTCACCCAATCACTCACACCCCCACAACTGCTTACATACCCATTCATGCATCCATACAAGCACTCACACATCCACTCACTCACCCATACAGCCATTCACACTCACTTACCCATACACCTACTAAACAGCTACCTACCCAACCATACACCCACTTACACATCCAGTCACTCATCCATACAGTCACTCATACAGCCATTTACACACCCACTTAACCACCCATAGACCACTCGTAGGCCCACTGATTTGCCAATACAGCTACTGACACACACACTCATTCACCCATACATCCACTCACATACCCACTCACTCATAGATACAGCCAATCACACAACCACTCACATAATACATGTTAGAAATGATTTCACTTCCCCCTCATATATAGATCATCGGCATCCACGAAACATAGGGGGGTGGCTCTTCTCTTTTGTGCAGCACTGCACTTTCAGCCTATGGACGTGCGCAGTGATAGGGATGGTCGCTGGCTGATGGTGAAGGGTCCGGTTCCCACAGGGCCGATACAGGTCTGTTTTCTGCTGAAACACAGCGGTTGGTTGGGGAGCTGGGTTTACTTGATAGCTGGCGCTCCACACACCCCCTGTCCCGAGACTGTACCTTTTTTTCCCATGTTCACCACTCCTACTCACGCTTGGACCACATTTTTCTAAGTCAAGCTCTTAGGGGGGATGTCCTCGACTCTAGAATATTTCCGCTTTCAGTCTCCGATCATAGTCTGCTCGTGCTCAATATGCGCTGGTCGCCGGCTGGCGACGGACAGCGGAAATGGTATTTCCCGGCCTCGGTGGTCAGGGACGATACCTCAAATAAGGAATTGCGGAAGGCCATCAGGGATTTTTTCGTTCTCAACCCGGTGTCCGATACATCGCTCTCCACTACTTGGGACGCCTTTAAGGCGTCAATCAGGGGCACCTGCTTGGCCCTTAATGCTCGCCTCAATAAGATGCGGCGCCGGGAAAGGGAGGAGTTGGAGACAGAGTTGGCGGCACTTGAACAGGCACATAAACTTAATCCCTCAAGGTTGACCCTACGTCGGTGGTTCGGGGGAAATTGAGGGCCCACTACAACAACAGGGCGGAATTTACGTTGTTGAGGCTGAGACGCCTATCATATTCCCACGGGAATAAGGTGGGGAGACACCTGGCTTGCCAATTGCGGGACAAGAGGGAGCGGGAATATGTTGGAGGTATCCGCGACTCGGGGGTGAACTGCAGTACCGTGACGAAACTAAGGCTGCCATTTTTGGCCGCTTCTATGCGGACCTCTATACGGGAGACGTTCTTGATGCTGATGACCAACGGGAATATTTGCAGAACCTGCCTATACCACAGGTCTCTAAGGAATGGAACGAATTACTGGAGGCCCCGATTACTAGGGATGAGGTGATTGATGCCATTAAAGACCTGAAACTTCACAAGGCGCCGGGTCCAGATGGCTACACCGCTCTTTTCTACAAGTAGTATGCCACTGAGGTGTGCGATTTTCTAGTTTCCCTTTTTAATGACATGGCTAAATCCGGCTCTTCAACCGTCTCCCTCGCTGAGGCCGTGATTTCGATCTTGCCTAAACCGGGGAAGGACCCCGCCCTCATTTCGCCCGATAGCCCTTCTCAACATCGACGCCAAGCTCTATTCCTCGATCATAGCACACAGACTACAGGATTTGATGCCAGCAATCATACATCCGGACCAATCTGGGTTTATTAAGGGGCGTCAGACCCACGACAACATTAGGCGGGTTGTTCACCTGATAGAAAAAGCTGACAGGTTCCGAATCCCGGCGGTACTCGTGGGCCTTGATGCTGAAGAAGCCTTTGACCGCGTGAATTGGGACTTCCTGTTCAATACCCTAACGGCATACGGCTTCTCGAACAAATTCATCTCTATGGTGAAGGCGAGTTACTGCAGTCCCCGCTCTAGGGTGGCGGTGAACGGCCACCTTTCGGCGTTCTTCCCGCATTCCTGTGGCACTAGGCAGGGCTGTCCTCTCTCCCCCCTGCTCTTTGCCTTGAGCATTGAGCCGCTGGCGATTGCGGTGCGGGAGCACGAAGAGATTCAGGGCCTTCCATTTACCGGGGAACAACATAAAATTACACTCTTTACAGATGATGTCCTGCTTTCTGTCACGGACCCAGTACAATTGCTGCCGTGTATTCGGGAGACCTTGTTACATTTTGAGGAGGTGGCCGGCTTCAAAGTCAATTATGACAAATCATATGTACTGAACCTTACGCTTTCACCTACAGAGGTGGAACGAGTGCGTCCTTTAACTTCGTTGGCCTGGACTTCCTACTCCATCGTTTACCTGGGGGTCCATCTGATGCCCACGATTGGGAAATTGTTCTCAGCAAACTTCCCACCGTTATTAGCAAAGACTCGAGCGGACTTAGAACGATGGAAGCCTAAATACTTATCGTGGCTGGGCAGAATCCATGCCATTAAGATGGTTCTCCTCCCTAAATACCTCTACCTCTTTCAGGCACTGCCTCTTCCCCTAGACGGGGACTTCTTTCGACGCCTTAGGACTCAGATGCTACGATTTGTCTGGCAGGGGGGCCGAGCGCGATTCTCCTTCACGGTCTTGCGACGATCTCGGGGGGAGGGGGGTGTGGGCCTTCCTGATTTATAGCTGTATTACAAAGCAGCACAATTAAGAGTGCTGGTGGAATGGTCCCAACAAACGTCAGAGAAACACTGCCTACACATGAACAGGAGTGTCGCTGGCAGATCAATTTGGGACCTGGCCTGGAAGCCCAAGAAGGACAGGCCCCATAACGCCTACATTAGTACCCTGACTTGTACCACTCTGAAGGTCTGGGATTCGTTGGCCGCTGATGATCATTGGACCACGTTTCCTTCCCCGTTCACGCCCCTACACTTTAACCCGGCCTTCTTGCCGGCGCTACGGGAGGGCCCTTTCGAGGTGTGGAGGGAAGGGGGTTGCAGGGCTTTGACCCATCCTTTTCACGGCCATGCTCCCCTCTCCTTTGACAATTGTATGAGGGACTACGGTGTTCCGCCGTCGGAACGATATCACCACATCCAATTACTCCATTGGGCCACGTCACCTGAGGTTCTTGAGGCGGCTACGAGACCTCCTCCGCCCTTTGAGGCCTTCATACTCCGGACCTCTGCCATGAAAGGGGTCATCTCCTTTATTTACCAGCTCCTACTCACCTCAGCGGTGTCGCCTCGTCCCCGCTACATGGGACAATGGGAGGAGCTCTTGGGGAGAGATATCTCAGACAAGGAATGGTCAGCGCTGTGGCAGGATATCGCTACATTTAATCACTCGTTGCACCTGAGGGAGGCCCACCTTAAGACGCTCATGGACTGGTACATGTACCCGGCCAGACTCCATCGCATATTCCCGGCCACCTCTGACAGGTGCTGGAGGGACTGTGGCCTACTTGGGGATTTCTGCCACATTTGGTGGGACTACCCAGTTATCCGACCGTATTGGGAGGAGATCCTCTCACATATCAAGGATATACTTGGCTATTCGGTGGCGGATTCTATGGCCTGCGTTTTGTTGGTTCTTCGAGATCCAGTCCTTGAGTATCGGACGCGCGCTGACAAACAAATTTTGTGGCTCTGTCTAGGAGCTGCCAAACTTACTCTGGCCACCGCCTGGAAAAAAACAGAGGCACCCGTGATTTCCTTATGGCACGCAAGGCTATGGAGACTGCTTAGTATGGAAAGAGTGGCGGACATCTTCCTGGGTAACTTCAAAAACGTCCAATTCCGCTGGGGCCCCCTGGTCCGCTTCCTTTCTAAAGGTCTACCTTCTGCGGCTTGCCCATCCTCAATGCGATCACTTCACCTCTTTCAGGTTTGGTATAGGATCCGCATGTATGAATGGAATGGCTGAGGTCGCCACCACTGGGGGGGGGGGGGTTGTAAAGTTTTAGTTATTTGTTTGTTGCGGCACCCACATGGAAGGCCGAGGCCTCTCAATCTGGACACAATGACTTCTTGGGCACGGACAGCTACTCACCTTTGGCTGTATTTGCGCAGATTGTCTTTTGGCGGTATGCTCATGTCACTTTTACTCCACTGCCCTATGGCATTGACCTGCTGCTGGATTGCTGCAACTTTGCTATCACAGATTGTTGTTACTACTTGCTTTTGATTGAGCCCCCTGTGTGGGAAGATGTGCGGGTTCACCGCTGTTTTTTCCCTGTGTTTCCATAATATAAAATAAAGATTTTATAATAAAAAAAAAAAGAAATGATTTCACTCATTGGTAGTGCAGAAGATATACTAATTAAACATATGTAGTAGTTTAATATATAGGTTTAACAATAATTGATTTTAGAAAACACTCTAAAATCACTGGATGATCTCATCAGTTATGTCATTTGAGATGTCACTGACCATGTCATGAGGGATGAAAATGTGAGGTCATAAGCAGTGCATTGCAGGGGTGTACACAATAGTTATCACAGGTAACTATAACTGCTGAACTTCTATGGTTTTGTGCGTGTAATATCTGAGCCTAAATATGTATTTTCTGAACTACACCAATGGTTAAAGGGATCTAATAATAAGATGGAAATGTCAGCTAAAACATATCATTTCATTGGAACAAACCCACTGAAATCCACAGTACTAGTTACTTTAACTCATACCCAAAGGTAACTGTAAGTTGTGGCTTAGTGTGGAGTGGATGCCGGATCCTGAGGAAAGGGAGTCCTGCCATCTAAACTGTGTTGGGCTGTATGACGTGTTTGTCCAATGATAAAAAAAATGTCAACAGAATTGGAACGCTTTTGGCTACAATAAGGAGTGGTACTCATAGACATCTTTTGGAGTGCCGGATGCAGGAAATGTCCCCCTCTATGTTTTGGGGAATATTGAAAGAATAATGGTAATGGTGGGTTACAAAGAACAAGAAAATCTGCTCTGAGGAAGTGCTTATGTATAAGTACGAAACATGTTGGTTGTGTCTTTGGAAGTGTCTGTGCACCTATCTTTATGTGCAAGAAAAGAAGGAATAAAAGATTAATATTAAATATTGATCTTGTGATGTTTATCATTGTTATTGTGATGTTGCAGTTTCTTTTTGTTGCCCTATCTAGTGAACAAATTATCATATTTATCAATAAGTTTATCTGTTTATGCTCCAAGTCATGAGGGATAAAATTGTGTAAAGTTATAAGCAGTACATTGCAAAGGTGTGCACTGTAGTTAGCTCAGGTAACTTTAACTGCTGAATTGCTATGGTGTTGTGTGTGTAAAATCTGAGCTTAACTCGCTCTCTTTCTATATATATTTTATATATATGTATATATATTATTTTTCCTGAAAAAAACAAAGGTTAAAGGATGTAAAAGTTAGGTGGAAATGTCAGTTAAAACATATCGATTCACACAAACAAAACCAATGTAATCCAAAGTTATAGTTACTATAACTCATACCCAAAGGCACCCTCACCATTCACAGATTTGGCATCAATGATGTCATTCTAAATGTGCTATTATCAATGATGCTAGTGAACATGTCATAACTTATGTAATATGTAGGATAATTAACAGTGCTTTTTGGTACATCTAAACACTTTGGAGCCTTGGCAGGGGATGGGGATAACTTTACTGAACCAGTTGTTTGGGTAGGACAGGGAATGCCCCCACTCACAAAGGATGATACCAAGTAAAAATATTGGACCCACTGAGCCACTCATCAGATCACTCATAGACCTGTGGAATTTACAGGCGGACTGCTCTGCTGCCAGAGGATTCCCTGTTGCTTGTGGACTGCTTTGCTCACTGAGAAGGTAGACTGGACCTGATCCTTGTTAGATCTGGAGGTCTCTAGTTGGCAATGGTATTCACCTTTGTCCAAATAGGGACCCTTACTTCTAAGTCAGGATAAGGGGATTACACTCCTTAATAACCCCTGTTCACCCCCTTGGTAGTTTGGCATGAGCAGACAGGCTTATCTCAGAAGCAGTGTGTTAAGCATTTGTGAATATACACAGTAATACAGTGATAACACTACAGATGGACACAACACAGGTTTTATAATAATAAGTATGGGAACACTGTACTGAGGGCTGACAGTAATTCAAATAACCCAATCATGGAATAACCAATGAGTACATAAATTTAACATAGGGGGCATTTGCACTATGTCACTGATTAGCAGTAGCACAGGGCCAAGCATAAATCAAGCAAAAACATATCAAAACAGAGGAGGCAATCCGTCAAAAAAGGAAGGGAGACTGACACCAATGATGTCAGGTCTAACAATCCCTTTGTCCCAGGCTGACCTGAGTGAATCCAATGGTTCTTTGGCTGGCCCTCTGTCCAAGGAACAGCCTTCCTGCAACTGCAAAGCTTACCAGCTGCACTGGACTTGCAAAATAACCTGGTTAAGCCCTGCAGGCCTCTGTTTGAGAGAGTCCCTGACCGCAAGTGGTGCTTCTCCAGAGTCTTGACCCTTGGCTGGCATCTAGAGTGTACTCCTCCCTGTGCCACTGAAGGGTCATCAAAACCAATGCAGAAGACGAAGCTCAAAGCTTTGGTCTGCATTCCAGCTCCTGATCTGCGGCTTTATCAACACATCGCTGCTTGACGCAGGACCTCGAATTGTAGCTCCTGATCAGTGGCTCCATTGGCACTGGCCGATTGTGACGCACCTCGAGACAGGATCTCACATCGTACCACTTTTGGGACAGCTCCAGTGTCACCAAAGTAGTGTAGACGGATGGAGTCCTTGCTTTTCAACACCAAAGGCACATTTTACAATCCTCATCAGACTGACCTCGGTCCTGTACTCAACCCACATTCCATCAAGGTCGGTTTGAATCTGTGACTTTGTTCTGGTCTAGCGTGACCAGATAACTGCAGTTGGCGCTCCTCGCTAATAAACAATATTTTTACCTACACCTTTGGCATTGCATACTTCCAGTCCTACCAATTGGATTATTGTCATTTTGGTCACAATTTATTTATTAAAATGGAATACATTTGCTTTACCGGGTTAGGGATTTTTCTTGTGTTGTGTTTTCACTTTATTAGTGTTTGTGTGCTCCATAAAATCTTTACACTTTGCCTCTCAGTTAAGCCTGACTTCTTTGTGCCAAGATACCAGAGGATTAAGTGTAGATTAATTTAGTGATGATGTGGTTCACCCTGATAAGGACTGTGGTTGGGCCCAAGTGGGGCTCTTACCCCCTCAATGAATAACACAATTTCTTAGTCTAATCAGTCCATAAACACTGGTGGGAAACAAACAACAGCTACATCAAAATGTTTAATTAAACACTGAAAGACACACAGACTAACTAAAATGATTCCATACTATATCACATCAACAGTTAAACGAAACTTGCAGAAGTATGTACAAGCAGCATCCTCCAACCTATGTGTGACACAAGTTTTTAGGTTAAGGAAGTCACTTTTGACCTACATTTCACAGACTTAGACAATTCCTCTGTAGTGTTAATTTGTGTCATTCTTTCGACCAATTACTAAAGAACGTGCACATCCTCTGATGTTAAGAGGAAAGGCATTATGGGCTTGATTCATCGAATGAACTTAAGACTCAATCCTAAACTTACTACTATTTTGGTATTCACAGAATGCACTTACTACTTTTGGCATTCACAGAATGAACCTACTACTTTTGGTATTCACAGAAGTTAGGATTTTGTCTTAAGTTTGTCTTAAGACAGACTTAAGACAAACTTAAGACAGACTTAAGACAGACTTAAGACAAACTCTTAACTTAAGTCTGTCTTAAGTCTGTCTTAAGTTTGTCTTAAGACAAACTTAAGACAAAATCCTAACTTCTGTGAATACCAAAAGTATTAAGTTCATTCTGTGAATACCAAAAGTAGTAAGTGCATTCTGTGAATACCAAAATAGTAGTAAGTTTAGGATTGAGTCTTAAGTTTATTCTGTGAATCGGGCCCTACATATTTATAGCTTCCCACATTAGCTTTTTGTAAAATTATGACTATTTTCATTTTAAGGGCAAAAATACCCTGATAAGGGTAGCTCAGCGCGGGTCATGACTGTTGGTAAACTGCAGCTCTGTTTTCCGGGTACCTGTTGCCTCAGAGCCACAGCGACTGACTATACCTCCTTATTGTGTACATGTGAAAGTTAGGGACTGATGCATCAATAAAGTGATCATTTCAGTTAGTCAAACATCCCCAGTGCCCCAGGCCTCGGTGGACAAGGCAATTCTCTGTAAACCCCCACCAAGTCATGCAGGACAGTTAGCCATGAGTCTAAGAAGTATTCTTTCTTTAGTAACATGTGCTGAGACTCTCGACTGCCATTGTTACATAAACCCTTCCACGCCAAACAAGCCAGGATGTATAGCCCTCTGGCTCCATAGATGTGCAGTGCTCATACTGGTATTTAACAGAAGGTAACAGTTTAATTTCCAAAGTCTGAAAGTTACTATGTCCCAGACTACCGGACATAGACCTAGTGTAGTACACACATTGACTAGCAGCTGTTTTCAAGGTGACCAGAGGAAAACATTTTTTTTTTTAACTCTCTGGTTTACCTATTTTCATAAAAATAGATTAATTTTGATATCACAGTTTTTATCTCAATTTATTTCGTACACTAACTGACTCAGCATAGTAATAATAGTAAATTGTATAGATTTTTAGACATGATTTCTTACTGTTAGAAGTGCTGGAGTGAATATGCACGTGAAAGGAGTACACGTTAACACAATTTCATTGGCAGAATAAACTGTGAGATTCCCGGATCCCTGCACCAATCACTCACTCCGTGACCATGAAGATTTTCAAAAACATTCAGTGAACATTCTCCCTATATTGTCAGCAGAGTCTGTCAGGTAACAAAGACATACATCAGTACAGGTTAATTATTTGCCCATATCTTGGTCCAATACAGAAGAGCTTTCAATTCCACAATATATAAAAATGTAAGTACCCATAGGACTGTTAGACCTGGCACCTTGGCGTGAGTCTCCCTTCCACTTTTTGCTGATGTGCCTCCGATGTTTTGCTGGTTTTCCGATACTCAGGGCACTGCGCCACGGCTGACCCGTGCCGCAGTGCAAGTGCTCCCTACTGTAAATTGTACATGCAATTGGTATCCATGATTGGTGCATTGGATTTACTGTCAGTCCCTAGTAATGCGCACTAGAGAGTGCCGGGGCTTGTAGATGCCAATCCTGCTGGTGGGCCTGCAGCGCTGGTTGCGCCACCCACCGAAGCAGCCGTAAAGATGTGTCTGGGAACTGCGACCGCAGAACCCGCGTGCGGTCTCGTACTGCCACGCTAGCTGGGCAAGTGCACCCACTTGCCAGCCTCGAACCTTCCCTTGACTACATATTAGTCACCCCTATGGTAGGCCTGCGGGCAGGGTGCGTTGTAGGTGTAAGGTAGGACAAGCCCTGATGTGTGTGGCATGTCCTAGTAGTGACTTACAACCAAAACCGTATCTCACTATTGAAGGCTACCTGCTCCATTAGGCCAGACTTAGCTGCCGGAATTATTACACCCTATAATCCCAGCAGGCTCAAGGAGCATGGTAGCAAGTCATGTTTAGTATGCCTGAACTCAGGATGATAAAATATTTCTTTTAGTAAAG